>NC_057795.1:342718528-343318528 GCF_018294505.1 Triticum aestivum
AAGCCCAATCCAAGCTGGGTGAGGGGGCTGGCCCCCCTTTCCTTCTTCTCTCCATCATCTTTCCTACCTCTCCTACTCCAACTTGGAAGGGGGGGATCCTACTCCCGGTGGTAGTAGGACTCCCGTATGGCGCGCCCAAGAGAGGGCCGGCCCTCCCCCCCCTCTACTCCTTTATATACGGGGGAGGGGGCACCCCATGGACACACAAGTTGATCTGTTGATCTATTCCATCCGTGTGCGGTGCCCCCCTCCACAATATTCCACCTCAGTCATATCATAGCGGTGATTAGGTGAAGCCCTGCGTCGGTAGCAACATCATCACCGTCACCACGCCGTCGTGCTGACAGAACTTTCCCGTGAAGTTCTGATGGATCGGAGTTCGCGGGACGTCATCGAGCTGAACGTGTGCTGAACTCGGAGGTGCCGTACGTTCGATACTTGGATCGGTTGGATCGTGAAGACGTACGACTACATCAACTGCGTTGGGCTAACGCTTCCGCTTTCGGTCTACGAGGGTACGTGGACTCACTTCCCCCGCTCGTTGCTATGCATCACCATGATCTTGCGTGTGCATAGGAATTTTTTTGAAATTACTACGTTCCCCAACAGTGGCATCCAAGCCAGGTTTTATGCGTAGATGTTATATGCTCGAGTAGAACACAAGTGAGTTGTGGGCGATACAAGTCATACTGCTTACCAGCATGTCATACTTTGGTTCGGCGATATTATTGGATGAAGCGGCCCGGACCAACATTACGCGTTCCCCAACATCTTTTTGTGGTGTGTTTGTTCGGATCCGATGAACTTTGAGTTTATGATTAGATTTATATTTTTATCCATGAAAGTTATTTGAGTCTTCTTTGTTCTCTTATATGCATGATTGATTATAGCCTCGTATTTCTTCTTTGATATTTGGGTTTTGTTTGGCCAACTTGATCTATTTATCTTGCAATGGGAATAGGTGATTTGTGATGGGTTCGATCTTATGGTACTTGATCCCAGTGACAGAAGGGGAAACGACACGTATGTATCATTGCTATTAAGGATAACAAGATGGGGTCTATTTCTACATAAATAGATCTTGTCTACATCATGTCATCGTTCTTATTGCATTACTCCATTTTTCCATGAACTTACTACACTAGATGCATGCTGGATAGCGTCGATGTGTGGAGTAATAGTAGTAGATGCAGGCAGGAGTCGATCTACTAATCTTGGACGTGATTCCTATATAATGATCATTGCCTGGATATCGTCATGATTATTTGAAGTTCTATCAATTGCCCAATAGTAATTGTTTTCCCACAGTTTGCTATTTTTCTCGAGAGAATCCACTAGTGAAACCTACAGCCCCCGGGTCTCTTCTCATCATATTTTCCTTTGTGATCTATTTTCCTTTACTTTTATTTTCAGATCTATTAAACCAAAAATACAAAAATACCTTGTTGCACTTTATTTATTTTGTGATCTATTTATCCTATCTATCACAACTTTATCACGTCTTCTCGCCAATTCGAGGCATCGTTCCCGAAAGGGATTGACAACCTCTTTAACACGTCGGGTTGCGAGTATTTGTTATTTGTGTGCAGGGCTGTTTACGTTGTGTTCCTTGGTTCTCCTACTGGTTCGATAACCTTGGTCTCATCACTGAGGGAAATACGTATCGTCGCCGTGCTGCAACATCCCTTCCTCTTTGGGGAAATACCAACGTAGTTCAAGCAAGCGTCAGTGGGTCCGAGCTGACAGGGGGAGGATTTTATTTTTGCGCATAAAAAGGAGGCACTTCCTTGTGTGCGAAGATATAGCTGGTGGGTCCATCTGCCAGCCTCACCGCGTACAATCCTCTTCTGATGGTTGTCATTTGTTAACCACATTGACCACGCTGCGCGAACAACACCAGGCGATGGACGACGGTGAGGCAGGGAACGATGCAGAGCCTGCGAACATGCGGAGGGTAGTACGAGGGTTGACTGGTTTGGCTGTGGTGTGAGGCTGCCATCGCCACAGAATAACAAGTGGTGTGGGTGAGTAGAGGGATGGCCTTGCCAGCGGTGGGAGTAGTAGGGGGCGGTGAGGCCTCCTCGGCAGCACCGCCGACCATGGGAGGTAGGAGCACGCGGTGGTTTGGACGGCTGGAGCAAGAAAATCGGAGGTTGAAGAAGCAGGAGGACCATTGGATGTTAACTATCCAACGGTCACTGGTGATAGAATTGTATGTTGACTAAGTTGACAAAGCCCTCTGTACGTGTCAACTTAGTAGGGCCACAAGTCAACCTCCAATGGTTGGCCCCAGCTGTCATGGGGAGCACTCATTATTTTTCGCTTAATAAGGAGGCACTTCCTTCCGTGCCAAGATATAGCTGGTGGGTCCCAGCTGTCATCGGTAGGTACTTTCTTGCGTGCGGCCATGCACCATGTGGGTCCTAACGGTCAGCCTCTGCATGTAAATCCCTCTTCCAATGTTATCGTTTGTTGACAACATTGACCACGCCGTGCCAAGAACACCAGCATGATGGACGACGGCGAGACCCAGGAAGGGAATGACCCGGAGGCGGCGAAGCCACAACAGTGGAGGGATGTGGATGAGTAGAGGGATGGCCTGGCCAGAAGTGGGAGTAGTAGGGGCCGGTGAGGCCTGCGCGACAGAGCAGCCGGCCACGGGAGGCAGGACCAGGCGGTCCCACCGGCGCTGGATTTGGCGGCTGGAGCAAGAAGATCAGAGATTGAAGAAGCACGACAGTCGTTGGATTGACATCCAACGGTTACGTCTATTGACGTATATAATAAGTAAAAAAATCTTGCATACGCGTCAACTTAATAGGCCCACAAGTCAGACCATTCCCTTTTTTTTAATAATTTACAGCTCATTGTAACTTCTTATACAATTTATTGCAGTCCTTTTTTTGGCCAGAGCCAAGGTTAAAAATGTAAACAAAATTTCGCATATTTCGGTGGGGTCCAAAATTTCTTTCATACTGAAATGCCGAGCCAGATTTAAAGTACTTTGAAGATATATTTAAATTAAGTTAAAGCCCAGTGAAATTGGAATTTGAAAATGTAAAAAAACAGAAATTATAAAGTAATTGCCATTTTGTCATCTGTTTTTTATATTTACAACCCATTTCATATCACTTGCAAGATTTGCAGCCGTCTTGAAAGAGTTGCAGCCCATCAGGATGTAGAAAAACAAGTAGGCCTAGATTGGGTATTCTTCAGAAAAAATAAACTGGGCTCATTTTTAGAAAGGAAAAATAGCTGGGCTGGTCATGTGGTGAACGTAAAATATAAGCCTGGGCTAGACAGGCCACAACCCAGTTGAAATCATGCTCCGTCTCAGCAATAACAAAAAATACTGCTCGAGCAGCTACGTCCCAGGTGTCAGCTGATCTTGTGTTGTTCTCTTGTCTATTGAGTATATACGTTGACAATATCGTGGGTCCCAGATGTCAGAAAACCACTAAGAGGAAGCATTTTTATATTTCTATACGCTGACAATGGAGAATATAAAAATGAGTAACTTGCTTGTGTATGCCCATGGACATGATTGGTCCCTACTGTCATCCTCTCCACGTACAATCCTCTCCCGATTCCTCTTGTTTGTTGGCATGTTGACAACGCGAGAGGGCAGCGCCGCGACGAGTGCACCAATGTGCGCGAAGGACGACGGCGAGGCCTCGGATGTCGGCATTAACAATTTAGAAGACGGTGGGGTGGGGATGCATGCGCTGAGACGCAACCAGCCGTGGGAGGCGAAAGCAGGCGGCCCCGCCGGCACTGGTTTGGTTTTGGCGGCTGGAAAAAGACGAGACTGAAGAAACACGACAGACTGTAAAAGCAGCAGGAGTACTTAACAACCTTAACTGAAACCAGCAGGGGCACTTAACAACCATAGCTGAAAGTAGTATGAGTACTTATACAGGTTCAACCATACAAAGCACGCCTCGAACAGTGCTAGTTTTCCTACAGTTAACCAAGGGTGAGGCCACCAAGCCCCAGGAGAAGTCCCAGGCGTCACCCCGCGCATCCACAACCTTTTGAAAGCGGCTTCATCTCGCAATGTGGTCAATAAACATGATATTCGCTTTAGAGCCGTGGAAAAGCATGAGCATAACCTTCTGTCTGATTATCCAAGATGGACGGGCCTTCATTATTTGAGACCACCCATGAATAAGTATCTTTTCACCTCCAAGGGGAATGGAGTAGGTCGAAATAAACATCATGTTGTGACCAAGTGCAGGTCTGACCCGACCATGATCAGGCATTTGTATAGGAACAATAGAACTGGGCAGTTTCTGTTTCAAGAAGATCACAACTGTAAAAATGTGTATAAGCAAGAGTTTATGAACAACATATATAACAGAAAACAGCTCGTACCATATGTTTCTCGACACAGTTGGATCTATTAAACGTGTGCAACAGTGGTACACATATCCCATGCGGCCTTCCACCATTGAAACACCCCACAAGGACCTCAAGACAATCAATAAAGTGTAGGAACTTATGGATGTCGTCCTAGTCAACTTCAGTGCCATCAATAAGAGTCAAGTTCTTATAAAATAACAAACGAGTACCGTGCTTAACTTTGAAATAACCTACACGTGTCACCAATTCTAAGAAATATTAGTTAAAAGTAGCATCTTCGAGAGAGAAGGGAATCACAAATCGTTGCTACTTCTAAAGTTAAATTGTGATTAGTTAGACATAATAGGTGGATTAAGAAGTAATCGAGGCGACAAGCAAGAACCCTATACAAAAATAACATGGATGAACTACTGTAACGACGACGGGGTGGAAGATCACAGTGAAGATGAAACCAGGTTCTAGTATTTCCATCAACATTCGTGCGCCAACTTTCAGTCTGTAACACTTGAGAAAGTTTATCCAAGTTCAGCCATAAAAAACAACGATCTTGTTGGTTCATGAACCCAATTCGGAACTTATATCCATGGCTTGTCTTCAATGTGACCATTAAACTGGTGTATTCAATCATGGCAAGGCCGACCATCTTGAGTACATGTGTTCTGGCAAAGCAAGGAATGCACTGCAGGAAAAATAATATGAGAACACAATGTATTCACTATCCAGATCTCGGAATAATTTCCTCCTTCACGTCACTGTTGACCATGGTACTAGTACCTTTTATCCAAATATAGCAATCCAAATTTCCATATTAGTCGACAACATGTTCAAAAACCCCACCCTCCCGGATAGAAAAGAGGATTCTAGGAACATCTCAATTTCAGCACTTGGAACATCTCATATGTTCTGCGACATTTCAAAAATGTCTTCGGTGCCTCAATTCTAAATCATTTAACATTACGCACTGAACTATCACGTAGTCATCGAAACATGTATGTCAGATGTTCACAACATCCACAAACGACGCTCGAGGTTCAGCACACCGAGCGGTGCATTAAGGACATAAGCCTTCTGTACAACAATCAATCCTCAGTATACGGACCCAGTCCGTATTATTGCTACTATCAACTTTCAACTAAATTTTCTCTAGGAACATATCTAAAATAGTAGAACTAAAGCGCAAGCTACAACATAATTTGCAAAGACCTTTTGACTATGTTCATGATAACTAAGTTCATGTAATCAAATTATTTAATGAACTCCCACTCAGATAGACATCCCTCTAGTCATCTAAGTGATACATGATCCGAGTCAACTAGGCCGTATCCGATCATCACGTGAGACGGACTAGTCATCATCGGTGAACATCTTCATGTTGATCGTATCTACTATACGACTCATGTTCGACCTTTCGGTCTTTTGTGTTCCGAGGCCATGTCTGTACATGCTAGGCTCGTCATGTCAATCTAAGTGTTCTGCATGTGTAAATCTGGCTTACACACGTTGTATGTGAACGTTAGAATCTATCACACCCGATCATCACGTGGTGCTTAAAACAACGAACTTTCGCAACGATGCACAATTAGGGGGAACACTTTCTTGAAACTTTAGTGAGGGATCATCTTATTTATGCTACCGTCGTTCTAAGCAAATAAGATGTAAACTTGATAAACATCACATGCAAATCATAAGGTGACATGATATGACCATTATCATCTTGCGCCTTTGATCTCCATCTTTGAAGCGCGGCATGATCACCTTTGTCACCGGCATGACACCATGATCTCCATCATCATGATCTCCATCATCGTGTCTCCATGAAGTTGTCTCGCCAACTATTACTTCTACTACTACGACTAACGGTTAGCAATAAAGTAAAGTAATTACATGGCGTTGTTCAATGACACGCAGGTCAGACAATAAATTAAGACAACTCCTATGGCTCCTGCCGGTTGTCATACTCATCGACATGCAAGTCGTGATTCCTATTACAAGAACATGATCAATCTCATACATCACATATATCATTCATCACATTCTTTTGGCCATATCACATCACATAGCATACCCTGCAAAAACAGGTTAGACGTCCTCTAATTGTTGTTGCATGTTTTACGTGGCTGCTATGGGTTTCTAGCAAGAACGTTTCTTACCTACGCAAAGACACAACGGTGTTATGCCAATTGCTATTTACCCTTCACAACGACCCTTTTTATCGAATCGGATCCGACTAAAGTGGGAGAGACTGGCACCCGCTAGCCACCTTATGCAACAAGTGCATGTCAGTCGGTGGAACCTGTCTCACGTAAGCGTGCATGTAAGGTCGGTCCGGGCCGCTTCATCCCACAATACCGTCGAAACAAGATAGAACCTGTAATGGTAAGCATATTGAACAAAACCAACGCCCACAACTACTTGTGTTCTACCCGTGCATAGAATCTATGCAATAGATCTAGCTCATGATGCCACTGTTGGGGAATGTAGCAGAAATTCAAAATTTTCTACGCATCACCAAGATCAATCTATGGAGATTCTAGCAACAAGAGAGAGAGGGAGTGCATCTTCATACCCTTGAAGATCCCTAAGCGGAAGCGTTACAAGAACGCGGTCGGTGGAGTCGTTCACGAAGCAATTCAGATCGCGGCCGAATCCGATCTAAGCACCGAACAACGGTGCCTCCGCGTTCAACACATGTACAGCCTGGGGATGTCTCCTCCTTCTTGATCCATCAAGGGGAGAGGAGAATTTGAGGGAGAACTCCGACAGCACGACGGCATGGTGGTGGTGGAGCTCGTGGTATTCCTGCAAGGCTTCGCCAAGCACTACAGAGGAGGAGAAAGAGTTGGAGGAGGGAGGGGCTGTGCCAAAAGCAAGGTTCGGCTGCCCTCCCACCCCTCCACTATATATAGGGGCAAGGGGAGAGGGGGAGGCGCCCTAGGGTTTCCCCTTGGGGGCGGCAGCCAAGCAGATTGGATCTCCCTAGGGAAAATCCTAGGGAGACTTGCCCCCCAAGCCAAACAAGTGGAGGATTGCCTCCCAAGCCAGGTGGAGGCGCCCCACCTCCCCAAATAACGTGAGAAAGGGTGTGGGGGCGCACCACCCCTTAGTGGGCTGGTTTCCCCCTTCCCCTTTGGCCCATGAGGCCCTCCAACACTTGCCGGGGCTCCCGAAACACCTTTCGGTCATGCTGGCCATAGCCTGGTACCCCTGGAACACTTCCGGACTCCAATACCCTTCGTCCAATATATCGATCTTCACCGACGGACCATTCCGGAACTCCTCGTGGCATCCGGGATCACATCCGGGACTCCAAACTACCTTCGGTAACCACATACTATTTCCCATAACAACTCTAGCGTCACCGAACCTTAAGTGTGTAGACCCTACGGGTTCGGGAACCATGCAGACATGACCGAGACGTTCTCCAGCCAATAACCAACAGCGGGATCTAGATACCCATGTTGGCTCTCACATGTTCCACGATGATCTCATCAGACGAACCACGATGTCGAGGATTCAATCAATCCGGTACACAATTCCCTTTGTCCATTGTTATGTTACTTGCCCGAGATTCAATCGGTGGTATCCCTATACCTTGTTCAATCTCGTTACCGGCAAGTTTCTTTACTCGTTCCATAATGCATGATCCCGTGACTAACTACTTAGTCACATTGAGCTCATTATGATGATGCATTACCGAGTGGGCCTAGAGATACCTCTTCGTCATACGGAGTGACAAATCCCAGTCTCGATTCATGCCAACCCAACAGACACTTTCGGAGATGCCTGTAGTGCACCTTTATAGCCACCCAGTTACGTTGTGACATTTGGTACACCCAAAGCATTCCTACGGTATCCGGGAGTTGCACAATCTCATGGTCTAAGGAAATGATACTTGACATTAGAAAAGCTCTTAGCAAACGAACTACACGATCTTGTGCTATGCTTAGGATTGGGTCTTGTCCATCACATCATTCTCCTAATGATGTGATCCCGTTATCAATGACATCCAATGTCCATGGTCAGGAAACCATAACCATCTATTGATCAACGAGCTAGTCAACTAGAGGCTCACTAGGGACATGTTGTGGTCTATGTATTCACACATGTATTACGGTTTCCAGTTAATACAATTATAGCATGAACAATAGACAATTATCATGAACAAGGAAATACAATAATAACCATTTTATTATTGCCTCTAGGGCATATTTCCAACAGTCGCCCACTTGCACTAGAGTCAATAATCTAGTTCACATCACTATGTGATTGTAACGAGTCCAACACCCATTGGGTTTGATCATATCTCGCTTGTGAGAGAGGTTATTAGTCAACGGGTCTGAATCTTTTAGATCTGTGTGTGCTTTACAAATCTCTTTGTCATCTCCTAGATGCAGCTACCACGCTCTATTTGGAGCTATTCCAAATAACTGTTCTACTATACGAATCCGGTTTACTACTCATAATAATCCGGATTAGTGTCAAAGTTTGCATCGGCGTAACCCTTTACGACGAACTCTTTTACCACCTCCATAATCTAGAAAATTCCTTAGTCCACTAGTTACTAAGGTTAAGTTTGACCGCTGTCATGTGATCCATTCCTGGATCACTCTTGTACCCCTTGATTGACTCATGGCAAGGAACACTTTAGGTGCGGTACACAACATAGCATACTATAGAGCCTACGTCTAAAGCAGAGGGGACGACCTTCGTTCTTTCTCTCTCTTCTGCCGTGGTTAGGTCTTGAGTCTTACTCAATACTCACACCTTATGACACAGCCAAGAACTCCTTCTTTGCCGATCTATTTTGAACTCCTTCAAAATCTTGTCACGGTATGTATTCATTTGAAAATACTATTAAGCGTTTTTTATCTATCCTTATAGATCTTGATGCTCAATGTTCAAGTAGCTTAATCCAGGGTTTCCATTGAAAAACACTTTTCAAATAACCCTATATGCTTTCCAGAAATTCTACATCATTTCCGATCAACAATATGTCAACAACATATACTCATCATAAATTCTATAGTGCTCCCACTCACTTCTTTGGAAATACAAGTTTCTCATAAACTTTGTATAAACCCAAAATCTTTGATTATCTCATCAAAGCGTATATTCCAACTCTGAGATGCTTACTCTAGTCCTTAGAAGGATTGCTGGAGCTTTGCATACTTGTTAGCATCTTTTAGGATTGACAAAACCTTATGGTTGTATCACAAACAACCTTTCCTCAAGCAACTCGTCGAGGAAACAATGTTTTTGACATCCTATCTACAAGATTTCATAAATAATGCAGTAACTGCTAATACAATTCCAACAGACTCTTAGCATCGCTACGAGTGAGAAAGTCTCATCGTAGTCAACTCCTTGAACTTGTCGAAAAATATCTTAGCGACAAGTCGAGCTTTCTTAATGGTGACACTTACCATCATTGTACGTCTTCCTTTTGAAATCCATATGTACCCAACAGCCTTACGACCATCAAGTAGTTCTTCCAAAGTATACACTTTGTTTTCATACATGGATCCTCTCTCGGATTTTATGGCCTCAAGCCATTTGTCGGAATCTAGGCCCACCATCACTTCTCCATAGCTCATAGGTTTATTGTTGTCTAGCAACATGACCTCCAAGACAGGATTACCGTACCACTCCGAAGTAGTACGCATCCTTGTCAACCTACAAGGTTTGGTAGTGACTTGATCTGAAGTTTCATGATCTCTATCATTAGCTTCCACTTCAACTGGTGTAGGCGCTACAGGAACAACTTCCTATGCCCTGCTGCACACTGGTTGAAATGATGGTTCATTAACCTCATCAAGTCTCCACCATCCTCCCACTCAATTCTTTTGAGAGAAACTTTTCCTTGAGAAAGGACCCGTTTCTAGAAACAATCACTTTTGTTTCTGGATCTGAAATAGGAGGTATACCCAACTGATTTGGGTGTCCTATGAAGATGTTTTTATCCACTTTGGGTTCGAGCTTATCAAGCTAAAGCGTCGCAGCCCCAAACTTTTAAGAAATGACAGCTTAGGTTTCTCTAAACCATAGTTCATACGGTGTCATCTCAACGGAATTACGTGGTGCCCTATTTAAAGTGAATGCGGTTGTCTATAATGCTTAACCCATAAACGATAGTGGTATTTTATAAGGGACATCATGGTATGCACCATATCCAATAGGGTGCAGCTATGATGTTCGGACGCACCATCACACTATGATGTTCCAAGTGATATTAGTTGTGAAACAATTTCCACAATGTCTTCATTCTGTACCAAACTTGTAACTCAGATATTCATCTCTATGATCATATCATAGACATTCTATCCTCTTGTCACGACGATCTTCAACTTCACTCCGAAATTACTTGAACCTTTCAATAATACAGACTTGTGTTTATCAAGTAAATATACTCAGCATCTACTCAAATCATCTGTGAAGTAAGAACATAATGATATCCACTGCGTGCCTCGGCACTCATTAGACATCACACATCAAAGTGTATTACTTCCAACAAGTTGCTCTCTTGTTCCATCTTACTGAAAACGAGGCTTTTCAGTCATCTTGCCCATGTGGTATGATTCGCATGTCTCAAGTGATTTAGAATCAAGTGAGTCCAAATGATCCATCTGCATGGCGTTTCTTCATGCGCACATACCAACAAACATGGTTCGCATGTCTCAAACTTTTCAAAAATGAGTGAGTCCAAAGATCCATCAACATGGAGCTTCTTCATGGGTTTTATGCCAATATGACTCAGATGGCAGTGCCACAAGCAGGTGGTACTATCATTACTATCTTATATATTTTGGCATGAACATGTGTATCACTACGATCGAGATTCAATAAACCATTTATTTTAGGTGCAAGACCATTGAAGGTATTATTCAAATAAACAGAGTAACCATTATTCTCCTTAAATGAATAGCCGTGTTGCGATAAACATAATCCAATCATGTCTATGCTCAATGCAAACACCAAATAACAATCATTTAGGTTTAACACCAATCCCGATGGTAGAGGGAGTGTGCGATGTTTCATAACATCAACCTTGGAAACACTTCCAACACTTATCGTCACCTCGCCTTTAGCTTGTCTCCGTTTATTACGTATCCCTTTTATTTCGAGTTACTAACCCTTCGAACCGAACTGGTTTGTAATACCCTGGTGCTACTAGGAGTACTAGTAAAGTACACATTAGTATAATGTATATCCAATATACTTTTATCAACCTTGCCAACCTTCTCATCTATCCAGTATCTAGGGTAGTTCTGCTTCAGTGACCATTCCCCTTATTACAGAAGCACTTAGTCTCGGGTTTGGGTTCAACCTTGGGTTTCTTCACTAGAGCAGCAACTGATTTGCCGTTTCATGAAGTATCCCTTCTTGCCCTTGCCCTTCTTGAAACGAGTGGTTTCATTAACCATCAACAATTGATGCTCCTTCTTGATTTCTACTTTCGCGGTGTCAAACATCGCGAATAGTTCAAGGATCATCATATATATCCCAGATATGTTATAGTTCATCACGAAGCTCTAGTAGCTTGGTGGCAGTGACTTTGGAGAACCATCACTATCTCATCTGGAAGATTAACCCCCACTCGATTCAAGTGATTGTAGTACTTAGACAATCTGAGCACATGCTCAATGATTGAGCTTTTCTCCCTTAGTTTGCAGGTTAAGAAACTTGTCGGAGGTCTCATACCTCTTGACGTGGGCACGAGCCTGAAATTCCAATTTCAGCACTTGGAACATCTCATATGTTCTGCGACATTTCAAAAATGTCTTTGGTGCCTCAATTCTAAACCATTTAACATTACGCAGCGAACTATCACGTAGTCATCAAAATGTGTATGTCAGATGTTCGCAACATCCACAGACGACGCTCGAGGTTCAGCACACCGAGCGGTGCATTAAGGACATAAGCCTTCTGTGCAGCAATGAGGACAACACTCAGTATACGGACCTAGTCCGCATTATTGCTACTATCAACTTTTAACTAAATTTTCTCTAGGAACATATCCAAAATAGTAGAACTAAAGCGCAAGCTATGACATAATTTGCAAAGACCTTTTGACTATGTTCATGATAATTGAGTTCATGTAATCAAATTATTTAATGAACTCCCACTCAGATAGACATCCCTCTAGTCATCTAAGTGATACATGATCCGAGTCAACTAGGTTATGTCCGATCATCATGTGAGACGGACTAGTCATCATCGGTGAACATCTTCATGTTGATCGTATCTACTATACGACTCATGTTCGACCTTTCGGTCTCTTGTGTTCCGAGGCCATGTCTGTACATGCTAGGCTCGTCAAGTCAACCTAAGTGTTCTGCATGTGTAAATCTGGCTTATACTCATTGTATGTGAACGTTAGAATCTATCACACCCGATCATCACGTGGTGCTTCAAAACAACGAACTTTCGCAATGGTGCACAGTTAGGAGGAACACTTTCTTGCAATTTTAGTGAGGGATCATCTTATTTATGCTACCGTCATTCTAATCAAATAAGATGAAAACTTGATAAACATCACATGCAAATCATAAAGTGACATGATATGACCATTATCATCTTGCGCCTTTGATCTCCATCTTTGAAGCGCGACATGATCACCTTCGTCACTGGCATGACACCATGATCTCCATCATCATGATCTCCATCATCGTGTCTCCGTGAAGTTGTCTCGCCAACTATTACTTCTACTACTATGGCTAACGGTTAGCAATAAAGTAAAGTAATTACATGGCGTTGTTCAATGACACGCAGGTCATACAATAAATTAAGACTACTCCTATGGCTCCTGCCGGTTGTCATACTCATCGACATGCAAGTCGTGATTCCTATTACAAGAACATGATCAATCTCATACATCACATATATCATTCATCACATTCTTTTGGCCATATCACATCACATAGCATACCCTGCAAAAACAAGTTAGACGTCCTCTAATTGTTGTTGCATGTTTTACGTGGCTGCTATGGGTTTCTAGCAAGAACGTTTCTTACCTACGCAAAGCCACAACGGTGATATGCAAATTGCTATTTATCCTTCATAAGGACCCTTTTCATCGAATCCGATCCGACTAAAGTGGGAGAGACTGGCACCCGCTAGCCACCTTATGCAACAAGTGCATGTCAGTCGGTGGAACCTGTCTCACGTAAGCGTACGTGTAAGGCCGGTCTGGGCCGCTTCATCCCACAATACCGTCGAAACAAGATAGAACCAGTAACAGTAAGCATATTGAACAAAACCAATGCCCACAACTACTTGTGTTCTACTCGTGCATAGAATCTACGCAATAGACCTAGCTCATGATGCCACTGTTGGGGAACGTAGCAGAAATTCAAAATTTTTTACGCATCACCAAGATCAATCTATAGAGATTCTAGCAACAAGAGAGAGAGAGGGAGTGCATCTTCACATCCTTGAAGATCCCTAAGCGGAAGCGTTACAAGAACGTGGTCGGTGGAGTCGTTCACGAAGCGATTCAGATCGCAGCCGAATCTGATCTAAGCACCGAACAACGGTGCATCCGTGTTCAACACATGTACATCCCGGTGGCGTCTCCTCCTTCTTGATCCAGGAGAGGAGAAGTTGAGGGAGAACTCCGACAGCACGACGACATGGGGGTGGTGGAGCTCGTGGTATTCCTGCAAGGCTTCGCCAAGCACTACAGAGGAGGAGAAAGAGTTGGAGGAGGGAGGGGCTGTGCCAAAAGCAAGGTTCGGCTGCCCTCCCACCCCTCCACTATATATAGGGGCAAGGGGAGAGGGGGAGGCGCCCTAGGGTTTCCCCTTGGGGGCGGCGGCCAAGCAGATTGGATCTCCCTAGGGAAAATCCTAGGGAGACTTGCCCCCCAAGCCAAACAAGTGGAGGATTGCCTCCCAAGCCTGGTGGAGGCGCCCCACCTCCCCAAATAACGTGAGAAAGGGTGTGGGGGCGCACCACCCCTTAGTGGGCTGGTTTCCCCCTTCCCCTTTGGCCCATGAGGCCCTCCAACACTTGCCGGGGCTCCCGAAACACCTTTCGGTCATGCTGGCCATAGCCTGGTACCCCTGGAACACTTCCGGACTCCAATACCCTTCGTCCAATATATCGATCTTCACCGACGGACCATTCCGGAACTCCTCGTGGCATCCGGGATCACATCCGGGACTCCAAACTACCTTCGGTAACCACATACTATTTCCCATAACAACTCTAGCGTCACCGAACCTTAAGTGTGTAGACCCTACGGGTTCGGGAACCATGCAGACATGACCGAGACGTTCTCCAGCCAATAACCAACAGCGGGATCTAGATACCCATGTTGGCTCTCACATGTTCCACGATGATCTCATCGGACGAACCACGATGTCGAGGATTCAATCAATCCGGTATACAATTCCCTTTGTCCATTGTTATGTTACTTGTCCGAGATTCAATCGGTGGTATCCCTATACCTTGTTCAATCTCGTTACCGGCAAGTTTCTTTACTCGTTCCATAATGCATGATCCCGTGACTAACTACTTAGTCACATTGAGCTCATTATGATGATGCATTACCGAGTGGGCCTAGAGATACCTCTTCGTCATACGGAGTGACAAATCCCAGTCTCGATTCATGCCAACCCAACAGACACTTTCGGAGATGCCTGTAGTGCACCTTTATAGCCACCCAGTTACGTTGTGACATTTGGTACACCCAAAGCATTCCTACGGTATCCGGGAGTTGCACAATCTCATGGTCTAAGGAAATGATACTTGACATTAGAAAAGCTCTTAGCAAACTAACTACACGATCTTGTGCTATGCTTAGGATTGGGTCTTGTCCATCACATCATTCTCCTAATGATGTGATCCCGTTATCAATGACATCCAATGTCCATGGTCAGGAAACCATAACCATCTATTGATCAACGAGCTAGTCAACTAGAGGCTCACTAGGGACATGTTGTGGTCTATGTATTCACACATGTATTACAGTTTCTAGTTAATACAATTATAGCATGAACAATAGACAATTACCATGAACAAGGAAATACAATAATAACCATTTTATTATTGCCTTTAGGGCATATTTCCAACAGAGAAAACCCTATGCAATCACTGAGAGGGGGTTTTCTCTGAACAAGCAGACGAGGGAGAAGGGGATTCAGGCCGAGTGAGAGAGGGTTTTTTCTCTGAACAAGAAGACGACGGAGAAGGGGATTCAGGCCGAGTGAAATATTGCTACTTCATCCATCTAGCTTACTGCTAAAGCTGGAAAGGTGGTTTTTTTTGTGGTTTGACGGCTCACTAGGAATTACTGCGGCGCTACGACCGGGGTGAGTCTACCGTGCAGTTGTGCACTCTAATTTGGTGGATAGCACGTGGACCCCGTTGCCGGATGCCCCACATATCAGCGAAAGGATGTAGAAAGGCATGAGTAACTAGTTACACATAAATATATTTTTAATAGAGAGATACTCCCTTTGTAAAGAAATATAAAAATCTTTTATGTCATAACTTTATACATAATAAAAATCAAGGGGAATATATATAACATAATATGGGGGTTCAGCTGAGAATATAATACTCAGACAGGCTCACGGTTCTGGACTCTGGGCCACAGGCTGGTGGGCCTGCATGTTTGCCGGCCCATGTGTTCTACCTCAATGCATTTCATATTGCAAGCGATCGGTACGGAGCAGGTTTTAGATGTTGTCGCATGGCGAATACAGAAAATTGAATAAAGCACGGCAGCTGTTAGAATGAAATCAAACGATAGTTCCTAACCTGCAATTAGAGTTGCAATTCTATCAACGATATCCTACATGGTAAATAATACTGTAGTAGTACTTATACACACGGGACACTTGTTTCACCATACCATATTATTACTTCAAAATCTCTCATAGGATGGATCAGTTCGGCAATTGTGTAATGCTACTGAAGAATTTAAAAGTTGATTTGGACCAGCTCTCCTTGCCGAGAAAGTTCGATTTTGACATCATCCCCTACTGCAAGATTTGATTTAGATTTGAACCTTGACCATCCTTTAGCATCAATCATCATGCGACCATCCTTTGTACTTACGGTATCTTGAGCAAGTTCATTCACACCAAGGTTGCACGTGGTAAGAGAAACTTGGCCACGGTCGCCCGGATAGTTGAACGACTCCCTCGTTGCTCTAAGAATTCTCTGTTTGCAAACAAGAAAACATACACAAACAATTAGATCAACACAGTGAATCATGTGAAACAACATGGAAAGAAAAAAGAACGAAGCACTTGGGAGGCCAATGCTTACCAACAAGGTGGAGATGTCGGTTTTTGTAAGGACTTTGGTATATGCAGTGCGAACTGCAGCCCAGTCTATTGCCGGTGCAACTGCTGGTTCCATTGCCGTTGCATGGGCCGGAGCATATGCAAGTGCAACTTCAAGTGTTGGTGTAGGTGCTGGAGCCATTGCTGGTGCGACTGGTAGTGCCGCTGCTGCTGTCGGGGGTGGTGCTCCTTGTGGAGCTGGTGCCGGTATCGGGGCAGGTGCCGGTGTCGATGCCCGATCCTCCGATAGATCAGCCTGATCCGCTGACATGGTCGATGCCCAATGCTTGGGTGGATCAGACTGAGTTGATGCCTATCAGCGCCAGAGAAACTACCATCGAAGAAGGTGCCGGTGCTTGATCCGTTGCTGAAGGTGGTACCAATGTGCGAGACAGCAACGATCGTCTCTGGTCTGCTATGATCAGCTTTCTAACTTGACTAGGCTCCGTGACCTTGATCGAGTATTTTTCTTCATTTATTTTAAATGCGAGGACTAAATGTGGCATGTTTGTTAAACCAAACTGCGGTTCTTCATAGGGCTTCAGATTGTACTCAGACAATAGACTAATCCAATTGTGTACAGTAATATAAGTGATGGACAGTGCCTTCATTGCTGACACGGCATAAGAAGTGAAACCTGCAAAAATAACCATCATAGAGCAAACAAAATGGTTTATTCTGTGATGAATGTCACATGGCAAAACCTGCATCATCAAATTGCGGCAAAAGTAAGAAAACATGACAGTAAATCAATAAGATTTAGACAGTATATCAATAAGATTTACTTGATGTGCACGAGTGAATCCTTACAAGGAAATCACTATGTTCAAGTTGTAAAAAGAAGATTGATCGTCCAATTACATGTGGCATGCATGCCCCCCGCTTACTCCCACAAGCAGGACAATCCAAAGGTCCTGACAAATCGTATGCACCGAACATCCATGGGACTGGAAATCCTAGTGGGTGCGATAAACCCTACAGTGCATACAGATATTGGAGTGTAACCATAATTGATAAACCGTCCTCACAAAAAAGATGATCTGGATACTTCAAAATATACAGACTGAATTGAGTTAAAAGACATTAACATACACTATTCTTAGGACTCACCAGACAACAAAAGCATCAGTACTAAACAATACAGGGTTCACACACACAAATCAAGTACTGAACAATAGTACTTACTACAGACAAGCAAAGTTGCACTAATTAAACACTGCAGACTATTTCTTGCCACTGACCTACGGGATGTGCCCCACATAACTGATTAGGCCATGGACTTCTTGAGAGATGTCTACCAACACCATCACCATCTCGTAAACCTTGGAGAACCTAACAGAGTGATCTTTCCACTCATAAACATGACGATGAAGACATTCCGCATCAGATTTATCGGGAAGCTTTACAAGAACCACACCCTTCGAAATTGAAGGCACATCCAGGAAGTTGTTTTGGTCAAGTACACCCTTGAGAGCACGCGTGACAACAATGCTACTAGAAAACACTAGTCTAGGACATGTGGCGACAAGGACACAACAGCTGGATAGTTTAGCAGTAGAACTCATCCTCAGGTCTTCCAGTTTACAAGACATGACTTTGAGAACATCATCTCCACTGCGGACCTGGTTCTAATTCAAAAAGAAACCTAATATTTTATTACCAGCTGCATTCAGAAATATAAGATGATTTTTGATATTTTACTCCATATAAGACTACATATACGCACAGAAATGAGTGAACAAACACACTAGAACATGTCTTCAAATGCATGAGTGCAGAGGGATTACGTGCAATATCCATAACAAAGGTTACTGAGGCAAATATATTCTCTTCAAAGGTAGCATTGATGTTCATAAAGTAGTTGAAAGTAATCTATAAGAAATCAGTGCTAATCTCTCGCATGTTTTGGTCAAAGGAGGAATTTAGAACCGTCATTTGGCACACAAAAATCACATGCAAGATCACCCAGAAAGTTGTACTACTAGTACTAGTATTGTGTGTTAGATGAAAAAACACGATCAAGATCGAGAAAAAGATCGTCAAGAAAAGATATTACCTCGACTTGCTTAATGAGGGATCCCGAAGAGATCGAGGGGGGCTTGGACGGGGCTATGGACTTGAGCTCGTCTGCGGTAGTCTGGAAGGGGTGCTTGCGCTTCTTCGTACCCTAAGCCTCGACGGTTTTGGCCCGAGCCATAGACATCACTTCGGCCGGTGCTCCAGGGTCCATCAAGAAACTGTCAAATAAAAATAAAAGGAAAGAAACCTTAATCAGACACCCAGAAGAAGAATAGAGAGGGAGTTATATGATCAGTTTAGGGGTTGCAAGACCGGGCCTCTGCCAGAATCAACACCATTGATGCACTCACTGTTCCTTCTTTGCGAGAGAAGAACAATGGCAGAAGCAAGTCGGGGTTTTCTTGAAGAAATGAGGAACCAGATGAGGGAGAGGTGAGTTGGGGTTTTCTTCAAGAGAGGAAGCTGAGGAAGAAGAGTGAAATGATGGTTGCTTCATCTGTCCAACTTACTGCTGGAAAGGTGGGGGTTTTGTGATTTGACGGCTCATTGGGAATTAATGCGGCGCTTCAATCGGTGTAGTCTACCATGCAGTTGGGCACTCTAGTACGGAGTAATTTAGTGCATGGCTAGTGAACCCCGATGATGGATGTCCCACACGTTGGTGAATGTGAGTAGCAAGGTTCCCAACAACCGTCGAGGACAGTCCGCACAGTAGCGCGTGTCCACTATTTTTGAAGAAAAAAAGATTATAGCAAGCGTTTCCACTCTTATGACGCAGGAGTCCGAAACACGGCAACCACTTGAACTTACATAGTGATCCTACTACTAGGCATGTGAAGTGGTTCATATGTGAGTACTACATAATCTTCTTGCTAGTGTAGTAAGATATGACGACAACAAATGATGTTGTGCGTATGTCAACTATATGAATAGTAATGCCACATAGTACCCCTTTTCTAACAGTCCGGTCGAGAATGAACGGTGAGATCAATGTTAACAGAACTAGGTCTATAGTGCAAGGAGAGTATAGTGCCACAGTACTCCACGGAACCAGAACCATATGAAGCATGAATCAGTGTTAGGCAGGGTGTATGAAGGGTGCATGCAATGGGAGCAAAAGTTCTCTTCTCGACCCGCTTTTGAGTGTTTCGCAGAGTGCATCAAGGGTGCATGAGTACACACTAATAGGTTAACACAAATACACCAGGAGTATACATGAAGAGGGGTGCTGAGATGAGCATGCAAGAAGAGGGAACAACTATATTGATATGAGAATGCAACCAAACACACCCACACGCTTTGTGCTATAGTGACTGATCTGCATCGTCTGAGTTTGATCCAACGGTCATGCTGCGCCGAGACATGGACATGCCCATGCAGAGGACGCCTAAACACCACCGAAGTCCCTCTGCTTCTTGAGGTGCACGACGTTGGTGTTGCAGGGCGCCACCGCCCATAGAGCCTGCTCCCGGTCGACAGGAGCCAGCTCGTCAAAGACGGCATCCAATGGCACGAATGGATTCCGGTAATGGAGCCCTAAGAGGATTCTCTCGGCAACGGTGACGGCAGCTCGTAACCCCTCCTTGTCCAGCTCTGCCGCCACCATCGCACGGAGACGGCTCAACTCCTCGGAGATATAGGTGAAGAAGGAGACCAGGTCAGGAAGCCGCAGCTCGTTGAAGTTGAAGGGGTGGTCGAATGGGTTTAGCCCGATGCCCGGCATGGTCGCGTTGGCACGACGGTAGGCATCATGCAGCCGCAAAATGTGTGTGGCAACATGGTCCACCAAGTGGCTGAGGCGATCCTGGACCTCGTCACGATTGGCCTGCTCGCGCTCTAATAAGTCTCCAACGTATCTACAATTTTTGATTGTTCCATGCTATTATATTACCTGTTTTGGATGTTTATGGGCTTTACTGTACACTTTTATATCATTTTCGGGACTAACCTACTAACCGGAGGCCCAGCCCGAATTGCTGTTTTTTTGCCTATTTCAGTGTTTCGTAGAAAAGGAATATCAAACGGAGTCCAAACGGAATGAAACCTTTGGGAGCGATCTTTTTGGAACAAACGCAATCCAGGAGACTTGGAGTGGACGTCAAGAAGCAGCCGAGAAGGCCACGAGGGTGCTAGATGCTCCCCAGGGGGGTGCCCCCTGCCTCATGGGCCCCTCATGGCTCCCCTGACCTACCTCCTTCGCCTATGTATATCTTCGTACCCTAAAACCGTCCGAGGGCACCATGAAAAACTATTTCCACTGCCGCAACCTTCTATATCCGCGAGATCCCATCTTGGAGCCTTCGTCGGTGCTCCGCCGGAGGGGGAATCGACCATGGAGGGCCTCTACATCATCACCAAGGCCTCTCCGATGAGTTGTGAGTAGTTTACCACAGACCTTCGGGTCCATAGTTATTAGCTAGATGGCTTCTTCTCTCTCTTTGAATCTCAATAAAAAGTTCTCCTTGATCTTCTTGGAGATCTATTCGATGTAACTCTTTTTGTGGTGTGTTTGTCGAGATCCGATGAATTGTGGGTTTTTGATCTAGTTTATCTATGAGAAATATTTGAATCTCCTCTGAATTCTTTTATGTATGATTGGTTATCTTTCAAGTCTCTTCAAATTATCAGTTTGATTTGGCCTACTAGATTGATCTTTCTTGCAATGGGAGAAGTGCTTAGCTTTGGGTTCAATCTTGTGGTGTCCTTTCCCAGTGACAGCAGGGGCAGCAAGGCATGTATTGTATTGTTGCCATCGAGGATAAAAAGATGTGGTTTATATCATATTGCTTGAGTTTATCCCTCTACATCATGTCTTCTTCGTTAATGCGTTACTCTGTTCTTATGAACTTAATACTCTAGATGCAGGCAGGAGTCGGTCGATGTGTGGAGTAATAATAGTAGATGCAGGCAGGAGTCGGTATACTTGTTGCGGATGTGATGCCTATATACATGATCATGCCTAGATATTCTCATAACTATGCACTTTTCTATCAATTGCTCGACAGTAATTTGTTCACCCACCGTAATAATTATGCTATCTTGAGAGAAGCTACTAGTGAAACCTATGGCCCCCGGGTCTATTCTCTATCATATAAGTTTCCAATCTACTTTATTTTGCCATCTTTACTTTACAATCTATATCATAAAAATACCAAAAATATTAATCTTATCATATTATCTCTATCAGATCTCACTTTCACAAGTGGCCGTGAAGGGATTGACAACCCCTTTATCGCGTTGGTTGCAAGGTTCTTGTTTGTTTGTGTCGGCGCGTGGGACTTCTGGGGAGCCTCCTACTGGATTGATACCTTGGTTCTCAAAATTGAGGCAAATACTTACGCTACTTTGCTGCATCACCCTGTCCTCTTCAAGGGAAAAACCAACGCATGCTCAAGAGGTAGCAAGAAGGATTTCAGGCGCCGTTGCCGGGGAGGTCTTCGCTCAAGTCAAGACATTATTTGCCATTTGCCTCTCGTTTTCCTCTCCCCCACTTCACCTTTGCCGTTTTATACATTCTTCTTCTGTTTGTCTTTTCGTTTGCTTTGATGTCTTACATGGCTCGTTTGCTCGTTTTGTTGGAATAGTTGTTTATTTATTGCTAAACAGAGAACCTAAGATCTATGGATCCTCATCCGCTTGCTGATATTTTTAAGAGATCCAATTATGATAAACCAATTGCTAGTGAGTTTTGTGAACTAGATTATCTTTATGAAGCTTTGCTTGAAATTCGTGAATCTGAAAATTGTGATGAAGAAATTTATGAAGAGATTCACGATAACTCCTTGAATAAAAAGCATGATTGCAATGATTTTACTATAAATTCTCTTGATGTCAATTGTGCTATTAATAAGCAAAACCATAAGCTAGGGGATGTTAGTTTTGCTATGTCTACTACTTGTTGCCATGATCATGATTGGGGTGATTCTTCTTTTGATCTTGAAAATTTATTTAACCGCCATGATGAATATGAGATTGATAATAGTGCTTGCAATATTATTGAAAGTGGGTTTGGAAGAGTAACTTTAGATCCCACATATTTGGATTTTGATCAATCTCATGAAATTTTTGATAAAAGTGGGCTTGTAGAGGTCATGACTTTAGTTAATGTTAATCCCACTATTTTGGAAGAGTGTCAACTTCGCATGCATGTGGATCGTGTTGAAAATATTTTATGTGATAGCTATTTTGTTTAATTTGCTTATGATCCTACATGTAATTAATATTAGAGAGGAAAATATGGTTGTAGAAATTTTCATGATAATAAATTACCTCTCATTATGTTGAGATTGCTATCATCTCTTTCTTCTTCCTTGCATATACTAATTTTTGCTTGCTATGATAATTTGTTTGCTTATAAAATTCCTATGCATAGGAAGTATGTTAGACTTAGATGTCTTTATCACATGTTCTATGATCCTCTCTTTTTGATTTAATTCTTGTCTTTCATGTGAGCATCATTGGAATTATCAATGCCTAGCTAAAAGGCTTTAAAGAAAAGCGCTTGTTGGGACACAACCCAATATTTTTCATTGCTGTGATTAAATAAATAATTCAACTAGCCTCTGGTTAGATGTGGTTTTATGTTTTAATTAGTGTTTGTGCCAAGTAGAACCTATAGGGTCATCTTGGGTGAAAGTTAATTTGATCTTGCTGAAAAACAGAAACTTTTGCGCTCACGAGAAAAAAACCAATAAATGGCAGAAACGTGATTTTGAGTTGTTTATTTTTGCAGTAGATCAATAGACAAATTACCTAGGACTTCCTATTTTGGTACGATTTTTAGTGTTCCATAAGTATTCGAAAGTTACAGATTGCTACAGACTATTCTGTTTTTGTCATATTCTGTTTTTCGTGTGTTGTTTGCTTATTTTGATGAATCTATGGCTAGTATCGGGGGGTATGAACCATAGAGAAGTTAGAATACAGTAGGTTTGACACAAATATCAATAAATAATTAGTTCATTACAGTACCTTAAGTAGTGATTTTTCTTTCTTGCACTAACGGAGCTCATGAAATTTCCTGTTGAGTTTTGTATTGTGAAGTTTTCAAGTTTTGGGTAAAGATTTGATGGACTATGGAATAAGGAGTGGCAAGAGCCTAAGATTGGGTATTCCCATGGCACCCCAATATAATTCAAGGACAACCAAAAGCTTAAGCTTTGGGATGCCCCGGAAGGCATCCCCTCTTTCTTCTTCGTCTATTGGTAACTTTACTTGGAGCTATATTCTTATTTACCACATGATATGTCTTTTGCTTGGAGCGTCTTGTATGATATGAGTCTTTGTTTTTTTAGTTTACCACAATCATCCTTTTTTACACACCCTTTTGGAGAGACACACATGATTCGGAATTTATTAGAATACTCTATGTGCTTCACTTATATCTTTTGAGCTATACAGTTTTGCTCTAGTGCTTCACTTATATCTTTTTAGAGCACGGTGGTGGTTTTCTTTTGTAGAAATTATTGATCTCTCATGCTTCACTTATATTATTTTTAGAGTCTTTTAGAACATCATGGTATTTTCTATGGTTATAAAATTGGTCCTAGAATGGTGGGCATCCAAGTTGGTTATAATAAAAACTATCATAAGAAGTGAATTGAATACTATGATCAACTTCATGCTTAATAATTGTTTTGAGATATGAAGGTGGTAATATTAGAGTCATGCTAGTTGATGTAATTGTGAATTTAATAAATACTTGTGTTGAGGTTTGCAAGTCCCGTAGCATGCACGATGGTAACCGTTGTGTGACAAATTTGAAGCATGAGGAGTTCTTTTATTGTCATCCGTATGAGTGGCGGTCGGGGGCGAGCGATGGTCTTATCCTACCAATCTATCCCCCTAGGAGCATGCGCATAGTGCCTGGTTTTTGATGACTTGTAGACTTTTGCAATAAGTATGTGAGTTCTTTATGACTAATGTTGAGTCCATGGATTATACACACTTTTACCTTACCATCATTGCTAGCCTCTACAGTACCGTGCATTGCCCTTTCTCACCTTGAGAGTTGGTGCAAACTTCGCCAGTGCATCCAAACCCCATGATACGATACGCTCTATCACACATAAACCTCCTTATATATTACTTAAAACAGCCACCATACCTAACTATTATGGCATTTTCATAGCCATTCTGAGATATATTTCCATGCAACTTTCCACCATTCCGTTTATTATGACATGCTTCATCATTGTCATATTGCTTTTGCATGATCATGTAGTTGACATCGTATTTGTGGCAAAGCCACCATGCATAATTTTTTACACATGTCGCTCTTGAGTCATCGCATATCGCGGTACACCGCGAGAGGCATTCATATAGAGTCTTATTTTGTTCTAGTATCGAGTTGTAATTCATGAGTTGTAAGTACATAGAGGTGTGATGATCATCATTTTTAGAGCATTGTCCCTAATAAAAAAAGAAAGGCCAAATAAAAGGCAAAATAAAGAAAGTCCCCAAAAAAGGGGACAATGCTACTATCTTTTTCCACACTTGTGCTCAAAGTAGCACCATGGTCTTCATGATAGAGAGTCTTCTATGTTGTCACTTTTATTTACTAAGTGGGAATCTTTCATTATAGAACTTGGCTTGTATATTCCAACGATGGGCTTCCTTAAAATGCCCTAGGTCTTCATGAGCGAGCAAGTTGGATGCACACCCACTTAGTTTCTTTTGTTGAGCTTTCATACATTTATCTAGTGCATCCGTTGCATGGCAATCGCTACTCCTTGCATTGACATAAATTGATAGGCATCTCCCTAGCCCGTTGATTAGCCGTGTCAATGTGAGACTTTCTCCTTTTTGTCTTCTCCACATAACCCCTATCATTATATTCTATTCCACCCATAGTGCTATATCCATGGCTCACGCTCAAGTATTGCGTGAAGGTTGAAAAAGTTTGAGATTACTAAAGTACGAAACAATTGCTTGGCTTGTCATCGGGGTTGTGCATGATGAGAGAATTCTTGTGTAACAAAAATGGAGCATGATCAAACTATATGATTTTGTAGGGATGAACTTTCCTTTGCCATGTTATTTTGAGAAGACATGATTGCTTAGTTAGTATGCTTGAAGTATTATTATTCTTTTATCAATATAAACTTTTATTTTGAATCATTTGGATCTGAACATTCGTGCCACAATAAAGAGAAATACATTGAGAAATATGCTAGGTAGCATTCCACATCAAAAATTCAGTTTTTATCATTTACCTACTCGAGGACAAGCAGACATTAAGCTTGGGGATGCTTGATACGTCTCCAACGTATCTATGATTTTTGATTGTTCCATGCTATTATATTACCTGTTTTGGATGTTTATGGGCTTTACTATACACTTTCATATCATTTTTGGGACTAACCTACTAACCGGAGGCCCAGCCCGAATTGTTGTTTTTTGCCTATTTCAGTGTTTCGCAGAAAAGGAATATCAAACGGACTCCAAACGGAATGAAACCTTCGGGAGCGATCGTTTTGGAACAAAAGCAATCCAAGAGACTTGGAGTGCACGTCAAGAAGCAGTCGAGGCGGCCACGAGGGTGCTAGGCGCCCCCTAGGGGGGCCACGCCCCCTGCCTCGTGGGCCCCTCGTGGCTCCCCTGACCTACCTCCTTCGCCTATATATATCTTCGTACCTCGAAACCATCCGGGGCACCACGAAAAACTATTTCCACCGCCGCAACCTTCTGTATCCATGAGATCCCATCTTGGAGCCTTCGTCGGCGCTCTGTCAAAGGGGGAATCGACCATGGAGGGCCTCTACATCATCGCTAAGGCCTCTTCGATGAGTTGTGAGTAGTTTACCACAGACCTTCGGGTCCATAGTTATTATCTAGATGGCTTCTTCTCTCTCTCTTTGAATCTCAATACAAAGTTCTCCTTGATATTCTTGGAGATCTATTCGATATAACTCTTTTTGGGGTGTGTTTGTCGACATCCGATGGATTGTGGGTTTATGATCAAGTTTATCTATGAGAAATATTTGAATCTCCTCTGAATTCTTTTATGTATGATTGGTTATCTTTGCAAGTCTCTCTAAATTATCAGTTTGGTTTGGCCTACTAGATTGATCTTTCTTGCAATGGGAGAAGTGCTTAGCTTTGGGTTCAATCTTGCGGTGTCCTTTCCCATTGACAACAGGGGCAGTAAGGCACGTATTGTATTGTTGCCATCGAGGATAAAAAGATGGGGTTTATATCATATTGCTTGAGTTTATCCCTCTACATCATGTCATCTTGCTTAATGTGTTACTCTATTCTTATGAACTTAATACTCTAGATGCAGGCAGGAGTCGGTCGATGTGTGGAGTAATAGTAGTAGATGGAGGCAGGAGTTGGTCTACTTGTTGCGGATGTGATGCCTATATACATGATCATGCCTATATATTCTCATAACTATGCACTTTTCTATCAATTTCTCGACAGTAATTTGTTCACCCACCGTAATAATTATGCTATCTTGAGAGAAGCTACTAGTGAAACCTATGGCCCCCGGGTCTATTCTCTATCATATAAGTTTCCAATCTACTTTATTTTGCAATCTTTACTTTCCAATCTATATCATAAAAATACCAAAAATATTTATCTTATCATATTATCTCTATCAGATCTCACTTTCGCAAGTGGCCGTGAAGGGATTGACAACCCCTTTATCACGTTGGTTGTGAGGTTCTTGTTTGTTTGTGTAGGAATGTGGGACTTGTGAGGAGCCTCCTACTGGATTGATACCTTGATTCTTAAAACTGAGGGAAATACTTATGCTACTTTGCTGCATCACCCTTTCCTCTTCAAGGGAAAAACCAACGCATGCTCAAGAGTTAGCACGCTCCATCCAGCTCGCCTGACCGCCTATCGTATCTCCCGCTTTCTGCAGCAATACCTCCAACGCCTTGAGCATCCTTGTGGTGGCCGCTTGCCGCTTTTGAAGCTCTGTGAACTCCCACACATAAAGGAGGAGCATGCCACTCCTCTCCTCCTTGAGCTCACGGAGCTCCACGTCCTTGGCCCTGAGCTCCGCATCCTTGGCCTGGAGCTCCTGTGTCAGGCGCCTCACCTCACACTCCATGATCTGGTGTGCCGCCATGGAACCTTGTAGAAGCAATGGGGAGAGGAAGCAAAGGGCGCGAAACGGCTGAAAGGCAATGCAATCTACGGGAAGGCGGAGGGAGCCAGTATAGGAGCACGGTGAATCTTTTGGTTTTCACCATGGGAAAACACCTATCGACGAATTTTCACATCAGGGAGCAGTGGGTTTTACAGGCGATGTCATCATGATAATAGCTGCTACGCCTACTCCCGTCAATCAAAAAATAAAAATCTTGCTGCACCCAAAGACCAGAGCAACGCCGTGGTGGATATTTAAATTTACATGCCGGCAAGGGGATAAAAAAGGGTGAAAAAACAAATGTGGTGGCGGCCTAGCTAATCGGTTGCACTAGCCCATCTAGCTAGCCACCGTGCTTCACTGATGTACTCGGCAGGAAAGGTAGTCTTTGTGATTTGATGACTCACTTACTTGATTCGGCGCTACGACCGAGGAGGACGCAGAAAACGCATGGTAGGGCGTCCCACGTATCTGCAAGGAAGAAATATGTGTGCACCACCCGGGAGGACCCCAAAACCGTGCGGTAGGGTGTGCCACATCTCGGCACGAAGGAAAAATGTGTGTGTAAAAATATACTGTATCAGACATACTACCTATGGTTCGACATCGGGACCCAACCAGTCGGTCGAAAACACCCCACTAGCCACATATCTTCATCATGCTAACATGGCACGGAGGATAGGTATGGTTAGTTCCGTCTCGGCCAGCCACAACGTCTCTTGTTCTAGGCGATTCCTCTATTTTCCAAGCTTTTTAGTTATAATAACACCACAGCAAGCTCACGCCGCTCTTAGTGCGTGCCCGTGCGTCTAAAGGAGACGATGGACAGGAGAGAGAGATTGTAGACATGGGACCCACCAGTAAGTGAGTCAACGGTCAAGCACGTGTTGATGAGCCGCTCCCTCTACTCTACTTAACGTAATACTGCATAAAATCAAGTTATTATGGGACAAAGCCAACAATCGTTGTTGTTTCAAGCTACGGACTTACGCTTTGTAGTCCAGGTTGCTAGTTCGAATCTCATCTTTCAGATTTGTTAGTTTTAGGTCCAAATTTGATCAATGACAAGTGGGACCCTCGTGTATTGTTCCGATATTTCAGTGTAGGATGGTTTTTTTGCACAAAAACTTTGCACGGTTAGACAAGTAACGGCACGAGTTACACTTTTTTTGCAAGTTTAGGAACAAAAATGACAGTGGCATAGAATATCACGTCCACCCCGCAGCTTAGATGCTATGGTGATACGAGTTTTTATGTCGCTCGAACTGAGATCCAATGGCTTGGGAGTAGTCTTTATAATTACGCGCAATTTCCAAACTCTCCAACGTTTTTTTGCAAATAAAACATGCAGGCCTCGTGTGTGCCACTGCATCTTGCATCCAACGGCTCCCAGTTGCTCACATTAGGTGCTCCCCGTAGCTTAATTAGCTGCTACGGTGATACGCGCATCTAGGTCGTATGATCTGTGATTAGAAGCCACATGCGTAGTACTTGTACTTTCTGCACAATTCCCAAACTCTCTCAGGCGTATATTGCAAAAACATTTAAACCTCCTACTGTGAGCCGCTAGATCTCCGGGAACTCGTATCACCATAGAATCTATGGCGCGGGAGCACCTCTTAATCTCCCGTGTGAGAAAACATCAGGTGTTCTCGCAGCTTGGATGCTACGGTTATAAGAGCTTCGAGGTCGTTCGATCGGAGATCCAATGGCATTTGAGCAGTCTTTGTGCTTGTAAGAAGTGGTCGAACTCTTTGGGGGCTTTTCTGCAAAAAAAAACATTCGGAGCACCAAGGAGTTGTTCAATCATAGATCGAACGGCTCTGAAGAGCGTGTATCACCAAAGCATCTAAGGTGTGGTAGCACATGATATTCTTACATACAGGAGAATGTGAGGTCCTCCTTCATCTTAGATGCTACGGTGATACGAGCTTTGAGGTCGTTGGATATGGGATCCAAGGGCATCTGAGTAGTTTTTCTACAAATTGTGTGCAATTCTCAAACTCAGTAAGGTTTCCTGTAAAAATGTTAAGACATCATGTGAGCTGCTATATCTCAGATCTACAAGCTCCAAGTAACTCGTATCAGCATATAGCATCTAAGGTGTGGAGGCACATGATATTCTCCCTGGGAGGGGGGTGCACAACCAATCGGCGTTTGGGAGGGTGGGGCAAATATAATGTTCAAAAAATATTTTATCTAAGGTCGATGGATTAACCCCTAACAATATACAAATATATTTACAATCCTAAATAGAGCTTCAAAGTTTTATCTAAGGTCGAGGGATTAGCCCCCGACAATCTACATAGCTCCGCCTAAGCACAACATTTGCATGTATGTAGTACTAGACTTAATATGCATGTTTCAGTTTCCTGTTCATTTTAAATATTGAATTGAAGACCATGCATGTCTTATATTTTTACTCCCTTCGTTTCTAAATATTAGTCTTTTTAGAGATTTGAAATGGACTACCACATACGGATGTATATATACATACTTTAGAGTGTAGATTCATTCATTTTGCTCCGTATGTAGTCACTTATTGAAATCTCTAAAAGACAAATATTTAGGAACAAAGTGAGTATTTTTGAATTCATGTCATACATGCATGGTTTGGAAAAATAGATGCACTATACTTACTGGATTGTTGTTGTATTCGTGTGTGTGTGTGTGTGTGTGTGTGTGTGTGTGTGTCGTCATATGCTTGATGCATACAAAGTTTCCTCACCACCATACCGTTCATCATTTAAATTTGAATTTGCAATGAAAAACTTACTAGGGATACCATGAAATGTGAAATCCACATTGAGATCACTATATCACAAACACACTCCAATTCAAGAACTCATCATAAATCAATTACCACATTGAGATTACCATTTGCAACAAAAATACGGGCATTGTAATACATATAGATTTATTCAGCAATTAAAAGATTCCCAACGGCGTAGCACCCAACGGCGTACCAGCCAAACCCGAGCTCGTGTCCTTCTGGTGGGGTGTGTGTTACGCACATTAGCCAACCCCAACCAGTCAAGCGTCTGCGTTTCGAATCGAAATATCTGGCGGACATAATTCTAGCCCTAGGAAATTCCCCTCATGTCCCCGGTCCATAATGACTACCGGTGAACAATGGAGGGATGCTTTAGTAACTAGGCAATGTTACCTACCGTGTCGAGCATGGTTCAATTCCTTTGGTCGATGGTACCCAAGGTCACCCATCAACTCCATTGCCTAGTAGTACTAATAGGAGTACTACACCAGGATAAGCACAAAATTGAGCTCCATTTGTTCGTGCCTAGTACTTGAGTTAATATATCAGGCAATGCACTGGTACATGGGAATTATCCTTTTACTCTGCATATAACTTGTGTGAAGTCTAACTAAGCAAAATATTTGACCAAATCCTTTCTTAAGAAATATTAACATCTACAACTATAAAGATGTATCGCTTGAAAATTTATTGCACGATGCAGGCTATGATATTGTTTCGAATCCTGGATTTTAAATTTCAGAAAATCTAAAAGTGACCGGAAATTCATGAAACTGAGCATGGTCTCGTGATATGGCACAAATATGTTGTCGTATCAATTTGAGACAAGTTTCTTATGAGAAGTCGCACAAATGAAGAGCCAAGGTATTTTGGAACAAAGACATGTCACGTTAAGGCGAACGCTTTCACTATTCAAACCATGGGTGTTTATGTGCCACCATGAGTCCCGCTTATCGTCGGTAGGTGTCGTCCGAGCAAGAGAGTGAGTCGACGGGAGGCGTGCGATCAGACCGTTGTGCCGGATGACCGGGAGGCATGCGAGCAGGCCGCTGCGCAGGCTTACCAGGAGGCGAGCTCTTTGTCCAGGCTCCGCCGCCCACCTTCGTATCAACTGCCCCCACTTTTAATGGTGCCGGGGCCGCAATTTAAAATCACACCCGCACTACCCGGCATCACTACAATCTTCTATCTTCCTCTCCGGTTCTCCTGTCGTCTACCTCCAACCAGCCTAACCTAACTATACGCCATGTCGCATCACGATGGTCTGCCCTTAGTCTTCCAGTTTCCTGAGGAAGACACCGCGCTTTGGGATGAGCTTGAACTGGCCTTGCAGGAAGATGTCGCGCCTGTCCCCGCTCCCGTAACCCCGACTACAGCAGCGCCCATCCCCGTGGCATTGATGGGCCGGGAGCCACACATTGTCGTCGAGCTTGCTTCCATGGGGTTCCATGAGGTCACCGCCGACTTTCACGCGCCCGTGCAGCTGCCAGCGCATGCGCCTGCGCGTGCACTAACGCGTGCGCCCGCGTCGGTGCCCGTGCACACAAATGTCTCTGCCACGCCATTGCCAGCGCATGTCCCCGCGCAGGTGCCAGTGCCCCCCTCAGCAGCATGGATGGCCGCTGTCAACCGCTTCCTTCCACCAACGCCTGTCTCCTCCTCCCGCTAGTTGACTCGCTCCTGGAAATCGAAGTCCAAAACATTATGGCCTTCCTTGAAGCTAGGGCCAACGTCCAGGAGTACGCCGACAACATACAGAGCACGATAGAGGAGCCGCTTCCCACCGTAAGACACCGCCGCCGCCGCTGCGTAATCTAAATTTGCCATGAAAAACATTTGGATTGACATGCTTAGAATCCGAACATTTATCATTTCCATTTATTTAGACTATGTAAAGTCGGAGTCAGACTGAATGAAATCTATGGTTTGATCGATTGAATGTTCTATTAGAGGCGTATCAAGTTAAATATAAAACATCGTCATGCCACATGTATTCCCTCTAATCGCAAGCATTTCATATTAAATATCATGTCAATTCCAAATATTTTCTTAGGGAAGTCAATTCCAAATACTTGCAGGGCGCAACCAGTCCCCTTGTTCAAGCACTAGGAGATACATCTATTTATCAACGCATTTAATTATTACGGAGTAGTAGATAAATATATAGTACTAGACAACTTGTCTGTCACGGTCACTTTTGTTCCTAAATTTGTTACATGCATAATCTATATCTATACCATCTATACCAAAGGGATAGATCCAATTAATCTCGGCCATCAAATCATGTCAACCCAATGACCTAAACTGCTTCAATGTCGAGCGCTCAACACGTTTAGCGTGCAGTTAATTTCATGCCAAAAATAATGCTAATCACATAATAAGACGCAAATAATATCCTACTTAATATCCGCATGCACTTAATATACTTCTAAATTAACGTGCATTGCACGTACACATTGACTAGTACTACTAGTATGTGAAACTAGTGCCGTAACTTGTGAACGCGCCTAGATATGGTCAACGGCAGCATTGCCTGTGAGTTCTTCGTGTTTGCCCGTGCGTCTAAACATAGAAGGGGAGGAGAGAGAGAGAGAGAGAGAGAGAGAGAGAGTAGACATGGAACCCACCAGCAAGTGAAGGCAAATAGTACGTGCTAACGAGTCGGTCCCACTAATGTACTAAAAATAATATTAGAACATGTTATCCATTAAATAGGCTGTGGTAATATAACAATATTATATCAACAAAGGGGGGTACAACAAACGTTGTTGTACTATGTTGCCTATTGACGTGCGGCTTCAAGGCCCTGGTCGCATGTTCGATCCTCATCCTTTTTAATTTTTAATTTATAAATGGGTCCAAATTTGTTCCCTGACAGGTGGTCCCCTCGGTGTGTAGTTTGTAACACTTTAATTTGTGGGTCGAAATTTGTTCCATTATAGGTGGACTATCGGTGTGTAGTTTTGTAGCTTATTTGTAATAAGTAAAGAGAACAACAGAGTTCTTTTGCAAAAATACCATGGTGCAACGTTGAAGGTGAGAAAGGACGTGCGAGAGAGCGATGAGCGAGGCAGATGGAAATCAATTGGGGGAGGTGTGGGGTCGCAATGGTGTCTGGAGTAGTTGTGATCGAATGATAAGAAAATATAATTTAACCCACCGGAATAAATGCCTTCACAAATTAATCCAAGGTTGTAGTCCCCCTCGCAATGTAAATAGTTCCGGCTCTGTGAGGGATGGAGAGGTAGCTTCAATGTGTGGGACATACGGCGTGAGAAAGCGAGGTCACCGAGACACAGATAGATAGAGACACAATGTGAGTGTGGTCATGCATTCGTTGAGAAGATATATATGCTCTGGAGATATATTGTCTGATTGAGCTTTTGGGAAGGGTGACAGATATAAGATAGAGCTTGAGAGATGATCCAGTCACACACATGTAGATATATTTTGTGTGTGGGAGGAAGCAAGGTCGATCGATTACATATATAAAGGCAGAGAGATTGAGCGACTGTGGGTCGTTGTGCGATCGAAAGAGTGAGATGAGCTGGAGAGGGTGACCTAGATAGACAATGTGCATGAGAGAGTATACAATATGAATATGTCGAATTGTGCTCAAACATGGAGATATATCGTTTGTGTCCGAGAAAGAGTGAGGTCAATCGAGACATATATAGAGAGAGAGAGAGAGATTGAGCGAGCGTGGCCCGCCATGAGATCAAAAGAGTGGGAGCGGCTTGGATGGATGATCTAGATAGACAATCTGCATGTGAGAGTATAGAGTGTGTCGATCGAGGCCCGCACAGGGAGATATATCATTTGTGTGTGAAAGAAAGCAAGGTTAATCGAGAGTTAGATAAAGAGACCGAGATTGAGCGAGTGTGGCCCGCCGTGCGGAAGAAAGAGTGAGACAGTCTCAAGAGAGTGACCAAGATATACAATGTGCGTGCGTGCACATGAGAGGGGGCGTCTACATAGGAAATGCATGTATCTAGCAAGAGAGGGTGGGAGGGAGAGAGAGAGTGAGTGAGAGAGAGAGAGATATCTTGGTATGGAGTGCAATGACGGGTGTGTGGGGTAGATACATTTGGTAGCAAAGTGGGAAATTGGCGTTGTGTAGTTGAGAGATTTAGAGATTGAAACATGGAGAGAAATAATGAACGTGTGTTGGAAACCGATAGCTTCCTAAGGTGGTTAGGAGAGGAAGATTGATCGATACAGGAAGTATGTAGCATGTGTGCCGGGGGTGGGGCTAAAAACAACATTTGAATGTAGATAGTACGAGACTTAATATCGACATTTCAATTTAGTGTACATTGTAAGATTTGAATTGAGGACCATGCATATGGCTTCCGTAATTATTTCGAATTCGTGCCATACTAGGTTTGGAAAAGTTGACATTAACTTGATTGTTGTGCTATTATTTAGGTCATATGTTTGAATCCATCCAAAGTTTTCTCACTACCATGTTGTTCATCATACACATATGAATTTGTATTAAAAAAGTAGCGCGGATACCGTGAAATGCGAAATCCATGTTAGAATTAGAGATCGCTATGTGACACGCACTCTAATTCAAATAACTCCTCATTAATTAATTTATAGTATCTCGTTTCGAATGACTAATTATTTGCAAGGAAAACACGGGCATGGTAATACATACACATTCGTTTGCAAATGGAAGAAGATTCGTTTGCATTCTCAAATGTAGGCGCACCAGGCAGACCAGGGTCATATCGCGGTGGTCGCCTGTGTCGTACAGACGCTAGCACCCAGCCACCTGATACGTCTCCGTCGTATCTATAATTTTTGATTGTTACATGCCATTATTCTACAACTTTTACATACTTTTGGCAACTTTTTAAATTATTTTTGGGACTAGCATATTGATCCAGTGCCCAGTGCCATTTCATGTTTGTTGCATGTTTTTTGTTTGGCAGAAAATCCATATCAAACGGAGTCCAAATGGGATAAAAACGGACGGAGATTTTTTTTGTAACATATCTGAATTTTGAGAAGTGGAATCAACGCGAGACAATGCTCGAGGGGCCCACGAGGCAAGGAGCGTGCCCCAAGGGGGTGGGCGTGCCCCTGACCCTCATGGACACCCCGTAAGGCGGTTGTTGCCCTTCTTTCGCTGCAAGAAAGCTAATATCCGGAGAAAAATCATGTTCAAAGTTTCAATCCAATCGGAGTTATGGATCTCAGGGAATATAAGAAACGGTGAAAGGGCAGAATCAAGAACGTAGAAACAGAGAGAGACAGATCCAATCTGGGAGGGGCTCTCGCCCCTCCCACACCATGGAGACCGTGGACCAGAGGGGAAACCCTTCTCTCATCTAGGGAGAAGGTCAAGGAAGAAGAAGAAGAAGGGGGGCTCTGTCCCCCTCTTTGTCGGTGGCGACAGAACGCCGTCGGGGCCATCATCATCACCGCGATCTACACCAACACCTCCGACGTCTTCACCAACATCTCCATCACCTTCCCCCATCTATCGACAGCGGTCCACTCCCCCGCAACCCGCTGTACCCTCTACTTGAACATGGTGCTTTATGCTTCATATTATTATCCAATTATGTGTTGCCATCCTATGATGTCTGAGTAGATTTTCGTTGTGCTATCGATAATTGGTGAATTGCTATGATTGGTTTAATTTGCTTGTGGTTATGTTGCTATCCTTTGGTGCCCATCATATGAGCGCGCGCATGTATCACACCATAGGGTTAGTTGTATGTTTATAGGACTATGTATTGGAGGGCAAGAGTGACAGAAGCTTCAACCTAGCATAGAAATTGATGCATACGGGATTGAAGGGGGACCAATATATCTTAATGCTATGGTTGGGTTTTACCTTAATGAACGTTAGTAGTTGCAGATGCTTGCTAATAGTTCCAATCATAAGTGCATAGAATTTCAAGTCACAGATGACATGCTAGCAGTGGCCTCTCCCACATAAAACTTGCTATCGGTCTAGTAAAGTAGTCAATTGCTTAGGGACAATTTCACAACTCCCACCACCACTTTTCCACACTCGCTATACTAACTTTATTGTTTGTTTATCTAAACAGCCCCTATATTTTATTAACGTGCTCTTTATATTCTTGCAAACCTATCCAACAACACCTACAAAGTACTTCTAGTTTCTTACTTGTTTTAGGTAAAGCGAATGTTAAGCGTGCGTAGAGTTGTATCGGTGGTCTATAGAACTTGAGGGAATATTTGTTCTACCTTTAGCTCCTCGTTGGATTCGACACTCTTACTTATCGAAAGAGGCTACAATTGATCCCCTATACTTGTGGGTTATCACCACCCCCCCCCCAAAAAAATAGAACGACGACAAAATAAGTTCGCACTTCCATGTTTTGGATTGAAATATCTGGCGGCCCCAATTCCAGCCCTGCAAAATTTCCCTTCTCCATTGTCCCCTTTCGCGCCCAGAGCGCTCAAATCCCTAATTCACCGCCAACCCAAGCAAAGTTTGAATCGCCCCTCGTCTCGTATCTTTCCCCACTTCTGTGCCGGACGACGACGACGAAGACGACAGTCGCGCTTCACCACCGCACCGGTGCTACCTCATCTACGCCCTCATCCACCACGCCGGGTGGTCCACCGATAATGCCGGCCACCGCAATCGACGTGCCTCACTGACACCGACTTCCACCGCATCAGGTGCGCTTCACTAATGTCGTCTCCCTCCTCACCGGGCCACTTCACCGACTTGAAATTGTCGCTTTAGGGATTATCGTGAATACTTCCGGGTTGACTCAAAAAGGGCCCATAACATAAAATGTAAAATCTTGCACTAGGGGAGACACGTTGGATCAACGTGAATACTTTAGGGATTATCGCTTGACTCAAAAAGGGAAATTATTATGGGATCAAATTTATATGTTGTATTGGTATGCTAGGCAACTATGCTTGAGATATGATAATACTTGTTGCTCTAGGATGAAGGCTCCACACCTTCCCTTTTCATGCGAATTTAATGATAATGAAACCTTAGCTTCTTATGCTAATGGTATATATGATTACTATGATGTGGAACGAATAGAAGAATTCGTTGCTTTTATGGGTGCTTATGAAATTGAATCTTTGTTTAAAGAGTGTGAAAATCTTTATGATGTTGTTTACAGACCTGAAAATTTAGCTATACTCAAATATTGCTATGAGAATTATGAATACAATGCCTATGTTGATGCGTTTATTGAGAAAGTCTCCGATGTCCAAGAAGAGACTAATGTTTTCCAGGAATCTATGGAAGAAGAAATTGATGAAACTATGAGCTCATTGGATGAAAAAGATGATGAGGAGAGCGAAGAACAAAAGGAGGAAGAGCGAATTAACTACCCGTGCCCACCTTATAATGAGAATAACTCTTCAATTCATACATTGTTTAATTTCCCTTCATGCTTACCGAATGATGATTGCTATAATGATCGTTATGATTCCGTTGATTGTTTTGAAATATCCCTTTTTGATGATGCTTGCTATGTTTGTGGCCAAGATGCCAAAATGAATTATGCTTATGGAGATAAACTTTCTATAGTTCCTGATGTTAAACATGAAATTGTTTTTGTTGCACCCATGCATGATAGTCCTATTATCTTTTTGAATTCTCCCGACTACACTATATCGGAGAAGTTTGCCCTCATTAAGGATTATATTGATGGGTTGCGTTTCACTACTACACATGATGATTTTGATAGATATAATATGAATGTGCTTGCTTCTCCTACTTGCAATTATTATGAGAGAGGAACTACATCTCCGCCGCTCCATGTTTCCAATATTATAAAATTGCAAGAAATTGTTTATACTATGCATTGCCTTTACTTTGTGTGCATGAATTGTTCTTTTATGACATGTCGATGCATAGGAAGAGAGTTAGACTTCGTTATTGCATGATATATGTTACTTTGTGCTCACCACTAAATCACAAGTCATTGTTAATTAAAATTGGCTTTGATATACCTTGGGATACGGGTGGATCCATTACTTGAGCAACTTATGCCTAGCTTAATGGCTTTAAAGAAAGCGCTGCCAGGGAGACAACCCGGAAGTTTTAGAGAGTCATTTATTTCTGTTTTGTGCTTTTATAAAGTTTAAAAATAAAAATAATGTGCCAAGATTTTCCTTTAGGATGTTTTGATTGCTTGTTGGTTTGTGCGGTGCATAAAAGAAACTTTGGCTGTAGTGCGAGATTTTACATTTTTTACTGGAAAGTCAAACGGTTATGAAAAATTTTGCACTCTCTTTATATACAATTGTTTTATTTTTTCTAATTTTGGCAGAATTTTTGGAGTACCATAAGTATTGTGAATGTTCAGATTACTATAGACTGTCCTGTTTAAGACAGAATCTGTTTTTGATGCATAGTTTGCTTGTTTTCATGAAACTATTAATTTCTATCAGTGGATTAAGCCATGGAAAGGTTATATTATAGTATCTACAATGCAAAAACAAAATATTAATTGGTTTCCAGCAGTACTTAGAGTAGTGATTTGCTTTATTATACTAACGGATCTTACCGAGCTTTCTGTTGAGTTTTGTGTGGATGAAGTGTTCGAAGATCGAGGAGGTCTCGATATGAGGAGGAGGAGAGGAAAGAGCTCAAGCTTGGGGATTCCAAAGGCACCCCAAGTAAATATTCAAGGAGACTCAATCGTCTAAGCTTGGGGATGCCCCGGAAGGCATCCCATCTTTCTTCAACAAGTATCGGTATGTTTTGGGATTCGTTTCGTTCATGTGATATGTGCAAATCTTGGAGCGTATTTTGTATTTAGTTTTCACTTTTATTTTATGCACCATGCTGGTATGAGATAGTCCTTGGTTGATTTATAGAATGCTCATTGCACTTCACTTATATCGTTTGAGTATGGCTTTATAGAATGCTTCATGTGATTCACTTATATCTTTTGAAGTTTGGAGTGCAAGTTTCTCTTCACATAGAAAACTGCCATTTGTAGAATGCTCTTTAGCTTCACTTATATTTTTTAGAGCGTGGGAATATCTTTTGTAGAAAGAATTAAACTCTCTTGCTTCACTTATATCTATTTAGAGAGATGACAGGAATTGGTCATTCACATGATTAGTCATAAAATCCTACATAAAACTAGTAGATCACTGAATATGATATGTTTGATTCCTTGCAATAGTTTTGCGATATAAAGCTGGTGATATTAGAGTAGTGCTAGTTGAGTAATTGTGAAATTGAAAAATACTTGTGTTGAGGTTTGCAAGTCCCGTAGCATGCACGTATGGTAACCGTTGTGTGACAAATTTGAAGCATGGGGTGTTTCTTTGATTGTCTTCCTTATGAGTGGCGGTCGGGGACGAGCGATGGTCTTTTCCTACCAATCTATCCCCCTAGGGGCATGCATAGTAGTACTTTGCTTCGAGGGCTAATAAACTTTTGCAATAAGTATATGAGTTCTTTATGACTAATGTGAGTCCATGGATTATACGCACTCTTACCTTTTCGCAATTTGCTAGCCTCTATGGTACCGTGCATTGCGCTTTCTCACCTCGAGAGTTGGTGCAAACTTCACCGGTGCATCCAAGCCCCATGATACGATACGCTCTATCACACATAAGCCTCCTTATATCTTCCTCAAAACATCCACCATACCTACCTATTATGGCATTTCCATAGCCATTCCGAGATATATTACCATGCAACTTTCATCATCAGCATATACATGACTTGAGCATTCATCATATTGCTTTGCATGATCATCAGACAGCTAGCATGCTATTCTCATAGCTTGTCTGTTTTTTGATATCTTTTCTATGCTAGATCATTGCACATCCTGGTACACTGCCAGAGGCATGCATATAGTCATCATGTATTAGTTTTATCGAGTTATAATATTGAGTTGTAAGTAAATAAAGTGTGATGATCATCACTATTAGAGCATTGTCCCATGTGAGGAAAGGATGATGGAAGCAATGATTCCCTCACAAGTTGGGATGAGTCTCCGGACTTTATGAAAAATTAAAGAGGCCAAAGAAGCCAAAAAGAGAGGCCAAAGAAGCCCACCAAAGAATTTTCAAAAAAAGAAGAAAATAAAAAAATGAGAGAAAAAGAGAGAAGGGGCAATTCTACTATCCTTTTACCACACTTGTGCTTCAAAGTAGCACCATGTTCTTCATAGAGAGAGTCTCCTATGCTTTCACATCCATATACTAGTGGGAATTTTTCATTATAGAACTTGGCTTGTATATTCTGATGATGGGCTTCCTCAAACGCCCGAGGTCTTCATGAGCAAGCAAGTTGGATGCACACCCACTTAGTTTCTAGTTTGAGCTTTCATACACTTATAGCTCTTAGTGCATCCATTGCATGCCAATCCCTACTCCTCACATTGACATCAATTGATGGGCATCTCCATAGCCCATTGATTAGCCGCGTCAATGCGAGACTTTCTCCCTTTTTGTCTTCTCCACACAACCTCCACCATCATATTCGATTCCACCTATAGTGCTATGTCCATAGCTCACGCTCATGTATTGCGTGAAAATTGAAAAGGTTTGAGAATGTCAAAAGTATGAAACAATTGATCGGCTTGTCATCGGGGTTGTGCATGATGGGAGCATTTTGTGTGACGAAAATGAAGCATGGCCAAACTATATGATTTTGTAGGGATAAGCTTTATTTGGCTATGTTATTTTGATAAGACATAATTGCTTTATTAGTATGCTTGAAATATTATTGTCTTGATGTCAAATGATAGACTATTGCTTTGAATCACTCGTCTCTTAATATTCATGCCATGATTAGATTATGTGATCAAGATTATGCTAGGTAGCATTCCACATAAAAAATTATCTTTTTTATCATTTACCTACTCGAGGATGAGCAGGAATTAAGCTTGGGGATGCTGATATGTCTCCGTCGTATCTATATTTTTTGATTGTTCAGTGCCATTATTCTACAACTTTACATACTTTTGGCAACTTTTTGTACTATTTTTGGGACTAACATATTGATCCAGTGCCCAGTGCCAGTTCCTGTTTGTTGCATGTTTCTTTATTTTGCAGAAAATCCATATCAAACGGAGTCCAAACGGGATAAAAACGGACGGAGATTTTTTTGTAATACATCTGAATTTTGAGAAGTGGAATCAACGCGAGACGATGCTCGAGGGGCCCATGAGGCAGGGGGCGCGCCCCAGGGGGTGGGCACACCCCTGACCCTCGTGGACACCCCGTAAGGCAGTTGTTGGCCTTCTTTCGCCGCAAGAAAGATAATATCCGGAGACAAATCGTGTTCAAAGTTTCAATCTAATCGGAGTTACGGATCTCCGGGAAAGTAAGAAACAGTGAAAGGGCAGAATCAGGAATGCAGAAACGGAGAGAGACGGAGAGACAGATCCAATCTCGGAGGGGCTGTCGCCCCTCACACACCATGGAGACCATGGACCAGAGGGGAAACCCTTCTCACATCTATTGAGAGGGTCAATGAAGAAGAATAAAAATAAGGGGGGCTCTCTCCCCCTCTCTCCCTATGGCGCCGGAACGCCGCCGGGGCCATCATCATCACCGCGATCTACACCAACACCTCCGTCGTCTTCACCAACATCTCCATCACCTTCCCCATCTATCTATAGTGGTCCAATCTCCCGCAACCCGCTGTACCCTCTACTTGAACATGGTGCTTCATGCTTCATATTATTATCCAATGATCTGTTGCCATCCTATGATGTCTGAGTAGATTTTCGTTCTCCTATCGGTAATTGATGAATTGCTATGATTGGTTTAATTTGCTTGTGGTTATGTTGCTGTCCTTTGGTGCCCATCATATGAGCGCGTGCGTGGATCACACCATAGGGTTAGTTGTATGTTGATAGGACTATGTATTGGAGGGCAAGAGTGACAGAAGCTCCAACCTAGCATAGAAATTGATGCATACGGGATTGAAGGGGGACCAATATATCGTAATGCTATGGTTGGGTTTTACCTTAATGAACGTTTGTAGTTGTGGATGGTTGCTAATAATTCCAATCATAAGTGCATAGAATTCCAAGTCAGGGATGACATGCTAGTAGTGGCCTCTCCCACATAAAACTTGCTATCGGTCTAGTAAAGTAGTCAAGTGCTTAGGGAGAATTTCGCAACTCCTACCACCACATTTCCACACTCGCTATACTAACTTTATTGTTTGTTTATCTAAACAGCCCCTATATTTTATTTACGTGCTCTTTATATTCTTGCAAACCTATCCAACAACACCTACAAAGTACTTCTAGTTTCTTACTTGTTTTAGGTAAAGCAAACGTTAAGCGTGCGTAGAGTTGCATCGATGGTCGATAGAACTTGAGGGAATATTTGTTCTACCTTTAGCTCCTCGTTGGGTTCGACACTCTTACTTATCGAAAGAGGCTACAATTGATCCCCTATACTTGTGGGTTATCACCACCCCCCCCCAAAAAAAATAGAACGACGACAAAATAAGTTCGCACTTCCATGTTTCGGATTGAAATATCTAGCGGCCCTAATTCCAGCCCTGCAAAATGTCCCTTCTCCACTATCCCCTTCCACGCCCTGAGCGCTCAAATCCCTAATTCGCCGCCAACCCAAGCAAAGTTTGAATCGCCCCTCGTCTCGTCTGTTTCCCCACCTCTATGTCGAACGACGACGACGAAGACGACGGTCGCGCTTCACCACCGCACCGGTGCTTTCTCATCTACGCCCTCATCCACCGCACCGGGTGGTCCACCGACAACGTCGGCCACCGCAAACGATGTGCCTCACTGACACCGACTTCCACCGCATTAGGTGCGCTTCACCGACATCGTCTCCCTCCTCACCGAGCCACTTCACCGACTTCTAAAACAAGGGAAATTATCGCTTTAGGGATTATCGTGAATACTTCCGGGTTGACTCAAAAAGGGCCCATAACATAAAATGTAAAATCTTGCACTAGGGGAGACACGTTGGATCAACGTGAATACTTTAGGGATTATTGCTTGACTCAAAAAGGGAAATTATTATGGGATCAAATTTATAAGTTGTATCGGTATGCTAGGCAACTATGCTTGAGATATGATTATACTTGTTGCTCTAGGATGAAGGATCCACACCTTCCCTTTTCATGCGAATTTAATGATAATGAAACCTTAGCTTCTTATGCTAATGGTATATATGATTAGTATGATGTGGAACGAATAGAAGAATTCGTTGCTTTTATGGGTGCTTATGAAATTGAATCTTTTATGCTAATGGGAGCTTGCAAAATGCTTGCATTAGATCCCTCATTAGACACTATATGTTCATCACTAGGAGCATGTAAAATGTTTGCATCAAATCCTTCATTAGCAGTGTGTTCATTAGACACTTCAGGTTCAAGAACAACATGAGCTTGTAAGTTTGCACCAGAAACTTGATTAGATACATAAGGTTCAGTTAGTTCAGTATTGATTGGGGGAGTTATAAAATAAGCAGAAATTGGTTTGATTTTCTCATAGATTCCCTACATACAAGAAGTTTTACAACACCATCAGGTTTAACTATTGGCCAGAAATTGAACAGTTGAATTAGATATAATCAAGGATGTGATGTACCTTCTCATTGCGCATGCTGCTCTGGCAAGCAGTGACTGTCCATTTGTGCAAACTCGATGCCATGCCCGTGCTGCCGCCGCTGCCTCCCACGCAGGCTACACCCAGGGTTGGATCTTCATCTTCTTATCCTTCCATTCGCTTGAAGCCCGGCGAGCGGTGTCCAACGAGGGCGCGAGGAAGTCCCGTGTCGGTCTGTCCAGCGGCGGCTAGGTTAGAAGTGAACCAGACTGGAGGCTGGAGCGAATGAATTGGGATTTTTCCTGCTGTTGATCGATATGGGAGGCACTCGTTTGGGCCGCAAGCCTGCTATACGGCCTGCCTTGCACTTACGTTATTGGCCCATCCAAATTGAAACATGTTTCTTCATTTTTTTACATTGCCTACTCGTGCATTGGGACGAACAAAACTAGCTTGGGCCAACCTGGACGACTCAAACTAGGTGCACACTTTCTAGCCACTCGAAGCGTCCGCCCATACCAGTCCCTACGGTGGCATCGCCCCTTTGTGCGTGTATGATTGGGGTAGTGAAAAATATTCCAGTGGCGCTTTTGTTTTACCCACAAAATGGTTGAATTGCTTGTTTCTATGAACTGAGTTTGCGAATAATGTGTAGGATGCCAGTATTTTCATCCTATTGCAGATTGCTTATATTATGGGAAGAGGGATTGGTTTATTGTGTAGCATTCTACATCTTATCTATACTATCAGATCTATATTTTAATCTTGCCAAAAAGTTGAATACACATATAATACTAGTGCAAAAGTGTAGCCCATTGCTCTTGTGAGTACATTTTGACCTGTAACGGTTGTACTTCTGGGGATTGGTAGTTGATTATGTAGCATCAATCTGCATCTTATATTTATTATCCTCTATCCCTTCCAGTATTATCATATTTATAATAACTCTCTACAAAATGTAGAATATAGGCAATGATTATGAATAAGATTCTATGCAGAAATTCTTGAGTTACCCTTCCCTTGACATGGAGAAGGGCATTATAAAGCCGGTGTTAACTATTAATGTAAGTCAATTCTTCTAAAGCCTTTATCCTCAACTGCTATTTAATTTGCTCATACTCCCTATCGTTAAATGTTGTTTAGTTCGTTGTTCCTATTAAAATGCATGTTCGCAACAACCGTAAGTTCCAAGTTTTACTTGTTAAACCAAATTCCTTATTCATACCATGCACATTACTCAATACTCCCTATATGTATGCTTGTTTTTGTGGATCTATAATCTAGTGTGTGGTGAAGCATCCCACGTTTGCACGTTGTCATCTCCTGTTTTATCTTAGAGCAAGAGAACGTCACGTTATATTGCCCCATGTGATGGCAACCTTTATTATGCCGTCTGTCGCTTTTATTCTTCACCATCACAAGTTCGCACAACGCTCAATTTTCCCTTACACTAAATAATCTCACACTTTTAGAAGCAACTTTATTGCCCTTTTTGCACCGATGACAACTTACTTGAAGGATCTTACTCAATCCATAGGTAGGTATGGTGGAATCTTAAACAATATAGGGTTTAAGGGTTTTGGATGCACAAGTAGTATCTCTACTTAGTGCGGAGTTTTTGGCTAGCAAAGATAGGGGCAAGCACCACATGTTGAAGGATCTATGACAATATAACTTCTATGTAAACATGAACAAACAAGAATCATTAAGTTGTCTTCCTTGTCCAACGTCAACAATTTTGGCATGTGCTCACAATCATAAAAGATTTCCATGATAGTGTATTTATATGTGAATCTTCTCTTCCCATATTAATTCTTTCATGAGTTGCATCATTGACTAATGCTATGTTTGTCAATATACAATTAAATTTTCTACTTATACTTTTCCTTGTGTAATGTCATCACTTACCATAACATTAGCACATGATCTTTTTTTATATTTCCTTTCTTTTTATTGCAACAAGAAAGTAAAGAAGGCAAAACTCAAAATAAACCTTATTATATATCTCGCACACGATTATAAGGATTGATCACTAAGAAAACTCGCAAAAAGAAATAATCGAACTAAACTTTTATTCATCTAATAGCAAAACATAACCATGGATCGAACTAAGAAAGTAAAGGCAAAAGATAGTGGGGATGATACGATACCGAGGCACCTCCCCCAAGCTTGGAGAAAGCCAAGGGGGGTGCCCATACCCAATACTCAGTTTTCTTTTGGTAGTGAAGAAGAAGGTGGTGGTGATGAAGTATTAGCAATCCGGTCTTTAAGGACCAAGAGACTCTCCAATCTTCAGATGAATCTTCACAGGGAAGCGATGTGCTCCATATGCAGAATATTTTCACGAGTGAGATACTTATTTTGTATGTGAACCGTTTTGATAATCCTGAAGGCTGCAATCTCAGTTGGGGTAAGATGAGCATAGTAGGGTTTAAGGATATCTTCCTCTTCCTCATCAGCGGGCAAGGCTTGTTCGTTCATCGGGACTTGATCTCCGGTGGCCTCCTTGCTCTTGTCCTCCTTAGCTGCTCCAACGGGGTCTTCTCTCTTCAGCTCGATCTTCAACAACCAATCATCCTCTTCCATATGATCAGTGGGGGAGGAAGCCATGATGCCTGGCTCAACAGATCTGATAGAAAACAACAAGAAAAGAAAATAAGAGATTTCTCCACGATACAGAGATTAACAGGTTCGGGAGGTATATATAGATTTTTTATCTTGGGGAACAAGCTGAATGGAAGAAAAACGGAGTCCAGAAAGTACCCGAGGTGGGCACAATCACCGGGGCGTGCCAAGCATGCCTGGTGCGCCCTCGTGTATCGTGCCCACCAGGGTCACTTTCCTGGAAGTTTCTTATTTTCCTAATTTTCTAAATATTCCAAAACTGACAAAAAATCTTTTTGTGGATTTTTTGGAGTCCATTTACTTGCCGTATCAGGTACCTCCCTTTTTTCACGATTCTAGAGTGTTCCGGAAGGTTTCCTTTATGTGTTCTTCCGGTGTTAAAGTTTGGATAATATTGCTTTCAACATTAATGGACGAACCTGAGATATAATCTCTCTAATTTGAAATTGGATGGAATTAACAACTCAGTTATCATCTTTGTTTATACACGTGCAAAACATGTCATCTCTCTTCTTATTTCAGGATGAGATGCCTGATGGCATGCACAAGTCTGCTGAAGGCTGTGAGACAAACCCAACATATATTGCAGCAAAGAAGGCAAAACATCTTGAAGATAGCGAGACAACCCCAAAGTCTTGTCTTGATGCAGTGTTCAAGTTACTTGACAGTAGCAATCAGACAAGCTCACAGAATTCGTTGTCTGAATCAGTTCGACTTATTCAATCCCAAGTTCTTGCAGAAAGGCATTCTGTAACTCAACTTCGACTTGAAGTCTATCTCTAAGAAAGATTGCGGAGAACACCAATGAGAACCTCATTGCTAAACAGCTACACCTGGAAGCTATGACCGACATGCTAGGCCGGTCTCACAGCCTTGCTCAGCAGCTTGCGCAGCAGTTCCCGCGCAAGGCTAACCTTTCTTGAACTGTCTTGGAAGTGGTCTTGGTTCAGTATTATTTTGTTACGCTGCAATGGCGCCCAGTTTTTGTAATCTACTTCTTTGTTGCACTTTATGATCACTGGTGGTGAACTTCGATGCCAAGTGGATGTAGTATACCATAAATCCTTATTGTACAGTGTAGGTTTATTCTAAGTTACTACATCGTAATTTCTTTATCGTATAGAGTAGGTTTGTTCTTAATTCCTACTAGTTACTGCCATCATTTACTATCTAAAAATAAATGGAGAAAATCTGATGTAGTCGACCGGGCTGAAACATTCGCCTCTAACTAGCCTGCTTTTTAGCGGGCCACAATCGGGCCAGCCTGCAACTTTCTTGGGCCTGAAAGGACATTGGGGCCTTCACACTTTGCGCCAAGCCCACAACTTACACGGGCCTACATTCGGCCCATGGTTTAGTTGGGCCTTTAGTGCACCCAGTGCTTAGTTGGGCCCATGTAGCTCTGGGCCATTAATAGGCTGAATATTGTGCTGGCGTGTTACGGCCCAGAAGTAACCATGGGCCTTTAGCAAGCCGAAGTGCATGTTGGGCCTCAATTTTCACTAGTCGTCAACGGGCCTTCAGCAGGCTGAAATGTAGACCGGGCCTTTTTTGGCCCAGTTATATGATGTGACATTACCAGGCCGAAACATATCTCGGGTCTTAGTTGGCCGCTGATATCATGGGCCTTTAACAGGCCAAAAGCTTTGTAGAGGCATCAACATGCCGAATTGTACGACATGCCTTTAACATGCCCAAAGTCACGTTGGGCTGAATTGTTGCCACCTTTATCACGGGCCGTTAGAGGGACGGATGTCGCGTCGGACCATATATAGTCCATGGGCAGCACGGGCCATTCCTAGGACGAAAGACATACCGGGCTGAAATGGGCCCATGTCTACATCGGGCCTCTAATAGGCCCTAATGTCACTGGGTCGTAATTGGGCCCAAATATTTGGCGAACAATTAACAGGTCAGATCTGGCTTTGGGTCATAAATGGGCCAGGTTTAAACAGGTCATTATTGGGCTGTCCCACTAGTACCCGAGTAAATACTATGGGGCTTTGACTGGGCCAGCCTTTTTAACCTATATGGGCCTCGGTTGGGCCTTGCCACGTGTCAACATACCATAGGCATATCTCCTCCATTGGATGGACGACATCTGGCCCACCTAGGAGCCGATACGTGTTTCCTCCAGCCAATGATGATTTTACACGTGGAAAATCCCCATTGGCCCGGTCTATTAACGGGTTATCAGATCTAAACCGGAACCCAATAGCTTAACGGCGACCCGTTATGGTGGATGCCACATGTCGGTCACCCTTGACGAAAGCACTTCTATGACGCACAATTTATCCTCATAGAAGTGGACACTTCCATGATGATAATTTTGGTAATGTCATGGAACACTTCTACGACAACACAGGTATGACTATCTTGGTTCTGTCATAAAATCGTCATGGATGTACATGCATGACAAAAAACGTGACCTACTGTGACAAACACGTATCATCACGGAAGTGTATTTTTTTGTAGTAACTATGTATGTATTGGATCTTTTAATACCTTATGTGTTCTGTTGCATTGATGGACTGCTAGATGTTTGATACATGGGCTATGTTTGAGGTCGAAACTATATATATCATATATATATCTTTTGAAAATGCAGGGATATAACAGAAAACAGAAAAAACAGTAACAATGCAGCCTCTTTGCTGTCTGCCACCGACGGCAAAGGGACCTTTGCCGTCTGCCACAGACGGCAAAGAGGCTACGTGGCAGCAACCTGTGCAATCTGGGAGCTGACCTATTTGGTTACTTTGCCGTTTGTGGTAGACGGCAAAAGCTGTGGTAGTTTGCCTTCTGTGGCGGACGACAAAGACTTGGGGGGGGCATGACGCGTGGCTAACGTACCATAGCCGCAAGGTTCATGCCCAAAGCCTTGAGCAAGGCGACCTTGTTCTTTGGTGTATTCAATCCGCCAAGAATTCTAACAAGTTGACGCAGAAGTGGGAAGGCTCTTATCGGGTAATACGAGTCACCTCGCCTGGCGCAGTCCGCGTGGAGACCATGGATAGTATTCCGGTGAGCAACTCCTGGAATATCGAACATATTTGCAAGTTTTACCCATAAGGCGCGATTGTCGGGAACCCGGAAACCCCCTTTTGCACTAGCCTTGCCGGCAAGGCATGTACAAAAGGGGGTTGCGAGGCTCCCGGCAAACAAAGCCAGGCACATACACTATGCGTAGTTGAATAACCTTTAGTATGTACAGTTTCCTGCTGATTTCCATGTTTATGTATATACGTACATGCATGCTTGTCCTGGATATTGTACTACCTTTGGTTCCAGCAGATACTGATGGACCGCTAGGGTTCCATGCTCCTATCCTCTCTTCTTTCTAGCCGTAGTGAAGACGGTTGGTTCCGCCGTCCCCGTCTTGGACTTGGCTCCGGCAAGAAGTTAAGAAGACTTCCCGGCACAGCAATCCGCGGCAAACCAAACAGATAAAGTTCACCTCTTGTCCATTCATGTTCGTAACCTATGACTTGTGCATTGGAAAACCTCGCCACTCTTTTTAGACTTAGGTGCTCCCATCCCTGACCCGAACGCTGCTTCGGTCAGAATGGTCGCAGTAGCCTTTGGTAAGAAGAGATTAGCAGGGGGCTGGACCCTCTATTTGTAACCCGGCAGATGTGACTCTCCGGCAGGCACAAAGGACGCCGGCAAGATAGCTTGCCGGGAAAACTCGTTTATTTGCATTAAAGAGGCGTTTCACCTCTGCATGGACATATACATGCATGTGTTCCCAGCAAGGCTCATCATTTTCATTAACATGCTGATACAAGTATGAATGTTACAGAACATAAGCATGGACTCGAGAGATTACACTATTTTAAACTAAGATTTGACAAGTGCCCACAAGTTGAAAAAAAAAGATAAGTGCCCCGTAATCCCCGTTCTTGCCCCTTTCCTCCCAGGCATGACAGGTGAAGGCAAAGGAGATGCGGGGGGGAGACGCGTCGATGGAGAGCATGGCGGAGGTGGCCCGTCGACCACCGACACCAGAGCCAGCAGGGCACAGCCCACAACAAGATGCGTTGTGATAACTCGCAAGTATAGGGGATCGCAACAGTTTTCGAGGGTAGAGTATTCAACCCAAATTTATTGATTCGACACAAGGGGAGCCAAAGAATATTCTCAAGTATTAGTAGTTGAGTTGTCAATTCAACCACACCTAGATAACTTAGTATCTGCAGGAAAGTATTTAGTAGCAAAGTAATATGGAAGTAGCGGTAACAGTAGCAAAAGTAATAGTAGCAGTTTTGTAGTATTTGTAACAGTGGAAACAGCAAAGTAACTAAGCAAAGAACAATATGTGAAAAGCTCGTAGGCATTGGATCGGTGATGGATAATTATGTCGGATGCGATTCCTCATGTAATAGTTATAACATAGGGTGACACAGAACTAGCTCCAGTTCATTAATGTAATGTAGGCATGTATTCCGAATATAGTCATACGTGCTTATGGAAAAGAACTTGCATGAAATCTTTTGTCCTACCCTCCCGTGGCAGCGGGGTCCTAATGGAAACTAAGGGATATTAAGGCCTCCTTTTAATAGAGAACCGGACCAAAGCATTAACACTTAGTGAATACATGAACTCCTCAAACTACGGTCATCACCGGTAAGTATCCCGATTATTGTCACTTCGGGGTTAACGTATCATAACACATAATAGGTGACTATAGACTTGCAAGATAGGATCAAGAACTCACATATATTCATGGAAACATAATAGGTTCAGATCTAAAATCATGGCACTCGGGCCCTAGTGACAAGCATTAAGCATAGCAAAGTCATAGAAACATCAATCTCGGAACATAGTGGATACTAGGGATCAAACCCTAACAAAACTAACTTGATTACATGGTAAATCTCATCCAACCCATCACCGTCCAGCAAGCCCAGGATGGAATTACTCACGCATGGCGGTGAGCATCATGAAATTGGTGATGGAGGATGGTTCATGATGATGACGGCGACGAATGCCCCTCTCCGGAGCCCGGACGGACTCCAGATCAGCCCTCCTGAGAGGTTTTAGGGCTTGGCGGCGGCTCTGTATCGTAAAACGCGATGAAACTTCCTCTCTGATTTTTTTCTCCGTGAAACGGAATATATGGAGTTGGAGTTGAGGTCGGTGGAGCATTAGGGGGCCCACGAGATAGGGGGGCGTGCCTAGGGGGAGGGGGCGCGCCACCCACCCTCGTGGACAGGGTGTGAGCCCCCTGGCCTTCATATTTTGCCAGTATTTTTTATATTTTCTAAAAGTTATCTCCGTGGATTTTTAGGTCATTCCGAGAACTTTTGTTTGTGCACAAAAATAACACCATGGCAGTTCTGCTGAAAACAGCATCAGTCTGGGTTAGTTCCATTCAAATCATGCAAGTTAGAGTCCAAAACATGGGCAAAAGTGTTCGGAAAAGTAGATACGACGAAGACATATCAACTCCCCCAAGCTTAAACCTTTGCTTGCCCTCAAGCAATTCAGTTGATAAACTGAAAGTGATAAAGAAAAACTTTTACAAACTCTATTTGCTCTTTTTGTTGTAAATATGTAAAGCCAGAATTCAAGTTTTCAGCCAAGATTATGAACTAACCATATTCACAATAACACTTAGGTCTCATGTTTACTCATATCAATGGCATAATCAACTAGCAAGCAATAATAATAAAACTCGGATGACAACACTTTCTCAAAACAATCATAATATGATATAAAAAGATGGTATCTCGCTAGCCCTTTCTGAGACCGCGAAACATAAATGCAGAGCACCTTTAAAGATCAAGGACTGACTAAACATTGTAATTCATGGTAAAAGAGATCCAGTCATAGTCATACCCAATATAAACTAATAGTAATGCATGCAAATAACAGCGGTGCTCTCCAGCGGGTGCTTTTAAATGAGAGCGTGATGACTCAACATGAAAGTAAATAGATAGGCCCTTCGCAGAGGGAAGCATGGATTTGTAGAGGTGCCAGAGCTCGATTTTTGAAACAGAGATAATAATATTTTGGGTGATATACTTTCATTGTCAACATAACAACTGAGAGATCTCGATATCTTCCATTCTACACACCTTATAGGCGGTTCCCAAACAGAATGGTAAAGTTTATACTCCCCCTCCACCAACAAGCATCAATCCATGGCTTGCCCGAAACAACGGGTGCCTCCAACTAACAGCAATCCTGGGGGAGTTTTGTTTAATTAGTTTGGTTTGATTTTAGCATGGGACTGGGCATCTCGGTGACCAGCCATTTTCTCGTGAGTGAGGAGCGGAGTCCACTCCTCTTGAGAATAACCTGCCTAACATGGAAGATACAGATAGCCCTAGTTGATACATGAGCTGTTCGAGCATACAAAACAAAATTTCATTTGAAGGTTTGGAGTTTGGCACATACAAATTAACTTGGAACGACAGGTAGATACCGCATATAGGAAGGTAGGGTGGACTCATATGGAATAACTTTGGGGTTTTATGGAAGTGGATGCACAAGCAGTATTCCCGCTTAGTACAAGTGAAGGCTAGAAGAAGACTGGGAAGCGACCAACTGAGAGAGCGACAACAGTCATGAACATGCATTAAAATTAATAGACACTGAGTGCAAGCATGAGTAGGATATAATCCACCATGAACATAAATATCGTGAAGGCTATGTTGATTTTGTTTCAACTACATGCATGAACATGTGCCAAGTCAAGTCACTCGAATCATTCAAAGGAGGATACCACCCTATCATACCACATTACAACCATTTTAATAGCATGTTGGCACGGAAGGTAAACCATTATAAACTCCTGGTTAATTAAGCATGGCATAAGCAACTACAATCTCTAATTGTCATTGCAAACATGTTTATTCATAATAGGCTGAACCAGGACCGATGAACTATCCATATTTACAAAAACAAGATAGGTCGAGTTCATACCAGCTCCTCTTATCTCAATCATTTCATCATATATCGTCATTATTGCCTTTCACTTGCACGACCGAACAATGTGAATAATAATAATAGTGCACGTGCATTGGACTTAGCTGGAATCTGCAAGCATTCAATTCAAGGGAGAAGACAAGTAATATGGGCTCTTGGTTAAATAAATCAATAATGCATGAAATAGCCACTCAACAATTTCATCAAGGTCTTCTCCTTTCGACCCCCAAAGAAGAGAAAAGAAATAAAACTATTTGCACGGTAAAGCTCCCAATAAGCAAAAAGAAGAATGAAAAATCTTTGTGAGTTTTCTTTTAATTAGAAATACTACACGCATGGAAAATAAACTAGCTAAAAGCTATTACTAATTTTTTTGTTTTTCTTTTAAGATTATTCAAACACACAAGAAGAAAGCAAGAAAATAAAATACACTAGCATGGATAGTACAATGAAAGAGTATGAGTACCGACACTAGAATGAGTGTGAACATGAATGTAAAGTCGGTGAGAAATACGTACTCCCCCAAGCTTAGGCTTTTGGCCTAAGTTGGTCTATGGCCATGGGTAGCCTGGCTAATATCCTAAGTTGTAACTGGGGTCATACTGAGATGCAGCAGCCATTGGCTCCTGAGCTACAGCATGGCGGTGAGCCGCTTCCGTCCTCCTCTCGTACTCATTCACGTCCTCCCTGGTTATAACATATCTTCCTTTTGCCTGATAGTCAAAGAGGGCAGGAGCAGGGAGAGTAATATGGGCAGCGCGACGTCTGTCAAAGATTAGTCGATACTGGAGGGATTGTTCATTCCTCTCAAGAAAATGATGACTAACCATGGCATTATAATCTAAATAAGCGGGAAACAACTCCGTATCATTTTCATGCATAGGTATACCAAGATAATTAGCCATACGGGTCGCATAAATTCCCCCAAACAAGTCTCCAGCTAAACCATTATGATGCAACCTACGTGCAACAATTGCCCCCAAGTTGTATTGTTTATCACCTAATACAGCACTCTTGAGAAAACAAAGATCAGGGACACACATGTGGCATGCTTCATCTTTACCGTTAATGCATCTACCAATGAAGAGAGCAAAATACTGTATAGCAGGAAAATGAATGCTCCCTATGGTAGCTTGTGCTATTTCTCTGGATTCTCCTACAGTGATACTAGCAAGAAAGTCTTTATATTCATATTTATGAGGTTCATTAACACTGCCCCACCGCGGGAGTTTACAAGCAGTAGTAAAGTCTTCCAAGTCCATGGTATAAGATTTATCATAAAGATCAAACAGAACATTCTGAGAATTGCACGAAGATGTAAATTTAAACCTTCTCACAAATGAATCAGTCAAATAGTGGTATTGAGGACACTTATCTTGCACGAAGTCCTCAAGGTCAGCATTACGCACATATGCATCAAATTCATCCTTGATGCCCGCTTTGACCATAAACTCCTCTGACGGCCATTCGCAAGGCCGCACATGGGCTACCCTTGGTGGTTCATCATCCTGCTCAAGTATTGCGAGCCTGGGTCCTTTCTTCCTTGAAGAACCACCTTGGTACATATTCCTGGACATATTTATTCCTCTGCAAAATATCTGAATTTTTTATTAACTCGAAATAAAAGTGAACCAAACTCAATAAAGTTGATAGCAACTACTCCCACGAGTGCCTAGAGCCTCTATCATGCATTAGAATTACTTGGGACCTCATAAATTTAACATGCAAGCTCAAGAACAGGGTCACCTTAGCAGCAAGAATTTGCAATGAATAAAGCACTAGAACAAAAACTAATTGGATCATTGGAGGAGTCACATACCAAAGAACAATCACCCAAAGCAGTTTTGTGAATGGAGCTTTGAGCAAGGAGATCGAAAATGGCAGCAAAATGAGCTAGAACTCGTGCTTGAGATGGATAGTGATTTTTTGGGAGGAAGAAGTGTGTGGGTGCAGGAATAAGTGGAGGGGAGCCACCATGGGCCCACGAGGCAGGGGGCGCGCCCTGGACCCTCGTGGCTAGGTGCTTGCTCCCCCTGCTGTGTTGCCAGATATTCTCAAATATTCCAGAAAAAATCATATTAAATTGGCAGGGCATTTCGAGAACTTTTATTTTCGGGATATTATTTATTGCATGGATAATTCAAAAAGCAGACAAAATATACTATTTCTACTTTATTTATTCTAATTAACAGGAACTAAAGAGATGGTACAGTAGGTTTTGCCTTCTAACTTCATCCATCTCGTGCTCATCAAAAGGAATCCACTAACAAGGTTGATCAAGTCTTGTTAACAAACTCATTCCGAATAGCATGAAACCGGAGAAATTTCGAAATGACACTAAAGAAAATATGCCCTAGAGGCAATAATAAAGTTATTATTTATTTCCTTATATCATGATGAATGTTTATTATTCATGTTAGAATTGTATTAACCGGAAACATAATACATGTGTGAATGCATGAATACATAGACAAACTAAGTGTCACTAGTATGCATCTACTTGACTAGCTCGTTTATCAAAGATGGTCACGTTTCCTAGCCATGGACAAAAGAGTTGCCATTTGATTAATGGGATCACATCATTAGGATAATGATGTGATTGACTTGACCCATTCCGTTAGCTTAGCGCTTGATCGTTTATTATATTGCTATTGCTTTCTTCATGACTTATACATGTTCCTATAACTATGAGATTATGCAACTCCCGTTTACCAGAAGAACACTTCGTGTGCTACCAAACGTCACAACATAACTGGGTGATTATAAAGGAGATCTACAGGTGTCTTCGAAGGTACATGTTGAGTTAGCATATTTCAAGATTAGGATTTGTCACTCCGATTGTCGGAGAGGTATCTCTGAGCCCTCTCGGTAATGCACATCACTATAAGCCTTGCAAGCAATGCGACTAATGAGTTAGTTGCAGGATGATGCATTACATAATGAGTAAAGAGACTTGTCGGTAATGAGATTGAACTAGGTATTGAGATATCGACGATCGAATCTGGGGCAAGTGACATACCGATGACAAAGGGAACAACGTATGTTGTTATGCGGTTTGACCGATAAAAGATCTTCGTAGAATATGTGGGAGCCAATATGACCATCCAGGTTCCGCTATTGGTTATTGACCGGAAACGTGTCCCGGTCATGTCTACATTGTTCTCGAACCCATAGGGTCTACACGCCTAAAGTTAGATGACAGTTATATTATGAGTTTATATGTTCTGATGTACCAAAGGTAGTTCGGAGTCCCGGATGTGATCACGGACATGACGAGGAGTCTCAAAATGGTCGAGACATGATTATTGATATATTGGACGACTATATCTTGCATGTGGGTAGGAATTTGTTTGAAATTACTGCGTTTCCCAACAAACACTAGGTTACCTCAATGGGGATATGAACATCCCCAATAATAAGAATATCATACTTCTTCTTTGCAGCAGGAAGAGGAAATTCAAAACCTCCAAATATAATTGATGAAATTTTTCCAATAGAATTTATGCTGTGAACTTGAGGTTGTTTCCTCGGAAAGTGTACCGTATGCTCATTACCATTAATATGAAAGGTGACAATGCCTTTGTTGCAATCAATAACAGCACCTGTAGTATTTAAAAAGGGTCTACCAGGGATAATCGACATACTGTAGTCCTCAGGAATATCAAGAATGACAAAGTCTGTTAAGATAGTAACATTTGCAACAACAGGCACGTCCTCACAAATACCGACAGGTATAGCAGTTGATTTATCGGCCATTTGCAAAGATATCTCGGTAGGTGTCAACTTATTTAATTCAAGTCTACGATATAAGGAAAGAGGCATAACACTAACACCGGCTCCAAGATCACATAAATCAGTTTTAACATAATTTCTTTTTAATGGAGCATGGTATAGTGGGTACTCCTGGATCACCAAGTTTCTTAGGTATTCCACCCTTAAAGGTATAGTTAGCAAGCATGGTGGAGATTTCGGCTTCAGGTATCTTTCTTTTATTTGTAATGATATCGTTCATGTACTTAGCATAAGGGTTTGTCTTAAGCATATCAGTTAGGCGCATACGCAAAAAGATAGGTCTAATCATTTCAGGAAAGCGCTCAAAGTCCTCATCATCCTTTTTCTTGGATGGTTTAGGAGGGAATGGCATGGGTTTCTGAACCCATGGTTCTCTTTCCCTACCATGCTTCCTAGCAACAAAGTCTTTCTTATCATAACATTGATTCTTTGATTGTGGGTTATCAAGATCAACAGCAGGTTCAATTTCTATATCGTTATTATTGCTAGGTTGAGCATCTTCATGAACATCATTATTAGCATTATCACTAGGTTCATGTTCATCTCCAGATTGTGTTTCAGCATCAGAGATAGAAATATCATTAGGATTCTCAGGTGTTTCTACAATAGGTTCACTAGAAACATGCAAAGTCCTATCATTTTTATTTTTCTTCTTTTTAGAAGGACTAGGAGCATCTAAATTATTTCTCTGAGAATCTTGCTCAATTCTCTTATGGTGGCCTTCAGGATACAAAAGTTCATGAGTCATTTTACCAGTTCTAGTAGCCACTCTAACAACAAAATCATGTTTATTATTTAATTCATCAAGCAAATCACTCTGAGCCTTAAGTACTTGTTCTACTTGAGTGGTAACCATAGAAGCATGTTTACTAGTGAGTTTAAGTTCACCCTTAACTCTAGACATATAATCACTCAAGCATCCAATCATATAAGAATTATTTTTCAATTGTCTACTAACATAATCATTGAAATTTTCTTGTTTACCCATAAAATCATCAAATTCATCAAAGCATCGACTAGCAAACTTAGTAGACGGGATTTCAACTTTATCATATCTATAAAGAGAGTTTACCTTCACTACCTGTGTCGGGTTATCAAGACCTTGTATTTCTTTAGGTGGTATATTGAGGCCATGTATTTCTTCGACAGGAGGTAAATTTTTAACATCTTCAGCTTTAATACCTTTCTCTTTCATAGATTTCTTTGCCCCTTGCATATGTTCAGGACTGAGAAATAGAACACCTCTTTTCTTCGGAGTTGGCTTAGGAGTTGGTTCAGGAGGCGCCCAATTATTTTCATTGGCCAACATATTATTCAATAGCAATTCAGCTTGGTCGACTGTCCTTTCCCTGAAAACACAACCAGCACAACTATCCAGGTGGTCCTTGGAAGCATCGGTTAGTCCATTATAAAAGATATCAAGTATTTCATTTTCTTAAGAGGATGATCAGGCAAAGCATTAAGTAATCGGAGAAGCCTCCCCCAAGCTTGTGGGAGACTCTCTTCTTCGATTTGCACAAAATTATATATCTCCCTAAGGCAGCTTGTTTCTTATGAGCGGGGAAATATTTAGCAGAGAAATAGTAAATCATATCCTGGGACTACGCACACAACCAGGATCAAGAGAATTAAACCATGTCTTAGCATCACCCTTTAATGAGAAAGGAAATATTTTAAGGATATAATAATAGCGAGATTTCTCATCATTAGTAAACAGGGTGGCTATATCATTTAGCTTAGTAAGATGTGCCACTACAGTTTCAGATTCATTGCCATAAAAAGGATCAGATTCAACCAAAGTAATTATCTCAGGATCAACAAAGAAATCATAATCCTTATCAGTAATAAAGATAGGTGAAGTAGCAAAAGCATGGTCATGTTTCATTCTAGCATTCAGAGACTTTTGTTTCAGCTTAGCTAATAATTCCTTAAGATCTGATCTATCATTGCAAGCAAGAAAATCTCTAGCAGTTTCTTCATCCATAACATAACCCTCAAGAACAATAGGCAATTCATATCTAGGGGGAGAACCTTCATCATCACTATCATCAATATTATCAGTTTCAATAATTTCATTCTCCCTAGCCCTAGCAAGTTGTTCATCAAGAAATTCACCTAATGGCACAGTAGTATCAAGCATAGAAGTAGTTTCATCATAAGTATCATGCATAGCAGAAGTGGCATCATCAATAACATGCGACATATCAGAATTAATAGCAGATGCAGGTTTAGGTGTCGCAAGTTTACTCATAACAGAAGGAGAATCAAGTGCAGAGCTAGATGACAGTTCCTTACCTCCCCTCATAGTTGAGGGATAAATCTTAGTTCTTTCATCTTTCAAGTTCTTCATAGTAATCAGTCGATATAAATCCCAAGTGACTCAAAGAATAGATCTATGCTCGCCGACAACGGCGCCAGGAAATAGTCTTGATAACCTGCAAGTATAGGGGATCGCAACAGTTTTTGAGGGTAGAGTATTCAACCCAAATTTATTGATTCAACACAAGGGGAGACAAAGAATATTCTCAAGTATTAGTAGTTGAGTTGTCAATTCAACCGCACCTGGATAACTTAGTATCTGCAGCAAAGTATTTAGTAGCAAAGTAATATGGAAGTAACGGTAACAGTAGCAAAAGTAACAGTACAGTTTTGTAGTATTTGTAACAGTGGCAACGGCAAAGTAACTAAGCAAAGAACAATATGTGAAAAGCTCGTAGGCATTGGATCGGTGATGGATAATTATGTCGGATGCGATTCCTCATGTAATAGTTATAACATAGGGTGACACGGAACTAGCTCCAACTCATCAATGTAATGTAGGCATGTATTTTGAATATAGTCATACGTGCTTATGGAAAAGAACTTGCATGACATCTTTTGTCCTACCCTCCCGTGGCAGCGGGGTCCTAATGGAAACTAAGGGATATTAAGGCCTCCTTTTAATAGAGAACCAGACCAAAGCATTAACACTTAGTGAATACATGAACTCCTCAAACTACGGTCATCACCGGTAAGTATCCCGATTATTGTCACTTCGGGGTTAACGGATCATAACATATAATAGGTGACTATAGACTTGCAAGGTAGGATCAAGAACTCACATATATTCATGAAAACATAATAGGTTCAGATCTGAAATCATGGCACTCGGGCCCTAGTGACAAGCATTAAGCATAGCAAAGTCATAGCAACATCAATCTCAGAACATAGTGGATACTACGGATCAAACCCTAACAAAACTAACTTGATTACATGGTAAATCTCATCCAACCCATCACCGTCCAGCAAGCCTACGATGGAATTACTCACGCATGGCGGTGAGCATCATGAAATTGGTGATGGAGGATGGTTGATGATGACGCCAGTGATGGATTCCCCTCTCCGGAGCCCCGAACAGACTCCAGATCAGCCCTCCCAAGAGGTTTTAGGGCTTGGCGGCGGCTCCGTATCGTAAAACGCGATGAATCCTTCCTCACTTATTTTGTTCTCCCCGAACGTGAATATATGGAGTTGGAGTTGAGGTCGGTGGAGCACCAGGGGGCCCACAAGGCAGGGGGACGCGCCCTAGGGGGGGCGCCCCCCACCCTCGTGAACAGGGTGTGGGCCACCTGGCCTTGATTCTTTCACCAGTATTTTTTATTAATTCCAAAAATAACTTTCATGGAGTTTCAGGTCATTCCGAGAACTTTTATTTCTACACAAAAATAACACTATGGCAGTTATGCTGAAAACAACATCAGTCCGGGTTAGTTCCATTCAAATCATGCAAGTTAGAGTCCAAAACAAGGGCAAAAGTGTTTGGAAAAGTAGATACGACGGAGACGTATCATGTTGCCGGGGGAGGGGCCAGCAGATGATGGTGCTGCTACTAATGGTCAGCTGGAGTAGGAGTCGGCGTCCTCCCGCCCGCTGTCGTTAGCGTCACTGTCGCTGCCCTCCTCGTCGTTGTTGCTCGAGGAGGAGCTTTCATTGTCGGTGGAGGTCCCCGCGCAGCACCCTAAGCGGATTCCCGAGCACCCAAAGACCTTGACGGAGAGCAGGCTGTTCTCCATTAATTTGAACTGGAGAACATGCTCGTCCGACAAGCTATGGGCGCGAGCAAAGGTTTTCCACCCGTGGCAGAGGTACATGATGTGAGGAGCGGGGAATTCGACATCGACCCACGTGCTGCCATTCCCGCAGCCCCTCATATGCAGCCACAATGCATGCGGCGGCTCAATCTCCATTACCCGAGCAAATAGGGTAGGGAGGATGAGATGACCGCACACGGGCTTGTACAGTCTGATGAAGAACTCGCGGGGCTGGTCCCCGACATGGCCCTCCATTGGGGGAGGGGCCGCTGGTGGAGACGCAACTGGTGCACCGCCCCGTCCTCCTCTTCCCCGAGCGCCGTAGCGACCTCGGCCATGCCCCCTCCCTCTCCCTCTCATGGCGGGCTCCACCATCGTGAACTCCGGGGGAGGGGGGACGCGCTGTCAAGAAGAAGCCCTTGTCGCCGCCATTGGAGCACCAACGCGGCCTCTCACTATGGCGAGCGAAAGAAGGTTACCAAGCAGAAAGGGGAGGAAGGAGGTGAGTATGGAAAGGCACCATCCCTCCCCTTTTTTATAGAAGAGCAGGGTCGGGGCCTAGCCTCTCAACCCAAGGGCGACCGCCCTGCTCGGCCAATACGGCCTCCAGAGGCGCGGGGAATCAGGACCACCCCGCTGCTCGAATCAGCGACGCCCGGTTTCCCGCCTCGGTGTTAATACCCGCGCCCAACGCATCCACCACCTACCCTTCCTAAAGCATGGAGGAAACATGGCGGGCGATCTAGGAGCATAAAGACAAGTGGTGCGACCATTTTCCACCCCGTGATCGTGGGGTGCGGGCGCCATGCAAGCCACGACCCGAGTCCACTTTGTAAATGAGCGGCGCTCATGTGGCTTCCTCTTTTTATGGGGAAGGCGTGGGCCGTCTCTTTACTGCTCGACGTGAAGCATTGCACACGTGCTGCGGCCATTCCGTGCATGACCCCCACGTTACACACTCAATGTGGATCATGGGGAAGTGCAACTGACGAGAAGATTGCGGAAGTTAATCCCTGACACGCTTGCCCGTGCACTGTTCTGGGCCTGCCCCAACAACGCTTCGTGCTTATGTGCGGCCCAGGCCCGGGGGATCCTGTCGGTGTATAAAAGTATGAGCTTTTCTGTACCCCTTACTTGTGCACGAGCAGTCGTAGCCACACCTACGGCAAGGCTTGGCAGGGCAGTAGAAGACAAAATACAAGACTACCAAGATAGCATTCAAGACAGTGAACAGAGAGTGGGAGACAAGCTGGACCTCCCCTGGCAACATCCTTGCCGGGGCAGCCCATGAAGCACCAGCAAGGCCATCACCCTTGAGGCTGAGAGCTCTGACATCATCAACAATGTCAAGGCCAAGGCCCGGGGGCGCGTGCACGATAGCACGCAGATCTTTGTGAAGAATAATGGCATGCAGGTCTACATGGAGACCACAAGACAAAAGACCCCCGGCAAGGCCCTTGTCGGGGACAACTACGAGGCCGGACACAGCCAGGCCCGCACCCGACAAGGTTTTTGCCACCTCACGGCTTTTCTAGCGCGACGACCAGCTTGTGAACTAGGCAGACGCCTGCGTGGTGGCATGCAGATCTTCGTGGAGGCTCTACCACCATGCCAGCACAGCAGCTAGCTAGCCTGCCTAGCGTTGCATGCCTCGTCAGCCTGGACACGTGTCAAAGCAAGGTGAGGTGGCGATGGACAGGATGGCTTCTGTTACCATCCCTGATAAAGTAAGAGGGCACGTAGGCAACGCATTAAATGCATTTGTCCTACGATGTCAGTGATAAGCTTGAGCACTGTAGCCGCTTTACACCTCCTGTGTGCCGTTGTGGCAACCCCTTTGACATATAAAAGGAGGCCTGAGGCATACTAGAGAAGGATTCGGACTTTTTGGACTGGGCATGCATAACAGCTAGTCTAAGAACTCAAGAACACGAGATATACACTCAAGCAGGACTAGGGTTTTACGCACCATTGCGGCCCGCACCTGGGTAAAAAACCCTCGTACTGATCACTAGACCTGCTCTTTGTGCAGCTCTCTCCCCGCCAACCATAGAAGGGATCCTCGTGATCCCATAGGTGTCATTTCCCCAGACAGATATCATCAGGAGTGAGGTAGAAGGTATCACCCTCGGCACTCAATAGTAGCTCTGCAGATTCGTATAACTAAGGGGGGGTGATGTATCGGTATCTACACATCAATCACGTCGATCGAGTCACTGGTAACAAAGCGGGGCAACAAGGACAAGGATTAGGGGTCACACATGGATAACTAACCAACCTATACTGAGCATATAGGATAATAGGTAAGGAAGCAACAACAGGTTACAAAAGTAGGCTATGCATCAGAATAGGAGCTATCGAACAACAATAGCAAAATTGAATGAAAGCATGAGAGAGAGAGAATGTGAGATATAGGAATGATCAAGGGGGTTTTGCTTGCCTGGAAGCTCTGCTGAAAGTGGCTGAACGTTAGGAGTGTAGTCATACTCGGGAGCAGCCTCGGTCTCAGGGTCTACCGGAGAGAAGAGGGGAAGAAACAGTAAATATAAAGCAATCAAATGCATAATGATGCATGACATGGCAATATGATGTGCTAGGGGTGACCTAACAGTGCTACACATTACAGACAGGGCGGGAAAATATCTGTTGATATTTCCCCGGCTTTGGGAATTTATCGGACAGACGATCTAGAGGGGAAGGTTTCATGTTTGTTGTGTTGGAGGCATGTGACAGGTATGTGGGTAGCATATTCGAATTCGTCTTTTTTTTGAGCAACTTTCATATATAAATTATTTTCATCTGAGTTATATATTACTCCCTCCATCCCAAAATTCTTGTCTTAAATTTGTCTAGATACGGATGTATCTAATACTAAAATGTGACTTGATACATCCGTATTTAGACAAATCTAAGACAAGAATTTTTGGAAGGAGGGAGTATTTTATATGATTTTCCAAACTTTAAAATGTTTTAATGAAATTCCTGGAATTTATTATTTATTCGAAATTAAAATAGCGAAAAGCTAAATGTACCCAGCAGACCAGCGCAGAGGCTGACTAGTGGGACTTGTTGACTCACTCAACTGACCAGTCAGCAGAGGCTAACTGGTGGACCCCCTACTGATTCAGCAGCGTGACTGTGCCGGCCCTATCCACTGGAATAGTGATAGGGACCCACCTATCGGTGGCACTGGGGGTTAGTTAAATTTTAAACTAAACAAGGGGGTTAATTAGGGAGTGCCCCCACTTGTCGGTGAGTAGCTAGGTTAGTTCAATTAGTCATTTTAATTAAGTTGCAGTTAAGTAGTGCGGGTCCCAATAGTGAGTGGCACAGGGTGTGGTTCGTGGTTGGGTTAGCCGGACACGTCAGCGGTGTTGGCGTTTAGCCGCCGACGACCACAAACACGGTGGCAATGCACGAGAGGCCACGAGATTTTGCTACGGGCCACCAAATTGAGCGCGAGGGGTCGCGTTCGAATGGGGACATGACGCTGCATCGAGTGGTGCTGCCAGTCGGAGTGGGGGCAGCCGGAAATGGCACCGACAATGAGCTAAGGCAGCGGCCGAATCACGGGCCGAGCGGGTTCGATGTTGCAGCGCGAGACCAATTGATCTGAGGGCGCAGACGACACCGGAGCGATGCACTTAGCACATTGTCATGCTTGCCTGGCCTTGAAACATGTAGCAGCAACGGCGGCGAGCATTGCACCAGCAGCGGAGCAAAGGCTGCAGCAGCGGAGCGCACATGGCTCGAGACCGAACTGCAACAGAGAAGGGGTGGCAGAGAGGGAAGGAAGGAGAGCTCAGAGGGCCCTCCAGGTGTGCTAAGAGTCCTCGGGGAGGGCCTGGGGTAGCGAATCAATGGCGACAGTGACGGTGCCCGAGGAGAACGACAATGGCGATCTGGTGCTGCGGGGCTCCTTGACCCCGACGGGTTCCACCATAGGACGAGGCAGTCAACGGCGACGCGGACGGACACGGTGAGGCTGTGAGGAGGGCATGGTGGCCGCGTAAAAGGTGAGAGGCGGCGATGGATGCACTCGGTCGAGCAGAGAGGGCGAGAGGAGAGAGTGAGCGGGGACTGGCAAAGTGGAGGTGGAGGCATAGAGGATGAGGACGAGGGGGAGACTTATCCCCTCCGTGGCAGGGACGACGATGTAGTCGGGCGGGGACGGATGGGTGCATACGAGGTAGGACGTGGCCGAGGGGATGGGCTGGGCCGACTCGGGTCTATCCCTCTGGACTAAGGCCCAAGGGGATAGGGGGTTAGTTTTCTTTTTATTTCTCTATTTTCATTTATTTCTTTTATTTTGCACGTATTTTTTAATATCAATAGTTTTATAAAATATGAAACTTGGTCCAATATTCATATTACAATGTTAGACACTGCCACAAAAAGTTTGGGGGTTATCTAAAATAGTTGGACTTTTCATAATATAGAAAGCATTTAATAATGGTGTTATGGCAAACAATTGATGTTTTTTTCTCAACCATAATTTTTTTGGAATATTTGCTAAATGGTGAACTATTTTCCCACCATGTTTGTGAATTTAAATTATCAATTTAAATTTGAATTCGGAGGTGGAATTTGAAATGAGATTTGAACCCAAGTGGTTAAGCATTCCAAATCAAAATGACTTAGCAAAATCCTGATTATTACTGTGGCTTAATACATGGGGGTGTTAAATTCAGTTTACATACATGATTGTGGAACTTGGGTCCTCGAATCCTGGGGGTTGTTTGACATATACCAACTCATTCAAAGGGCCATTAAGAAATGCATTTTACATCCATTTTTTGCAACTTGAAATCATGATGAGATGCATATGCAAGCAACATGCAAATAGATTAAAGACGAGCAACGGGAGCAAAGGTTTCACCATAGTCGATACCCTCGACTTGGGAGTAGCCTTGTGCTACCTATCTTGCCTTGTTTCGAATGACTACACCGTTCACATATTGCTTGTTCTTGAAGATCCATTTTGTCCCAATGACATTATGGTCCTCCTTTGTCCTTGGTGAGGGAGTCCTGGATTAGGGGGTATCCGGACATCCAGACTATATACTTTGGCCAGACTATCGGACTATGAAGATACAAGATTGAAGACTTCGTCCCGCGTCTCGATGGGACTCTCCCTGGCGTGGAAGGCAAGCTTGGCGATTCGGATGTTAGATCTCCTTCTCTGTAACCGACTCTGTGTAACCCTAGCCCCCTCCGGTGTCTATATAAACCGGAGGGTTTAGTCCGTAGGACAAGAAGAACAATCAGAATCATAGGCTAGCTTCTAGGGTTTAGCCTCTACGATCTCGTGGTAGATCAACTCTTGTAATACTCATATCATCAAGATCAATCAAGCAGGAAGTAGGGTATTACCTCCATCGAGAGGGCCCGAACCTGGGTAAACATCGTGTCCCCAGCCTCCTGTTACCATTAGCCTTAGATGCACAGTTCGGGACCCCCTACCCGAGATCCGCCGGTTTTGACACCGACATTGGTGCTTTCATTGAGAGTTCCTCTGTGTCATCGTGACAAGGCTTGATGGCTCCTTCAATCATGAACAACAATACGGTCTAGGGTGAGACTTTTCTCCTTGGACAGATCTTCGTATTCGGCGGCTTCGCACTGCGGGCCAATTCGCTTGGCCATCTGGAGTTGATCGATAGCTTCACCCCTGGCCATCGGGTCAGGTTCGGAAACTTAAACTACACAGCCGACATCCGTGGAGACTTGATCTTCGACGGGTTCGAGCCTACGTCAGGAGCGCTGAACAATCACGACGAGCATGACTTAGATCTGCCATCGGACAGTATTCGGGATATCGCACCTGCTGCAGCTCCGGACTTCAATCTGGAGCAGATCGTGCCATCCGAGGACGGGTGGATGGACCCCGCCATGGAGGCCGCACACTCATCGGCGTTGGAGCCGAACACAGACTCCACCTCTAAGGAAATCTGTGTCACCGGACCCTCGGACTTGTCTCCGGCCGCAGGTTCCGGACCGCATGCATCCGCGCCCATCGAATCTGATTGGGGATCGATCATGGAATTCACTGCCGCGAATATTTTTCAGCACTCGCCCTTCGGTGACGTGCTAAGTTCTTTAAAGTCTCTCTCTTTGTCAGAAGACTCTTGGCCGAACTATGTCCGGCTCGAGTGGGATACGGACAATGAAATATTCGTTGCCCACCCACCACCCACTTGATAGCCATTGTCGATGACTTAACCGACGCGCTTGACTTCAACTCCGAAGACATCGACGGTATGGACATCGATGCGGGAGATGATATAGAACCATCGCCCACGGGGCGCTGGACAGCCACCTCATCATACGATATATACATGGTGGACACACCCAAGGAGGACAACAGCGACAAAAAGGACGCAACGGAGGATAAACCCCCCGGGCAGAAACCAAAGCGACGACGCAGGCGCCGCTCTAAGTCCAGCCACAGTAAAAATAGCGATAACAACGCAAGAAAAATTGACACCACGGCCGACTCCAAAGGCAATAATGACCATATGGACCCAGCGATGGAGCAGGATGAGCCAGGTCACGCCGAACATAGCCTGGAGCAAACACCCGATCACGGCGATCCCGAGGGTAGAACTCATCAACCTGCCTCCGGAGAGGAGGACAGTCCGGACGACGATGCATTCATCATTCCAGAAAAATGTTTGGAACAAGAGAACCTCCACCGAAGGCTTATGGCCACCGTGAGGAGCCTAAAGAAGCAGAAGCAAAGGCTTAAGGCCGCGCAGGATACGCTCAACCGCAGATGGAACAAAGTGCTAGACACTAAAGAAAAATATGGCAACGATCGCCACACAAAGAGCTACCCAAAGCGCAAGCTGCTGCCCGAATTCGACGATGAGGCCATAGAGCCCATTCTGCTGAAGAATAATACGGCCAATCAACCGGACCGACCACCTCGTGGCCGCGATAGAACAGCTACTGACGCCGCACACAAGCCAGCACATGACTTACGTGAGCTCCTAGAAAAAAAAGCTGGTGCGACCAGGTCCATCTATGGATCTAGAGGACGTGCTCTGGCGCAAGATCATGGTCACCAAAACGATCATACTGATCGAATACCAGTTCGGAATCAACCCCGGACACAACAACCGTCAACAGCATGCCACGACATGTCCAGATATAGAGGGGCTGCACACCCCCTGTGCTTCACCAACGAGGTGCTCGATCACGAATTTCCACAGGGATTCAAACCCGTGAATATAGAGGCATACGATGGAACGACAGACCCTGGGGTCTGGATTGAGGATTTTATCCTTCATATCCACATGGCTCATGGAGATGACCTCCATGCCATTAAATATATGCCCCTCAAGTTGAAAGTACCAGCTCGGCATTGGTTGAAAAGCCTCCTCGAAAACTCAATTGGAAGCTAGGAGGAACTTGAGGATGCTTTCAGGGCCAATTTTCAAGGGACCTATGTCCGACCTCCGGATGCAGACGATTTAAGTCACATAATACAACAACCCGGAGAGTCAGCCCGTAAGCTTTGGAACAGATTTCTCACTAAGAAGAATCAAATTGTTGATTGTTCGGACGCCGAAGCCCTAGCGGCCTTCAAGCACAGTATCCGGGATGAATGGCTTGTCAAACACCTCGGCCAAGAAAAGTCGAGGACAATGGCGGCCCTAACAAGCCTTATGACCCGCTTTTGCGCGGGTGAGGACAGCTGGCTGGCCTATAGAGGCAGCAGCGACCCAGGCACATCCGAAATTAGGGATGGCAACGGGAAGCCACGATGTAATAAAAACAAGCATCGAAACAATGAAGAGAGTCCGGACAACACGGAGGTCAATGCCGGATTCAGGGGCTCTCAACCCGGTCAACGGAAGAAGCCATTTAAAGGCAGCAAAGATGGATCGTCCGGCCTGAACAAAGTCCTGGGCAGATTGTGTCAAATCCATGGCACCCCCGAAAAATCTGCGAACCACACTCACCGAGAATGCTGGGTCTTCAAGCAGGCCGGCAAGCTAAATGCCGAACACAAGGGAAGGGAGACACCAAGTGAATATGAGGATGAGCCTCGCCAGCCGAACACTGGGGGACGGAAAAAATTTCCACCAGAAGTCAAAACAGTGAATATGATCTATGCGACTCACATACCGAAGAAAAGGCGCAAGCGCGCACTCAGAGATGTATACATTGTAGAGCCCATCGCCCCCAAATTCAACCCTTGGTCGGCCTGTCCGATCACTTTTGATCACAGGGATCACCCGACTAGTATCCGGCATAGAGGATCGGCTGTCTTGTGCTCGACCCAATCATCGATGGATACCATCTCACTCGAGTCCTTATGGACGGCGGCAGTAGTCTTAATCTGATATATTAGGACACTATCCGCAAGATGGGGATAGACCCGTCAAGAATCAACCAAAGTAACACTACCTTTAAAGGAGTAATACCAGGCGTTGTGGCCCGCTGCACGGGATCCCTCGTATTAGAGGTTACATTCGGTTCTCCCGACAACTTCAGAAGCGAAGAATTAGTCTTTGACATTCCTCCCTTCCGAAGCGGCTATCACGCACTGCTCGGAAGAACGGCCTTCGCTCGCTTCAATGCAGTACCGCACTACGGCTACCTTAAACTCAAGATGCCCGGTCCACGCGGTGTCATCACAGTTAGCGGAAAGAGCGGTCCTTACATGCGGAAGAATATGTGACGGCTCTAGCAGCCGAACACTAAGCGGCCTCTCCTATCAGAATATATGATCGGTCGTCAAGACCACGGACACAGTTAGACGAGTCCGGTGCACCACCGGTGGTAACAGCCCAGATAAACCTGAGCTGGGGTCCACATATATACCCCCACAGGTGGTGCTAGGGGCTGCAAACATGTAACAAAGCCCACGGTTCGGCTTGACTTTATTAATATAACAATATATTGCATTTTCGTTATTCATTGAGAATAATCACCTTCTCGCACGATTACACTAGACTCTTTTAGATGAGTTTTCCTTTTTTACAGACACCAATCGTGCGACACCCTTCTAGGATACGGCACAACAGAGACAAAGGCACAGACGTGCAGCAAGGCCCCACTCAAAGGTTTCTCTTTAGATTGAGCCCCTGTGTGAACCTTCTTTACTGTCTCTTGTTGCTCGACATCCCATGGGTATTTAATACACCCACAAGGGATACTGGCGTTATTGGCATTTCGCCATGGCAGATTAATGCACGTACCTGGAAATACAGGGTTCAGTATCGAGAGCATTACTCAGCCCAGTATATGTCATAAAGTCCGAATACCTTCGGGAGTGTTCGGCGTCGCGAGTTTGGCCTTATATGCATCAGCTCCGAATCATGTCTTTGGTCAAATGTTGGGTTTGCCCAACTCCTGGGTTTGCTACCTTACATTCAATTTTATCGGCTAAGGCGGCCAAAGGAGAACTACTGCGATTGTGCCCTGGTTATTCCGGATGAGCACCTCGGTAGAGAAAGCCGGAAACTGACTGTCATGATACAGCGAGAGACTGGTCAACCACTCGAGGACTTATCGGAATCTTCGGGGTTCCTCCGCATTAATGAAGGACCATTTCTCGGTCATGTACATACGCGCACCATATTCGGATGCACGCGGAAGTACCAGGGGCTATATAGTAGCCCCACCGTCAAACTCCTATGGCTAAGTGAAAGTGTTACTACTATATAGTCCGGTTGCCTAGTTCAACGTGCGATCACCTCCTTAATGGACCAAGACGTTGGATCAAGTGTGATTACGTGCATTTTCGCGAACACCCCCTCATTATAAAGCATGGGGGCTGAAGCCAACGACTGCAAACTTTCAGGTTATATACATACATAAACGGCCGCACGGGAGGAACTACAATACTTTCGGGCAAAAGTATAAACACAACCTTTATAATTAAAACAGCATTGTTTTTACAATCAAAAGACTTGTCACTCGAAAATGACACTCTTCGAGCACTGAGACTTTATTAAATGGGCGCCTTCTATGACTTGCTCAAAATAGTGTTCGGGCGGGTCCTGGCTTCCTGCCGGACTCTGGGTTGCAATACCAGTGGCCTCCATATCTTCCCAACATGTTTTTACATGGGCACGAGCCATTTGCGCACCTTCTATGCATGCCGACTTCTTTACAGCGATGATATGCGACACATCGCCAAGGAATTGTTGCACCAAACCAAAATAATTGTCCGGCCTTGGTCCCTTCGACCAAAGATGATCTATGACAGATCTCATTAAAAGACCGGACAACCTATGGAGCTCGGCCCAAGCGGCCATCCTTTCATTCAACGGCAGCGGATGCGTCGGAGCACTGAACTGCAACCAGAACAGCCTTTCCACCTCCTGATCTTTCTGATCCTTGAAGAACTTGGTTGCATTAGCAGTACTTTTTGCCAGGTCCGCATACGCGTCCGCAACACTCCATAACTGATCCAGAGGAGTGTACTTTGGATCTCTGAACTTCATCCGCAACAAATAGGGACTCCCAGCCATGATATTTCCGGCTTGTCAAAGCTCCTCCCGCACAGCTCTAACTTCAGAGCGCGTCTCCTTGGCTGCGTCCAAGGCCTTCTTTAGGTCAGCCGCTTTCACTTGGCTCTCTTTTTCAAGGAGTTCATATCGGCTGGCGACATCTTTCAGCTCCACAGCCATCTCGGCTATTTCTCCTCGCTCCGGCGATGAGCAGCCTGTTTGGCTTTTAACTCTTCGGCCGCCTTCAGGGCGGCCGCATTACTTATCCTGGCATGTTCTTTGGCTAGGGCAAGTTCCGCCCTGAGGGCCTCCACGGTAGCAGCTCCATTGGCAGCCACAGCATATTATAGATATTAGCATCATGCTCCTCTTAATATTTACTAACAATGAGAAAAAGATCACATACCCTATGACTCGTCAAGACGCTTGTTCACAAGCGAGATGTCGGCATCCGCCACATCAAGTTGTCGCCTTAGTTTGACGAATTCAGCAGTCCGGTCAACCGCCGGACCCTTAGCCATCTGCACATAATACAGTGCGATCATTACTTGGGAGTGTGGTCCTCTGTTTGCCGCCTATGGCTGGCAACCAGAGTCTCAGGGGCTACAATCTATTCGGAGCACACCTAGCGTGTGCGGTACAACCGAAAGATTACGTATTTTGTTGCGTACCTCAAAGCCTTTGAGCAGGCTCGTAAAAGCTTCATTCAACCCGCTTTTGGCGGATGAAATCTTCTCAAACACCGTACCCATTAAAGTACGATGATCCTGTGAGAGAGCAGCTTGCTCCAGAAGACCCATCAGTGTGTCGGGCTGAATGCCGGACAGTTCTGGACTCTTCCTATTACCCTCCTTGGGAGCCGAACACTCTGGGCTTTGGGTCGCCGAAGCATGGACTTCTGGCCTTGATGGATCAGGATTCTTCCGTGACGACACCTCGGGGTCGCCCGCCTCGTGGGGCAGGGAGGCAGGTGGAGTTTCACTCTCCATCATCTCCGGAAGAAGATCCCCCGAAGACGAAGTCTGTTGAGAAGGGCTATTAGCCGGGCTGCAAGAGATAGATCCTGGTTATTGCTCCCGGAGGAAAAAGCAGTATATATTTATTAAAATACTTTTAATTAACTTATAGCTCGATGGAGGGCTGGCCCATTTGCGGGCGTTGCGCGGTGAGGACGCCCTCTGGGCCAGGGCCCCCTGGCGAAGTTTTCTTCCCTTGTTTAGGCACCTCCGTTTCCAAGTCTTCGGAGGCGGCCCTTTTCTTCCCGCGGGGGGAGGAAACCTTAGATTCACCTCCCCGATTATCCTCCTTTGTGGAGACATTAATCCTCCTGGTTTGGATGTACAATGTATGAATCTCGTTCTCGGCTTCTCTGCTCTTCCCTTCATCTTTCCCCGATGGAACTTGATTCAGCGCACGTCTAAGCATCCTGGTTAACGCAGGATTCGGCGAGCCTTCGGGAAGCGGGGCCAGACACCTGATCCTCTCCGCCTTGCTGAGCCAATCCTGGCCGCGGATAGTTTTCAGAATAATGTTGTGATAAACATGAACAGGGTGTTCGGCTGCAGGGTTACTTTGGTATCTGGGTGATTGCAGCTCACGCCCGCATCCTCGGTGGTGTCCGGACACTTTACGCGTGATCCAAAGAATAACCTATACATCCCTTCGAGCGTCATGCCGAAGAAGTGTTGAATTGTTCGCGGTCCTTCTGGGTTGAACTCCCACATCCGGAGAGGTCGACGCTTGCATGGCAGGGCCCGTCGAACTAGCATTACTCGAATTACTTTGATGAGGCTGATATCCCTCTCAAGAAGCTCCCGAATACGGCTCTGCAATGTCGGTATGTCATTAGCAGGCCCCCGGTCCAGTCCCACATTGGCCCATGACGCCAGTTGAGGCGGAGGGCCCGACTGGAAGGCAGGGGCAGCCGTCTACTTTGTGCCTCGGGGAGCTGTGATGTAGAACCACCTCCGTTGCCATAAACCGGACACCTCTGGGAAGGAACCCTCTGGCCAGGGGGCATTGGCGCTTTTGCTTATTACAGCGCCTCCGCACTCCGCGTGTCGCCCATCGATCACCCTCGACTTTACATTGAAGGTCTTGAGCCATAAGCCGAAGTGTGGGGTGATGTGGAGGAAGGCTTCGCACACGACGATAAAGGACGAGATGTGAAGGATCGAGTCTAGAGCTAGATCATGAAACACTAGCCCGTAATAGAACAGATACCTGGCCTCCCTGAGCTTCACAATGTCCTTCTCTGTGACAGAGGAGGCCATCCACCGACCTTGAAGGTTGGATCCGGACATGATTGAAGGTCTGAAGTGCTTAAGCCTAAGCTTTGGGTGCTGGAACTCGAGGTGTGGGAAGGAGCAAGTGTGGGAAGAAAGGGATAGGCCTCGATCCCTCTATAAAGGGGGTGAATATCAAGCGTCCCCAGCATGACCGTTTGGGACTTGCCTAAAAACAAGGAATCATACCAACAGGCGTAGTTGGGTTACCCACGCCCGTATTGATGAGAATCCCACAATAAGTGGGACACGATCTCTGCTTCGACAAGACGTGCCAATAAAACCGCCTCGCAATACGTGTAGTGGCAGGCTGGGAAAAACGGTTTGTAATAAACCAGGCCGAGGCGTGAGGACATGTTGTGAAAAGTTGTCAGCAGATTAGATTTATAAAGTATTGTGCTCTCTACGGTGGTATGTGGAAACTATTTTGCAGAGCCGGACACGATCCTTGTGTTCAGAATCTTCTATGAAGTGTTCGGAGATGGAACCTGCCTTGCAATGCCGAAGACAATCTGTGCGCCGGACTCATCGTCATTGAAGCCTGGTTCAGGGGCTACTAAAGGAGTCCTGGATTAGGGGGTATCCGGACAGCCGGACTATATACTTTGGCCGGACTGTTGGACTATGAAGATACAAGATTGAAGACTTCGTCCCATGTCCGGATGGGACTCTCCCTGGCGTGGAAGGCAAGCTTGGCGATTCGGATGTTAGATCTCCTTCTCTGTAACCGACTTTGTGTAACCCTAGCCCCCTCCGTTGTCTATTTAAACCGGAGGGTTTAGTCCGTAGGATAAGGAGAACAAGGAGAATCATATGCTAGCTTCTAGGGTTTGGCCTCTACGATCTCATGGTAGATCAACTCTTGTAATACTCATATCATCAAGATCAATCAAGCAGGAAGTAGGGTATTACCTCCATCGAGAGGGCCCAAACCTAGGTAAACATCGTGTCCCCAGCCTCCTGTTACCATTAGCCTTAGACGCACAGTTCGGGACCCCCTACCCGAGATCTGCCGGTTTTGACACCGACACTTGGCACTAGCTCCCACACTTTGTTGCGCTCAAAGTTGTTGAGTTCGTCATGCATGGCTTCATACAAGAAACAAATGTGTGATGCTCCCAGAAGTTTTTTAATTGTTTACCAGTAGTTACCCCTTTTCTTAGATTACCAAGCACATTCTCCATGACATGATCTTGATGTTTGAGTGTGGATGAAATCTTGGCGGCACGATGCTCCAATAGCTCCTCGATAGGCATTTGAGGAGCACTATCTTGATCATCTTGAGCACCGTCTTGAGCTTGATGTTGCTCTTGAGCTTGGTAGGAATCTTGAACTTGATCTTGGGCATCATTTGGTGCACCACCATCATCATGAGGTTGATCTTGCCCTTGATAATGTTCGTTTGGTTGAGGGTCTTCACTTTGTTCTTCAGAAGCGTGCGGGTCTAGCGTTGGTGATGGTTCTGTCGTGGTTCTAAGTCTGACAGTAGTGTAGGGGGTACTAAGGGAGAGGCAAGATCTTAGCTATGGAGTAGTTGTACACACAAGAGTTTTACGAGTTTAGGCCCTTCTCGGAGGAAGTAACAGCCCTACGTCTCGGTGCCCGGAGGCGGTCGACTAGATTATATGCGTGTGAGTTACAAGGGTGTGAACCCTTTACACTGAGGAGGGGGTGGCTTATATAGAGTTCGCTAGACCCCTCCAGCCCTCAGTTATGCAGGGTTTAAAGTACATTAAGACCGGGGGTTACTGGTAACGCCCACATAAAGTGCTATGAAGACCATAAAGGCTACTTAATGATAGACTGTTGTGTGCAGAGTGACTTTAGATCTCCTGGCCGTCGAGTGGTTATCTTCATGGTCGAGTGGTTATCTTCATGGTCGAGTGTCCTCGAGTCTGTCGAGTGGAACACCTCTAGGTCCACTGACAGGTGGTTTCTTCTAGAGATGTCCTTGGGTAGGGTAGTTTGGACAGGTCCATGACCCTACCCTAGGTACATAGCTTCATCATTAGCCCCCGAATGGATCGAGGTTTGAGTGGGGAAGGAGTTGAAAATTCTTCCGACCCATTTCTCGCGCTATGAGTATGTCTTGTCTAGGATCAATGAACTTTAGGTGACAACATCAACTTCTTTTTCAGTCGCCTTGATCCATTCTTTGTATCTGTCGAGTGAAGTTTTCACCTGGAGAGCTCCGAGTGACAGAGTGGAGGAGATCTTCCGCCTGACGAGCTGTTCTGCAAGCCGCGGATTTTGTGGGATTCGAATTTTGGGAAGCGCGCGGGACGGGGCGTAGCCGCAGCAATCGGACGGGATAAGGCAGGGACGCCTTGATCTCCGCACCACCTTTTTCGCAATGTATCACGCGCGCGACTATTGCGGGATTTCACAGGATCGTCCGGGCCTACATGTCAGTCACTCGGAAGCAGCCTTATATAAAGCGCCGGACGGGGGTTTTTCAACAGTGCGTCCTCATTTCCCCCTCTTCTCCAGATTTCTCCGCCGCATTTGCTTCTGCCTCAGTGCTCCTGCTCCATGCGTGCTGTGCCGGCGACGATGGTGAAGGAGAAGACGGCGGCCCTGGAGCGGGCGAAGAAAGCGACAGCGAAGGCGAAGGGGAGGGGAACCAGTCGGAGTGGCTCTTCATCGAGGACCGGCCTGCCGCCGGGCTGGATCCAGGGCGACTGGATCCGCTCGACAATTAGTCGGGCAAATCTCGACGACCTGGCTGACGGAGGGCTGATCCCCCATGGATCGGCGCGGCTCCTAGGGAGGGAGTCAGAGCCGCAGCCTCAGGAGGGTGAGTGCGTTCTTCTGGCCACCCACGTCGACCGTGGGTTTTCTTTGCCGCCCCACCCTTTCTTCCGGGGGTTTCTGAATTTCTTTGGGGCACAACTCCACCACTTCACACCCAACACCATAGTGTACCTCGCCGCCTATGTGTCTTTGTGCGAGTGCTTCTTGGGTTGCCGGCCTCACTGGGGTCTCTTTAAGCACATCTTCACCTGTCGCTCCCAGACGGTGAAGAAGGCAAATCCGAGTGACGAGAGGACACATGTGATTCAGATGTGTGGGGGCCTTGGGATCCAGTTGAGAGGGAAAAGTTCTTTTCCGACCATGGTTTTGCCCGACTCCGTCCGTGGGTGGCAGTCGACTTGGTTTTACTGCAAGGACCAGCCGACGCCAGGGCAGTCGACCGGGCTCCCTCCCTTTTCCATGGAACGAGTGAGGAAGCCCTCCTCTTTGAAGGTGGTCCCGGAGGAGAAGGCGCAGGTGAGGTGCTGGTCGAGCGTGTCGTGCAGCTCATCCGCGACGGGGTGACTGGTATGGACCTCCTGGAGGTCTTCCTCCGGCGGCGCATCCAGCCGCTCCAATTTCGAGATCATCCTATGTGGATGTATTCTGGAACTGAGGACACCACTCGGATCCACCCGGAGGAGATCGATGACGCCACGCTGGAGCGGTGGATGGGAAGCATTACGGGGAACAAGGACAACCCCCGAGGAGCCAGGAGGGTCGTTCCACTCGACCAATCATATGAAGTTGACAAGGTCCAGTTCTGCATTTCCGACTGTGATTCTGTTTTTTCCATTCTGTCTGCTTGAAATCAACCGACTAACTTTTGTCTTGTTTGCTGTCTTCTAGGCCACGACTGAAATGTACTCGATGCCCAACGGGGCGCAGGAACAAGCCGAGGAGGGAGAGGCGAGTGGAGGTGAAAGTGAGGAGGAGGAGTGGCAATCTGACGGCGAGGGGGAAGAAGTTGAAGATGGCTCCAGCGAGGAGGAGGAAATGGAAGTCGATCCTCCTCACACGGAAAGACGATCCAAGCTTGCCCACGACCCCGCGAGGGAGGGCGGCAAAGCGGTTGCGCCTATTTTGCCATCGACAAAGCGCCCTCGGACGGCCTCTCCGGCGCCGATTGAAAAAGCGCTGAAGCATCCGCGGGCGGAGTCATCAAAGCCGCCGAAGGCCTTGCCCAAGATGAAAATGGCCATTCCCACCATCTTCGGGTAACAGTAGGATTTGTGTTTCCTTGTTCAGCTCGAGCGAACTTCCGGTCGACTCATCGACTAACCGACTGGTTTCTGAAATCTGCAGTGCTGCTACCTCCGAGACCTCTGCCAAGGACGGCGACCAAGAAATGGAAGACACTGTCACCTCCAACCCTGGTACGTTCTCTTGTAGTTTTCGCTTTTGGTCGATTGGATCTTCGTTTCCAACTCTGGATTTATCTTGCAGCTCCTCGTTACGTCATTGATCTCCCTGATGACGATGACGAGGTGCCCCTGAGGGCGAGGAAGAATAGACAGGCCGTAGCTGGCAAGGCCACTCGGACTGCGTCAGCACCTGAGGTACTGGTTCAAGAAGGTGGCGACATCGCTCGGCATTCTGTGACCTTCGCTGTGCCGCTGACGAGTGCCCGGCCTTCGTCGTCGACTGCTGAACCGCCCTCCCTTTTCGCCACACACCACGTCCTAGAGGACCAGGCGGGCACTGCTAAGGAGGCTATACGCCAGGCGGGGATTATGATGGAGCAGGTGAAGGCGATCTGGGAAGCCAGCCAAGCGGCTTATGATGCAAGCTCAGCCCTTCAGAGCAATGTCCAGGTTAGTTGGCGCTGTTAGGATATGTTATCTGAAGATTTTCTTTCCAAAAATCTTTGTGTCTGTACACCCACTGGGTGTGTCGATTGGGTTTGTAGACTGGTGGGGGCACGCTGAGTGCACCCACTGGGTGTAGTCCCCGAGACTATGGTGGACTGCTGGCAGTCGACTGTAGTCTTTGTAGTTGAAATTTCTTCACTCGGTCTGGTCGGACCATGTCGAGTGGAACATTAGGACCTGTGGGGGCACGCTGAGTGCACCCACTGGGTGTAGTCCCCGAGACTATGGTGGACTGCTGGCAGTCGACTGTAGTCTGAAGAACTCTCTCTTTCCCCTTTTTTTGTAAATTATGATGAGACCATAATCTCTTTGTTCCTTTCGGTCGACTGATCGGATCAAGTCGGTAGAACTACTGGGGGCACGCTGAGTGCACCCACTGGGTGTAGTCCCCGAGACTACTGTTGAATATTTTGATTCGACTATAGTCTTAGAATCGTTACTGTTTTTCTCTTAGTCACTCGGAAGCAACCTCTCTTTGATGTCTGTCGACTGACTCTTTGCAGAAATCTTGCGAGCTCGTGGCCCGTTACACTGAGTTGGAAAAGAAACATATCCAGCTCGACCTTGACTTGAAACTTGTTCAGGAGAACTTTTAGAAGGCGAAGGACGATGCAAAAGGTGCGATTGGTGAGAACTTGACGACTGTTTCCTTCCTTCTGCACATTATTGATTCTGACCTCCTTGTCATTTTGCAGAAAAAACGAAGGAGGCTCTCAAGAAGAAGGACCAGGAACTTGCTGAAGCGCAGAAGGTGGCTCTGGACAAAACGAAGCTTGCGGAAGAGAAGCTGACTTCAGTCGGTAAGCTTGAAGAAGAGAATGCCAACTTGAAAGCTGCTCTCGACGCGGCCAACAAGGAAGTCAGCCATCTGAAGAACGACAAGATTGCTCTGAGTGACAAGGCTAGTGAACTGGTGGGGAAGAAGAATGATCTGGAAGCTTATCTGGGAGGGCTCGCCAAGAAATTGTTCCTCATGCTTGAAGGTAACCTTTCTCACTCGACTGACTTGTCATAGTTGATTTGTCGCGGAACTGCTGGTTTATGTTTGACTTGTGTGTACAGAATTCTGCCAAAATTTCGAGGAGGAGACCAGTCGAGTGGAGACAGGCCTGGATCCCATCAACTCTCCTGTGAAGGATGACACTGCCATGAACGTGCTCCGACTGGAGTCACGAGTCGCTGGTGTGGTTGACTATCTTGCCCGACTGAAGGTTGCAGCGTCGCGAATCGACACGACACTCTGGCCAGGGGAGACGCTTCAGAACGACCTCGAGTCTTTGATGACTCGACTGAATGAAGTCCCAGGCCGAGTGCAAGAGTGGAAGAAGTCTTCTACCAGGTGCGGTGCTGATGTAGCTCTGTCTTTAGTCCATGTTCACTGCAAAGATGCACGAGAGGAAAAGCTGGCGTCCCTCAAGGTGGCCAATACTAAGAAGCATGACTTCCGATCCTTCATGGAGACATTCATTGCTGCTGCCACTCGGATTGCTGATGGAATCGACCTGGACGAGTTCGTCGCGCCTTCCAGTCCTCCACCGGAGCAGTAAAAAACTTCTATGCTTGATGCCTTAAATTTGCCTCGGAATGCCGAGTGGTTTTTGTAACCGATAAACTTTAACAGGCTTGATGCCTGAGCACTTCTGGATCCGTAGGATGCTATCTGAACTTGGCTTTACTGTTGAATATGATTGCATTTGTCTTCGAACGAACATTGTTCTTCGCTCAGAATATATTTTTGTGCTTGGGACATGCTCTTGCAGGTTGGAGCACAGATTTCAGTCGACTTGCGTCCTTGTGGCCCAGGAGGAAGCACACTTTGTATTTGTGCCGAAGCTCGAAGGAGAAGGTAGCAGTCGACCTGCACATCGCAGTCCTTGCAGAGCGCATGTTGTATTTGTGCCGAAGCCCGGAGGAGAAGGTAACAGTCGACCTGCACCTTGTCGTCCTTGCGGGTCGGAATGATTTTCGTACTTAGGCGAGTGCTGGACTGCAGCTAAGCCTCCGAGTGTGAGGCAGACTCACCACTCGGTAGGATTTTAAACACTTAGGCGAGCACTGGGCTGCAGCTAAGCCTCCGAGTGAGAGGCAGATTCACCACTCGGTAGGATTTCAAATGCTTAGGCGAGTACTGGACTGCAGCTCAGCCCCCGAGTGAGAGGCAGACTCACCACTCGGTAGGATTTTCAACACTTAGGCGAGCACTGGACTGCAGCTAAGCCTCAGAGTGAGAGACAGACTCACCACCCGGTAGGATTTCAAATACTTAGGCGAGTACTGGACCGCAGCTAAGCCCCCGAGTGAGAGACAGACTCACCACTCGGTAGGATTTCAAATACTTAGGCGAGTACTGGACCGCAGCTAAGCCCCTGAGTGGGAGACAGGCTCACCACTCGGTAGGATTTTTATTGCTTCTCATTGTGTTTGTGTCGTAACTCGAAGGAGAAGGTAGCAGTCGACCTGCACCTTGTCGTCCTTGCGGATCGGAATGAATTTCACACTTAGGCGAGTACTGGACTGCAGCTAAGCCCCCGAGTGGGAGGTTTGCTCTCCACTCGGTAGGATTTTTAAACACTTAGGCGAGTACTGGACTGCAGCTAAGCCCCCGAGTGGGAGGTTTGCTCTCCACTCAGTAGGATTTTTAAACACTTTGGCGAGTACTGGACTGCAGCTAAGCTCCCGAGTGGGAGGTTTGCTCTCCACTCGGTAGGATTTTTAAACACTTAGGAGAGTACTGGACTGCAGCTAAGCCCCCGAGTGGGAGGTTTGCTCTCCACTCGGTAGGATTTTTAAACACTTAGGCGAGTACTGGACTGCAGCTAAGCCCCCGAGTGGGAGGTTTCCTCTCCACTCGGTAGGATTTCAAACACTTAGGCGAGTACTGGACTGCAGCTAAGCCCCCGAGTGGGAGGTTTGCTCTCCACTCGGTAGGATTTTTAACACTTAGGCGAAACGGATTCGCAGCTAAGCCCCCGAGTGGGAGGTTTGCTCTTCACTCGGTAGGTTTTCAAACACTTAGGCAAAACAGATTCGCAGCTAAGTCTCCGAGTGAGAGGCTTGCTCGTCACTCGGCAGGATTTTTTTTACAAACTTAGGCGAAACGGATTCGCAGCTAAGCCACCCACTGGGGGATTTCTTACATAAGCAAAAGGAGCAACAATTAATGGGAAAATTATAACACTTTTGTCTTTGATAGATAAACTACAGGAATACTTTTATTACATCTCATCTGAGTGAGTACTTAAGTGTAAAAGGGGCGGAGCAGATCCGCATTCCAAGCTCGTGGCTCGTCAATCAGGCGATCAACGTTGTAAAGACGGTATGCCCCGTTGTGGAGAACTTTGGTGACGATGAAGGGGCCTTCCCAAGTAGGGGCAAGTTTGTGTGGCTTCTGTTGGTCCACTCGGAGGACCAAGTCTCCTTCTTGGAAGGCTCGGCTCTTCACATTTCTGGCGTAGAATCGACGCAAGTCTTGCTGATAGATGGTTGGTCGGATCATGGCCATCTCTCTTTCTTCTTCCAGAAGGTCGACTGCGTCCTGCCGGGCTTGCTCTGCTTCGACTTCAGAGTAGAGCTCGACTCGTGGTGCATTGTGAAGCAGGTCACTTGGCAGAACCGCTTTAGCTCCATAGACCAGAAAGAATGGAGTTCTCCCAGTCGACCGATTTGGGGTAGTCCCCAATCCCCAAAGAACTGATGGAAGTTCGTCGACCCACGCGCCTGCTGCGTGCTTGAGATCACGCATCAACCGGGGTTTCAGTCCTTTGAGAATTAGGTCGTTTGCTCTTTCTGCTTGTCCATTCGACTGGGGGTGGGCGACTGAAGCGTAGTCGACTCGTGTGCCTTGAGAAGCCAGAAGGCTTTGAATTGGTCGGAATCGAAGTTTGACCCATTATCGATGATGATGCTATGCGGAACTCCATATCTGAATATCAATTCTCTGATGAAGCTGATGGCAGGGCCAGCATCAAGATTTTTAATAGGATTGGCTTCGATCCACTTGGTGAACTTGTCGACTGCCACTAGTACATGGGTGAAGCTGCTCCTGCCAGTTCTCAGTGGCCCAACCATATCTAACCCCCAAACAGCGAAAGGCCAGACGATTGGAATGGTCTTCAAGGCTGAGGCGGGCTGGTGCGACATATTGGAGTAGAACTGACATCCTTCACACTTGTCGACTATCTCTTTCGCCATTTCATTTGCTCTGGGCCAGTAAAAACCCGCTCGGTATGCTTTAGCCATGATAGTCCGAGAGGAGGCATGATGGCCACAGGTCCCCGAGTGGATGTCGTTGAGAATTAGTCGACCCTCTTCCGGCGTTATGCATTTCTGGCTGACTCCAGTCGCGCTTTCTCTGTACAACTGTCCCTTCATGATAGTAAAGGCCTTGGATCGACGGACGATCTGTCGAGCCTCTTCTTCATTCTCTGGGAGCTCTTTCCTTAGGATATATGTAACGCCCCGGATCTGATGCGCCAAGTGTCTGCCAGTTATTCGCCGTCGTTGCCATGTCATTTGCTTGCATGTTGCATTTTGCCATGTCATCATCTGCATTTCATCTGCCTGTTTTTTCAAAACTTGCATCCATTCGGGTTACCCCGGTTCTTTCCGTTGTCCGTTCTGAGCACAGACACACTCGCACGCGCCCGTGGCACCTCCGAAATATTATTTTATAAGTGGCATAAAAATGTTCTCGGAATGGGTTGAAGCTTGGCATGTGGTCTTATTATACTGTAGATAGAGCGCCTGTCAAGTTTTTGTCACATTCAGAATTCGTTTGACTGCCCAACCGTTAAACTTATAGCGGTACCGTTGCCGGTACCTTCGTCGGACGTTTTCGGTCTTCGAAAACCGTCGCCGGGCTGCCATCTCCTCTCTCCCCAAAGCCTAGCCCATCTAAACACAGCCCACCAACCTCTCCCAGGCCTGTCTAACCTCCCCCTCGATCGGATCCGTCGGATCGCGATCGGAGGGCTTCGAAAGCCCCCAATTCCCCCTAACCTAGCCCCTCTTACCTATAAATGGACACCCCCACGTCCATTTTTGGGCTAAACCTATCCCTAGCATCCTCCCCTAACCTCCTAGCCGCCGGTGCCTCATTTTCCATGCCCAGCCACCCTGCCGCCGCCACTTGTCGCCGGCCCAGAGGCCAGCCACCGCCTGCGCCGCCCTCCTCAGCCACTCCTCGTGCGCCACCTAGCCTACCCGCGCCCCCAGCCTCCCTCCTCCACCGCGCGGCCCTGCAGGCCCACGGGAAGCCCATCCCGGGCCACCCCAGGCCCAACCATCGCGCGCCTCGCGCCTCCCGCTCTGGATCGGGGCAGGAGCCTGATCCCGCAGCTCCTCCTCGCCTCCCACCCGTCACCGCCGACGCGCGGACACAGGAGGTCGCCGAAGCAGCGTCCAGGTCGCCGGAGCCCCGATCTGCTGCCCCTCTCCCTCTCCTTCCCGTCCTTCTTCCTCCTTGCTCGCTCACCTTGTCTCTCTCCCTCGCAGGGCGCAGCCGCCGCCATGGATGCTAGCACCACCGCCGCCATGGTTGCCAGTGCCGCCGCTGAAGGTCTTGTCGGCCTCCGGCGCCGCCAAGCATGGGAATGGGTTCCCCGACCTCGCCCTCCTCCGGATCCATCGGGTCCCATGCCCCTCGCCGGTTCCCCTGCCTCGACGCCGCCCCGACGTGCCCTCCCGTGTCAGAGTTGACCGCCGTCGCCCCGTTCCCGCTCGGGCTGAGGATGGGGACGATGCGCCTCAGCGCCCCCCCCTCATGGGCCCGGCCTCCCCAAGGTCCAGCCCAAGCTGGCCTGCTTCCTCTCCGCGCTCTGGGCCAAGGCCCATGGTGAGAGCACACCTAACCCCCGCCCCGTGCACACTTTGACTATATTGCGCGCATCTGTTTTTTTTTTGGACTGCTAAGTCCCCAGATTTCAGTAATTTTCATGCCATGTTTGACCTGTCGTATCTCTGCATCCGTAGCTCCATTTCGTGCGTGTAATATGTCAAATTGTTCGCCTCGACGAGTACATCATTTCATTGCCATTGCATCATATTCATTTGAGGTCATCTAGATGTCCGAATCATCGTCCCAAGAGTGCTTCATGATGTTTTCTGCTGTCTGTTATCAGAACGAGCTCTTTTGTCATTTTTGCCATGATTGATGTGTGCATCCTATGAGGTTGATGTCTTCATGTGTTTTGAACTATGCTATGTCTTCTTTACAGAGGTGCTTACCATGTATTTTTGTGATCAATGTGGTGACTAGCACAGCATGCAAACTAGGCATCGTGATGTTGCTGTTTTAGTTCCTGCTCTGCTGTAATTTTGATGCCATGTAAACTTGATGCTACAGAGAGATCCATGCATATTTAGAGATACTTCAGTAAGGTGTTTTGAACATGTGGTTATTGTCTATCCATTCATGGCCTTTGTTGCAATTATGGAGTAGTCTAACATGTCATTTTCGTGCTCTACTTTTGCTTCAAAATGTTTCCTGGCAGATTGTTTACGTGTTATTTAATTTGGCCAAGCTTGCTATAGTTGATCCGTGCATGCTATGGACTTTTCTGACTTGGTGTGTTTCAAAAACATGTCTTCTTGATGATGCTATGCTTATCTGTCATTGCAATGACTTGTGGTGAGTGTATCGAGCTTGTTAAGTAGTGTCACGCTGTTGCTGTTTTGCTAGGCTGAATCTGTTATTTCGTGATGCTATATAACATGTTGCTACTAATCATTCTATCTAATATGGAGATGTTTCGATAAACATCTTTTGATGCTACATGTCATCCTCTAACCATCCATGCCCCTGGCTAGCATTTATAGGTTGTTGTCAGCCTGTTTTACATTAAGTTCACTTGTTCCATGTTTTTGGCTAGTGATCCATGCACCCTATGGACTTGCTATTGCCATGCTTAGCTTCACAAATATGTCTTCTTACTGTTGGGTGCCTTGCCATGCCATGTATTGCTCTGTAGTGAGTTGCACAAGCTCATTTACATGCCTTCATAATTCTGTTTCTGCCATGTTTGAATCTGTATATAACTTGCTATGTTTACGTGGGTGCCATCATATTTTCTGATCCTTTTTGGCTTATGGTCAGTAAGGGACTTTTGATCTATGCTTTGAGTAGATTCATGCCATGCCTTTGTTTTGCTATTATAAGTTCCTGTAACATGTTGTTTGATAGCTCTAAACATTGCATCGTGATGTTATTTTCTGCAAAGTCTGAAATTGTTATAACTTGCAATCTTACCATGTGTGTTTGAGCATGTTCTAGTGATTTCTGGAGATAGCTCAGTGTTCATGTTTTGTAATGCTTTACCTGTACATCATGCCCATGTCTTTTGTTTTATATTGTGGTGCTGTAGCATGTTGTTTTGATGCTTGCAATATGCCTAGTTGCTGTTTTGGACAGCTTGTCCTTTAACTTGTTTAGTGTGCATGTGTTGAACCGTTGCTCCGTTTTGAGTGTGCTCTATATGAAACTTGCTTGATTTTGCATGTAGCTTCATATTATCATGTTGCATCCATGTTTTGGTGTGTTTCTTGTTGTTTGGGTGCATTTTGCATCAATGCCATGTTTAACTTGTTTTGCTCATATCTTCTAGGCCGTAGCTCCGAATTAAATGAACTTTATATGTAACTTGACTAGAATCTCGTGTAGATCATCTTTGTGCATCTTAACTTGTTGTTTAACAACTGAACATAAGGTTTATTCAGATCTGGACCAATTTCGAAATATGCATATGAGGACTTACCGGAATTGTTATATGTTGTTCCCGGCCTCATTTAAACTTGCCTTGATGTGTTGTTCTTGTTTGCATCATCTCTTGCCATGAGTAGCTTCATGTAGCTTTGTCATGCATCATGCTTGTTGTGCATCATGCCTTGTTCATGTGTGGTGTGTTTACCATGTTGTGTGCTTCTTTTCGATAGTTCCTGTTTCGTTGCGATCGTGAGGATTCGTTCGTCTACGCTTGGTTCGGCTTCATCCGTTCGTCTTCTTCATGGACTCGTTCTTCTTCCTTGCGGGATTTCAGGCAAGATGACCGCTACCCTGGATCTCACTACTATCATTGCTATGCTAGTTGCTTTCGTTCTATCGCTATGCTGCGTTACCTATCCTGTTGCTCTCAAGCCTCCCATATTGCCATGAACCTCTAACCTTTGACACCTTTCCTATGCAAACCGTTGTTTGGCTATGTTACCGCTTTTGCTCAGCCCCTCTTATAGCGTTGCTAGTTGCGGGTGAAGTTGAAGATTTCTCCATGGTGGACAGGATTTTGGTTGGGATATCACAATATCTCTTATATTATCAATGCATCTATATACTTGGTAAAGGGTGGAAGGCTCGGCCTTATGCCTGGTGTTTTCTTCCACTCTTGCCGCCCTAGTTTCCGTCATACCGGTGTTATGTTCCCGGATTTTGCATTCCTTACGCGGTCGGGTGATTTATGGAACCCCCTTGACAGTTCGTTTTGAATAAAACTCCTCCAGCAAGGCCCAACATTGGTTTTACCATTTGCCTCACCACCACCTATATTTCCCTTGGGAGTAATTAACACAAGGGTCATTTTATTACAGCCCCCCCCCGGGGGCCAGTGCTTGTCTAAGTGTTGGTCCAAACTAGAGCATCGTGCGGGGCCATCCCTTGGCAACTTGGGTTACGTCGGTTCCTGTACGCTTAGCTTATCCGGTGTTGCCCTGAGAACGAGATATGTGCAGCTCCTATCAGGATTGTCGGCGCATCGGGCGGTCTTGCTGGTCTTGTTTTACCATTGTCGAAATGTCTTGTAAACCGGGATTCCGAGTCTGATCGGGTCTTCCTGGGAGAAGGTATATCCTTCGTTGATCGCGAGAGCTTATCATGGGCTAAGTTGGGACACCCCTGCAGGGTATAATCTTTCGAAAGTCGTGCCTGCGGTTATAGGCAGAAGGGAATTTGTTAATATCCGGTTGTAGATAACTTGACACCAGATCCGAATTAAAACGCATCAACCGCGTGTGTAGCCGTGATGGTCTCTTCTCGGCGGAGTCCGAGAAGTGAACACGGTCTTTGGGTTATGTTTGATGTAAGTAGGAGTTCAGGATCACTTCTTGATCATTACTAGTTGACGACCGTTCCGTTTGCTCTCTTCTCGCTCTTATTTGCGTATGTTAGCCACCATATATGCTCAGTCGCTGCTGCTGCCTCACCACTTTACCCCTTCCATTCCCTTTAAGCTTTGCTAGTCTTGATACCCATGGTAATGGGATTGCTAAGTCCTCGTGGCTCACAGATTACTACAACAGCAGTTGCAGGTGCAGGTTATGCGATGATCATGACGCGAGAGCGATGCTTGCTTGTGTTGGATTTCTTCTTCTGCTTCTTCTTCGATCAGGGGATAGGTTCCAGGTCGGCAGCCTGGGCTAGCAGGGTGGATGTCGTTTGAGTTTCTGTTTGTGTTTCTTCCGTACTCGGATGGTGCTCTTATGTATTGTGATGTTGTATTCATGTGGCATTGTATGCCTTTTGTATGTATCCCTATCTATTATGTAATGTTGATGTAATGATATCCACCTTGCAAAAGTGTTTCAATATGCGGGTCTATCCTTGGTGGGACCTTTGAGTTCCTTTTGGATAGGGTCGCATATTGGGCATGACAATATAAGCGATGTAAGGCACTGTCCAGTCGGGAGTGATGACCAGAACTTCCATGAGTAGGTCGACCACGGCTGGGACCTCAACTTTAGTCGGATCCGTGGCACTTTTTGGCTGCGGGGCTTCTTCGGTGAAAGGATCCTCTTGAACTGACGGCGCGTGGACATGCTTCAAAAACACACCACTGGGAATGGCTTCTCTCTTGGAACCTATCTTCGCCAAGTCATCAGCTGCTTGATTTTTCAGTCGGGGTATGTGATGAAGCTCTAACCCCTCGAATTTCTTTTCTAGCTTTCTTACTGCGTTGCAGTAACTAGTCATAGCTGGGCTTCTGATGTCCCACTCCTTCATCACTTGGTTAACCACCAAATCCGAGTCGCCGTAGACCATGAGGCGACGAATGCCGAGTGAAATGGCCATACGCAACCCATACAAAAGTGCTTCGTATTCTGCTTCGTTGTTGGAGGAATCAAAGTGAATCTGGAGTACATATTTGAGCTTATCTCCTCGGGGGAAACCAACACTACCCCAGAACCGGAACCATTCAGCATTTTAGAGCCATCAAAGAACATGGTCCAGTGCTCCGAGTGAACTTGAGTCGGCAATTGCTGTTCAGTCCACTCGGCGAGGAAATCTGCTATTGCTTGGGACTTGATAGCTTTCTTTGCCTCAATCTGATATCCAAGGGAAGGAGTTCAATCACCCATTTTGCCACTCGACAAGTTGCATCTCTATTGTGTAGAATCTCTGATAATGGGGTGTCGCTGACGACTGTAATGGTATGGTCAGAGAAATAGTGAGCAACTTTCTTCGTGGTCATATAAATCCCATATACAAGCTTCTGATAATGAGGGTATCTTTGCTTTGATGGGGTCAGGACTTCGGAAATATAATATACTGGGCGCTGAACTTTGAAGGATTTCCCTTCTTCTTCCCGCTCGACCGTAAGTACTGTACTCACGACTTGTCCTATGGCTGCAATGTAAAGAAGCAAAGGCTCTTTGCTGATCGGGGCAGCAAGCACCGGCTGGGTGGAAAGCAGGGTTTTAACTCTGCAAACGCTGCAACAGCTTCAGGAGTCCACTCGAACTTGTCTGACTTCTTCATTAGTCGGTAAAGAGGCAATGCCTTTTCACCGAGACGGAAGATGAATCGACTTAAAGCGGCCAAGCAACCAGTAAGCTTCTGAACATCGTGCACACGCACAAATCTTTTCATTCGGAGTATAGTGCCCCCTTTCTCTGGATTCGCGTTGATTCCTCGTTCAGAAATGAGAAAACCGAGTAATTAACCGCCAGGAACTCTGAATGTGCACTTGGATGTATTAAGCTTGATATCATACCTCCTGAGGTTGGCAAATGTTTCAGCGAGGTCAGTCAGTAGGTCGGAACCTTTCCGTGACTTGACCATAATGTCATCCATGTATGCTTCCACATTCCGACTGATTTGAGTGAGCAAACACTTCTGAATCATCCTCATGAACGTGGCTCCGGCATTCTTGAGGCCGAATGGCATGGTGACATAACAGAAGCACCTGAATGGGGTGATGAAAGCTGTTTTGATCTCATCGGGTCCATACAGACGGATCTGATGGTACCCGGAATAGGCGTCTAAGAAAGACAGTCGCTCACATCCCGCAGTCGAGTCGACTATTTGGTCGATGCGGGGAAGAGGAAAATGATCTTTCGGGCAGGCCTGATTGATATGTTTAAAGTCAATGCACATGAGAAGTGACTTGTCCTTCTTGGGGACCATGACAACATTGCCGAGCCACTCGGAGTGGTAAATCTCTCGGATAAACTCTGCTGCTACGAGTCGAGCCACCTCTTCGCCAATAGCCTTCCTTTTCTAGACGGTGGACCGTCGCAGATGTTCCTTGACAGGTTTTGCCTTTGAATTGACTCGCAGACGGTGCTCAGCCAGTCCCCTGGGTACACCTGGCATGTTAGAAGGTTTCCATGCAAAGATGTCCCAGTTCTCATGGAGGAATTGGATGAGCACTTCTTCCTATTTGGGGTCAAGTGTTGTGGAGATATTAGTCGAAGCAGCGTTGGGGTCGGTCGGGTGGATGTGAATTGGTTTTGTCTCACCGGACGACTGAAATGTTGATTCCGTAGCGGGCTTCTTGGCTCGCAACAAATCACTCGGGTCTGCATTTCTCTGGTGTTCCTGCCACTCATCTGCTACCATCTGAGCATCGGCGGTCTTTGAGCCTTTCTGAAAGCACTGTTCCGCCTTCTTCCGGTTGCCAGTAATAGTGATCACACCTTTAGGGCCAGGCATCTTTAATTTGAGGTACATGTAGCATGGTTGAGCCATAAAACATGCATAAGCTGGCCTGCCCAAAATAGCGTGATAGGCACTTTGGAAATCCACAACCTCAAATGTTAACTTTTCTTTGCGGAAGTTTTTGGAATCACCAAAAACCACATCGAGAGCAATCTGGCCGAGTGACGCGGCCTTCTTGCCAGGAATGACTCCATAGAAACTCATGTTGCTTGTGCTGAGTCTGGACATCGGAATGCCCATCCCTTTCAGTGTCTCTGAGTACAGTATATTCAAACTACTGCCGCCATCCATCAACACTTTAGTCAGTCGAGTGCCTTTGACGACTGGGTCGACCACCAGAGCTTGCCTCCCAGGGGTGGCTATGTGCGTCGGGTGATTGGACTGGTAGAATGTGATGGCCGTCTGAGACCACTTCAGATAATTGGGTGTCGTCGGAGCAACCATATTCACCTCTCGGTTTATAACTTTCAGTCGACTTTTGCTCTCAACGTCAGCAAAAATCACCAGAGTGGAATTGACCTGAGGATATTCCTCGTCACTATCCCCCTTGTCCTCAACTTTGTCTGACTCCTTTTCCTTATCCTTGGATTGTTTCCCCTGGAACTACTGTATCAAGAGTCGACATTGTCGAGTGGTATGCTTCGGGTAAATGAAATTACCCTCTTCATCTTTCTTTGTGTGGATGTGACACGGTAAATCCATCATGTCATTTCCCTCTTTATCCTTCACTTTCTTGGGGTTCCAAGGCCCTTTGGGCTTTCCTTTGAACTTTCCTTGAGTCACGGTCAAGGCTTCTCCAGGAGCAGCTGGCTCGGCTTTCCGCTTTTGCTTCCGACTGGAGTTCCCTCCTCCGGTTTCCTGGGCGACTGACTTGTGCTTGCCACTCCGGAGCCGGTCCTCTTCCTCACCATTGGCATATTTGGTGGCTATCTCCATCATTCAACTCAGAGACATGTCTCCGGTTCGACCGAATTTCAGGCTTAGCTCTCTGTACTTAACGCCTTCCTTGAAGGCGCAGACTGCCTAGTGATCAGATACATTCTCTACCGTGTGATGTAATGTGATCCATCTCTGGATGTAATCTCTCAAAGTCTCATTCGACTTCTGCACACAAGATTGCAGCTTTGTCAGTCTTGCTGGTCGCTTGCATGTTCCTTCAAACATTCTGACAAACACTCGGGAAAGATGTTCCCACGTGTAAATGTTGCTGGGTGTCAACTGATTCAACCATGCTCTGGCCGATCCCTCCAACATAAGAGGCAGATGTTTCATGGCCACCTCATCATTTACGCCGCCGATCTGGACAGCCACTCGGTAGTCTTCAAGCCAAGTATCAGGCTTAGACTCACCATTGAACTTACTGACTCCAGTCGCCAACCTGAAGTTGGGGGAATCACTGCGGCCCTGATGGCTCTGCTGAAACACTCTGGTCCTGAGACATGCACTCGGCTGCTGGTGGGTACATCTCTGTCGTGACCCTCTCTGTGAGCTCTGTTCCGGTCGACCAGACCTTGAACGATGATGGACCTTGCATCAAAGCCTGGTTCCCTGGGGTCGACTGGAATTCTTCGCCCCACTGCTGGCTATCATCCTGCTGTCGAGGTGCGTAGGATCCACCCCTTGGGGGAGGGGTGGGCACTCGACGTCGATCATCGCGATCGAATCAGTGATCATACTGCTCACGGTTCTTGTACTGATCGTGCCGGTCTCCACGCCCTTCACGCCTCGGGGGCGATCTGGGGCTATGAGCCGACTGGACCGTATTCGCAGCCACGGATCTGCTGTGAATCCTGTTCCGCGACTGTGATACAGCTGAATTCTGATCTCCTGCTGCCAGGAGCAAATCTCTGATCTGCATCAAGCCTCTGCCAGCCTCTGACTGGGAAGGCTGAATTGACTCTGCTATACGGGCTGCAGCTGCTAGATTCTGAATCGGAGTTCGATATACCTGAGTCGGAGGTGGAAAGAGATGACGTCGACTGGAGTCCGGGAACCCGTTGCCGCGCACGCTCGTCGAGTGCTCGCTGAAGGTTCTCCAGTCGAGTGCGCTCAGCCAGGTTGGCCAAGCGCGCGTCCTCTAAGGCGCGAGCCTCAGGGGTTTCTCCAACGATAGGAGTGTGAAGTGCATCCATGTTCCGGCGGCGAAGTTCTTCCCTCTGCAGCGAATTGAGGGGCTCGGGAGGTATGCTCATGGGCGTGCGACGGATCGCCTCCGTCATCGCCTCCTCGGCACCGGGAAAGCCGGGGGGCCGTGTGGTCCATTGACCATCAGGACCTCCGCTGCTGGATCACTGTTGTCGCACTCAGATGCAGTCTCTGCGGAGCCAGTCGATAGTCGAAACAGGCCGTAGAGAGATTCGTCGGGCTCGATTGCCGCGACTTGGGCGGTGGTCGACTGGCGAGCCACCGCGTGCCTCACCCACCGCTGAAGCCTCGACCCACCGGAGCGCTTGCGCCGGCGGGAAGCTGGGAGGGAGGATGACACAAAAACCGGTCGATGCTGGGTCGACGGTTGCCGCAGGAGGACGCCGCGGACGCACGCGCGAAAGTGCGTCGCTCCGCAGGACTGGGAGCGCGTCGACGTCGAGCGGAGCCTCCTGAAGCCAGGCAGAGTCGTCGGCGACGAACGTGAGCGCGCCGAGACGGATCTCGCGGCCCTCAACCAAAACTCCGCCTGAAACCATGATGAAGGAGATCAGAAAAAATTGCAACTTCTCCAATAAGTCGCTAAGACACCTGCCCCACAGTGGGCGCCAACTGTCGTGGTTCTAAGTCTGACAGTAGTGTAGTGGGGTACTAAGGGAGAGGCAAGATCTTAGCTATGGAGTAGTTGTACACGCAAGAGTTTTATGAGTTCAGGCCCTTCTCGGAGGAAGTAACAGCCCTACGTCTCGGTGCCCGGAGGCGGTCGACTGGATTATATGCGTGTGAGTTAGAGGGGTGCGAACCCTTTACACTGAGGATGGGGGTGGCTTATATAGAGTTCGCCAGACCCCTCCAGCCCTTAGTTATGCAAGGTTTAAAGTACATTAAGATCGGGGGTTACTGGTAACGCCCACATAAAGTGCTATGAAGACCATAAAGGCTACTTAATGACAGACCGTTGCATGCAGAGTGACTTTAGATCTCCTGGCCGTCGAGTGGTTATCTTCATGGTTGAGTGGTTATCTTCATGGTCGAGTGTCCTCGAGTCTGTCGAGTGGAACACCTCTAGGTCGACTGACTGGTGGTTTCTTCTAGAGATGTACTTGGGTAGGGTAGTTTGGACAGGTCCATGACCCTACCCTAGGTACATAGCTTCATCAGGTTCCACTTGCGTAGAACATTGTCCTTCTCCTTCGGCCACAAGGGTTCCTCAATGGGGAGTATTTGACCAATCCCCATTATTCTTATGACTTGGAGAGGAATTTCATTGCCTACATATCACAAACACCACTTTGCTCCACTTGGGAGCATTATTTTCATCAAACTCCATGTTACACATCTCCTCAATGAGTCCATTGGACTTGTTGAGGACACGATAAGCATGAGAGTTTGTAGCATAACCAACAAATGTTCCCTCTTGAGCTCTAGGTTCAAATTTAGACAAACGAACACCTTTCTTGAGAATGAAACACTTGCATCCGAACACCCGAAAGTACTTGAGGTTGGGCCTTTTACCGGTAAGTTTCTCATATTGAGTCTTGTTCAAGCCTTTGCGGAGGTAGATCCGATTGGATGCATGACATACGGTGTTGATGGCTTCGGCCAAAAATTGTATGAAGATTTGAATTCCGCCATCATGGTCCTTGCTGCATCCATCAATGTTCGGTTATTCCTCTCTGCAAAAACATTTTGTTCAGGGGTATATGGCGCGGAGTATTGGTGCTCGATCCCCTCATCACTTAGGAACTCATCCAAGGTGTAATTTTTGAACTCGGTGTTGTTCTCATTTATAATCATCAATACCTTGCATCATGTTGATGTTGAGCTTCATTTGCAAAGTCGATGAGGGTTTGTTGGGTCTCACTCTTCCTCTTGAAGAAGTATACCCATGTGTATATTGAGTAATCATCCATAATCACCAAGTAATATTTTCTTCCCCCAAGACTATCGAAGGATGGAGGATCAAAGAGATCCATGTGAAGGAGCTCCAAGGGCCTCTTCAAGTAGATGATAGTCGTAGATTGGTGGGTCGTTTCATGTAGTTTTCATTCAATACAAGCACTGCAAGCACAATCTTTAGCAAAACTCACATTTGCTAGTCCACGAACATGATCCCCTTTGAGGAGACTTTGCAAAGATATCATCTTAACATGGGATAAATGGCAATGCCAAAGCCACCCCACGTCAACTTTAGCCATTAGGCAAGTCGTGGTCTTAGTGGGTCGCTCTAAAAAAGTTAACCACATAAAGACTATTCTCGACATGCCCAACAAAAGCTACTTTATGAGTCTTGCTCCACAAAAGGGACACGATATCAAGATCAAAGAATGTTGCAAAGCCAATAAGTGCAAGTTGACGAATGGAAATTAAATTGTATGCAAGGGTCTCAACAAGCATGACCTTCTCAATAGATAAATCTTGAGAGATGACCACCTTGCCAAGACACCAATACCTTATATGTTGAAGCATCATCGAATTAGACAGGGGTTGGCATAGATGGGCTTGGTGCACGACCACCACCAAGTCCTTGCTCCCAGTCATATGATTTGTTGCTCCACTGTCGAGCAACCATGACACCCCACGGAAAGCAAACTCCTACAAGAGATTAATGCTTGGATTTAGGTACTCATTTTTGAATGGATCCTTTGATGTTAGAAATAATGGTCTTAGGAACCCAAATAGACCATTCAATGTACTCATAAGAAGAACCACCAAATTTGGCATAAACATGCTCATCATTAGCACAGCATAAAATATAAGAGGGGTTAAAGTCGCCGGCTTTGTTGGGATGAGTGTTCTTGCCCTTCTTGGCATTGCACCCACACCCTTGTCCTTCTTCTTCTCATGAGCACACTCCCCCTCCTTGACCAAGACTTCCTTGAGTGGGAAAGGTTGCTTGTTCTTGCTCTTCTTCTTCTTTGACTTGGGTACAAACCCAAGCCCTTCCTTTGCCAAACTTCCTTTTGATTGTTCAAAAGGTCACTGAGGTTCATCTCACCTTGTATGCAAGTCACAAGGCCTTTCTCAAGTTGCTCTTTCAACTTGGCATTCTCCTCCACAAGATGCACATGCTCACAACGAGGGTTAGTAGTATGAACATTATGAATTAATACAAATGAGGGCAAGTGGCTATCTCCTTGGTGAGCTTCACTTGGGGATGATCATGAGACTCCTTGAGAGAAGCATGAGCACTCTTCAAGGCCTTGTGAGCCTTGTCAAGTGTGTCAAACTCTTCCTTGAGTCTATCAGGGCCAACCCTAAGTTCAACCTTCTCTGATTTAAGCACATAAGCAAGAACAAGAGCATTATCATGATCTTTCCGTAATTTAGCAAAATCATTGTGTGACTCCTCCAGAGCCAAATGAAGACCTCGCTCTTACTCAAGAGAAATGGAAAGGTTCTCTATCTAATCGGCATAGTCACGGCTATTCCCCTCCATTTTAGTGATGGTTTACTCATGAGACTCAATGATATGATTGGCCTCACCTAGTTGTACCAAGAGAGTAACAAAGTGCTTCTTGGTCTCACCTTTGAGCTTACCCAAGAACTTGCCAAACTTGTTATCATCCACCTTTACCTCCTCATGTTCATCCACACAATCCAACAAACAAGGATTAGTAGTGATAGAAGTTTTAATGTTGGAGGTTACCTTGTTGATGCCTTTAGCCATGAGGCACTTGGGGATGAAGTTCTCATTGGGGGCATCGAAGAGTGACACCTTGGTTAGGGAAGAGGTGGCAATGGCCATGGAGGCCGTCGCCATATTCCTTCACCACTTGCATCATCATCATCGGAGATGCACTCTTCATGCGCCACCAACCCATTTTATGGCACCTTTTTGGTGAAGTTGTTCTTGTTGGGTAAGGACTTGGCCTTGTCTTTGCGAATAAGCTTGCCACCATTGTCTTCCCTATTCTCATAGGGGCAATCCACCACAAAGTGACTCACATTGCCATAATTATAGCACGTTCTCACATGTTGCTTGCCCTTCAAGCCACTTGAGTTGTTCTTGGAGAAGTTGGGCTTTGAGTTTCTCTTGTTGCCCCAAAATTGCCTTGACGCAAGAGCCATGTGCTCGTGGTAAGCATATTTGGTGTCTTCAGGGCAACTCTCTTCTTCCTCCTCTTCTTCTTCTTGTTCCGTAATAGCCTTGGCCTTCAAATGTAAGTTGGGCGAGGCTTTCTTTGACCATTGGACACAAGCTAGAGCATTGTCGGCGGTCTTGTGCAAGATGGTCATAGCAATAAACTCATCCAACACATCGCTTTGAGGAAAATGTGTGTAAGTCCGGTCTCTGACGGATCACGGAGGACATGGCCTTGTTGAATGGCATGATGGCCTAGAGGAACTTGCGCTTGACCCATCACTTGTATCCTTACTTCCATGATCTCGGAGTGAGACCACAAGAGTTGTCAACCTCCGGTAGAGCTCACGAGGATCATCTTCATTCATCACAAACTCATAGCTCGGCCTCATCAAGGATCGCCTCGAAATTGGAGCGTTGAATGCTCGGCTTCCCTTGTACAAAGAGATAATGTGTTCCCATGCATCTTTTGCAAGAGTGAATGGGCGCAAGTGAGTGAGCTCTTCGGGAGGCATAGCGGCTTGAAGAATGAACAAAGCGGCATGATTGTATTGATTGTCCACTTCCTCTCTTGTAGTGAAGTTGTTTGGATCATGTGGGTAGAAGTCTTGCTCAATGATTCTCCAAAGATGTGTTGAGTTGTGATTCAAATGAGACTTGATACGAGAAAACCCAATTAGGAAAATTATTTAGCACAAGCTTAGGAGGAGGACAAAGGTGGTTGATATGAGGTGCATGGACCCGTCCTCCATAGACCGGGGGAGGGGCAACCACGGCATGGATGCCCGTCCCATTCTTAACTTGAGGAGTGGTATGTTTATCACTATTAGCCGCCTCCTTGCGGGAGTCGGCATCTGAATCCGAGGTAGTGGGTTTAACCACTTGCAACGGATCGGTGGGAAGTTTAAGACCCTCAAGCAATTCCATAAACAAGGATTGGACCTCGGCCGTCATAGAGGTCCTAAGTGAAGCCATAGCCTCATTTAGGTCCTCTCGTGGGACCGTGGCCACCGCCTCGGCCATGGGTAGACCACCACCATTTGACCCATCATCAACCATACTCTTTAAGCGGTTAAGCCCTTAAAAGAGACGAGCTTGTGATACCAATTGAAAGGATCTATATGGTTGACTAAAGGAAGGGTGAATAGGCGACTACCATTTTTTTGCTTTTCTTAACAAATTAGGTCAAGCAACAAATAGGTTGTCTAGATATGCAACTAGGTGAAAAACCTATATGATTCTAACGACAACCACAACACAAGAAAGCAAAGGATACAACACAATATAAGCTTGCACAAAGTAAAGGTAAGAGATAACCACAAGTGGACCCGGTGAAGACGAGGATGTGTTACTAAAGTTCCTTCACTTTAGGGTGAAGTACGTCTCTGTTGGAGTAGTGTGGGGGCACAATGCTCCCCAAGAAGCCACTAGGGCCACCGTATTCTCATCATGCCCCTTGCACAATGCAAGATGTCGTGATTCCACTAGTGGTGCCCTTGAAGGCGGCAATCATACCTTTACAAACAAGGTTGAGGCTCTCTCCACAACTTAATTGGAGTCTCCAAACACCGCCACGGAGCTTCACCACAATGGAATGTGGCTCCGAGGTGGCCTCTTCCATCTAGGGTGCTCAAATACCCCAAGAGTAATAAATCCACACAAGAAAGCATGGGGAATCAAATTTCCTTTTTGTGGAAGTGTAGATCTAGCTCTCCTCATTCAATCTCTAGCAAATCAACAAGTTTGAGTGGCTAGAGTGAGAGAGAGAGATCGGGTAAGAAAGCTTGAAGGGCATTAATGGAGGAGAGAGAGAGAGAGGCAAGAGGTAAGTGGTAGGTGGAAGACCACCTCCTTAAATAGGGCTCCCCAATACCAACCGTTACAAACATTTTTGCACTGCAACGGTACAACTGCTTGAACCACCAATACAACCGGGATTCGTAGGTTATACCGCCAAAGGAGCTTGGCGGTACAACCATTTTCCACACCGGTTTGTCGGGATCACCCGGGAACAACTGGTCCACTACCTCCCTACAACCGCTCCACCACAGATGGGAGTCACCCTATAGCGGTGCTAGGAGTGGTGGTTGCGCCGATGCAACCGCTTGACCAAGCGCCAAGTGGTGGCTAAGTCCAGGGCGGTACAAACGCCGCTGGACACCGGTAGTATCGTTTAGTAAAACCACTTGGGAACTACCGGGCCTCCACCGCCCAACAACCACTTCACTACAGAACAAAGTCTGGTAGTTGAGCGGTGCTGGGCCAGAACAACCACGGTGTGCCCGAGCCAGGAACAGCCAAGCACCTGGCAATACAATCACCCAGAGGCAGTGGTACAACTGCTTGGTTGTCCCCTGGAGGCGGAAAACCCTAGGGTATCACCCCTAGGGGTCGTGGTTATGCCGGAATATCTAGTCAGGCGGTACAACCGCTTGGGCAAGCGGTACAACCGCTTGGGCAAGCGGTACAACCGTTGTGCAATGAAAACTTCCAACAAAGAAAGACATTGGGGGACTCTCTCCTCCAACGGAAGTATGTATATTGGGTGGAATAGAATGTGTACATGCATTGATTCACCCAATACCTTTTGATGTGGATTCCCTCTTAATAGTACGGGTTTCCTACGACCAAAGAAATAAAACACGTAGAAAACATCGTCTTCGATCTTTTCCGTCAAGAGGGAATTCCTAACCGTCTTACATCAAACAAAGTATACTTGAGAAACTTGGTACACGATTAGTCCACAAAGTAAGTTATCATCATCACCAAAACACTAAGGCGGGAAATGCCCAAACAATGTGCCTACCCCCTCCCCTGGGGCACGCCCTGCGAGGTTATGGGTCTCTCATAGCTCATATGGCCTCCTCCTGAAGCTTCTACGGTCCCTTCTGGTCCCAAAAAATCACCGTAAAGTTTCATCGTGTTTGGACTTTGTTTGGTACTCATTTTTTGAAAAGCAAAAAACAAATAAAAAACAGGAACTGGCACTTGGCACCGGGTTAATAGGTTAGTCCCAAAAAATGATATAAAATAGCATATAGATGCATATAAAGTATACAAGATTGATAATATAATAGCATGAAACAATAAAAAATTACAGATACATTGGAGACGTATCAAGTTCGAGCGAACTTCCATGGTGTTCTTGAACTTGATGCAGTCACTGAGCGAACACACGAGGAGGAAAGCCCTTCATCCAATGCCCTAGGGGAAGGGGTTGGAATAAGGTTCATGGCGGTGGAGAAGTGGAAGAAGAGTGAGAATATGAGGCAAAGAGGGTTAATTAGTGCGCGTGGGTAAATACTGAGCATTTGGATGGGTAACTATAGGGTCTTCAGATGAAGGGTTTAATGTTGATCAACCTTTGAATTTTGTGTTATTCATAATGCATATCAAGACAGAGAACAAGGGCAAGGAGATGGTGTCGTCCATGAAGAAGGGTAAGGAGGTTGTGCCGCCCTTGGAGGAGGTGCCGCCCACAGCCGAAGATGTGGTGCTGGAAAAGCCTCTAGCGGCAAGCACCGGAACTACGGGCACTACTGTTAGTGTCAAAACCGGCGGATCTCGGGTAGGGGGTCCCGAACTATGCGTCTAGGCGGATGGTAACAGGAGACAAGGGACACGATGTTTTTACCCAGGTTCGGGCCCTCTCGATGGAGGTAAAACCCCACTCCTGCTTGATTAATATTGATGATATGGGTAGTACAAGAGTAGATCTACCACGAGATCAGAGAGGCTAAACCCTAGAAGCTAGCCTATGGTATGATTGTTGTTCATCCTACGGACTAAAACCCTCTGGTTTATATAGACACCGGAGAGGGCTAGGGTTACACAGAGTCGGTTACAATGGGAGGAGATATATATATCCGTATCGCCAAGCTTGCCTTCCACGCCAAGGAAAGTCCCATCCGGACATGGGACGAAGTCTTCAATCTTGTATCTTCATAGTCCAGGAGTTCGGCCAAAGGTTATAGTCCGGCTATCCGGACACCCCCTAATCCAGGACTCCCTCAGTAGCCCCTGAACCAGGCTTCAATGACGACGAATCTAGCGTGCTGATTGTCTTCGGCATTGCAAGGCGGGTTCCTCCTCCGAATACTTCATAGAAGATTTTGAACACAAGGATAGTGTCCGCCTCTGCAAAATAAGTTCCACGTACCACCGTAGAGAGAATAATATTTGTACAAATCTAATTTGCTGACGTATTCCGTAGCGTGACATCATGCCACGGCCAAGCCTTTATTTGAATCATTTTACTGTCCCTCCTCAGCGCGTTTAGCGAGGTGGTTTCCTTGGCACGTCTTGTCAAAGCAGAGATCGTGTCCCCTTATTCCGGGATTCTCATCAATCCGGGCGTGGGTAACCCAATCGTGCCTGTTGGTATCTCTTCTCAAACGAAGGCGAGTCCCAAACGGTCACGGGGAGGGCTCTTGGTATTCAACCTCTTTATAAAGAGACCAAGGCTCGATTCCTTTCTCTCAATCTTCAATCAAATCCGCCTCTCGCCTTGAGTTCCAACACCCAAAGCTCCAGATTCAGGCGCTTTGGACCTTCGATGATGTCCGGCTCCAACCTTCAAGGCCGGTGGATGCCTTCCTCCGTTACGGAAGAAGACGTGCGAAAGCTAAGAGATGCCAGGTATCTAACCGGCGAAATCTCGCACAGGCTGCCTGCTCAAGGGCAGGTTATTCCTACTCCCAAGCCTGGTGAGAGCGTGGTGTTCGCGTCTCACTTTCTTCAGGGGATAGGCTTCCCGACGGACCCCTTCATGAGGGGGCTCGTGTTTTATTACGGGCTGGAATTTCACGACTTAGCTCCGGAGTCCATCCTCCATATCTCTTCATTCATTGTCGTGTGCGAGGCCTTCCTCCGTATTACTCCTCACTTTGGATTGTGGCTTAAGACCTTCAAAGTAGAGCCGAAGATGATCGAGGGGTAGCACGCAGAGTGCGGAGGTGCTGTTATAAGCAAGAATGCCGATGCTCCATGGCCTGAGGGCTCTTTTCAAGAGGAGTTCAGCTTATGGCAACGAGAGTGGTTTTATATCACAGCTCCCAGGGGCACCAAATGGGTGGCGCCACCTGCCTTTTGCTCGGGTCCCCCACCACAGCTAGCGTCATGGGTCAATAAAGGGCTTAACTGGGGGCCGTCCAAGGACGTGCCCTTGTTACAGGGCCGCGTTCGAGATCTCCTAGAAAGAGATATCAATCTGGCCGTAGTGACATAGGTTATGTTGATTCGCCACATCCTGCCGTGCAAACATCGCCCCCTCCGCCTGTGGGTGTTTAATCCGGAAGGACCACGAGCCCTCCAACATTTTGTGGGCGCAACGCCCATGGAGATGTACAAATTTTTCTTCGAATCACAAGCAATGTGTCCGGATTCATCCGAGGACGCAGGTCTGAGCTGCAATCGCCTGGATACTCAAGTAAGTAGCTCTGTACCCGGACACACTATCCGTATACTTATCATAAAATTGCCCTTAAAAGAGTTGTCCCTTAAACAGGAGTGGATAGCGAAAGCAAAGCTAATCAGGTGTCCGGCCCCCCTCCCCAAGACCACGTTGGATCCCGTGTTAACCAGGATGTTGGAGGTTGCGCCTTTGGAAGAAGGCGAAGAGGGGAGCAAGGATGCTACCGCCTCCTCGAAGGAGGTTGTCAGGAAAGGAGGAATCGAGAATTCCTCCAACCAGGGAAATAAGAGGACCGCCTTTGAAGACCCGGAGACCATGGTCTCAAAGCGGGGAAAGAAATCTTCGTCAGAGGGTCCGGTGCCGGGTGGTGCCCCAGTCGCATTGCGTCCCCAAGGGGATCAGCTCTCCGCTGAGCTGTAAGTAAAGAGGGGGGTTTTAAAATGAGAGACATCCCCGTTCTATTTTTGAGGAAGATAACCGAAATTTTACCTTGTAGTTCGGATCTCAGCCCTTCTCAGCAGAGCTCATCTTCAGGAGATCTTCGTCCGGAGATGATGGAGAGCAGAACGCCTCCCCCTGCCGTACCGCCTTGCGAGGCGGGCGACCCTGAGGTGTCGTCACGGAGGGTTTCTCCAAATCCGGCAGAGCCGGAAGGCAGTCGTATGCCCCCCCCAAGGGCCTCCGTGTCCGGCCTTTGAAGAAGGCCATCGGACGAGTCCGGCACCGTCCGATGCGCGGTCGGAGGAGCTGAAGGATCTGATCGGGCGAGCGTCTATCTCAGAAGAACATCGTACGTTGATGGATATGGTGATTGGAAGGATTTCATCTGCGGAGAGCAGGTTGTACGAGGCCGTCAGGAGTTTACTGACAGGTTTTGAGGTACGCGAAATGGTGTACCTTGTGATAGATCCGCATATATAAGATGCGCCATGTATAAATAGTAGCCCCTGAGACTCAGTGCATTGTCAAAAATGACGACGCGCCGAGGATCATAATCCTAGGTATAATATGTCGCCCTTCCTATGTAGGTGGCGAAGTGCTCGGTGGCTAGCCGGACTGATGAATTTGCCGAGAAAAAGCGGCAACTTGACGTGGCAGATGCCGACATCGCGCTTGTCAACAAGCGGCTGGACGAGGCACAAGGTATGTAATGTCTCCGAAGACACCTGGTAAGAGGAGCTTGATGCCCGTACCTTACAACATGTGTGCTTGATGCAGATGGTGCCGCTGCCATGGAGAACCTTCGGGCGGAACTTGCCCGAGCCAACGAGCAGGCCAGGAAAAGCGATGCGGCTGCCTTAAAGGCGGCTGAAGAGCTGAAAGCCGAACAGGCTGCTCACTGCCAAAGCAAGAAGGAAATGGCCGAGATGGCTGTAAAGTTGAAGAATGCTGCCGACCGCTGCAAGCTTCTTGAAAAAGAAGATCGGGTGGCACAGAAGGACCTAGAGAAGGTCACTACCGAGGCCAAGGATACTCGCTCTGCGATGAGAGCTATGAAGGAGGAGCTACGTCAGGCCGGAGATATCACGGCTGGAAAGCCCTATATGCTGCGGATGAAGTTTGGGGATCCTAAATATGCTCCGTTGGACCGGAAGTGGAGTGCGGCGAACACTTATCTGGACTTGGCGGCGAGTGCCGCGGATGCGGCCGAACACTTCCGCGATCAAAATGACCACGAAGTGGAAAAGCTTTTTTGGTCGCAGTTCCACAATCCAGAGCGCCCACTTTCAGTATCCGATCGTTTGGCCGCATGGGCGGAGCTGAATAGGTTATCCGGACTCGCCATGAAGAATGTCGTGAGTCATCTGTGGCTGAAAAGGCCCGAGCCGAAGAGTTATTTTAGCTTGGTGCAGCAGTTCCTCAGTGCGGTGCCGCATATTAATGCAATGAAGAGGTCAGCATGCATAGAGGGTGCGCAGATGGCTCTTGCCCGTGTCAAGACATACTGGGCGGAGATGACGGCCACTGCTGTTGCATCCCAAGATTCGGACGAGAGCCGAGTACCTGCCGAGCACTATTTTCAGGAAGTTCTGCAGGGCGCTCGTTTAATAGAGACGCAGTGCTCGAAGGATGTTATGTTCGAGTAACATGTATTATTGTAAAACAATGTTTCTATGGAATATAAAAGTTTTTTATACTTGTGCTTTCAAGAATTAGAATACCTCCTGTGCGGCCGTTAATGTATATGTGTATATAACCTGAAAGATGGCAGTCTTCGGCTTCAGCCCCCACGCATATAATGCGGGGGTGTTCGCAGAAGGCGCATTTTCACACTTGATCCAACGTCTTGGTCCTATTAAGGAGGTGATAGCGCAGCGAACTAGGCAACCGGACTATAATGCTTTATCACTTTCACTTAGCCATAGGAGTTTGACAGTGGGGCTACTATATAGCCCCTAGGGGCACCGCGCTCACCCGAATTTAGGGTGCGTGTGTGTCTGACCGGGAAACGGCCCTTTGTTAATGCGGAGGAATCCTAAAGATTTCAGCGGATCATCGAGTGGTTGACCAGTCTCACGCTATATCATGACAGTCAGTTTTCGGTTTTCTCTACTAAGGTGCTCGCCTGGCCGAACCGGGGCACAATCGCAGTAGTTCTCCTGGCGCTGCCTTAGCCGATAGAGCGGAACGTAAGGCAGCAAAACACAGGAGCCAGGCAAACCCAACATTTGACCAAAGACATGATTCAGAGCTGATGCATATAAGGCCAAACTCGCGACGCCGAACACTCCCTAAGGTATTCGGTCTTTATGGAAATGGGCTGAACAACGCCCTTGGTAAGAAGCCCCTGGTGTCCAGGTACGCGCAAAATTCTGAAGTGGCCACATGCCAAGACGCCAGCCTCCTCCTTGGTTATAACAAGAAACCGGGGGATGTGTATCAACAAGAGACAGTGAGAAAGGTTTACGCAGGGTCTTAATCTGAAAAGAATTCTTGGAACGGGTCCCTACTGCACGTCTGCGCCTGTGTCTCCGTTGTGCCGTATCCTGGACGGGTGTAGCACAGTGTTCATCTATAAAAGAGAGGAACTTAGTTGAAAACAATCGTGCGAAAATCTATGTTATATTAAATAAACAAAGTATAATTCAGAAAATGGGTAGAATTGAGCTTTATTGTCTCTTGTTGTATACGCGCGGAGCCCCTTGTACGGGGGTATGCGGCTAGTAAGCCTTTGTATGTTTACGCCGGACTCGTCTAGCCATGTCCGGGGTCTGAACGACCTGTTTAGGTGCTTTGACTAGTAAAGCTGGTTTAGTGTGTGGCTGTCAAGGCAGCCGCACAGTCTTCCGCGCTCGAGGAACACTCGATATTTCCCTTTAATGAGATTATGCCTCGCGGACCGGGCATTTAAAGCGTAAGGGATGCATAATGCGGTATTGCATTAAAGCGGGCGAAAGCTTCGCGTCCCAGTAGTGCTTGATAGCTACTTGTAAATGGGGCGATTTGAAAGGTTAGGTTTTCGCGGCGGAAGTTGTCGGGGAAGCCGAACATAACTTCTAGCAGGAGAGAACCCGTACAATGGGTATCTGGGCCTGGCGTTACCCCTTGAAAGGAAGTGTTGCCATGGCGAATTTTTGTTGGGTTTATCCCCATTTTGCGGATTGTGTCCTGGTATAGCAGGTTTAGATCACTGCCGCCGTCCATTAGGACTTGTGTAAAGTGGAGTCCGTCAATTATCGGATCTAATACCAAGGCAGTCCAGCCTGCGTTCCGGATACTTCTAGAGTAATCCTGATGGTCGAAGGTGATTGGTTGTAACAACCAGTGGCGGGACTCCTCTGGGACAGGCCGTATGGCGCGTATCTCTATAGGCGCCACTCTGTTTTTCCCTTTTGTCACGTGAAGTGAGTTTACTGTTTTGACTTCTTGTGGGAACTTCTTTTGTTCTCCGGTGCTCTGCTTGTGGGGTTCGTCGTCGTCCTCGCTTGGTATGTCGAGCCCCTTGTGTTCGGCGTTGAGTTTGCCGGATTGCTTGAAGACCCAACAATCTCTGTGGGTATGGTTTGCAGGCTTCCCGGGAGTACTGTGGATTTGGCATATTTTGTCCAAGATTTTGTTGAGGTTGGATAGCTCGTCCCTGCTATCCTTGAGGGGCAGCTTTTTCTGATTCTGCCGAGAGCTTTTGAATCTGGCGTTGACTGTCGTGCTCTTCGGGCTGTTTCCCTTGGTCCGGCGCTGGTCCTTGCTTCGTCGCGGTTTCCCGTTTCCATCCCTGACTTCGGATGTACTTGGGTCACTGGTACTGCTTCTTGCCAACCAGCTATCCTCTCCTGCGCAAAAGCGGGTCATGAGGCTTGTTAATGCGGCCATTGTTCTTGGCTTTTCTTGGTCGAGGTGTCTGGCGAGCCATTCATCTCGAACGCTGTGTTTGAAAGCTGCTAAGGCTTCGACGTCCGGACAGTCGACTATCTGGTTCTTTTTAGTAAGAAATCTGTTCCAGAGTTTCCGGGCTGACTCTCCGGGTTGTTGAGTTATATGACTTAGATCGTCTGCATCCGGAGGTCGGACATAGGTCCCTTGAAAATTTGCCCGAAAAGCATCCTCGAGCTCTTCCCAACTTCCGATGGTGTTTTCGGGAAGGCTTTTAAGCCAATGCCGGGCTGGCCCTTTGAGCTTGAGGGGTAAGTATTTTATGGCGTGGAGGTCATCTCCTCTAGCCATGTGTATGTGGAGGATATAATCCTCAATCCAGACTCCAGGGTCTGTTGTTCCGTCGTATGCCTCTATGTTTACGGGCTTGAATCCCGCTGGAAATTCATGGTCCAGCACCTCATCGGTGAAACATAGGGGGTGTGCGGCACCCCTATATTTGGGTGTGCCGTGATGTTCGGATACTTGTTGCGTTGCATTGCTTACTAGAGCTTGCTTTCTTGGCCCGTAGATAGATCTGGCTGGGCCGTCTTTTTGATGTGAATCCTTGTGCGGATCGCGTGCCGGCTTGTGTGCGGCGCCCTTTGCCGCTCTATGTTGGCCATGGGGTTGTTTATCCGACCGAGTGTCTTCCTTATTTTTTGATTGCGGGGGCTCTAAGGCCTCCTCATCAAATTCCGGTAGTAATTTTCGCTTCGGATAGCTCTTTGTGTGGCGACTGTCGCCGTATTTGTCTGCGGTGTTGAGTACTTTGCCCCATCTAATTCTGAGTGCATCTTCCGCTGTTTTGAGCTTCCGCTTCTGCTTTTTCAGGCTACGCGCAGTGGCGACGAGCCTTTTGTGGAGGTTCTTCTGCTCCAGCAACTTGTCCGGCGTGAGGTCGTCCGGACTATTATCTTCACCGGGGACGGGTTATTCGGTTTGTTTACCCAAATTGCCCTGTTCGGACGGTTGCTCGATGGCATGTTCATCGTCCGCCGGTTCGCCCTGCTCTGTGGCTGGGTCTCTGTCGAGGTGGGGTTTGGCGCGGCGCTTACGCCGCCGCTTTGATTGCTTTTCGAGGGAACGATCCCTCGTTGCGTCCCTTTGTTCCTCGTCGTCGTTTCTTTTAGGTGTGTCCACCATGTATACATCGTGAGATGAGGTGGTTGTCCAGTGCCCTATAGGCGCTGATTCCTGTTCGTCTCCTGCATCGTCGTCCATACCGTCGATGTCTTCGGAGTCGAAGTCGAGCATGTCGGTTAAATCATCGACAGTGGCTACGAAGTGGGTGGCGGGTGGGCTTTGAATTTCTTTGCCATCCACATCCCATCCTCTCTGACCATAGTCCGGCCAGGGCTCTCCTGATAAAGAGAGAGACTTTAGTGAATTCAGAATGTCGCCGAAGGGCGAGTGCTGAAAGATGTCCGCGGCGGCGAACTCCATGATCGGCGCCCAATCGGGTTCGATCGGCAGGGGCGCGGAAGGTTCGGAGTCCGGAAAGGAGTCCGGCACCTTGGAGTCACGAGCTTCGCAAAGGACAGGGTTGGTGTTCGGCTCGATCACCGTAGAGATTGCAGCCCCCGAGGCAGTGTCCAACCACCCGTCCTCGATTGGCGCAGTCGGCTCCGAGCTAAGGGTCGGAGCGGACACTGGGGCGGCCTCCTGGGCACTGTTCGGCGGCAGAGCTAGATCATGCCCATCGTGACAGTGCGGCGCGCTCGGCTGTGGCTCGAATCCGTCGAAGATCAAGTCTCCGCGGATGTCAGCCGTGTAGTTCAAACTTCCAAATCTGACCTGATGGCCAGGGGCGTAGCTTTCGATCTGCTCCAGATGGCCAAGCGAATTGGCCCGCAGTGCAAAGCCGCCAAATACGTAGATCTGTCCGGGGAGAAAAGTCTCACCCTGGACCGCGTCGTTGTTGATGATCGGAGGAGCCATCGGGCCTAAAGATGACGACACAGAGGAACTCTCAATGAAAGCACCAATGTCGGTGTCAAAACCGGCGGATCTCGGGTAGGGGGTCCCGAACTGTGCGTCTAGGCGGATGGTAACAGGAGACAAGGGACACGATGTTTTTACCCAGGTTCGGGCCCTCTCTATGGAGGTAAAACCCTACTCTTGCTTGATTAATATTGATGATATGGGTAGTAGAAGAGTAGATCTACCACAAGATCAGAGAGGCTAAACCCTAGAAGCTAGCCTATGGTATGATTGTTGTTCGTCCTACGGACTAAAACCCTCCGGTTTATATAGACACCGGAGAGGGCTAGGGTTACACAGAGTCGGTTACAGTGGGAGGACATCTATATATCCGTATCGCCAAGCTTGCCTTCCACGCCAAGGAAAGTCCCATCCGGACACGGGACGAAGTCTTCAATCTTGTATCTTCATAGTCCAGGAGTCCGGCCAAAGGTTATAGTCCGGCTATCCGGACACCCCCTAATCCAGGACTCCCTCAACTACCATGAGGAGATAGCGCCAACTCAGTTATGCAAGGTGATCCTTGCCCCGAAGCTGGAGTGCCTGCCTATGCCTCTGGACTTCATGAAGGACTTCCCGGTTGTGCCTCGGAAGTTTAAGCTGAAGACGAACATCGGCTACGCATGGAGGGTTACGGTCCGGCTGATGAACGGCAGGCTCACCCTCGATCAAGGTTGTCCCCCCTATGCCGCCATCCACTAGACAGGATCGGATACATGGCCAGCTTCAAACTGTTGACTCCCGACACACTGAAGGTGATCGTCTTCAAAGACAACGACATTGAGGTGGTGACCAAGTGCGTGAAGCACGACGACACCTTCGTCGTGAATGTCTAGGAGAGCTCTGTTGCGTGTGTTGTTTTGGTTTGGACTATGTCGTACTAGTTTGGTTGAAAACTGCTTGGTTTAAGTGGTGTACTATGTTGAAAACTGCTTGATTTGGTTTAAAACTATGTTTATATGGCATCTATTGTCTGTCTTTGGTTTGTGTTGCATGTGTAGTGTGCTGGTATCTCACCACCTCCACTAGGAGGTTAGTAGACAACATGCGTTGCATGTAACCAAACACCATGGCTTGTGTCCCCGCCAACCAAATAGCCTACCTTCGCCCCGCCTCAGAAAAGCTAGAGGGTATCTGGAAATCAAACAACATGCAGATGTTGGGTTTTTTTCTCGACCAGTTTAAACTAATACACAGATGCAATGTAGGTAAAATCATTGCTCAGAACCAAACACTTCTAGAGCTGCTTCAAATGCGCACATCGGGGAACGGGCAAACTAGGGAAGGTTTCGCGCGCATACAACACATATGCTATCCATTTTCTCCTGTGGAAGTTTATTTCGGAAACCCTTTTGAAAGAATTTGCCAGAGAGGAATTTGGCCACATTTTTATTGAAAACCTCAACACCCCTTTATTAACTGGTAATCAAAACAGTATCACTTACAAGCAAAGGAATGATGGCCTCGCGTGCCTCATCAAACCAAGAGTTTAGGGGGGTGCAATGTCTAGCTAGTTCATCTGCAACAGAGTTAGCTTCCATGTAGCAGTGTTCAAACCGTACATGAGAGAAATCCCTTGCCATATGATAGCAGTCATCCAGAATAGTTGTCGATGTTCCTAAAGAGTTACCTCCATCTTGCGTCGCGGAAATTAGATCACTATTGTCCGAATTTATTATCAACTTGTTGCAAGCCCCAGACATGGCCAAGTTTACACCAAACCGAAGGGCAAGAGCCTTGGCCATGAACGCATCCATGCAAACATCAACAACATTATTGCTTGCTACTATGAATTCACATGCACTATCGCGCAAAATAGCTCCAACATTACCTTGGAGTAAGTCCGGGTCAAATGAGGCATCAACATTTAGTTTGATATAGCCCGGCGGCGGTCTCGTCCATGGGGTCCTTTTCTCCTTAGCAGACTTGACCGCAGCAACAATAAAGTTCTCAGCAAGGGCTCATACTGACATAACAATCTGGGATAGTTGTTGAGTCTGCTCGCCATGCACCAATTTCCTTCTCTCCCACCACCGAAACCAGCAGGTGATAGCTATGATCAAGTTGCCATTCCTCTGACCAATGATTATGGTCTCGTCCATGGGAAGAGATAGGAGATGTTCCAAGACCGCTTCTCCCGCTCGATTGACCATACATCCTCTCTGAATGATGCTATCCAAACCCAACTTCCTCCATAGTTATTTTGCTTTGTTGCATTGGAACAACATATGCTTCACACTTTCCGCATTTTCACATGCCAAACATTTTGTGGTAAATTTTAGATGCCTATCCGCGAGGTTGACACGGCAGGGCAGGGTGCCTTGTAGTGTTCTCCATAGGAAAATTCTCACCTTTGCAGGGCAGGGCGGTTTCCAAATAAATTCCCAAATTGGATTTGGTGCAACTGCTGTAGGGGAGTTTCTCCTTGGACCTTACAAATCATAGTGGCTCCGCCACACCTCCGGATAGGCTGACTTGACAGTAAAGATGTCTTGTTTCGAATGGTGCCAAGCGACAAAATCAGACATGTTAGAAGATGGTAGTGGGATATTTAGTATCCGATGAGCGTCAGCCGGCCAAAAAGTTTGCTGCACCACCATCATGTCCCATTGGCCTGTCATAGTATCAATCAATTCTGAAACCTTGGACAGCAGGTTGTTGCCTCTTGGGGTGATTGGTAGTCTAGAGGGTGATTGAGAAATCCAAGCATCCGACTAAATGTTTACTTTGTGTCCATCTCCAATTCACCGTATTTTTTTAGAAAAGGAGGATGACCCCTGACCTCTGCATCTGTGCGATGCATAAGGCCACTTTATTAATTAATCTCACAAGACCTTACAAAGTCATACAACAGTAAGACTAAAGCCGCCGTCTAAGCAAGAAACTGTCGCTACACCTATCCAGTTGATGAAGGACGCAGATAGCCTGGGCCTAATACCAATCAGACATCGCAGCCAAGCCTAACATCTAAGACCTGAGACCCCAACCTAGCCACTTGCCGGGTCTGGGGCACACACTGGTCCGGCATGCTCTCAGAGGCCGCCGCCGCCAACTGCCACCGCTCCATCTTCAGAATTGTACTGATGCATCAACCTTGCTCGATCCAGCTATCGTCGACGCCACCACGGCGTCCAACTGCACCTCCTCCCTGCGCGCAAACGGCTGAACATGTCGCGGTCGCCACTGATACACCTCAGCGCCATGCTGCCAAGTACCACCAGCCAACACAGCTTGAAGCCCTTGGAGGATCTGTCGTGCGTAGCACCTGCCGACCAGGCATGACCAAGCGTAGCACCCGTCGGTCAGGCATGACTTGACATCTCCACCGAAGCTCCATGCAAGACAAAGCCGCTCCACCTCCTGCCTCTGACTTCCAACTTTGTTCCACAAAACGATGCTCCCAAGAGAGAAACGACACCGCAGTGCCGCCATCGTCCAGTCTGGAACACCAGATCCTAGGGTTTCCCCCGGAGCAATACGAGTGGGTCGACGGTAGTGACATGGCGATGCCTTCATCAAGGTAACGACGTGGAACGCCGCCATCGCCCGCCGTCGGCTCGGTTTTCACCGGCAACTACGTCTTCCCGACTCGCAGCTGGTGCAAGATGACGGATCCCGAGATCCGAGCACCCAGCCTCAGGCCGACCACCTCTGACGGAAGAGATGACCACCGCCGCCGGCTGCACCGGTCAGAACAGATCCAGTTCGCCATATGTACCCGAGCTTTAGAGTCTTGACCCCCTCCATAATACTTTGCCAAGTGTACAAGGATTTCTTCTTCAAAGATGCATTCAGCAAATCACCGTTAGGATAACACTTGGCTCCAAGTATTGTTGCACATAGTGAATCATGGTCATCCAACAAACGCCATGCTTGCTTTGCCAACAGAGCTAGATTGAAGCAATGAATGTTACGGAACCCCATTCCGCCTTCTTCTTTTGGAACACACATTTTCCACCAAGCGAACCGGTGCATTCTCCTATGACTGGCATCATCATCCATCAAAATTGCGCCATCGCGTCTGTTATTCCCTCTTGGCAACATTTGTTTTGCGCAGGTGGTGGGCACGTTCAGGTACGTGAGGAAAACGATTCTAGGCTGGTTCCAAAACAAGAAACTGTGGAGTAACGTGTGACGCCAAACTTGGTTTAGCCGGACGTCCGCGAGTTCAGTGCATCAAAGCCAGTGTACGTGATTACGACGCCAAACTCTGCGTCTGGGTGCATGCATATCCAACCTGTCCCGCAAAAAGAAAATAAAAATACTCAACGTACGACCGAAGTGTAAATCTATCTGAGACCTTAATTAATTCCATTTTACTCCTCGTGATTATATAGCGAGCCAACGTCTGATCGACCCTCCAATATCTCCGGGCAATAAATGGGCGAGCACGACGCCTCTGATGATCCACTCCGTCTGCCTTTCATTTTCGTCACGCGCCCGCGGCGAGCGTCGCCGCAGTCCGCACGGACGGCGACCGCGGCAGGTTCGTGTGATGAACGGACGATAGAGCGCTCGGCTTACCAGAAAGCCGGAGACGCTGGGCGCCCGACACCTGTGACGCCGGTGACCGCTGCCGTCCGTTCGCTGCTTGCTTTCCAGCGCGCTGCCATCGGGAGCTCGTGACCGAAGCCCTGCCAGCCGGGTCTATGGGGGTTGACAAGCTGCATCGGTCGCTGGGTTGACAAGTTGTGCGGTGGACGAGGCGACGCGTGCCTGCGCGCCCGTGAGCCCGTGTGGTCAACTTCGATGTCACACGTGCGCCTAGGCGATTTCTTCCGTGATGAAACTTGGTAGCCGAGCGTACGCGATCGCAATGCACCAAACGCACGTAATTACGACGCCAAGCTTAAGCTACCCGGCTGTGCACATGACAGGTTCTTCACGCCATTGATCCCGGCCGTTTCACTGTTTGCTTCTCTCTTTCTCTCTCTGTCTGTCAAAGCTAGGCGATGCCTCCGCCCTCCGATGTTTGCGGGTAATTAACGGGTGAGCACGACGGCCAAGCTGAAGCGAGACCCGTCACGCTCTGCTCCAGCGCGGAAGAAAAGCAACCCAAAGGCACCGATTTGGCACGTGAAACCCAACGATTCCAGATCTCGCCGCGCGAACCAAGGATGCGTTTGGTTGAAGGTGTCATATGAGTGGGTTGGGACCGTCCAATTTATTTGGGATTGAACCATTCAATTCATGCATTTGGCTGAATATAAGAGATGAGCTAATTATTTAGGACGGGACCACCAGTCATGCTCACATAGTCGTGCATGCAAAGCGTGGCCATTTGATTCGATCGATTTGGTTGGGTGAAACGGTTCAGCATCTTCAAGGCATATTTTCTTTTTTTGACTTGAACCATTCATGTGCTTTATAACCAAACATGTCTATTTTTTAAACGATCCCAACCCATTCATGACCACCCTTGTAACCAAACGCACCCCAAAGCGGCCGCGGCCGTCCGAACAAAGTCTCAAGCGTGCGCGTGCGTGTGGGTGAGCGAGGTAGCGGTCCACCACAAAGCAGGAGGCGGTGCGCGTCGGTGACCGCGAGCGAGCGGGGCGCGGCCTGGTAGCAGGTGCTACTGGGAGAGGCTTGCCAACCCAATCCAACCCGCCGTCCGCCGGGCCTACGGTCTGGCGCTGCGTGCGGTGCGGGTAGGGACGACACGGATGTGCCCGCCCGGAGGGCGTGGCGATGCGACCGGCACGACGGTGTGCGTGCTCCTGCGTAGTCGAGTTCGTTCGACCGACCAGGTCACGCGTACGCGGTGCGACTGCGACTGGCTTGCAAAACTGGACGCGAATTCTCAGCTCTCGCGCCGTTCAAACCAAGAGTAGCTACCTTCAAAAAAAAAAAAGAGTAGCTGCGGGCACGAACCATGTCCGCGGTGGTGCCGGCGCGTGCGTGCGTGCGCGTCCGAGATCAAGCAGCCCACCACCAGAAAAGCAGAGAGACGCGCCACCTGTGCGCGTCGGCACGGGCGGCCGTCGCTGCCCTGCGCGGTGAAGCTTCTATCCGGAGCCGGCCTGCCCGATCGGAAGTTTTCTCGAAAATAAAGGAGCCGGCCTGCCCGTTCTACGAGTTGACATGGTGGTCGCACACGCATCGATCGGTCTCTTCTCGTGGAAGCTATCGGTTGAGAAGCGGTGCGGTGCGGTGGACCAGACATGCACTCGCGCCAAGTAGTTTTTTCTTTGAAAAAAACACCCTGTCATATTTATTTATTTAACACAGTACAAAAACAGACGCTCATACACACACGTATACACTCACCCCTATGACCACACGAACGCAAGTCTTACCCCTTTGAGCATCTTGGAGAAACTAAACCGCAACATTATATTAAAATTGATGAAGTTGCCACAGACGCATTCGTAGTCGACGTGAACGCCTCCTATCTACTAAACACTCATCGCCAAAAGGGTTGAGAAAAATGCGAGCACCGGTATCAAGTCTAAGACTTGAACTCTGATGGGCTTGGGATACGAGTGTCCTCCTAACCATCCAACCACATATTAGTTCGCAGAACACTCTTGCATTTGCATCATCATGATGCACATAACAATTAGTGCATTTCTAACGTGGTATGGAATTCAGGAATTATGTCTTTTTAGCGAACGAATAATTTTCAGAAATAAATAATAAACAATGACATAACAGATACGAATAACAAAGAAATAATGTAGTATGAATTTGTAAGGCGACATAATTCCATAATGAAACAATACAACTTTTGCAAGAAAGATTCCCAAGAAAAAAATGCCGTCCATATGCCTGACAAGAATGATGCTCACTTAATTAGTGAAAAAAGGGTTAAAATCGAGGTAAACACCTAGAGTAGTCACGAAACATGACGACCCACAAAACAACGCGAGCTGACTTGACACACAATAGGCACACCACACACTTCGCCATGAAGAATGCTATAGCTGAGGTTGTATGCAAGTCTCATTGTCATAGCTCAACCTTCAGCCAACGACTCAGATTTCACTGCGGACACCTACCGACAGAACGAAACCACACGCGAAACCATGCCAAACAATCAATCACATACATCTACAGTGAGGCAACTCCGATTTTGATTGTGTGGCACAAAGGAGAAGAATGCAAGACTTGCGTCAAGGAGGATCACCGTGGATGGAACACCCTCTCCTCCTCCCCACCTATTATTGTCATCGGTCACCACCCAAATGATGTCTTCATAGTTTCGACTTCCTAGAAGCAAACAAACTATGATCTCTCGGACATGAAGAAGAGTCGACTACCAAGACCATGCCATTTAGCCACCCATTTTAAGATTTGAGAAGAACCTTCCCCCCCCCCCCACACTCTCTCGAAAACCCTAATCCTGCAATTCCTTGAAAGTTTTGGTTTGAAAGAGGAGAAAACCCTAGCCAAGATCCAGGCCCTCTCTCTTTCGACCAATCACTTCCATGATTTTAGCAAGTTGCAGGTTCTCCCATTCGATTATGTTATTCTTAGAGGTTGTAGACTCCTAAGTGGTAGGAGTCACCGGTGAAGATCCACGGTTGTGGATTTCCATTAAGTTTGTGAATGCTTGAAGGTCGCCTCAATGTCTACCACAAGTGATTGAGCTTCACCTTTGTGGTGAAGGCTCAAGGGTAAGAAGTTGAGCCTTGGTGCGCAAATTCGCAAGAGCACGCAGGTACGAGGGCATGCATTTACCTTGCCGAGCCCAACCGCATGATTGCCTCATCACAATCAACAAACTCGTTTGATTCCTCGCAATTCTCCGCAATGCTTTTAAGTTCCAGTTTATAAAACTTAGTGAATTTATCATTCATCCGTACCAAGTTTTAGCAGGTGAAACTTAATGGAGCTTAAAAACTTAATGGAAAAATATTCAGAAGTAGTCTTATTTCAAAGCCCTTGTCACAAGGAACCCGAATATGCAAACAAAATGTAAATTGAACTTTCGGTTCAAAAGATATAATAGATTCCAATTTGAAAGTCCAACAAAAAAGCATGAGACATGGGTGAGTGCTCCCACACTTGTGTGCCACAAATCACCTCCCAGCCTTGGTGGCATCGAGAAACCTTTGTGATCTCGCACCTCCATAACTATGACTAACTAAACTACTAGCAAGTGAACATCGGGATACATATTCATCTTTGCATGACTAAGTTGTTTCTATACCCAAGCTATATCACTTGTGCTTTTACTTTGGTCCCTTGACACTTGCATCTTTCACATAGGTTGTGCCCATAATAGTTACATTTATGCCATCCTTACTATCCGCAGAGCCTTAATTGTTTTCGTGCAGGTGTGGTCCCTGAGTCCCGGCTTTGGTGTGGAATCAGAGGACGATGTTGAAGTGATGAGCCTCCTGTGCTAGTGCTCACACAACCCATTTGGCTTGGCTGATGAGCTTGGTGTCTTCTTCCAAAAGGTCGGATTTCTCCAGAACAGAGAGTGACACGAGCGGTGATGGTGTTACGACCTAGGGGTGCCTCATCATATCAGAAGGCGGTCTGAGTAGGCCGGCTCGGAGGCCTATGTGTCAGTTTTTGCCCTGAGATATCATACCGGCCCTTGGACCCTATGAGGAGAAGGACTTGGAAGACTTCAAGTGTATGACAAGGAAGCCGGCGTCCAGGAGGACTCTCCCGAACTAACTAGGATCATGTAACCCTAGGTCTCGATATCCTTGTAAGCAGGGGTTAGGCTAGTTGATGCATACACAAGAACCCTAGAGCTGGAACTCAATGCCTCGATCATCTTTGTAACCCCTATACACAATCAATACAATCGAGCATGGAGTAGGGTTTTACCTCCTCCGCGAGAGCCTGAACCTGGGTAAACCCTCTCTTTATTTTCCATCTGATCTTCTCGTCTAGCCAGAGTACCCTATCAAGCCATGTGTGAAATAACTCTGAAGCTGGTGACAAATGTGTTGGGAAACGTAGCATGCAATTTCAAAAAAAATCCTATGCCCGCACAAGATCTATCTAGGAGATGCATAGCAACGAGAGGGGGAGAGTGTGTCTACATACCCTCGTAGACCAAAAGTGGAAGCGTTTGACAACGTGGTTGATGTAGTCGAACTTCTTATAGCTCCGACCGATCAAGTACCAAACGTACGGCACCTCTGAGTTCTACACTCGTTCAGCGTGATGACGTCCCTTGCCCTCTTGATACAGCAAGGTGTCGAGGAAGTAGATGAGTTCCATCAGCATGACGATATGGTGATGGTGATGGTGAAGTGATCCGCGCAGGGCTTCGCCTAAGCACTACGAAGATATGACCGGAGGCGTAAACTGTGGAGGGGGGCGTCGCACACGGCTAACGATTGTTGTTGTGTGTTCTAGGCGCCCTCTCCCCACGTATATATAAGTGGGAGGGGGAGGGAAGCAGCAAGGGTGCGCCCCAAGTAGGAGGGATCCTACCTGGAGTCCTCCCCAATTCGGCCTCCCCCTTTCCATATTTGCCGGAGGGGGGAAAGGGAAGAGGAAGGAGAGAAGGAAAGGGGAGGGGCCGAATCCCCTCTTTCCCTTCTCCTACTCGGCCTCCTTCCTTGGGGGGCACCCCTTGTGGGCTGGTGTGCTCCCCTCCTATGGCCCATATGGCCCATATCTTTCCCCCGGGAGCTACGGTAACCCCCCTGGTACTCTGCTAACTGCCCGATACATTCTGGAACACTTCCGGTGTCCGAATACTATCATCCTATATATCAATATTTACCACTCGACCATTTCGAGACTCCTCGTCTTGTCCGTGATCTCATCTGGGACTTCGAACAACATTCGGTCACCAAATCACATAATTCATATAATACTAAATCGTCATCAAACATTAAGCGTGTGGACCCTACGGGTTCGAGAACAATGTAGACATGACCGAGACACCTCTTCGGTCAATAACCAACAATGGAACCTGGATGCTCATATTGGCTCCTTCATATTCTATGAAGATCTTTATCGATCGAACCGTAATGACAACATACGTTATTCCCTTTGTCGTTGGTATGTTACATGCCCGAGATATGATCGTCGGTGTCTTCATACCTAGTTCAATATCGTTACCGGCAAGTCTCTTTACTCGTTCCGTAATATATCATACCACAACTAACTCATTAGTCACTTTGCTTGCAAGGCTTCTTATGATGTGTATTACCGAGAGGGCCCAGAGATACCTCTCTGATACTCGGAGTGACAAATCCTAATCTCGATCTATGTCAATCCAAGAAACACCTTCGGAGATACCTGTAGAGCATATTTATAATCACCCAGTTACATTTGTGATGTGTGATAACACACAAGTTATTCCTCTGGTAACCAGGAGTTGCATAATCTCATAGTCGAAGGAATATGTATTTGACATTAAGAAATCAATAGCAATAAAACTGAACGATCAATATGCTAAGCTAACGGATGGGTCATGTCCATCAAATCATTCTCCTAATGATGCGATTCCGTTATCAAATGACAACTCATGTCCATGGTTAGGAAACCTTAACCATCTTTGATCAACGAGCTAGTCAAGTAGAGGCTTACTAGGGACACAATGTTTGTCTATGTATTCACACATGTATTAAGGTTTCCAATCAATACAATTCTAGCATGAATAATAAACATTTATCATGAATAAGGAAATATAAAATAACAACTTTATTATTGCCGCATATTTCCTTGAGTCTCCATCTTGCACTAGAGTCAATAATCTAGATTACATTGTAATGATTCTAATACCCATGGAGTCTTGGTGTTGATCATGTTTTGCTCGTGGAAGAGGCTTAGTCAATGAGTCTACTAAATTCAGATCCGTATGTATTTTGCAAATTTCCATGTCTCCCTCCTTGACTTGATCACTGATGGAGTTGAAGCGTCTCTTGGTGTGTTTGATTCTTTTGTGAAATCTGGATTCCTTCGCCAAGGCAATTGCTCCAGTATTGACACAAAAGATTCTCTTTGGACCCGATGCACTAGGTATTACACCTAGATCGAATATGAACTCTTTCATCCAGACTCCTTCATTTGATGCTTCCGAAGCAGATATGTACTCCGCTTCACACGTAGATCCCGCCATGACGCTCTGCTTGGAACTGCACCAACTGACATCTCCACCATTCAATATAAATATGTATCCAGTTTGTGACTTAGAGTCATCCGGATCAGTGTCAAAGCTAGCATCGACGTAACCATTTACGATGAGCTCTTTGACACCTCCATAAACGAGAAACATATCCTTAGTCCTTTCCAGGTACTTCAGGATGTTCTTGACCGTTGTCCAGAGATCCACTCCTAGATTACTTTGGTACCTCCCAGCCAGACTTATAGCAAGGCACACATCGGGTCTGGTACACAGCATAGCATACATGATAGAACCTATGGCTGAGGTAGGGAATGACTTTTATTTTCTCTCTATCTTCTGCAGTGGTCAGGCATTGATTCTGACTCAACTTCACACCTTGTAACACAGGCAAGAACCCTTTCTTTGACTGATCCATTTTGAACTTATTCAAAACTTTATCGAGGTATGTGCTTTGGGAAAGTCCTATTAAGCGTCTTGATCTATCTCTATAGATCTTGATGCCCAATATATAAGCAGCTTCACCGAGGTCTTTCATTGAAAAACTTTTATTCAGATATCCTTTATGCTATCCAAAAATTCTACATCATTTCCAATCAATAATATGTCATCCACATATAATATTAGAAATGCTATAGAGCTCCCACTCAGTTTCTTGTAAATACAGGCTTCTCCGAAAGTCTGTATAAAACCATATGCTTTGATCACCTCATCAAAGCGTATGTTCCAACTCCGAGATGCTTGCACCAGTCCATAGATGGATCGCTGGAGCTTGCACACTTTGTTAGCATATTTAGGATCGACAAAACCTTCTGATTGCATCATATACAACTCTTCTTTGAGAAATCCATTAAGGAATGCAGTTTTGACGTCCATTTGCCAGATTTCATAATCATAAAATGCGGCAATTGCTAACATGATTCGGACAGACTTAAGCATCGCTACGGGTGAAAAGTCTCATCATAGTCAACTCCTTGAACTTGTCGAAAACCTTTCGCGACAAGTCGAGCTTTGTAGAGAGTAACATTATCATCAGCGGCAGTCTTCTTATTGAAGATCCATTTATTATTTATGGCTCGCCGATCATCGGGCAAATCCACCAAAGTCAAAACTTTGTTCTCATACATGGATCCTATCTCAGATTTCATGGCCTCAAGCCATTTATCAGAAACTGGGCTTATCATAGCTTCTTCATAGTTCATAGGTTCACCATGGTCTAGTAACATGACTTCCATAACAGGATTGTCGTACCACTCTGGTGCGGATCGTGCTTTGGTTGAACTACGAGGCTCAGTAGTAACTTGATCTGAAGTTTCATGATCATCATCATTAGCTTCCTCTCTAGTTGGTGTAGGCATCACTGGAACGGTTTTCTTTGATGAGCTACTTTCCAATTCGACAGAAGGTACAATTACCTCATCAAGTTCTACTTTCCTCCCACTCACTTCTTTCGAGAGAAACTCCTTCTCTAGAAATGTTCCATTCTTGGCATGAAAGATCTTGCCTTTGGATCTGTGGTAGAAGGTGTACCCAATTGTTTCTCTATGGTATCCTATGAAGACACATTTCTCTGATTTGGGTTCGAGCTTATCAGGCTTAAGCCTTTTGACATAATTGTCACAACCCCAAACTTTAAGAAATGACAACTTAGGTTCCTTGCCAAACCACAGTTCATACGGTGTCGTCCCAACGGATTTAGATGTTGCCCTATTTAACATGAATGCAGCTGTCTCTAATGCATAACCCCAAAACGATAGTGGTAAATCGGTAAGAGACATCATAAATCGCACCATATCTAATAAAGTGTGGTTACGATGTTCGGACACACCATTACGCTGTGGTGTTCCAGGTGGCCTGAGTTGTGAAACTATTCCACATTGTTTTAAATAAAGGCCAAACTCGTAACTCAAATATTCACCTCCGCGATCAGATTGTAGAAACTTTATTTTCTTGTTACGATGATTCTCCACTTCACTCTAAAATTCTTTGAACTTTTCAAATGTTTCAGACTTTTGTTTCATTAAGTAGATATACCCATATCTCCTCAAATCATCTGTGAGGGTCAGAAAATAACGATACCCGTCACGAGACTCAACACTCATCGGACCACATACATCCGTATGTATTATTTCCAGTAAGTCATTGGCTCGCTCCATTGTTCCGAAAAACAGAGTTTTAGTCATCTTGCCCATGACGCATGGTTCGCAAGTATCAAATGATTCATAATCAAGTGATTCCAAAAGTCCATCTGCACTTCATGCGCTTTACACCAATATGACCTAAACGGCAGTGCCACAAATATGTTGCACTATCATTATCAACTTTGCATCTTTAAGCATCAATATTATGAGTATGTGTATCACCACTATCGAGATTCAATAAAAATATACCACTCTTGAAGGGTGCATGAACATGAAAGATATTACTCATATAAATAGAACAACTATTATTCTCTGATTTAAATGAATAACCGTCTCGCACTAAACAAGATCCAAATATAATGTCCATGCTCAACGTTGGCACCAAATAACAATTATTTAGGTCTAAAACTAATCCCGAAGGTAGATGCAGAGGTAGCATGCCGACGGCGATCACATCGACCTTGGAACCATTCCTGGCGCGCATCTTCACCTCGTCCTTAGCCAATCTTCGTTTAATCCATAGCCCCTGTTTTGAGTTACATATATGAGCAACCAAACCAGTATCAAATACCCAGGCGCTACTACGAGCATTATTAAGGTACACATCAATAACATGTATATCAAATATACCTTTGTTCACTTTGCCATCCTTCTTATCCGCCAAATACTTCGGGCAGTTCCGCTTCCAGTGACCAGTCCCTTTGTAGTAGAAGCACTCAGTTTCAAGCTTCGGTCCAGCTTTGTGTTTCTTCCCGGGAGTGATAACTTGCTTGCCATTCTTCCTTAAGTTCCCCTTCTTTCCCTTGCCCTTTTTCTTGAAACTAGTGGTCTTGTTAACCATCAACACTTGATGCTCCTTCTTGATTTCTACCTCCTCAACCTTTAGCATTGCGAAGAGCTCGGGAATAGTCTTCTCCATCCCTTGCATATTGTAGTTCATCATGAAGCGTTTGTAGCTTGGTGGAAGTGATTCAAGAACTCTCTGAATGACACAATCATCTGGAAGATTAACTCCCAGCTGAGTCAAGTGATTATGGTACCCAGATATTTTGAGTATGTGCTCACTGACAGAACTGTTCTCCTCCATATTACAGCTATAGAACTTGTTGGAGACTTCATACAACTCGAGCATTTTCTTGAAATATTAACTTCAACTCCTGGAACATCTCATATGGTCGATGATGTTCAAAACATCTTTGAAGTCCCGATTCTAAGCCGTAAAGCATGGCACACTGAACTAACGAGTAGTCATCAAACTAGGCTTTCCAGATGTTCATAATGTCAGCTTCTGCTCCTGCAGCAGGCCTTTCACCTAGTGGTGGATCAAGGATGTGATTACTCTGTGCAACAATGAGGATAATCCTCAAGTTACAGACCCAGTCCCTGTAGTTGCTACCATCATCTTTCAACTTAGCTTTCTCTAGGAATGCATTAAAATTCAAGGGAACGACAGCACATGCCATTGATCTACAACATAGATTTGCAAAAACTATCAGGACTAAGTTCATGATAAATTAAGTTAAATTAATCATATTACTTAAGAACTCCCACTTAGATAGACATCCCTCAAGTCATCTAAATGATACGTGATCCAAATCAACTAAACCATGTTTGATCATCACGTGAGATGGAGTAGTCATTAATGGTGAACATCTCTATGTCGATCATATCTACTATATGATTCATGTTCGACCTTTCGGTCTCCAGTGTTCCGAGGCCATATCTGTACATGCTAGGCTCGTCAAGTTTAATCCGAGTATTCCGCATGTGCAAAACTGTCTTGCAACCATTGTATGTGAACATAGAGTCTATCACACCCGATCATCACATGGTGTCCCAAAACGACGATCTGTCACAACGATGCATACTCAGGGAGAACCCTTATACCTTGAAATTTAGTTAAGGGGTCATCTTATAATGCTACCACCATACTAAGAAAAATAAGATGCATAAAAGATAAACATCACATGCAATCAAAATATGTGACATGATATGGCCATCATTATATTGTGCTTTTGATCTCCTTCTTCAAAGCATCGTCATGATTTCCATCGTCACTGGCTCAACACCTTGATCTCCATCGTAGTGTCATGGTTGTCTCGCCAACTATTGCTTCTACAACTATCGCTAACACATAGTGATAAAGTAAAGCAATTACATGGCGCTTGCATTTCATACAATAAAGAGACAACCATAAGGCTCCTGTCGGTTGCCGATAACTTTTACAAAACATGATCATCTCATACAATAACCCATATCACATCATGTCTTGACCATATGAAATCACAACATGCCTTGCAAAAACAAGTTAGACGTCCTCTACTTTGTTGTTGTAAGTTTTACGTGGCTGCTACGGGCTTCTAGCAAGAACAGTTCTTACCTACGCATCAAAACCACAATGATGTTTCGTCAAGTTTGTTGTTTTAACCTTCAACAAGGACCGGTCGCAGTCAAATTCGATTCAACTAAAGTAGGACAAACAAACACCCGCCAACCACCTTTATGCAAAACTAGTTGCATGTCTGTCGGTGGAACCGGTCTCATGAACGTGGTCATGTAAGGTTGGTCCGGTCCGCTTCATCCAACAGTACTGCCGAATCAAAATAGACGTTGGTGGTAAGCAGTATGACTATCACCGCCCACAACTCTTTGTGTTCTACTCGTGCATATCATCTACACATAGACCTGGCTCGGATGCCACTGTTGGGAAACGTAGCATGCAATTTCAAAAACTTTCCTATGCTCACGTAAGATCTATCTAGTAGATGCATAGCAACGAGAGGGGAATAGTGTGTCTACGTACCCTCGTAGACCGAAAGCGGAAGCGTTTGACAACGCTGTTGATGTAGTCGAACTTCTTCTAGCTCCAACCGATCAAGTACCGAAGGTACGACACCTCCGAGTTCTGCATATGTTCAGCGCGATGACGTCCCTCGCTCTCTTGATCCCGCAAGGTGTCAAGGAAGTAGATGAGTTCCGTCAGCACGACGGCGTGGTGACAGGGGTGGTGATATGACCGGAGGCATAAACTGTGGAGGGGGCGCCGCACATGGCTAACGATGGTTGTTGTGTGTTCTAGGCATCCTCTCCCCATGTATATATAGGTGGGAGGGTGAGGGGAGCCCAATTCTGCCTCCCCCTTCCATATTTGCCGGAGGAGGGAAAGGGAAGCGGAAGGAGAGAAGGAAAGGGGGCCCGAATCCCCTCTTTCCCTTCTCCCACTCGGCCTCCTTCCTTGGGGGGGGCACCCCTCGTGGGCTGGTGTGCTCCCCTACTATGATCCATATGGCCCATATCTCCCCCCAGGGGTTCCGGTACCCCCCCCCCCCCCCGATACTCTGATAACTACCCGATACATTCCAGAACACTTCCAGTGTCCGAATACTATCATCCTATATATCAATATTTACCTCTCGACCATTTAAAGACTTCTCGTCATGTCCGTGATCTCATTCGGGACTCCGAACAACATTCAGTCACCAGATCACATAATTCATATAATACTAAATCGTCATCGAACGTTAAGTGTGCAGACCCTACGGGTTCGAGAACTATGTAGACATGATCGAGACACCTCTCCGATCAATAACCAACAACGGAATCTGGATGCTCATATTGGCTCCTACATATTCTACGAAGATCTTTATCGATCGGACCATAATGACAACATACGTTATTCCCTTTGTCACCGGTATGTTACTTGCCCGAGATTCAATTGTCGATATCTTCATACCTAGTTCAATCTCGTTACTGGCAAATCTCTTTATTCGTTCTGTGATACATCATCCTGCAACTAACTCATTAGTCACTTTGCTTGCAAGGCTTCTTATGATGTGTATTACCGAGAGGGCCCAGAGATACCTCTCCGATACTCGGAGTGAAAAATTCTAATCTCGATCTATGCCAATCCAACACCTTTGGAGATACCTGTAGAGCATCTTTATAATCACCCAGTTACGTTGTGACATTTGATAGCACATAAGGTATTCCTCCGGTATCCGGGAGTTGCATAATCTCATAGTCGAAGGAATATGTATTTGACATGAAGAAAGCAATAGCAATAAAATTGAACGATCAATATGCTAAGCTAACAGATGGGTCATGTCCATCACATCATTCTCCTAATAATGTGGTCCCGTTTATCAAATGACAACTCATGTCCATGGTTAGGAAACCTTAACCATCTTTGATCAACGAGCTAGTCAAGTAGAGGCTTACTAGGGACACAGTGTTTGTCTATGTATTCACATATGTATTAAGGTTTTCGATCAATATAATCACTAGTAGAAAAAGGGTCAAATGTGAGACACATTAGTCCCGGTTTGTAACAGAACCGGCACTAATGTGTCCATTAGTGCCGGTTCCAACGGCTAGCCGGGAGGAGATCTTTAGTACCGGTTCGTGGCAAACCTTTAGCACCGGTTCGTGCCACGAACCGGTACTAATGAGAGTGGTGGCAGGATGTTGTCAGAGTGGGGCCCTTCCAGCACCTTTAGTACCGGTTCGTGGCACGAACCGGTACTAAAGGTTGTCCTATATAAACCCTTCGTCCACCCGCACTCTGTTCTTCCCCCTTTTCCCTCTCCCTCTCCTCTGTTCTTCCCTTCTTCCTCTCGAGTTCATCACAAAATTTCCCCAAATTTGTCAAGATTTGCAGGCCCTCATCCATTCAAATGATCACCAAGGTTAGCAACTTTGTCCTTTCATCTCTCATTGCTAGATTAGCTCTTGCATTGGTTTATATAGTGATTAATTGTGGGTTTTAGTAATTTGGGAGGAATTATATGTGGTAGTATTTGATTTATATGCAATTTGAGGTCAAAATAACACTTAGTTTGCATATGTAGGTGTGGTTTACTTAGTGCCTTCTAAATCTCCGTCGTAACCACCGTCGATCGCCCGCACCGTCCCGTCGCCGGCACCACCTTGTGGTGAGCCTCTTGTTCATGAAATTTTATATAAAAAATTGATGTTTGTGTGATTTGGATATATAGTTACTCGTATAATAATTATCTTACCCGTACGTTGTTTGTTATACATAGTGCCATGGTTTTGATATCCGTCCCCGTCGGCCCTCGTCCTTGTTATGATTCGGATGTGGTATATTCTCTTTTAAAACTATTTGTTGCATTTCGTGTTTATGACAAATTATGCCCATCAAGTTGACATAGATATTTTTATCTAGGAGGTATGTGAACCGGAAATTCCAACCGACCCTATTGTCGAGAGGTTAAATTTAGTTGAAAGAGAAAACGAGTACTTGAAAGAAAAATTGAAAAGAATTGAGGGGGAGAAGATGGAATTGGAGTTGCATGTTGCCGATGTCGTCGATGATCACAAGATCAAGATGGAGAAAATGCGCTTGAAGATTAGAAAGATTAGAAAATATGCCATCGATAGTGAGGCTTGGTATCATTATGCTGTTGGATCAATTGTTACCTTAGTTGCGATCTTGATCGCATTTGTTGTTGCATTTAAATGCTTTAGCTAGAGAGTTATTTGTTTGTTGCATTTAAGTGTTGTATGAACTTTATGTATGAACTTGTATTAATTTGGTCTATTCGGTGTTGTGTAATGAAGATGAGCCGGCAATGGATGTACGATGACCGATGCTCTCCCCAGTTCATTGAGGGCGTGCATACTTTTCTGCTTGCGGCTGAGGCAAACAAGCGGGCGGATGGTTTTATGCCTTGTCCATGTGCTGGCTGTAAGAATGGTCGCAATTACTCTACGTCAAGAACCATTCACGTCCACCTGTTTGAGTCCGGTTTCATGCCCCACTATAATGTTTGGACCAAGCACGGAGAAAGAGGGGTTATGATGGAAGACAATGAAGAAGAAGAGGACGACGACAGCTATCCTGGCCATGGGTTCCCTGAATACGATGATACAACAATGGGGGAAGAAGCTGAGCCGGTAATGCGGGAAGAAGCTGAGCCGGCAATGCGGGAAGAAGCTGAAGAAGAGGCATCAGATGAGCCCGTTGATGATCTAGGTCGGGCCATTGCCGATGCAAAGAGAAACTGCGCAAGTGATTTGGAGAAGAAGAAGTTGCAGCGCATGTTAGAGGATCACAAAAAATTGTTGTACCCGAATTGCGTAGGTGACAAGAAAAAGCTGGGCACCACACTGGAATTGCTGCAATGGAAGGCAGAGAATGGTGTATCTGACAAGGGATTTGGAAAGTTGCTGGTAATGATAAAGGATATGCTTCCAAAGGACAACGAATTGCCCGAGAGTACGTACGAAGCAAAGAAGGTTGTCTGCCCTCTAGGGTTAGAGGTGCAGAAGATACATGCATGCCCTAATGATTGCATCCTCTACCGCGGTGAGTACGAGGATTTGAACGCTTGCCCGGTATGTGGTGCATTGCGCTATAAGATCAGCCGCGATGAGCATGGTGATGTCGAGGGCGAGCGCCCCAGGAAGAAGATTCCTGCCAAGGTGATGTGGTATTCTCCTATAATACCACGGTTGAAACGTTTGTTCCAAAACAAAGAGCATGCCAAGGCGATGCGATGGCACAGAGAAGACCGTAAGAAAGACGGAAAGTTGAGAGTACCCGCTGACGGGTCGCAGTGGAGAAAAATCGAAAGAAAGTACGGGAAGGAGTTTGCAGATGACGCAAGGAGCGTATGGTTTGGTCTAAGCGCAGATGGCATTAATCCTTTTGGGGAGCAGAGCAGCAACCATAGCACCTGGCCTGTGACTCTATGTTTGTATAACCTTCCTCCTTGGTTGTGCATGAAGCGGAAGTTCATTATGATGCCAGTGCTCATCCAAGGCCCTAAGCAACCCGGCAACGACATTGATGTGTACCTAAGGCCATTAGTTGAAGAACTCTTACAACTGTGGAATGGAACAGGTGTACGTGCGTGGGATGAGCACATGGGGGAAGAATTTGACCTAAAGGCGTTGCTGTTCGTGACCATCAATGATTGGCCTGCTCTCAGTAACCTTTCAGGACAGACAAACAAGGGATACCGCGGATGCACGCACTGTTTGGATGATACCGACAGTATATATTTGAATAGTTGTAAGAAGAATGTGTACCTGGGACATCGTCGATTTCTTCCGAGCAGGCATCCCGTAAGAAAGAAAGGCAAGCATTTCAAAGGTGAGGCGGATCACCGGACGAAGCCTCGCCACCGTACTGGTGCTGATGTACATGATATGGTCAAGGATTTGAAGGTGATATTTGGAAAGGGTCCTGGCGGACAACCTGTTCCAAAGGACGCTGACGGACGCGCACCCATGTGGAAGAAGAAATCTATATTTTGGGACCTGCCATATTGGAAAGACCTAGAGGTCCGCTCCGCAATCGACGTGATGCACGTGACGAAGAATCTTTGCGTGACCCTGCTTGGCTTCTTGGGCGTGTATGGGAAGACAAAAGATACACCTGAGGCACGGGAGGACCAGCAACGTATGCACGGAGAAGACGGCATACATCAGGGTCATGCAAGCTACGCTCTTACCAAAGAAGAGAAGGAAATCTTCTTTGAATGCCTGCTCAGTATTAAGGTACCGTCTGGCTTCTCGTCGAATATAAAGGGAATAATAAACATGGCAGAGAAAAAGTTCCAGAACCTAAAGTCTCATGACTGCCACGTGATTATGACGCAACTGCTTCCGGTTGCATTGAGGGGGCTTCTACCGGAAAACGTTCGATTAGCCATTGTGAAGCTATGTGCATTTCTCAATGCAATCTCTCAGAAGGTAATCGATCCAGAAATCATACCAAGGTTACAGAATGATTTGGTGCAATGTCTTGTCAGTTTCGAGTTGGTGTTCCCACCATCCTTCTTCAACATCATGACGCACGTCCTAGTTCACCTATGCGAAGAGATTAACGTTTTGGGTCCTGTATTTCTACACAATATGTTCCCCTTTGAGAGGTTCATGGGAGTCTTAAAGAAATATGTTCATAACCGTGCTAGGCCAGAAGGAAGCATCTCCAAGGGCCATCAAAATGAGGAGGTCATTGAGTTTTGTATTGACTTTATTCCTGACCTTAAGCCGATTGGTGTTCCTGAATCGCGGCATAAGGGCAGACTGGATGGAAAAGGCACGCTAGGAGGGGAACAAATAATATGTATGGACGGACATTCTCTCACTGAAGCACACTACACAGTTCTACAGAATTCCGCCTTGGTGGCTCCGTATATGGATGAACACAAGAATTTGCTACGCTCCAAACACCCGGAGCGGTCTGATGACTGGATTACACGTGAACAAACCAGGAGTTTCGCCAGCTGGTTGCAGACACGTACCATGCATGACACCTCTATTGAAGATGACCTGTACTTGCTGTCCCAGTTACCATCTTCGAATATAATGACTTTCAAAGGGTACGAGATAAATGGTAATACATTTTACACGATCGCCCAAGATAAGAAGAGCACCAACCAAAACAGTGGTGTCCGCTTTGATGCAGAAACCAAGACGGGAAAGGAAACATATTATGGTTATATACAGGACATATGGGAACTTGACTATCGACGTGGTTTAAAGGTCCCTTTGTTTCGGTGCAAATGGGTCAATATGACACGAGGCGGGGTAACGGAAGACCCGCAGTACGGAATGACAACAGTGGATCTCAACAATCTTGCGTATGCAGACGAACCATTCGTCCTAGCCAATGATGTGGCACAGGTTTTCTATGTGAAGGACATGTCTACCAAGCCAAGAAAAAGAAAAGATAAGGAAGCGAATGCATCGTACGATGAGCCAAAGCGGCACATAGTTCTTTCTGGGAAGAGAAACATCGTGGGAGTGGATGACAAGACAGACAAGTCAGAAGATTATGAAAAGTTTGATGAAATTGCTCCATTCACAGTGAATATTGACCCGAGCATCCCGTTAAATGATGAAGATTTTCCATGGTTACGGCGCAAAGGGACACACGCGAAGAAAAAGTTTCACACCCAAAGATCTGGGATGTGATCGGCTTCACTAGCTATCATCACTTTCTTCTGTGTTTCGCACCCAGAGGGGAATCTCTGTAATAGTTAGGGTAGTTATGTGTTTTGGCATTTGAAACGCGAAGAAATTTTATGTGCAAACAAATTCACACTAATTTCAAATAATTCAAAATTTAAACTATTCAAATTTGAAAACTACGGGCACTAACAGAAAGTTTGTAATTTTTTGTACCTAAAGAGGCTGTGTCAGCCTCCGGTCAGGCTATGGCCCCACCATCACCATTTAGTGCCGGTTCGTACCACGAACCGGTACTAATGAGGTTGTGTCAGGTAAGGCTGGGGCCCCACGAGCACCTTTAGTACCGGTTCATGGATGAACCAGACGTAAGCTGTTTTTTAGTCCCACCTCGCGAAGTGAGAGGGACTAGGAGCGGTTTATAAGCCCTGAGTGCAGAGACGATGAAGAAGAGGATCAATGCTCACGTTGCTTAGCTTCAAGCCTTCAGGAATACGGTAGACTGCACGGAGCTATGCGCAGTGCAGTTTACACTATTCCGAAAGGCTTGAAGCAAATTAACGAGCATTGCACCTCTTTTTTATTTTTAATAACTTATTACAACTCCGGACTTCTTCTGTTATGGCAAAAACTAATTGCACGTCGACATTTCTTTTTTTTAAGTTATAACTCCAGACTTTGACCATCAAGTTTTGCAGAAAAGAAAAAATAGCAGAAAAGAAAGAAAAACTATAGCTGAAAAGAAAAAAACTATATAAAAAACTACTCAAAAATAAATAGAAGAAAATAAATATAGCAGAAAATAAAAAACTACTCAGAAATAAATAGAAGAAAAAATAAAGCAGAAAAGAAAAAATTATATTTGCTATTTTTCAATCATTTACAAAATGACCGTGAAATTGAAAATCACTACAAAATGAACTCTGAAAATGTTGAATTTTGGCAAACTAGATGAAAAACTACTCACAAATAAATAGAAGAAAATAAATATAACAGAAAAGAAAAAACTATACAAAAAACTACGCAAAAATAAATAGAAGAAAATAAGGCAGAAAAGAAAAAAACTATAAAAAATTGGGGCGCTGCCCTGTGGGCCTGATAGGCCACAGCTGTGTAATTACAGGCCTTAAAGGCCCAGCAGACTCACAGGGCAGCGCGCAGAGTTTAGTCCCACAAGCCTGCTATATAGAGGAGTTCGAAGTGGTAGCCGCGGCTGGGTTTATAAACCAGTGCGGCTGCCCTTCGCCCGGCGAGGTGGGACTAAACTTTGGGGTGGCAGCCCGAGACCTTTAGTACCGGTTGGAGCCACCAACCGGTACTAAAGGGTGGTCTTTAGTACCGGTTGGTGGCTCCGACCGGTACTAAAGGCCTCGTCTTCCCGCCGCTTGGCCTGGCCAAAACAGGCCTTTAGTACCGGTTGGTGGCTCCAACCGGTACTAAAGGTGCCTTCTATATATACACTTACGAAATTTTCATTCTCCCTCTGTTTCCGTCGTCTCCGTCGTCGTCACCGCCCCGTCCCCGTCGCCGCCCTCGTCTTCGTCGCCGCCCCGTCCCCGTCGCCGCCCCCGTCCCCGTCGCCGCCCCGGGCCCGTCCCCGTCGCGCCGTCCCCGCGTCGCCGCCCCGGCCCGTCACCGCCCCCGACCGTCGCCTCGCCGTCGCCGTCGCCCCGCTGTGAGCTCTCCCCCTCTAACCCCTCTCCCTCGCCCCCGAGGGCCACCATGGGCGCCGCCCCTTCCCGAGCCCATACACACACACACAAGCATGATGAACACACACACACGCACACACACATATGTATGAATTAATGCATGTATATATTAGTATATACGTATTTTGTATGTTTAATTAGTTTAGATTATTTAGATTATTATTTTTTCACTATTATATATGTATGAATGCATGTTAGATGGATATAATTAGTGTTTAATTAGTATGAAATTTTTTATATAATGTTGTTTTTCAGTTTTTTAATGGATGTATAGAAGTTGTGTTTTCTGTTTTTAGTGTTGGATGCTTAATTAGTATGAAATAGTATATAGATTTTTGAAATAGTAGAAATGTTAGAAATTTTAGTTATCAAAATCCAATCATTAAAAAAATGTTACTTTTGCGGGCATATAGCTAGTATTTGTTCTCGACGATGCCCGGCCCGCATCCTCGCCGTCGACCCGTCCGCGACGACGTCCAGCCGACCCATGTCCAGGACTGGGCTCCACCGGGCTGGCACTGGGAGGTGCTGCCTGGAGGGGCGCGCCGCTTGATGAGGAACCCGGCCCCGGGTCCCGTCGTCGACCCTGATCTCGTTTGGTGGCGTTCGCGTGGGCCAGTTTCGGTGCGGAGGGACCCGGCCCCGCCGAAGGTGGTACGTCGCCGTGTCAGGGAGGAGGACGAGCACGTCCATCGCTACATGGTTGCGTTAGAGGGCGGCAGGTTCTCCAATACCTGGCAGTATCTTCGGGGATCTCACTTCAGCTATGATCCTGTGAGGGTTCCTTCTCTTTGGGTGTCCATCGCCCGCGCCGCAGGAACCGCGAGTGTCCTAGATTCTTCTGTAGTATTCGATCTTTAATTAGCTAGCCAGTGATGTACTATTCAATATTATATATTATTCGAGACGATGTATTCGAGATTATATCTATTATTCTAGACGAAGTATTCGAGATTATATCTATTATTCGAGACGATGTAATTTGAATACTAAATTGTTTTATATTTCTTTTGGATTAGTTAAATAAAAGCTATGGCAGACAATACCGACAGAGAGGGAGAACAGACCATGTTCGATATGATACGCGGGCCAGATGATGATCAGAATGAAGAAGATTATGACGGCTCCGAATTTCTAAACAACACCGGAGAGGGTGATATGATATTCGATCGCGACGACCGAATTGATGAAGTCATGAACTACGATTATGACGATGACGAAGAACATGTTGATCCTGAAACAACAAAGACCGGCGAGGTATATATATTTATATAAGCAGGTATCTGGTGATCATCACATGTTTTAAATGACTTGAAGATATATTAACGAATCGATCTTTGTTCTTTCAGCCATCCGGATCGAGCAAATCTTCAGGCAAAAGGACGAAACGAGGCCCGAACAAAAAGTTGAAGGAGGGCGTAAAGTACAATATCGAGGCAGTCAGACCTAATGGCGAACCATTAGCGCCTAAGAAGATTGCGGACAAGTTCGTTCGTCAGTGCGGAGTTCTTGTGAAGGACCAACTCCCGATCTCCCTTCAAGAATGGAGAGAGCCAGCAAAAGACAAAAGACAAAAAGGCAAAGAGGACGCTGCTCCACGTCCAGATGTTACTTTTGTCGACAAGAATCAAAAAGATCTGCTTTGGGATACTCTCATGGAACATTTCACCCTACCAGATCATTTCACAGAAGCAGATGTGCAGAAAGTCAAGGACGCTGCTCTTAGGAAGATGGCGGTTGCATTCAAGAACCACAAGAATCGTGAATGGGACAAGTACGTCAAGGGAGGAAGGAAGACTCCAGTATTCGAGGGAACACTAGAGAACCAACGTGCTCATTGGGACGATTTCGTGAAATTCAAGGATTCGGAATTAGCTAAGGAACGGTCGAGAATAAACAAGAAGAATGCCGAAAAAAGGATAAGTTCCATAAGCTGGGGCCAGGTGGCTATGCGGTGGCAATGCCTAAGTGGGATAAGTCTGAGAAAGAGATGGAGGATGCAGGTGTCACTCCGGTTACTAAGAGCTGGCCCCCCAGGTGCAGGACTTGGTTCTATGCGCATGGGGGGGAGTTGGACCCGAAGACAGGCAATGTTTCGACGAAGGCAAGTCTGAAGGGAGCCGACGATGCGATACTTGTTGCAATAGAAGAGGCACGATCGGGGGTGTTCCAGCCCAACAGAGAGAACGACGAGCTTACGCGTGCCCTGGGAAATCCTGAACACCCGGGAAGAACACGAGGCATGGGCGCTATTCCGTGGTATGAGGGGTTTTCAGACTGGAACACCGACTACAGAACCCGTGCGAGAAAGAAGATTGCGGAGGAGAAGAAGAGGAAGATGGAGGAGGAGCAGAGGAAGCGGGACTATGAACGCCTTCAAGGCCTAGAAGCAAGTCAAGCGGAATTGGCAGTCAAATTCCAGCGGCAGCAGGAGCAGATCGACTCACTTACCCAGCAAAGGGGGTCTCAGCAGCTGCAGCAGCTAGCGGATGATCCAGCATTGGATAGCACCGACCCATCCATGCCGAGAAGCAGCGTGGGTTCGGCCGCCCCGGACGACGCAATGCTGGGTAGATACCCCGTGGATGACATCACGGAGAACACTAACTGCGAGCTACACGTCAAAATAACGAACATATCCATGAAGGTGGCGGACGCCGTTGCTTTTACAAATCCCCCCGAGGCAACCTTCCATTGCAACCCGATTCCAGCGGGCTATGCTCGTGTCTTGGTTGATGAGGTGGTGGACCCACCATATTCGGAGCTACAGCTTGACATTCCTGGAGGTGACGACGAGCGCTTTCTCGGAGAGGCCAAACATCGTATCATCCTATGGAAAAAGGATTGCATCATCTTTCGAAGGCCACCGACACCGCGTCAGCCGACTCCTCGTCGAAGTCCGCCACCGAGTCAGCAGTCTCCCGCTCCTGCAAGTCCACCAAGTCCGGCAAAGTGTCAGGCCACTCCTCCTCCAAGTCCGGCAAAGTGTCAGGCCACTCCTCCTCCTCCAAGTCCGCCACAGCGTCAGACGTCCACTCCTCCTCCAAGTCCGGCACAACCTCAGGCCACTCCTCCTCCAAGTCCGGCACAGCTTCAGGCGGCCACTCCTCCTCGTCCAACTCAGCCCCGTCAGCCGTCTCCGCCGCCTCAGCAATCGCAGAAGAGACACCCCGCAGCTATGGTGCGTAGCGGTACGAGTCGAGGTAGTACAGGAAGTACAGGCGGAGGCAAGCGATATAAATATGGTCCAAGCCTCACGCCTCTTCCGCAGAGGGCTTATGACAGGTCCGAGGAGGAAATCGCAGCCATATCGAAGGCCGAGGTGGAAGCCCATTTTGCACCGAAACCGCCACCGCCGCCAAGGGAGAAAGTGCCTGAGGAAACGATTGACCACTTCATTCGTATGGCTCAACCACCAGCTCCCAAGCCTGTTGACACAGACTATGAGCGCCACATCAGGAAGTTAAATCGAGCACGTCTACGTAAGGAGGCGAGCTCGGGATCGAGCAAACAAGAAGCAGCTGTCAAAAAATGCGGGAAAACCATTCCCCAGCTGGGAGAACAGGCGGCGCAATCGATCCCCTCGCTTGTTGTGCCAACAACACGTGACAGTACGCGCGCCCAATATTATTGTGGGCAAACAGTTTACGTTCCTGAGGTGGGCAATGTGGTAATAACGGAGGAGCATATAATGCAGGCTGAAGTTCTCAAAATCACTGTTGGACAACTCCTCGAGATCGAGCCCATGCCTGTGCTTAGAGAGGATGAAATAAAACGGAAATATGTCCGGGGCCAACCTTTGGTCGAGCCAGACAAGGTCAAGAACCTCCCAACGAGAATGTATGAATTGCATCAATGGTACATGAACATTACCAAGATTTCAGATCGATTGTCCCTCATGGTGAATGTCAAGGAGGATCATTACTTCCATGAGAAAGCTCTGTCCGTTGAGTATTCTGAACTGTTTCAGTTATACAATCAAGACGCACTCGACAAATCTATCGTCAGTTGCTATTGTCTGTAAGTGATTTCTTTCTGTAATTTAAGTCTCAAGCTAGCTGTAGTGATCCTTTTGATCAATCATTACCTGTAATTATCCTCACTATATTCTTTTCTGTGGTATTATGCAGGATGAAGATGTATGAAATGAGAAAAGGTGGACGCTATGGCATTGGGTTCATTGACCCAAACACCGTTAATGAATACACATGGCGGATAAATCCACATCATCAAAAGGACGTAGAGGACAACATGCTAGAGTTCTTGAAGCGCCTCAAATACAATGAAGATATACTACTTCCTTACAACTTCCAGTGAGTCACACTGTCTTGTACTACAAATTCTCTGTTTTTGCCTACTAGCTAGCTACATGTTTTTGCTTACATATGCCCGCTTAATTAAGACATGCAAACGTGTGTGCATGCAGATTTCACTGGGTCTTGTGTATCATTAAAGTTGACGCCGGAACAGTTGAAATACTGGACTCACTACTCAAAGTTAAAACTGACTATAACATCTTGTTTGGGATAGTCAACAGGTAATTTCAATCATTATTAACTATATATCTCGGCCTATTTAGTTCGTCATTTCATGATATGAACTATTTAATAACCCCTTTATTCATTTTCTTTGTCGGCGGGCAGGGCTTGGGCAAGGTTCATCAGCGTCACGGATGGCGAATGGAAAAAAAGCTTCAATGGTTTCGACCCAAGGTAAGTAATTAAGTAGTACTAGCTAGCTAGCTAGCTGCCATCTCTTTAATTATCATGCTTGATTAATTATTATCTGATCAAATTCCATTCTCGTAAAGGCCCTGAAGCAGGCGCAGGGGACTGATCTGTGTGCATTCTGCGTTTGCGAGAACATTCGCATGATGGCGTCCGAAAGGAGCAGATCTCAAAGACAGAAATGGGTACGCTTGTCAGAACACTATTCATAATTTTTACACCATTATCGATATCTAGTCACACAACTAATACACATGCATATTGATCTCCTTCTTAACAGTTCAGAGAGGTGCGGGAGAAGCTCCTAGAAACGGAGCGCGTAGAAGCACTTCAAGAGGAAATAGCGGGATTTTTGCTCGACCAGGTCATAAATCCGAAGGGAGAATACTATTACCCGCTACCGCCCCCATGAAAACCACTTCCAATTGTCATCGTGCTCCGAAGACACCAATTAGGCTAATGCCACTGGCTCCGAAAGCAACATGCATATGTAGGAGAAATTGTATATAGCTAGCTATACATTTGTGTATGTGTGAATTAATTAATATGGTGGTTTGTGAGACATTGATGATATATATATGCATGATTGGTTCTACTAGAAATTATATATATATATATATATATATATATATATATATATATATATATATATATATATATGCATAACGTGTACAATGTGTAGTATCGTAAAATATCAGCAAACGAAAAAGAATAAAATGGAAACACAAAATTAAATGAAAAAGAAATCATAAAACTAAAAACCCCCCAAACCTTATAGTACCGGTTGGTATTACCAACCGGTACTAAAGGGCTCCAGCCCCCCGGAGCTGTCTCGTGCCACGTGGTTGCCCTTTACCACCGATTCGTGCTGAACCGGTACTAAAGGGGGGGGGGGGCTTTAGTGCCCACACTTTAGTGCCGGTTATGGAACCGGCACTAAAGGGCCTTACGAACCGGTGCTATTGCCCGGTTCTGCACTAGTGAATTCTAGCATGAATAATAAACATTTATCATGAATAAGGAAATATAAAATAACAACTTTATTATTGCCTCTAGGACATATTTCCTTCAAGATGTACTGGTCACCAAACACCCTCAGGCAGCAGCAGAGCTTAGCGCGTTGTTGGGGCTGTCGCCCCCCCCCCCCCCCCCCCCCAAGATTGGCACATGCATGCTTAAATAATTTAGAGAGAGAGAGTCTAGATTATGAAGTTTTGTGTGTTTGCCCCCCCCCCCCCCTCCCCAAAGAACTTGGTCAAGCTCCGCCACTGCCCTCAGGACTTTAAGTATACGAGTTCTTAGTGGCTTGCCAGTTCACCATTGCTTGAATTTGATCCTTGCTTGTCTATCTGACACATGGGAAATACAGTGACAGATCCCAAGTGCGGAGAATGAAGTTTCTTTTTGTCAAAGATGGCACCATTTCTGCATAGCTAGATGACAAAAGAAAAACCATGCCGCACAACCAAACTAAAAGGGCAAAATGATTTATCAATTCCAGTTAGCCATTTTTCAAAAATATCTGAAGTATTACATGGTGGGGTGATGTTTTTTCTGGCGAAAAATGCAAGGGTAATGTTAAATGTACGGCTACCTATTTCTCAAAAATATGTGCAACATTACATGGTCCAAGGTGATGTTGAATGTACAGCTCACCCGTTTGCACCATACACCAATCCAAGAAGAAATGTTGAATATTTCTGGTCTGTAATAGAAGCAACGGTGAGTGTCACACTGCCACATACGTTTGCCCGAGTTTAATCAGATGTTCCTTAAAAATTTACCCGAGTTTAATCAAACGTTCCTTAAAAAGAAGGGATGCGGCTAATTTGCACCAGGGCTCATATGAGCCCAGGGATGGACAATAAAAATCATGAAAAATAGAAGAAAATTCAAAAAAAAATTGGCGTGCAAGATGCTCCAGTGCGTGATGTTCATGCAAAATTTGGTGAAGGTTGGACATTCAACAAGCTCGTGGCGAAAAAGACAAATTCTGGATGTTTGAGAAACATTTAGAAAAAAACACAGTTCGAAGCTGATTTCGTCTTTTTGCCACGAGCTCCTCAAAATTTTGCATGGATATCATGCATTTGAGAATCTTGGATTCTACTTTTTCTACTTTACTGTTCACTGGGTGCAAATGAGCCCTGACACCATTTTGAGTTATTGAAAATAACACTTTTATCTTCATGGGTAATTCAAGATGCCGCAAGTTTTTTAGATCTAAACCTGACTCGCGTATCCATTAAACCGAATATGTCAAGTGCACCAAAATATATGGATCCAATTTAAGCAAGTCTTACTGTATAGTAGTTAGCTACACATATGGCAGACCTAGACCCAAAACATTGGGGGTGGGGGGGGGGGGGGGGGGGGAGGGGGCGAAACGCAAAAGATTGAGAGTTGGGAGGGGGGGGTGTCAAACGCTAATTTTTTCCTAATCTAAGCCCTTCAAATAAAAAAATCTTCAGGGATATCTCCAAGGAGGGGGGAGGGGCGCACAGCCCCCCCCCTCCCCGCCCACCACATAGCTATGTCGGTGCATATGCAATGTATATAGAGTAAATGCAAAATAGTTGGCATATCCAACTAAAATTTGACCACCGGCTTGTGCTTGCGTGCTTGTGTGCTACGTCAGCTAATGAACGAGAACTGGACCAGGGCGGTGGCCAGACTACAGACCATTCAGCAACTAGGAGAATTTGTGTCTCTCTCGAATCAGATCAGTCAGATCACCTCCTTCCTGCCCAGGACAACAACATTCACTAGAACTTAATCATCACTGGGGCATACTCTGCTGCCTCTCCCTACAGCGCACAATTATTTGGCTCCTACTCACATTTCGACACGACCAAGGTCTGGTTCGCAAACGCTGAGCCCAAATGCAAGTTCTTTGCCTGGCTAGCTCTACATGGAAGAATCCTCACTGTGGATATGCTGGCTGTGAGGGGATGGCCTCACGACCCCACCTCTGCAAGGACTATCTCTTCACGGTCGCGATCTGAAACCAGGTGAACACATGGACAAATAAAGGCGTTTCAATCTCGGGCTTCCTCCCGGAGCCAGTAAATGTGTCCGACTGGTGGGACAAGACACTGAATTCACAGTCCAAACAGGTGCGCAAGAGGCACAATGGGAGAATCATCTACACGCTATGGTCGATCTGGAAAGAGCGGAATAGACGTGTGTTCACTGGACAACGGCTTATGCACCGCAAGGTGGCGGCACTTGCCCTAGACGCAATCAATCAGCGTGACCTGGCGTTTGCTGGCAGCCTGCCAATCGCGGGCATTGGCTAAACTAGTTTCTAGGTTGGTCTTTTTGCGGTTTCTGCGACGTTTCCTAAAAACGCTCGCCCCTCTGTAAATTACGTCCTTTCGCCATCCCTTCTATAAGAAAAAAGTAGTGTTCCTGACGGTTCCTAAAAGAAAAAGAACGGAGGTTGTAAATCCTGGCCAACATATCCAAGTTTTTTTTGTGTGGCGATATCCAAGCTTCAATTATGTAGCTTTGTTCTTCTTGATATTCGTTGTTGGTATTTGGAACATGATTCTGCGGCAGGAGATAACACCGTCACTAGCCGCGGCCGCATCTAATCTCGCAAGGAGATCGACGAACTCCCAGAGTGCATCATGGCCTGTTACTCCCATGCATAGAAGAAAGATGTCTATCATTCTTCATCCAAAAAGAGAGACAGGGGGTGTCCTGGCGCCGCGCGTGCCAGCCACTGCCCGTAAATATTCTCCACAAATCGATATATCTCACGTACGCCGGTGAATATATGGTATGTCTCGAATCGATGCGAGCACAAAAGAATCGAATTGATTCACAGGTTTCTACGCAAACTGCATGGCAAGGGCATCTCCAACGTCGACCCTCAAACTATCTATATATGTCCGGACATTGCTGTTCAAATATGTTGTGTCATCCAACGTAAGTCTATATCAGTCAGCTGATCGGTCCGAGCGCATTTTCCCTTGCAAATTGGAGTCAAAGTTGGGGGGTTTTGCTGAAGTCTGGACAATAGACATATAGGACTTCTACACCCCCGAGCCACCAAAACCCCCCTCTCGGTCCCATTTTCTTTTAATCTGGCCCCGCCCCCCATATTTTGCATCCACACCCTCCTCCTCCGACACCGCCGATGTACCTATCCGGCAGGCACACATGCATTACCGGACCTCCGCAACCAGCACAGACACACCCACTCACATTTTACGGCGGCGACGACCACCCATGACACTTCCGTAGGTAGGTACACTCCGCCCCCCTTCGACGTCGTCCATGGCGATCACCACGCCCGGTAGGTGGTCAAATGCCATTGAACTTATTTTCGAATGTCATGGCGTTTTCATAGAGTACGAAGGATGGCGGGATACTCTATCATGGAGGACGAGTTGTTGTGCAATGTGTGGTTGGACTTATCCGCAGGTTTCATAGGCAGGAGCGGAGGGGATACCTTCTAGCATCAAGTGCATTAATCGTTTCACGCGCGGAAGCATATTGCGCCCTACGACATGCACATCACTCATGATCGCAATGTGAGATTGTTATCGTATCGATGGTACGCCATCCAAACCTCCGTCACCAAGTTTTGTGACTCGATTGATATGTTGGAGGCAAGGTGACCATTGCGTGCGGCAAATAAGGAGATCATAAGTTTTGCTTCTTCTTAATTAAATTGTTGATTGATTGATTCATTCATTCAGTGTTGCTCTACACATTGTGTAGCCCGTGCGCGTTGTCGTGATGTACCACAAAATGGAGCGACCATTTATGCACATGCACTGTTGGACGAAGCTAAAGGGACAGTATGTGTGGGACGACATAATCCGTTAATCTTATTGTGTTTGAACTATTGTTGCATTAGACTAGTTTGCATGCTATGAGTGGATGATTTGTGCTATTTTCTATCCAAACAACGATGAACTCCACTGTGTTTACACGAATTTTGTCCGATTACTTGAAACCGGCTTGAAATGTATACGGACAACGTTGAATGATCGGCTCCTGAATCAGTGTCGGTGAACTGGTTCCCTGTCCGCATACAGACCAGAGCTGATTTGCGGTTCCGAGATGCCCTAACACAAGTCAGGGGAAGCCATGAAACTTCCCAGTAGAATTTGAGTATATGTTGGATGGACATTGTCTTTTCTTTTTAGTTTTTGCCCGTGGACATTGTCAGTTTACTGGTTTGTTTGAAGTATACTCGTCGCAGCTGGAGATTTAAAGATGCGTGTTTCCACGTTACGATCAAAGAAAATCATCTTTAGAAAATTGGTGGGATCAAATAAACAAGCAAGATTTTCTCAATAATTAAATAAATAAGCATAACTTTTTATTTCAATAATATTGATTTCATGATCCATCTAACGATATTGATTTCGTATTATAAATGGTAGTATTACTTGTGTAAGTTGGTCAAATATTACGAAGTTTGACTCAAACAAAACTTATATGCAAAAATAAAAATAAAAACAAAAATGAAGGAGTAACTGTCTTCCTCTTTTCTTTTTGGCAAAAAGACAACTCCAATATAAAAGTTTACCGTACATACAAAGCACCTCAAACATAACATAAATTATATATCATGATTATTGGAGTAACTGTAATTTTCATGTTTGTATGAGTCGATACTAATTCATGGAAAAAAAATTGTCTCCAAGAAAAGGGATCAAATGGAAATGAGGTGCTCCTAGGACCTTTTCATTTTCTCTTTAATATGTAGCACTAGCTGTATGGCTACGACTATCTTTTGTGTCGTAAAAGAAGCAAAACTTTATTGCAATTATTCTCCTCACACTCCATATCGATTTGGCGATCTGATCCATGCTTATCCGAGCAGAGTCTGAAGGCATGATCTATGACGCACAACTTCTATAGGACCCATGTATGTAAATTTTTCAATTTCTATATAGATGTACCCTTTGCTCAATGCCTTGTCTTTCTTTTAGAACAATGCATTGGTATTTGATTGAAATACAATCACCCAAAAACAAAAAACAAAAACCTGTAACCGACTCGTGCAACACGTTGGAGCACACCTTTTTTTTTGCACGTGGGAGTACACCATATGTGTGTGTGTATTCCATCCAAACTGCCAATGATTTGTTAAAAAAAAAGCCAATGACCTCACTCGCCTCGATATTCAGCGAGCTGATATTATATTAGTAAAAATACACGCTGCTCATGCCAAACAAGCGCCAAAACGTGCAAATGCTGGGGCTACGAAAATAGGAACGCCGTAACGACATTCCAAAAAAACTGTTCGGTGCCAAACCAGCACCCCATACACGTTTGCTTGCTGGCAGGCCGTTGTGGGACGCGCCACATTCTGTTACAGGAGGAGAAGAAGAAGAAAATATGCACCACACGATGAACGTGCGGGAGACACGTAGCTAGGAAACGCTATTTCGAGCAAAATGATACTACCCGTAGTAACTACTTTGTGCTAGGTAGTAAACTGCTCGATTTAATGACTTTTTGTATATATTTTTTGATTTAATGAAAATACAGTAGGACTATTGATCTACGGCCACGGTTCAAAAAAAAAGGTATAAACTGCTCGATAGAGTTTAGTTTGAGACCCAAGTGGTTGACGACATTGAAGAAAAAAGAGTCTGATAGTTTTTGGTATACTCATAGCCGCCTGTGGTGGCTGCTACCGTTGCGGACTGCTCTTCAAACGTACTACTACTCGTTGGTCCGCTACGTGTATCGATCGACCAATGAAATGAAGAGTCTAATATCATTTTCCTTTGTGTACAACCAAAAAAAAACATTTGGAGATGATGTGTCGAAGGCTTGAAGGTGTCATTTTCCAAATGCCGCCGGAGAGACAGAAGTGATGAACCGAAAGAAAGAAAAACTAAGAGAGGACGATGACCAACGCGTGAAGTTAAATGACAGCAAAATATACTACGTACGTAGTTAAAATGGATACATTTTAAAGAGAATCAAAGCTGCTGCTAGCCTGTGAAAACTCCACACGCGACGGAACTCGGGGCGGGTCGCTTGGGGCGCACCGTTGGCGTGGGCGGGCCGCAGCCTGTCTCGAACTCGAAGTCTCGAACAGCCCGGACGCAAGCGGCGGGGGTATAAATAGCCCGCCCACGCCCCACCATTCCTTCCACCGCAAATCAACCGCCCCGTCCGTCCCCGACCCGATTAACCCTACCTTCCGCTCGATTCCACTCCCCTTCCCTCCTCTTCTCCCCCCGCCCGCTCGTCGGGTCCGGAGCCAGCAGCACCGAGATAGCAATGGCGGCCGCGCTGAGGAGAGCCGTCGCGCAGCGCTTTGCGGCGGCGCCGCAGCAGGCCTACGGGATGCCCCGCCGCTTCATGCAGGAGCGCCCCGCCTTTCGCCCCGCGGTGCCTCCGGACGTGGGATTCATGCCCCTGGCCGACCGGATCCGCGACCACCTCGGCGTCTCCTTCCCGCGCATCAACCTCGACGGCCTCGTGCCGCCCGCCCCTGCCCGCCCCCAGACCCAGCCGACGAGGGAGGCCGCCGCGGTGGTGGGCAGCCTCACGGTGGAGGAGGCGCGGAAGGTGCTGCGCGCCACGCAGATGGAGGCGGCGCGCGCGCGGGTGCGGGCGTCCCGCGAGGGCACCGTGCCCTACGCCGAGTTCCTGCGCCTCTGCTGCGACGCGGCGGGGGCGGACGACGGGCCCTCCGTCGCGCGCGCGCTCGACGAGTCCGGATCCGTCATCGTGCTCGGCAGGACCGTCTTCCTCAGGCCCGAAATGGTACGGCCCTCCCCTCTTCCTCCCCACCTCCCATTTCGTTGCTTCAAATCAAATCAATGACCTGTCTAAATGTTGCTTGATCCGTCCCAACCTTTTTGGTCTAGTTTTGCCTTGCAGTTAGCGTCTTTTACAGACAAAAAAAGACACGCTGTTGGTTCCTCTGTTCTGCTCTCTTCTCTTGTTCTACTGTTCATTTTAATCCGGGTGACCGGGTACAGAATTTCACAAGGCTAGAGATCTGATGAGATTTTTCGCGTGTTTTGCATGTTTCTCCCAACAGGAAATGAACCAAAGAAACGGCGGTGTTCTAAAACAATAGAGCAGTTGTGACACCAAAAGTTTGGGGGATTTTACTTGCCCCCCTTCCGTTCCGTTCCAAGATGGGAGTTTCCTTTCTTCTCTCAAAACCAGAAGGAAAACAACAAATCTAATTTCTACCCCTCGATCTAAATCTGAGGAGGGAAGAAACTAAATGAGTAAATGAGTAAAATGACAGTCTTGCTAAAATTACAAAAAAAAAAATCTCCGATGAATGAAACATGAGGAGAACCTAGCTGCCATTGGCACCCAAAAAAGAACATGCCTGATTATTTTCTATATTCAGATTGGTTGGCGTCTAGTACCGCGCTGATGATAGTGGCTCCACTATTTTGGGAATTGGAGCACATGTTTTCAACTTCATCATTTTCATTGGTAGTCATGTAGATGTTCATACTGAAGTACTTCACCGGATTTTCTACTATTCTATAGTTTAAAATACACATTAGTGAAGCACCATTTCACTTGCTGTTGTCCGATCTACAATTACATAGCAGTGATAAGCAATTGATAGTATGAATTTGCTGTTTGAATTGCATAATTGAAGATTCAAATCTACAGTACAATCATATGTTATTAGTGGTGGTGCTGGGTTGATTTGCCTTTGAGCATGTCATGCATCCCAACGATTTAATTGGTCATATAGTGGAAGATGTAGTAGAACTACTACAATTTGCATAAGAAGTAGTGGCATGAGATCATCCCTTTTTGGCAATTGTGACACCGGAATAGCCCATCATGTGATGTCTTTGTCACTTGTTCCGTTCGTTTGTTAGTGTGAAAGCTATTTACTTACAAAAATATCAATTTTATTTAGACAATTCAATCTATTACCTGCATCTTAGCTGCAACAGTACAGAATTGATCTTGTTACCACTATTTGTTTTCATGAGATATTAAGTACTAAAAAATGCTGTTGTCATTTCCTGCTGAATAAATAAGCTGCATCCTTTCCAATTTGAAAAACAGGAAACTAATGCAGGGCTAACAAGTCAATGACAAATCTACTTCTCTTATCTTCTTGGTGACCTCCCCCCACACCCAAAAAAAATGTCCTGGGTGGACCTAAACAAAGTTTGGGAACATCATCACATGCCGTCTGGTTCAGATTAGGTCATAGCACTGGTAGGCAAAGATAAGTGGTACGATTTATTGTTTGTTTTTGCTTGGTCCCTCCGTGGTCACCATAACTTGGCAAGCTACCCCTTGCAAGTTGTGGCTGTTGGTGGTGACAAAAATAGTTGTGGAAAATCTTTTTGCACGATTTAGTCTTGTAGCTTCTGGAAGGTGTCTGAATCCATGTGGATGATAGAATCAAAACATTTTGCACTTGTTTTGAAAATCCAATCGTGTACAGTTTGAGCTAAATGTTTTTGTCCTTCCAGCATTGCTCTTTCTTTGATGGATGTTTCTTGAAAAGAAGAGCAGCCAAGTAAAATTTGGAAATGTTTTTGTCCTTTTTCTTCAAAATTCCAGGTTGTGAAAGCAATTGAGAAGGCAATACCCATACCGCGAGGACCATCTATTGCTGAGAATCACCCTGCAAGGGAGGAGCTGAAGGCCATGGAGTCCCAGAAGGTAGACATCGACCGCATGGCGACGCTCCAGGTGCGGCGGGAGCTGTGGGGAGGGCTGGCTGCCCTAGCCCTCCAAACGGCCGGCTTCATGAGGCTCACATTCTGGGAGCTCTCCTGGGACGTCATGGAGCCCATCTGCTTCTTCGTGACGTCGACATACTTCATGGCGGGCTACGCCTTCTTCCTCCGGACCAAGAGGGAGCCCTCGTTCGAGGGCTTCTTCCAGAGCCGTTTTGCGGTGAAGCAGAAGCGCCTTATGCAGGCCCGGGAATTTGATGTCCGCCGGTACAGTGAGCTCCGGCAAGCCTGTGGCCTCCCGGCGCTACATCCTCAGAGCCCCTGTGCGTCCTCGCAGGAGAACCACCATTGCCATTGTCATTGATGTGTTGCTTGGAATTTTTTATGCCCATTTGATGCGGCTGCTGCTGCTGCTTCATGTACCGTTGTGGAATGTGGATGCGAAGCATACTCATTGACGTGATCAGATTCAGATTTTAAACTCGAAATGCCTGTGTCCTGATGGATGGATGCATGTGAGCTGTGACTGTGAGGTAGTAGACGAGAGAAGTCAGCGTGTACATACCGGCTGTAAACAATCTTTGAGAAGAAAAATGAAAATGATAAAAAAAATTAAGGATTACAAACTGAGCAATTGTCATCCAGCTCATCTGGCTCAACTTGTCCGAAACGCATGCTGGCAAGGGATCTTCAGCGATTATTCTCTACACATAGGCAGGGTCATAATCCATCATAATATCTTTTATTTCTGATGGTTTGGTCTAAAGCCTATTCTTTAGGAAAAATCAATGTGATCTTGAAGAAACAAAGAGCATCAGAAAAGGCATCTTCAACGGCTACGCCGCGGAAGGCACTAGGGCCGTCAGCATTTAAGCTTTTTGTTATGGCCTGTCCTTTTTCCCGCTGTCTGTTTTTGGACTATCTCATGTCATGATGCAGATGCAGCCATCCCCACAAGTCTGGTGGGGTTTCTTTCATTTGATGCCTTCTCCTCGTGACCGTCCATTGCTATCTCCACCCACCCGGCTCTAGTTTTTAACTCGTCCCAGCAACTAGTGGCTGGCACGGCAGCGGCACCACGCACGACTGGTCCTGCCGTGGTTAACTCGCCATGCAGCAGATGCAGGAACTAGTGGATTTTTTTTTGAGAGGTGCTGGAACTAGCGGATGGCACGGCACCGCGCATGCAGAAGCAAGTTTTACACGCACAGCTGTCTGCACCAGTGGCGCCCGTCAACAAAAGAAGACAAAAAAAACTGTACCGGTTGCAATCTAGCACTGCCCCGTTCGTGAACGAACAATCATAAAGCTGATCGCCAGCTTTCCAGGAAAGGAACAGCGAACGAACGAACGAGCGAGCTCCGCGGAGCGCGGGACGCGCCGTGCCGTGCCGGGTCACCGGAATGGGCGGTGACGACGCGCACCCGCGCGGAAAGCAGCAGTTTTCCGCACGCGCGGGGGCGGCGCTGAGCTATGTCCGCCACGTCGTCGGAGGCGTGGCTGGCAGACCGGGCCGGTGCCGTGTCTCCCTCTCGCGTGTAGACGCCGCGCCGCGCGCCGTAACGATTCTGTTACTGTCTACTGTTATCACGCCCACGCGCGGCTCCCAGTTTCCCACCCACCCCACCGGCGACCGGGCGGCCCGTTCCTTGCCGCGCGCCGGCGCCTGCTCGGTAAAACCCGGCACCGGCACCGGCACGCGCGATACGACCGAAGCGTACCGTCGTGGCCCAGAGTTATCTGGGGGAGGTGGGGTGAGAACGCCGCCGACCAGGGAGGATAGTGTGGTCGCGTGGATTTACTGCACTGCAGTGTGGACTATGGACGACGCGGCGACACTGTCTCGATCCTTCCGGAATGCCCGTGGCACAGTGGCAGTGGATGTATATCTTTTATTTTTATTTTTGCGGGATAGTGGATGTATATCTGCAATAGAACATCCACGACGATGAGTTGGGAACCACCACGTTTCATATATATCAGGTTTTCCGTGGGAGCGTGAAGCCAAACTTGTGGACTTCTTGGAAGCCAGGCAGTGACGCACTCACTTATGGGTTCATACTCTGATTGATATTAGTATGTATACACGTGCAATGCACGTTCTAATTTAACAGAGTGATTTTGATAAAAAAAACATAGATTTGTAATAGATTAAAGGCAAAAGGAAAAATATAGCAATGTATGAATGCAAATATTAATCAATTGTAATTAATAAGTATTAAAAAGGTACATGAAGCCGTTTTTTTGCGCACATCTAGAACTGCATGTTACTTTATGTTCTCTTCCTCCCAATTTTTCTCTCAAACAACCTTGCATGGATTCAAATTTCCATGCGCTCAAGTAGCAAATATGGGCTTCTTCCTTTTTCTGGTAGGGCCACGTGATTGTTCCAGAACACAGTAGAAGCAGTAGGAGTCTACTGTTCATGCGAATCCTAATGATCTCAGCCATTGGATTTAGGTGACCAATGACTATGATTGATACTCTAGGTCTAATTCAAAACTGATACACTATATAGTAGTATAGATATAGATATTCCGGTTGCGCTGTCGTGGACTGCTCAATCGGTCCATAGGTCGAAGATAGGCACCACTATACCCTAGAGCATCTCCAGCCGCGTCCCCAACCGGCCTTCCAAGGCGTTTTTTCCGCGCCGGCGCCGAAAAAAGGCCCCAGATCGCGCCACCAAGACGTCGAAATTCACCGGCTCGGCCCGTTTTTGGGCCTGGCCGAACCCAGCGCACTGGAGGGGGGGGGGGGGCACTTGGGGGCTCAGGCGAAAGGGAAAACCACGTCTGGGCCACACTGTCAAGCGAAAAGTAGATTCGCCCCCTTTCCACGCCCCCCGCCCCCTTGCCGATAACGGCCCCGCCCACCGCCCACCACCGCTAGATAGGCCATTCCCCGTCGGAAAAGAGAGAGGGTTTCGCAGCGGCAACCTCTCCACCACCTTCCTCGGCGTCTTTTCCGGCGCTCCAGCCGCGCAGGGCGGGATACCGGCGGCTGTGCGCCCACCACGGCCGCCAGGTGTTCGTCGATTTGCCTACTCGGCGATGGACTCGGACGACGATGAGGCGCTCGCGCGCTGCTTCAGGAGGAAGCCGATGCCGACGTCTAGAACGAAAAGAATCTCATGGTCCTCACCGCCCTGGCCGGCCTGCTCGCAAGCAATGCAAAGCCGCGACGAGGTGGCTTGGCGCCGGGGCAGCTGAAAGCAAAGAACCGACATCGACTAGAAGGCTATTGCATGCTCTACTCCGACTACTTCGCCGACGCTTCACTTCACGGCGACATAGTATTTCGGCGCCGTTATCGGATGAGCTGAAAGCTTTTCCTCAGGATTGTGAATTGCATCTGGGAGTTCGACAGCTACTTCAAGTGCAAGAAGGATTGCACCGGCACACTTGGATTCACCTCAATCCAGAAGTGCACGACAGCTATGAGGATGTTTGCATACAGAGCTCCTGGTGATTCACACGACGACTATGGGCACATGGCCGAGTCCACAACCATTGAGTATTTCCATAAGTTCTGCAGGATAGTGGTGGCAGTGTTTGGACCGCAATACTTGCAATCACCCAATGCTGAAAACACTGCTCGGATCCTAGCACAGAATGCAACAAGAGGGTTTTCTAAGATGCTTGGAAGCATCGGCTGCATGCATTGGAAATGGAAAAACTGTCCATTTGCTTGGCAGGGGATTTACAAAGGCGCCAAAGGCAGTTGCAATGCGGTACTTGAGGCAGTGGCCACACAGGACCTCTAAATTTGGCACTCCTTCTTTGGTATGCCAGGAACTCACAATGACATCAACGTACTGCAGTGCTCTCCTGTCTTTGCCAAGCTGGTTGAAGGTCATTCTCCTCCGGTGAACTTCGAGGTCAATGGGCGGCACTACAACAAGGGATACTACCTAGCAGATGGCATATATTCAAAATGGTCTACATTTGTGAAGACTATCTCAAACCCTGTGCCAGGAGGCAAGAACTCCCACTTTGCGAAGGTTCAGGAGGCTTGCAGGAAGGATGTCGAGCGGGCATTTGGTTTGCTCCAATCTCGATTTGCTGTTGTCCGGTACCCCGCTCATACCTGGTCGAAAGATCAAATGTGGGAAGTCATGACTTGTTGTGTCATCTTACGTAACATGATCATTGAAAGCAAGCAGGAAAAGCCAGTGTTTGACGCTGAACCAAATTACAAGCAGGGTCTCTTGCCCAAGTTGATCACCAGCTACCGGCAACCTGGACTGCCTTCCTCAACAAAGAACTCCCACTTTGCGAAGGTTCAGGAGGCTTGCAGGAAGGATGTCGAGCGGGCATTTGGTTTGCTCCAATCTCGATTTGCTGTTGTCCGATACCCCGCTCATACCTGGTCGAAAGATCAAATGTGGGAAGTCATGACTTGTTGTGTCATCTTACGTAACATGATCATTGAAAGCAAGCAGGAAAAGCCAGTGTTTGACACTGAACCAAATTACAAGCAGGGTCTCTTGCCCAAGCTGATCACCAGCTACCGGCAACCTGGACTGCCTTCCTCAACATGCGTCAGGAGATTCGAGACCCATAAGTGCATCAACAACTGCAGCAGGATCTGGTGGAGCACCTATGGAGGCTCAAGGGCAACGCCTAGCTCGACGTGTGATGAAATATTAATTTGTATTGAACTATTTGGTTGTTGGAAATATGCCCTAGAGGCAATAATAAAGTTGTTATTACTATATTTCCTTGTTCATGATAATCGTTTATTATCCATGCTATAATTGTATTGACCGGAAACTCAAATACATGTGTGGATACATAGATAAAAACATGTCCCTAGTGAGCCTCTACCCTACTAGCTCGTTGATCAAAGATGGCTATGGTTTCCTAGCCATGGACTTGGGTTGTCATTTGATCACGGGATCACATCATTAGGAGAATGATGTGATGGACAAGACCCAAACTATAAACGTAGCATATGATTGTATCAAGTTTATTGCTATCGTTTTTCTGCATGTCAAGTATATGTTCCTATGACCATGAGATCATGCAAGTCACTCACACCAGAGGAGTGCCTTGTGTGTACCAAACGTTGCAACGTAAGTGGGTCACTATAAAGGTGCTCTACAGGTATCTTCGAGGGTGTCTGTTGAGTTGGCATGGATCAAGTCTGGGATTTGTCACTCCGTATGACGGAGAGGTATCTCAGGGCCCACTCAGTAATACAACATCACAATAAGCTTGCAAGCAATGTAACCAATGAGTTGGTCACGGGATCTTGTATTACGGAACGAGTAAAGAGACTTGCCGGTAACGAGATTGAACTAGGTATGGAGATACTGACGATCGAATCTCGGGCAAGTAACATACCGATAGACAAAGGGAACTGCATACGGTGAATCCTTGACATTGAGGTTTAACCGGTAAGATCTTCGTAGAATATGTAGGAACCAATATGGGCATCCAGGTCCCGCTATTGGTTATTGACCATAAAGGTGTCTCGATCATGTCTGCATAGTTCTTGAACCCGCAGGGTCTACACACTTAACGTTTTGTGATGGTATAAGTATAGTTGAGTCATTATGGTGGTTACCGAAGGTTGTTCGGAGTCCCGGATGAGATCCCGGGCATGACGAGGAACTCCATAATGGACTGAAGGTGAAGATTGATATATTGGACGAAGCATATGATGACCCACAAGTATAGGGGATCTATCGTAGTCCTTTCATAAGTAAGAGTGTCAAACCCAACGAGGAGAAGAAGGAAATGACAAGCGGTTTTCAGCAAGGTATTCTCTGCAAGCACTGAAATTATCGGTAACAGATAGTTTTGTGATTAACAAGTAACAAAAGTAGCTAAGGTGCAGCAAGGTGGCCCAATCCTTTTTGTAGCAAAGGACAAGCCTGGACGAACTCTTATATAAAGCAAAGCGCTCCCGAGGATACATGGGAATTATTGTCAAGTTAGTTTTCATCATGCTCATATGATTCGCGTTCGTTGCTTTGATAATTTGATATGTGGGTGGACCGGTTCTTGGATGCTGTCCTTCCTTGGACAAGCCTCCCACTTATGATTAACCCCTCTCGCAAGACTCTGCAACTACGAAAGAAGAATTAAGGTAAACCTAACCATATCATGAAACATATGGATCCAAATCATCCCCTTACGAAGCAACGCATAAACTAGGGTTTAAGCTTCTGTCACTCTAGCAACCCATCATCTACTTATTACTTCCCAATGCCTTCCCCTAGGCCTAAATCATGGTGAAGTGTCATGTAGTCGGCGTTCACATAACACCACTAGAGGAGAGACAACATACATCTCATCAAAATATCGAACGAATACCAAATTCACATGATTACTTATAACAAGACTTCTCCCATGTCCTCAGGAACAAACGCAACTACTCGCAAAGCATATTCATGTTCAAAATCTTAGGAGTATTAATAAGCATTAAGGATCTAAACATATGATCTTCCACCAAATAAACCAACTAGCATCAACTACAAGTAGCAATCAACACTACTAGCAACCCACAGGTACCAATCTAAGGTTTTGAGACAAATATCGGATACAAGAGATGAACTAGGGTTTGAGAGGAGATGGTGATGGTGAAGACGATGATGGATATTGACCCCCTCTCGACAAGAGGATCGATGGTGATGACGATGGTGGTGATTTCCCCCTCCCGGAGGGATGTTTCCCTGGCAGAACAGCTCCGCCGGAGCCATAGATTGGTCCTGCCCAGGTTCCGCCTCGAGACGGTGGCGCTTCGTCCCGAAAGCTTCTCTCTTATTTTTTCTAGGGTAAAAGACATCATATAGCAGAAGATGGGTGTCGAGGGCCTGCCAGGGTGCCCACGAGGTAGGGGGCGCGCCCTCCACCCTCGTGGCTGGCTGGTGGTCCCCCTTTGGTGCTTTCTTCTCCCAATATTTTTTATTTATTCCAAAACTGATCTCCTTGAAGATTTAGGACTTTTGGAGTTGTGCACAATAGGTCTCTAATATTTGCTCCCTTTCCAGTCCAGAATTCCAGCTGCCGACATTCTCCTTCTTCATGTAAACCTTATAAAATAAGAGAGAAAAGGCATAAGTGTTGTGATATAATGAGTAATAACAACCCATAATGCAATAAATATTGATATAAAAGCATGATGCAAAATGGACGTATTAGGGTATTGGAGTCCGGAATTGTTCTGGGGGTACCGGGTTGTGGGGACCCTGACCCATAAGTCGAGATCACCGAATGCACGTGTACAGTGATCCCAGAGATCAATGCTCACTGAACACACAGAAGCTGAATAACAAGAGTCTGACATCCATACATACCGTCTTACACAAATTATGACCATTATTATGGTCAATTCTTACATAGATAATGCCTTAAGGGCTGAACATCAAATAAAGCACAAGCAGCGGAAATCTTCGTTGATAAGTAGAACCCATGCCATCTGCCTTAACCCTACTGGCATTCTGACTGGGAAGTATCCTAGCTCGCATGCTCGTCACCAAAGAAATCTTCATCTTACTCCTGTTCTTTCATGCATGGCCAATAAAATAACTAGTGGCAAGCCAATGAGGACTTTGAATGTACTCGCAAGCAACCCAAGAGTGATAACAAAATAATTATGCAAGGCCCTACTGCAAAATTGGCATTTTTGCGAAAAGCTAGTTTTTCGGATGCAAGTATGATCAACATTTATCAAGGACATGAATGCGTCTGCAGCAAGTATCAGGAGGTTACATATATCAACATCGATAAAGAGTTATGAACAACTCATGCTCACTCATCATGACTTCCTCATGAATCACATCAACAATATTACCAAATGGTGTTGTTTGTCAGAAACATATGGACATAGTCTAAGCAACACTGTCATGGTGGGCGTACGGCAGATGCCAAGGGATGGCTAAAGAGAGGAGGAGGCTCGAGGGCGCTGGTGGTCTCCAGAGGCGAGGTTGATATGCGCGGGCACGGGACACCGGACATACCCAGGTTCGGGGCTCTCCGGAGAGATAACACCCCTAGTCCTGCCGAGTTTAGTTGGATGGTCGATAGTACAATGCTGCTTCTGGAGCTGTGTGGGAGGAGGAAGGAGGCTGGCCAAGGCTTGGGCTGCTCCTTCTCCTTGGTGTTGCTCTGTAGTGGCTAGTCCTATGCTTGCCTGCTTATCTCGTGTTGCTTCGCATCGCATGTCATGCGTCCTCTCTCTGTAGGCGTGGGCTCCTGCAGGGGTTTATAGATCAACCCACCCAGGGTTACAATGGTAATATGCCGAGTCGGTGGGTCCGTATTATCGGTGTCCGGGGTACCGGGCTGGGTCCCGCTTGCGGGCTTGTGGTTCGCCGGGTTCCCCTAGGTGTGGGCCTCGCATACCTAGGGGGACTATGCGCCGTCTTGTCGATCGTCATGGCGTGGCCGAGTCGAGCTGTGCACAGTGTTCTCCGTCAGGCCGCCGCTTGCTGTCGTCAGCGGTGAGGGCGGGAACACTGTTGCCGTGCCAGCCCTGGTCAGCGGGTAGGTAAGGGGCACTGTTGCCACGCTCCGGTTGACCACATGCATGGGCGGGAGCACTGTAGTCTTGGTCATCGGTGATTGAGGTCTCGTCCCATCGTACGACATGGATGGGATGGGAGCTGACCCGTGGCTGGGTTGCCGTGGACGCCAAGGGTGGGTTGGCTTGTTGGGGAAGCCACGGTTGCATCGGGTTGAATTGCCTTGCGCCAGCTGCTGTGGCCGGGTCGACGTACCTTGCCGAGTCGAGGGTCTTGGCCGGATTGCAGTCCTTGCCGGGTCGAGCGACCCGGCCTGGTGCACGCCGGTTTGCGGGGTGATGCGGGCCCCGCTGTTTTTGAAATAGATCCGGGTTCCGTTGCCTGCCCGGGGTTCATCCCCCCGATAGTAGTCCTCGAAGCTGTGAAGGTCCACCGTCTTTGGATGAGTGGGCCTTCGCAGCTTCCCCCTTGAGCAAGGCGGAATCTGCGAATGCCGGGTCCGGCAACACCCACTGTGTGCTGGTTTTCTCGAAAACCGGATCGCGACACCCCGGACGTGGCAGGAACCGAGGAGTCCGTCGAATCTTGAGGCGATCCCTCGGGCTTTGCGCAGGCGCCACGTAGTGCCCGGAAGTCGGAGGGGCCTGACAGGCCACGCGCGTGACGGGACTGGGCAACAGGCCAGGGCCCGCTGCCGCGCGCCCTTTGCCACGCGTGCGGATTTATTGCGGCGTCTAGGGGCCGATTGCACTTCCCCGCGCAGTTAGTGTGCGTGTACGTGCGCACTTATTGCGGGGTAGTGGAACGAGCGCGTGCAGACGATCCCACTCCCCCACGTTTGAATCAGGGGTTATATATTGAGGGGGGCAAGGGGGCGGCGGACATTATTCTCGCTCGCGCCCTCCTGTCCCCCTGCTCCCACTCTGCTTCTTGCCATCGACACACAGTTGCGCCCGTGGCCCTGAGCAGAGATCTTCTTCATCGTCTTTCTTTCTCTTTCTCTTCCAGTGATGTCGCTGCCGTCAGGCTCCTGGATGGGCTCGACCGTCACCCCCGACGACATCACCTACCTTCGGTCCTCGCGGCGCCTGCCGCGGGAGACAGACGTCGGTGTCCATCTACCGCACAGCGAGCAGAGGTCCCGGCCCGAGGGGCAGTAGCGCGTCGTCTTCCTCACGCATTTTGAGCGTGGCTTTGGGTTGCTGGCGAGCACTTTATTCCGCGCGTTCCTGGAGTTCTTCGGGCTCCAGCCACACCACCTTGGCGTCGACGCCATCGTCCAGCTCTCCGGCTTCGTGACCCTATGCGAAGGGTACCTGGGGGTCGAGCCGACCATCGACCTCTGGGCGCGCTTCTTCTCCTTGAAGCAGCAGGGCCCATCGGCCGGGGAGTTCGCCGACTGCGGGGCCGCCGTCATCTCAAAGCGGTCGGGGGCAGACTTCCCCAAGATCCCGCTCGAGGATTCTGCCAAGAAGTGGCAGAACTCCTTCTACGTCCGCAACCACGGTGCAGACCACATCAATCTCCCCCCTTTATCGTCGCGCCGCCACGGGCGAAAATGAACTGGGGCTACTCGCTCTGGCGCCCGTCGCAGGGGATCGTCAACCTCTGCGAGCGGGTCACAGTGATGAGGACGCAGGAGGGGCTCACTAGCACCGACCTCCTTGCCGCGTTCATCACCTGCCGGGTTCTCCCGCTTCAGAGGCGCTCCGGCCTCATCGGTGAGATGATCAAGCTTCAGGACCCCAACCGGATGGGGTCGACGCGGCTGTCTGCGGAGCAGGTCACACGAGGCGTGAATGACATCTCCAAGCCCAACCTTGGAGATGACTGGCGATTCGGCAAGGCGCCGTACAACCAGGCGAACCCGGCGCCGCAGGTGAGCGTCTGGTCTTGTTATTTTTCCGCCGCGCATCTTCTCATTCGTCCTGACGCATCACGGGAAATTCTTCTGAACGCGAGCCGGCACCCTTACGCCCGGGCTCCGTTGTAGGTGGCGCCGGTGGCACCAGAGGAGCCCACGGCTCACGGCGACGAGGAGGTGGCCGAGTCCGATGCCAGCGCTGGGCGTCGTGCGGGTAAGCTTCAAATCTTTCTCTTCTTCATTTTTCTTGAATCATTTGGGCGCATTGCGGCGTAGGCAGTGCTGACGCCGGTTGTTGGTGTAGCGGCGTTGGGCGGGGGAGGCGGTGAGGCGGGCGGAGCTGGGTCCTCGCATGGGGCGGCGCCGAGCCGTCCGCACGGAAAGGACAGCGTCGCGCCATGACCCCGGGCCCCGAAGCGCATGGCGGATCCGGCCGAGCCTGGGAGGCCGGCCAAGAAGAGGCTCGCGAAGCTGACTCCGGTCCCAGTCTTGTCGGGGTAAGTCTTACTTCTTGCTTGCGCCTCGATTTCTTGGGCCAGCCTTGTCTTTCGCTTGTTCATTCTTCTTTTCTCTTCAGGTCGCCGATCGCGCTGGCGAGGGTGGCAGCGGAGGCCGCGGCCACCGAGGGGGCCGCATTCCGCAGGAGCCGGTCCGACCTCGCTGGCCTGGCCGGGGAGGAAGGACGGGGCGACTCAGACCTCATCCTGGACCCGGATGATGCCGAGGCATTGGCCTGGCGGGTCTGGAACCGGGCTGAGGCGGAGTTGGAGGCGGCATCGGTCCGGGCTTGGACCGACGCGGCGGCGGCATGGGCGCAAGGTGGCGCGGAGCTGGCCTGGCGCGAGATGCAGAGGGCACAGCGGTGGCGGCGACGGTTTTTGAGCTGTCGACGATGAGGGATCGCGGCCGCGGAGGCTGGGCTGAGGTGGTGGTCCTCGACCGGGAGGTCGTGGAGGTGGGGGGTGATACCCCTCCGCGGGCCGATGTGGTCGAGCGTGCGGGGGCCGATGGCGGTGGAGGCGGTGTCGCTTTGGAGGAGGCGCTGCGGGCGGCGGTGCTGGATGCACCGCCGGTTATGGGGGAGGCATCACAGGCGGCGGTGCCTGAGGTGGCGACGCAGGGTGTCCCAGCGTCCGAGGAGGTGCTGGCGCCGGGAGGGGAGTCAGAGATGTGTTGGCCGCGTCGCAAGCGGCCAGTGGTGGGCGTGCCTTGGTGCTCCGCCTGGGAGGGCGCCAAGCCGCCGTGCCGCAGCCCGCGCGAAGCAGGGGCGCGACCATCTTTGGGCCCCAGACCCAGGAGGAGGCGGCGCTGGACGCCGTTAGCCTCCGCCTACGAGGTCGGACGGGGCGACTTGAGGCCTTCGCCCAGGCCGAGGTGGAGCGGACGCGCGACTTGGAGCGCGCTGTCTTGGTAAGTTCTTCTTTCTTCTTGTTTTCTTGTTATTTCATCTTTGTGGGGGCGCGCCAGCGCATCCACTAGGTGTAGCCCCCAAGGTTCGGGCCAACTATGTAGTAGTTGGGTCGAACCTTAGGAGCGTTGGCCTTGTTCTGACTTTGGTCTGCTCTCAGCATCTTGACGCCTTCCGGGTTGCTGCCTTCAACCGGCTCCTGGGCAAACATCGGGAGCTCAAGGAGCAGCTTGCTGCCAAGGAGGTGGAGCTTCGCGTCGCCGTAGGTACTTTTTATGTTCTTTCTTCTAGTGGGGGCGCGCCAGCGCACCCACTGGGTGTAGCCCCCGAGATTCGGGCCAACTGTGTAACAGTTGGGCCAAATCTTAGGTCTTGTCTTTTTCTTTCTTTCTGCTGAGTCCTTTTTCTTTGCAGCCGAGGTGCTGTCTTGGTGGACCCGGCTATTCCGGGCTGGTCATCATTATGACCGACTTGATGCTGATACCGGCCGTCTCGGCGTCGAGGCGGCGCAGGCAAGGGCGGAGGCGGCCGCGGCCCGACGGTCTCTTGACGAGGCCAACCGGCTGCATGAGCAGCTGGCGGGTCACAAGAGCCGCCTCGAGGCCAAGGTGGAGCTTCTTAAGGTGGAGGCCGCCAAGGTGGTGGAGACGCAGCAGGCCCTGGTCGAGGCGGACCAGCAACGCGGCCAGCTGGTCGATGACAAGGGCCGGCTCTAGGCCGAGGTGGACCGTCTGCGGGAGCAGGCCACCATGGCTGAGGAGGCCCGCCAGGTCGAGGCTCGCCGCTGTGAGGCGGCCGAGAAAGCGGCCGAAAATAAGGACGCCGAGCTGAAGGCGGCCCTTGCTAAGGCGGCTGACCTGGAGAAGGCGCTCGGGGAGCGGGAGCGACGTGGTACGTTGCTCGAGGCGCAGCACCTGGAAGAGTCTTTCTCCAGTAATTGCTGCTTCTTCGTTGTTTGCCGGGTCGGGACCCGACCCTTCCTTCCTTGTTGTTCTTCTAACTTGCTTCTTCTTTGGCTGCAGGGGCCTTTCCGGAGACGCAGCGGCTGGCGGAGGAAGCCGTTTGCTATCAGCGCGATCCGACCGAGGTTGTTGGGTCCGGGACGGATCCGCTGATGGCCTGGACCTTCCCGGAGATCATTGCCGCTGCTGAGGCCCGGCTGTGGGTCTTGGGGACGCAGATGGAGTGGCTGTCTCGGGCCGGCACTGCGATGATGGCGGCCTTGTGGCCGGACTCCGTCCATCTGCGCAGCTTCTCGCGCCTGGCACACTGGTTGGAGATGGGCCCGGATCGCCTTAGCTACTGGCACGTTTCCGCTGCCTGGGCCGGTGCTGAGATGGCGCTCCAGATCATGCTGTCTTGGCATCCGGATCTTTAGCTGGACGCGCTGATGGGCCAACGCGCTGGTTTGGAGCAGTTGCTACAGGAGTAGGCCGGCCGGATCGCCTCCCGGGCCAGCTATATCGCCGAGTTTGCTTTCCACGACGAGTTCCATTGGAAGCAGATGGAAGACGGCGCGGTCGTGGATGGCGACGACTACGGCTTGCTTCTTCGCGACCCGGAGGGAAGCTCGGAGGAGACGGGTGTCTACGGCGACGCGGAAGCCGAAGAGGACACCGGTGCTTCGCTGGACCCGGAGGCCGGCAGGGGGGAGCCGTCGACGTCGCGACGTGGCACTGGGAACGCCTGAGAATCTTTGTAGAAAACTTTGTTAAGTAGCAGGTCCACCCACCCACTCGGGGTTTTCAGGGTGTAATGAACTCGGGCGGTGGGCCTTTGCTTGAAATATTTATGTGTAAATATTGTGAGTGTTTATTTGCTTTTTGCCTTCTGCTTTTTTGGAACTTATTTCATGCGTTGCTCCTCTCTGAAACTCCCCCCCGCGAGTCAGACGGCCGAGGCTCCGGTCCGTGACAAGGAGTTCGGCTCTTCGAGAGGCGCGCGCAGGAGTTGGGTCCTTAGAAGTGTTGAGCACGAGCGAAACACCCACTGGGCCGGCTGGCGGCAATCCGGCTTGGCCGGTTGGTGAGCAGCCGGTCGTGCGGCTAACTTAGTTGACAAGAGTTGGGCTGGGTTGGTCGACCCGACGGCTTTTGACTTAGTGTATGAATCGTAGGGGAGCTTTGGCCCGTTGTGCTTGCCCGCCGTCAGCCAGAGCTGGATCTATGTTTTCAGGGTGAAGTGGGGGACCGTGGCATCCTAACTTTATCAGGAATCACCAAGTAAAGCGGCAGGGTGCCGATCAAGCCTGCCAGCCCCCGAGCCCCCGGGTCAAGCTAGTTGAGCCGGCGGCCGGGTTCGGTGGTAAAGTGATGCAGAATATGGACACAATAAATTGGTTGGCAAAAGGCAGCCCCCAAGTCTCGTTCGGGGACCCCGTAGTTTCATATGATTCACGCTTGTTACTTTGATAATTTGATATGTGGGTGGACCGGTGCTTGGGTGCTGCCCTTTCTTGGACAAGCATCCCACTTATGATTAACCCCTATTGCAAGCATCCGCAACCACAAAAGAAGTATTAAGGTAAATGTCGGTGTTCTGGGAATGGGGGTCCCCAGACTTGCCCGCCTGCGGCCTGCGGCATGGCTCAAGCGGAGGCCCAGTGCAACCCAGCTTCATCAGCTCAAGCTCAAGACCCTCGCGAGGGGCCAAACCTCGCGGGGTGGAAGACGGGAAGCTTCCTCAGGAGCAGCCTCATCAGGCGGGCTCGCGAGGAGGCGGAGAGATCAAGGCAGGGTACCTCGCAAGGTGTCCATGACGCAAGCCATGACGATCGAAGCCAGGCGGGCGCTGGCCTGCGTAGAGTCCTTGTTTCCCCTTCGGTGCAAAGGGGGCAAGCACAGGCCAAGGCATCAGGCAAAGGTTACCATTTCGGCGCAACAATACCAAGACCAGCGGAATGGCAGGATGGAGGTCACCATGGAGCCCAGGACGGGGTCACCTTCAGAGTCTTTGGCAGTCGAAGACCAACTTTAGTCAGGATAAGTGTACTAGATGTTCCCCTTCAAAATGGCCGATTGTTGGCGCCCTTCCCGCTCATTATTTGGGAAGAGGCCCAGGGCCTCTATAAATAGAGCTAGCCACCACAGAGTAGGGGGGGGGGGATTTTGGGTAGACTAGAGAGGGAGAGAGGCGACTGAACTCACCCAAGCAGTTCATCACACCAGATCAAGAACACCCCTCACGAGGCTGTTCTTCCTTTGTATTGTTCATCATCAGCCCCTGAGGCAATCCACCACACCACACACTGGAGTAGGGTATTACACCACAATGGTGGCCCGAACCAGTATAAACCCCGTGTCCCCTGTGTGTTCTTCTTTCTAGCCTCCATTCCTTGCGAGGCTTCGAGACGTGAGTTGGTAGGGGAGAGATCTTCGCGCGCACCCCAGAGTTCGAACCTCAAGGGTCTGCCGGAACCCGAAATCCGACATTTGGGCGCGCCAGGTAGGGGTGCTCCGGGGCTCTCCCTTCCGTCGACCCGTTCCCCACCGACACCACGCTCTGCCTTCTTGGCGGCCAGCGCACCGCCCCCTCTAGCCGTCGTCGCCGGCGCGGAGACCAGGGGGCTCCGAGCCCTGGTCCCTGCCTTACGACAGGTGTAGTGGCCGCGCAAGGTCAAGTCGGACATGCCGCCGTGCTAGGACGGCATGGTCGACCCGCAGGCCTTCCTACTGGCGTATGAAGAAGCAGTCCTCAAGGCCGGGGGCAACGACAAGGGCATGGCGAACTAGTTGCCCATGGCCCTCACCAGCATCTCGCGCATGTGGCTGCTCCACCTGCCAGCGGCTTCTGTGGTCTCCTAGGAGGAGTTATGCGACCTCTTCCTTGCCCATCATGCTGCACCGGCACCCCCAGTCGTCGCGGCCATCCTGGGAAGATCACATGCACCACCTTCGAGCCGCCACGTCAAGCCATTCGCCCGCCAGATCGGCGCCGCCTTCAAGCGCCGAGAAGCCCCCCCGGGCTGGGTCGCACCCAAGGCCGATCTGACATTCAGCTCGGATGATCACCCCTCCAACCCCGCCTATTCGGCGCGGTCCCAATGCTATGCACCTCCACCATCTGCCAAGTGGCCATCACCAGGACCCTCATCGACGGTGGTGCCGGCCTCAACGTGCTCTCGGTGGAGGCCTTTAGCCTCCTCCACGTGCCGCTAGAACGGCTTCAGCCCAGCAGGCCCTTCTCGGGCGTCGGAGGCGGTTCCACTGGCTCCTTGGGACAGATCCGCCTCCCGGTGACATTCGGCACTCACGACAACTTCCGCACGGAGCTGATCGACTTCAACATCACCCCCATCGGCCTCCCATACAACGCCATCCTCGGCTACCCAGCCTTGGCCCAGTTCATGGCAGCGACTCACCCGGCGTACAACCTCATGAAGATGCCCAGGAGCAGCGGCGTCCTTACCGTGTCCGGAGACACCGGGGATGCATTGCAAGCGCTCAAGCTTGCTTTCAAGATGGCAGCGGTGGCGCAGCCCGCCAGCGCGAATGTCCTCGAGCCCAAGGGGGCTGCGCCAGCTAAGAAGAAACAACTATTTAGCCAAGACAAGGCGGAGACCAAGCAGGTACCGGTCGATGAGGATGGATCTGCTGGCGCCGCCTACACCATAGGTGCCAACCTCGAGCCTGCGCAGGAGGAGGCCTCGGTCAGGTTCCTGCGCACTAACAAGGAGGTGTTTGCGTGGGAGCCTGATCAGCTGGCAGGAGTCCCAAGGGATGTGATTGAACATCATCTCAACGTGTGCCCCAACGTGTGCCCCATGAAGCAGAAGGCAAGGCGGCAATCCACTGAAAAGCAAGCTTTCATCGTCCAAGAGACCCACAAATTAGAGGCAGCAGGGGTTATTCGCGAGGTCCGCTACCCAGATTGATTGGCCAACCCGGTTGTCGTGCCGAAAAAGGGAGGAAAGGAACACATGTGTGTCGACTTCACCAACCTCAACAAGGCCTGCCCGCAGGATCCATTTCCGCTCCCTCGCATCGACCAGATCATCGACTCTACCGCTGAATGTGACCTATTGTGCTTCCTGGATGCCTTCTCGGGCTGTCACCAGATCAAGATGGCAGTAGAAGACGTGGAGAAAACAGCTTTCCTGACCCCATGCGGAGTGTACTGCTACACCTGCATGCCGTTTGGGCTGCACAACGCAGGAGTGACCTTTCAGTGGCTGATGCACATTGCCTTGGGCTGGCAGCTCGGGAGAAACGCTGAAGCTTACGTCGATGACATTGTGGTGAAGTCTCGGGAGGCGAAAACCCTGATACAGGACCTAGAAGAAACCTTTGCGAGCCTCCGTGAGGTAGATCTGCGGCTCAATCCGGAGAAGTGCGTATTTGGGGTCCCTTCGGGCAAGCTCTTGGGCTTCCTTGTGTCCCACAGGGGCATCGAAGCCAACCAAGAGAAGGTCAAGGCAGTCAAAGACATGAGCCCGCCGAAGACCCTTAGAGAAATGCAGAAGCTCACCGGGCGTGTAACCGTGCTAGGACGCTTCATCTCCAGGTTGGGGGAGCGGGCACTACCCTTCTTCAAGCTGATGAAGAAGAAGGGCCCGTTCGGGTGGATTGAAGAGGCCGACAGGGCGGGGTGGGGGGGGGGGGGGAGGGCTGGCTAGCGCAGTGCTCATATCCCCCACTGAGGACAAACTCTACTATGCTGTGCAGCTCTGCTTCCAGCATGGAGAGAAGGTCTCCAACAACATAGCGGAGTACGAAGGCCTGATAGCGGGCTTGAAAGCTGCAGTCACCTTAGGGGTAAAGCGCCTCATCATCAAGGGCGATTCACAACTCCTCATCAACTTCTCCAACAAAGTATACGGGCCGAAGGACGAGCACATGGAGGCGTATCTCGCGGAGGTCCGCAGGATGGAGAAACAGTTTTGGGGGCCGGAGTTGCAACACGTGCCTCGCGGCACCAATCAAGAGACTGATGACATCGCCAAGAGGGCATCCAGGCGGCTGCCTCAGGAGCCTGGCATCTTCGAGGAGCGACTCTTCAAACCCTCGGCGGCGCCATCACTATCAAGCACGGCACAGCCTAGAGAGGAGCTCCCTCAGCCGCTTGCCTCAGGAGCCCCGGCCTGTGGCCCAACCTCAGGGGCATGCTTGCTCCTGGTGCTGGAACCTCAGGAGGGATGTTGGACCGCATAGTTCAAGGATTACTTGACGCAAGGGACCCTGCCGGAGAAGGAGGAAGACGCGGAGCGCGTGGGGCGGCAGGCCACGGCCTACTGCATCCTAGACGGAGAGATCTACCAGAAGCGACCAAACGACGTGTCCCTACGTTGCATTTCCAGGGAGCAAGGGAAGGAGCTGTTGGCAGACATACATGGTGGAGACTGTGGGCAGCACTCATCATCACGAACCCTCATTGGAAAGGCGTTCCGCAGCAGGTTCTATTGGCCCACAGCACTCAACGACGCCATTGAGCTAGTGAAGGCTTGTGAAGCCTGCCAATTCCACGCCAAGAAGATCCATCAGCCGACACAGGGCCTACGGACCATACCACTCTCATGGCCATTCGCGGTTTGGGGGCTGTACATTCTGGGCCTGTTTCCTCGAGCGCCAGGGGGCTATCGCTACCTCTACATTGTCGTGGACAAGCTCACCAAGTGGGCTGAGGTGGAAGCTGTCCGCACCATCCCAGCGGGCTCCGCAGTCAAGTTCATCAGGGGCCTCGTGAGCCGATTCGGGGTGCCTAACCGCATCATCACCGACAACGGTTCGCAATTCACCAGCAATCTCTTCAAAACATACTGTGCTAACCTTGGAACGCAGATATGCTACGCTTCGGTAGCACACCCCCGGAGCAATGACCAGGCTGAGCGAGCCAACACGGAGGTCTTGAGGGGCCTCAAAACCAGGACCTTCAAGAAGAAGCTGGAGGCCTGCGACAGGGGCTGGTACGACGAGCTCTAGTCTGTGCTGTGGTCTATCCGCACGACCGCTACCAAGTCGACTGGTGAAACCCCGTTCTTCCTCGTCTACGGAGATGAGGCCGTCCTCCCTCACGAGGTCAGGTGTCGTTCCGTGCGGGTCCTGGCGTTCGGCGAGGCGTAGCAGGACGCCACGCGGGGGACATATCTCGTGCAGGGGGAGGAACACCGTCGAGAGGTCGCGCTGCGGGCGGCAAGGTATCAACAGGCGCTGCGACGATACCACTGCCGCAGCATCCGCCCCAGAACTCTTGAGGTAGGGGACCTCATGCTCAGACGGGTCCTCTCCAGGGAGGGGCTGCACTAGCTCTCTCCCATGTGGGAGGGCCCATTCAAGGTTGTTCATGTTTCCAGGCCCGGCTCCGCGCGCTTGGAGACCCAGGAGGGGATGCCCATCCCGAACACGTGGAACATTCAACACCTCCGGAGGTTCTACCCTTGAGCGAGGCCCAGTGCCTATGAAAAGGCCTGGAGCTTGTGAAGAAGGCCAATTCCTGTGAAGCTTGCCGCTTTTGGGAAAAGGCTCGGTACCTGTGAAGAAGGCCAATGCCTGTGGAGCTCGCTTCCCCCCTCAAGAAAAGGCCCGGTGCCTGTGAAGAAGGCCAATGCCTGTGAAGCTCGCCGCCCGTGACACTCTCACGTAATAATGAGTGGGGCTGTACACGCCCCCCGAGTCTCCGGAGTGCCGCCCCTGGGCCTCGGGGGCTCCCGCGCAGGCCCAGTGCCAGCACTTAGCTCCGCGCTGGTGAGAAGACATCGAAGACTAGACTAGGTGCCAAACACGGATTTTCATTTGCTTTCTACAGTTGGTCAGTTCTTCTTTATTCGAAGCTTTAGTTGGAGTTGCTTTCAGTGTTGTGCGGCGCCCAACCCGTGTTTTCCATCTTTGCCCTTCGCTTGAACCTGCTTTCCTTTCGCGACCCTCGCGAGGGAGGCTGCGCGGGCACCCTCGCGAGCGTCGCCTGGTTTAATTTTGCGAGGTTCCCCGGCCTAGGTTCGCAGCGGGAGCACTCCTCCTAGTCAATGCCCCCCGGGCATCACGACGCAAACGCCGGGCTCAAGCTTGCCACCCCCGCGGTCGGGGGCTGAGACCTAACCCTCCGACAAGTTTCTTCTTACAGGCCTCGAAGACCCATGACAAGGCCTCCGGCCGAAGCCTCCGAGGCTGGCGCCGCAACAAGTCCCTCCTATCGAGCTAAGTTGATCCTACGCATGAGCATGCAGCACCATAGCATGGCACGAAGATAGAAGGAACAACATGATAATTAAAAGCAATAGTCTAGCACACCCCCGCGGGGCTCCATACTTCTCTCTCTATGCAGATGAAGCAAAATAGACGCGGCCCGACCGTTTACAACACGAAGAAGAAGATCTGTGTCATCTTCCGGAGCTCAGGCGGTCTCTTCTTCGCGCTTCACCTGGGCACGGCGGTGGGATGATCCGCCTCCCCCCTCTAAGTGAGCACGACGACGCGGTGGCTGGTCACGGCCGCCGCTGGAGGAGCTGCCGTCAGAAGAAGAGTCGCCGAAGTTTGAAGAGCTGCGGGCGCCGCCAGGCGCACGCCCGACCTCGTCTTCACCGCTACCGTCACCAAGGATGAGCGGACGGCCGTCGTCCTCACCTTCGGGGCAGCACCTAGCGCGGCGGCCATCTCCTCCGAACACCCTCACGAAGAGGGTGGCATCGCCGTAGAACTTGAAGTGGAGAGTGCATCGCTGGCCAAGGCCACGCGCGCGGGCAAACATCTGCCAGCCGTGAGTCAACGCCACGTTCCCGACAACGGCAACTTCCACCACCACCCAAGAGGCCCTTCTACAGCAGCCATCCGCCTGGAGCCAGAGCCCGCTCGTGGCACCAACTGGTAGCTCGCCGGTGAAGAAGCGAGGGAGCTGAAGCCAAGTACCGGCCGGATCCTCCAACCAGATGACGAACTCCGGCAGCACCTCTGCAGAATGGAATCGAGGGCAGGGGGCCGCACGGCCACGACATGTCTCCCCCACCGATCAAGCGGCCTTTGCCGAGGCCTCGGGCAGTCTCCGCGGGAGTCACGGGATGCTTGCAGGGGCGGCCCGGGTCGCGCTTGGCTGGAGGAGAGTCAGGCCCCTCCCGGCAGGCCTTCCGCTTCTCCGCGGCCGAAAATCTCTTCGTGGGCACCATGGGGCGCGACGAGCCAAGGGGGATAGGTGAAGAAGAAGAGGCGGAGCAGGGAGAGATGGACTGGTAGGGCTCGCGCTGTTCTGTACTTATAGTCCGGAGGAGGCCAACCGTCGGCCACCATGATCTCAGGTAATCATAACCCATTTTTGCATGCAGGGACATGTCAATTCATGCAGTTACCGAGGCGTCATGGGGAAGCAGAGACACCCACGTCCAATCAATCACCACGCAGGGCCCAAGGCCGCAGGCTATCGGGGCCCGTGGAGCTTCGCACTTGCCCCTTCGCTTCTCTGCTAAGCCAAGTCCGAGCGTGCCTTGGGCCCGGGGGCTACTGTCAGTGTTCTAGGAACGGGGGTCCCCAGACTTGCCTCCCTGCGGCCTGCGGCGTGGCTCATGCGGAGGCCCAGTGCAGCCCAGCTTCATCAGCTCAAGCTCAAGACCCTTGTGAGGGGCCAAGCCTCGTGGGACGAACGATAGGAAGCTTCCTCAGGAGAAGCCTCATCAGGCGGGCTCGCGAGGAGGCGGAGAGATCAAGGCAGGGTACCTCGCGAGGTGTCCGTCACGCAAGCCAGGACGATCGCACCCAGGCGGGCGCCGGCCTATGCAGAGTCCTTGTTTCCCCTTCGGTGCAAAGGGGGCAAGCACAGGCCAAGGCATCAGGCAAAGGTTACCGTTTCAGTGCAACAAGACCAAGACCAGCGGAATGGCAGGATGGAGGTCACCGTGGAGCCCAGGACGGTGTCACCGTCAGAGTCTTTGGAAGTCGAAGACCAACTTAATTTAGTCAGGATAAGTGTACTAGATGTTCCCCTTCAAAATGGCCGATTGTTGGCGTCCTTCCCACTCATTATTTGGGAAGAGGCCCAGGGCCTTTATAAATAGAGCTAGCCACCATAGAGTAGGGGGGAGATTTTGGGTAGACTAGAGAGGGAGAGAGGCGACTGAACTCACCCACGCAGTTCATCGCACCAGCTCAAGAACACCCCTCGCGAGGCTATTCTTCCTTTGTATTGTTCATCATCAGCCCTTGAGGCAATCCACCACACCACACACTGGAGTAGGGTATTACACCACAATGGTGGGCCGAACCAGTATAAACCTCATGTCCGCTGTGTGTTCTTCTTTCTAGCCTAGATTCCTTGCGAGGCTTCAAGACGTGAGTTGGTAGGGGAGAGATCTTCGCGTGCACCCCAGAGTTCGAACCTCAAGGGTCTGCCGGAACCTGAAATCCGACAGTAAACCTAACCACAACATGAGACATATGGATCCAAATCAGCCCCTTACGAAGCAACACATAAACTAGAGTTTAAGCTTCTGTCACTCTATTAACCCATCATCTACTTATTACTTCCCAATGCCTTCCTCTAGGCCCAAATAATGGTGAAGTGTCATGTAGTCGATGTTCACATAACACCACTAGAGGAGAGACAACATACATCTCATCAAAATATTGAACGAATACCAAATGCACATGACTACTAATAGCAAGACTTCACCCATGTCCTCAGGAACAAACGTAACTACTCACAAAGCATATTCATGTTCATGATCAAAGGAGTATTAATATGCATTAAGGATCTGAACAAATGATCTTCCACCAAATAAACCAACTAGCATCAACTACAAGGAGTAATCAACACTACTAGCAACCCACATGTACCAATCTGAGGTTTTGGTACAAAGATTGGATACAAGAGATGAACTAGTGTTTGAGAGGAGATGGCGCTGGTGAAGATGTTGATGGAGATTGACCCCCTCCCGTTGAGAGGATCGTTGGTGATGACGATGGTGATGATTTCCCCCCTCCCGGAGGGAAGTTTCCCCGGCAGAACAGCTCCGCCGGAACCCTAAATTGGTTCCGCCAAGGTTCCGCCTCGTGGTGGCGGAGTTTCATCCCGTAAGCTTGCTTATGATTTTTTCCAGGGTAAAAGACTTCATATAGCAGAAGATGGGCACCGGAGGGCCACCAGGGGGCCCATGAGGTAGGGGGTGCGCCCCCACCCTCGTGGCCAGGGTGTGGGCCCCCTCTGGTACTTCTTTCGCTCAATAATTATCAATAATTCCAAAAATGACTTTCTTGGAGTTTCAGGACTTTTGGAGCCGTGCAGAATAGGTTTCCAATATTTGCTTCTTTTCCAGCCAAGAATCCCAGCTGCCGACATTCTCCCTCTTTATGTTAAACCTTGTAAAATAAGAGAGAATAGCCATAAGTATTGTGACATAATGTGAAATAACATCCCATAATGCAATAAATATCGATATAAAAGCATGATGCAAAATGGACGTATCAACTCCCCAAGCTTAGACCTCGCTTGTCCTCAAGCGGAAGCCGATATCGAAAAATATGTCCACATGTTTAGAGGTAGAGGTGTCGATAAAAATAAAATATGGACATGAGGGCATCATGATCATTCTTATAACACCGACATATATATAATTTTTTCATATGATTTCTTATGCTCAAGCAACAATCTATTCACAATGTCAAGTATGGTTCAGAAACTTCATTGAGAACTAACAAACTATAATATCAGTCATTGAAGCAATTGCAATTTATCATAACATCGGAAAGAGTCAATAATAGAGCTTTTCAGCAAGTCCACACACTCAACTATCATTTAGTCTTCCACAATTGCTAACACTCACGCAATACTTATGGTTATGGAGTTTTAATCGGACACAGAGAAAGATAGGGGCTTATTGTGTTGCCTCCCAATGTTTTACCTCAAGGGTAATGTCAACAATAATAGTCCATGCTAACTTACATCCAATTGGATATATGTATCAAGATCTTTCCAACACGAGGTGCTTGCCAAAGGATAAAGTAAAAAGGGAAAGGTGAAGATCACCTTGACTCTTGCATAATGTAAAAGACATAAAGTAAAAGATAGGTCCTTCGTAGAGGGAAGCAGATGTTGTCTTGTGCTTTTAGGGTTGGATGGATAAAATCTTAATGCAAAAGAATGTCACTTTATATTGCCACTTGTGATATGAACCTTTATTATGCAGTCCGTCGCTTTTATTACTTCCATATCACACGATCGTATAAAGCTTATTTTCTCTGCACTAATAAGTCATACATATTTAGAGAGAAATTTTTATTGCTTGCAACATGACAACTTACTTGAAGGATCTTACTCAACGCATAGGTAGGTATGGTGGACTCTCATGGCAAAACTGGGTTTAAGGATATTTGGAAGCACAAGTAGTATCTCTACTTGGTGCAAGGAATTTGGCTAGCATGAGGGGGAAAGGCAAGCTCAACATGTTTGAATGTTCCATGACAATATAGTTTAACTGAGATGTGAGAAAACATAACCCATTACGTTGTCTTCCTTGTCCAACATCAACTCTTTAACATGTCATACTTTAATGAGTGCTCATAATCATAAAAGATGTCCAAGATAGTATATTTATATGTGAAAACCTCTCTTTCTTTATCACTTCCTATTAATTGCAACAATGACCAAAACTATGTTTGCCAACTCTCAACAACTTTTAAGCCTCATACTCTTTATATGTGAAGTCATTACTATCCATAAGATCAATATGAACTCTTTTATTTCTTTCTATTCTTTTATGCACTTAAGATCATAGAAAGATAGCAAAGACCTTGACTCAACACTAATCTTTATTATATATAGCTCACGGACTCGATTACATATAGGGATCACAAAGCAAAACTCAAAACTAATTCATACCAAAACTTTATTTTACTAGATCAAGATATTACCAAAAGGATCGAACTAAGAAAAACGGTAAAGATAGGAATGTGATGGTGATATGATACCGGGGCAACTCCCCCAAGCTTGGCAGTTGCCAAGGGGAGTGCCCATACCCATGTGATTATGTCCTCGGAGGCGGTGAAGAAGGAGTTGTTGATGATATAGGCTTGTCGTCCGTCTTCCAAGGCATAGGCTCACCATCATAGAAGGATGATCGAGTCTCCGGGATCCTCAAATCTGCAGCCAAACTCATCCTCTTGAATATATATTCATACTCACAGTTTTGGTTTTGCACGTCATATATCTGGGCTTGGAGGTGCTCGATTTTCTCATGAAGCTTGAAGATGGCCTCCCCAATGTTCTTGGCGTCTAGCTTGTGGTTGCTGGTGAATTCCACGATCATCATCTGGTTGGCGTTAAGTCTGCGCTCCACCATCCCTTGGCACTTGAAAACTTGTTGTTCCATCGCTTCGAGCTTTGTCTCCACACTTCCGGTACTCCTTGGTCCCTCCACATTGCGGATGTGCAGCACCCCCTCACACATCTCAATGGTTTGAGGGTGATGCAACACCTCCGCGAGGTAGGGGTTGATGACCCTCTCGAAAAACTTGTCCTTGGGAGCGCTTGGAGACGTCATGGTGCTCTAGATCTGTCAGAAAAACAACTCGAAACAAAGACAGAAGATTTTTGCGTGATATGGTGGTCAAAACCTTCGGGAGATTATATAATGAATTTTTACCGACCAAAAGAAGTATCATGCAAGAAAACGGAGTCCGGAGAGCACACGAGGTGCCCACGAGGAAGGGGGCGCGCCCAGTAGGGTAGGGCGCGCCCTCCACCCTCGTGGACGCCTCGTGTCCTTCCCGGACTACTTCTTATTTACCTATTTTCTTAAATATTCCAAAACGGAGAAAAATTGCTATTAGAACTGTTTTGGAGTTGGTTTACTTACATACCACATATCTATTCCTTTTTGGAGTCTGAAACATTCTGGAAAGTGTCCCTTATGTATTCCTGCGGGGTTACAATTTCAATAATATTAGTTTCAACATTTATAAGGTTACCTGAGATATAATGTTTGATCCTTTGACCGTTCACCACCTTCAGATTTGTGCCCTCGAAGTTGTTGATTTTTATGGCACCGGAACGATAGAGCTCCTCGATAACGTAAGGGCCTTCCCGTTTAGAGAGAAGTTTTCATGCAAAAAATCTTAAACGAGGGTTGAAAAGCAAAACAGAATCACCTACATTAAACTCACGCTTTTGTATCCTTTTGTCATGCCATCTTTTAACTTTTTCTTTAAACAGCTTGGCATTCTTGTAGGCTTGGGTTCTCCATTCGTCAAGTGAGCTGATGTCAAATACCCTCTTCTCAACGGCAAGTTTGAAATCATAATTGAGCTCTTTAATGGCCCAATATGCCTTATGTTCCAGTTCGAGAGGTAAGTGACATTCTTTTCCATAAACCATTTTATATGGAGACATACCCATAGGATTCTTATACGCAGGTCTATAGGCCCATAATTTATCATCAACTTTCTTGGACCAATTCTTTCTAGATCTATTAACAGTCTTTTTGCAAAATTAATTTGAGCTCTCTATTACTCAACTCTACTTGACCACTAGACTGTGGGTGATATGGAGATGCAATTCTATGATTAACATCATACTTAGCAAGCATTTTATGAAAAACACCATGAATAAAATGTGAACCACCATCAATCATTAAGTATCTAGGGACTCCAAACCTCAGAAAAATAACTTATTTAAGCATTTTAATAGAGGTGTTATGATCAACACTACTAGTTGGAATAGATTCTACCCACTTAGTAACGTAATCAACAACAACTAAAATATGTCTATATCCATTAGAGGCAGGAAAAGGTCCCATATAATCAAAGCCCCAAACATCAAATGGTTCAATAAAAAGAGAATAATTCATAGACATTTCTTGACGTCTACTAATATTACCAATTCTTCGACATTCATCACAAGACAAGACAAACTTATAGGCATCTTTGAAGAGAGTAGGCCAATAAAAACCGGATTGCAATACCTTATGTGCAGTTCTATCTCCAGCGTGGTGTCCTCCATATGCTTCAGAGTGACACTTGCGTAGGATCTGTTCCTGTTCATGCTCAGGTACACAATGTCTAATAACACCATCTACTCCTTCTTTATAAAGGTCTGGGTCATCCCAGAAGTAATGTCTTAAATCATAAAAGAACTTTTTGTTTTGTTGGTATGTGAAACTAGATGGTATAAATTTTGCAACAATGTAATAGCATAATCAGCATACCATGGAGCAGTACGAGAAGCATTTATGACAGCTAATTGTTCATCGGGAAAGCTATCATCAATAGGTAGTGGGTCATCAAGAATATTCTCTAACCTAGACAAGTTGTCTGCAATGGGGTTCTCAGCTCCCTTTCTATCAATAATATGCAAATCAAATTCTTGGAGAAAGTGAACCCATCTAATAAGTCTAGGTTTAGTATCTTTCTTTTCCATAAGATATTTAATAGCAACATGATCAGTGTGAATAGTTACTTTAGAATCGACAATATAAGGTCTGAACTTATCACAAGCAAATACAACTGCTAAGAATTCTTTTTCAGTAGTAGCATAATTTCTCTGAGTAGTGTCTAGAGTCTTACTAGCATATTGAATAACATTTAATTTCTTATCGACTCTTTGCCCTAGAACAACACCTACAGCATAATCGCTAGCATCACACATAATTTCAAAGGGTAAATTCCAATCAGGTGGCTGAACAATAGGTGCAAAAATCAAAGCTTTCTTAAGTATTTCAAATGCTTCTACACAATCATCATCGAAGACAAAAGGAATATCTTTTTGCAATAGATTAGTTAGAGGCCTAGAGATTTTAGAGAAGTCCTTAATGAACCTCCTATAAAAACCGGCATGACCAAGGAAACTTCTTATACCTTTAATGTCCTTGGGACACGACATCTTTTCAATAGCATCGATTTTTGCATTATCAACTTCAATACCTTTCTCAGAAATCTTATGCCCCAAGACAATGCCTTCATTAACCATAAAGTGGCACTTATCCCAATTTAAGATGAGACTAGTGTCTTCGCATCTCTGCAAAACTCGATCAAGGTTGCTCAAGAAATCATCAAAAGAGGATCCATAAACAGAGAAATCATCCATGAATACCTCACAAATCTTTTCACAAAAGTCAGAGAATATAGCCATCATGCATCTTTGAAAGGTAGCATGTGCATTACATAAACCAAAAGGCATACGTCTATAAGAAAAAGTACCTAAAGGGCAAGTAAAAGTAGTCTTTGCTTGATCGTCCGCTGACACAGGTATTTGAGAGAAATCAGAATAACCATCTAGAAAGCAGAAATGTGTATGTTTGGATAGTATTTCTAGCATTTGATCAATAAAAGGTAAAGGGTAATGATCTTTCTTAGTAGCTTTATTTAATTTCCGGAAATCAATTACCATCCTATAACATGTAATATTCTTTGCGGGAACAATTCATCTTTATCATTAGGAACGACAGTAATACCCCCCTTCTTAGGGACACAATGGACAGGACTTACCCACTCACTATCAGCAACGGGATAAATTATACCTGCCTCGAGGAGCTTTAGTATTTCCTTTCTTACCACTTCTTTCATCTTAGGATTTAACCGTCGTTGATGATCTCTAACTGGTTTGGCGTCTTCGTCCAATTTAATTTTGTGTTGGCATAGAGTGGGACTAATGCCCTTAAGATCATCAAGAGTATATACAATAGCAGCACAGTGCTTCTTCAGAGTTTCCAATAATATTTCCTCTTCTTGCTCTGAAAGGTTAGCACTAATAATAACAGGATATATCTTCTTTTCATCAAGATAAGCATATTTAAGAGTATCAGGTAACGGTTTAAGCTTAAACACGGGATCACCCTTGGGTGGAGGGGGATCCCCTAGGATTTCAACAGGCAAGTTGTGTTTCAAAATAGGACCCTGTTTAAAGAATACTTCATCTATCTCCCTTCTTTCATTCATAAACATATCATTTTCATGGTCTAGCAAATATTGTTCTAAAGGATCAGTAGGAGGCACGGAAATAGAAGCAAGACCAATTATTTCATCCTTTCTAGGAAATTCTTTATCATGGGGTTGTCTACGAAATTTAGCAAAATTAAACTCATGTGTCGTATCCCCCAGACCAATAGAAACAACATCCTTTTTGCAATCTACCCTAGCATTAATAGTATTCAAGAAGGGTCTACCAAATATAATGGGACAAAAGCTATCTTGTGGGGAACCAAGAACAAGAGAATCAACAGGATATTTAACTTTCCCACACAAGACTTCAACATCTCTAACAATCCCAATTGGTGAAATAGTATCTCTATTGGCAAGATTAGTTGTAACAGCAATATCTTCTATCTCAGCAGGTGCAATGTCATGCATGATTTCTTTATATAAGTAATGAGGTATTGCACTAGCACTAGCACCCATATCACATAAGCCATGATAACAATGATCTTCTATTTTAACAGAAATAACAGGCATGCCTACAACAGGTCGATGTATCTTAGCATCGGGTCTAGCAATATTAGCAGCTTCATCACAGAAATAAATAACATGCCCATCAATATTATAAGCCAAGAGATCTTTAACCATAGCAATACTATGTTCAACTTTAATTTTCTCAGGAGGTGTATAGGTTCTAGTATTACTCTTTCACACAGCAGTTGAAGCTTTAGCATGATCCTTTATCCTAACAGGGAAAGGTGGTTTCTCAACATAAGTAGTAGGAACAATAGGATCATTATAAGTAATAGTCTTTTCTTCAACTGTAATAGGTGCAACTACTTTTACTTTAGTGGGAGGATTATATTTAAATCACTTTTCCCTAGGGAGATCAACGTGAGTAGCAAATGATTCACAGAAAGAACCTACTATCTCAGAGTCAAGTCCATATTTAGTGCTAAATCCATGAAAAGCATCGGTATCCATAAAATATTTAACACAATCAAACTTAGGTGTCATACCTGACTCCTTACCAACGTCGGAACCCCAATCTTCAGAGTTGCGTTTAATTGTTTCCAATAAATCCCACTTGAATTCAATAGTCTTCAGCATATAAGAACCAGCACAAGAAGTATCGAGCATGGTGCGATCATTGAGATAAAGCCGAGCATAAAAATTTTAAATAATCATTTCTTGATAGCTCATGATTGGGGCATGATTATAACATTGACTTAAGCCTTCCCCAAGCTTGAGCGATACTTTCTCCTTCGCGAGGCCAAAAATTATATATATAATTGCGATCACGATGAACAAGATGCATAGGATAGAACTTTTGGTGAAATTCCAGTTTTAATCGTTTATAGTCCCAAGATCCCGTATCATCACATAGCCTATACCATGTCAATGCATCTCCCTTCAAAGATAAAGGGAAGACCTTCTTCTTAGCAACATCATCGGGCATACCTACAAGCTTAAATAATCCACAAACTTCATGCACATTGATAAGGTGTAAATCGGGATGCAATGTTCCATCTCCTGCAAAGGGATTAGCTAGCAGTTTCTCTATCATACTCGAAGGAATCTCAAAGTAAACATTTTCAGTAGGTTCAGAAGGTTGAGGAGCAATTCTTTGCTCTACTGGTCAGGGCGAAGATGCCCCGAACAAGCCCCTCAAAGGATTAGTTTCCATAGTAACAAGTGGCAATAAATTTCAGCACACTATATAAATGTTTCCTTACCAAGTTCCACTCACCAAAGGCGCTTCACTCCCCAACAACGGCGCCAAAAAAGAGTCTTGATGACCCACAAGTATAGGGGATCTATTGTAGTCCTTTCAATAAGTAAGAGTGTCGAACCCAACGAGGAGCAGAAGGAAATGACAAGCGGTTTTCAGTAAGGTATTCTCTACAAGCACTGAAATTGTAGGTAATAGATAGTTTTGTGATAAGATAATTTGTAACGGATAACAAGCAATGAAAGTAAATAAGGTGCAGCAATCTGGCCCAATCCTTTTTGTAGAAAAGGACAAGCCTGGACAAATTCTTATAATGAGAAAAGCGCTCCCGAGGACACATGGGAATTATCGTCCAACTAGTTTTCACCACGTTCATATGATTCACCTTCGTTACTTTGATAATTTGATATCTGGGTGGACCGGTGCTTGGGTGCTTCCCTTTCTTGGACAAGCATCCCACTTATGATTAACCCCTATTGCAATCATCCGCAACTACAAAAGAAGTATTAAGGTAAACCTAACCACAACATGAGACATATGGATCCAAATCAGCCCCTTACGAAGCAACGCATAAACTAGGGTTTAAGCTTCTGCCACTCTAGCAACCCATCATCTACTTATTACTTCCCAATGCCTTCCTCTAGGCCCAAATAATGGTGAAGTGTCATGTAGTCGACATTCACATAATACCACTAGAGGAGAGACAACATACATCTCATCAAAATATCAAACGAATACCAAATTCACATGACTACTAATAGCAAGACTTCACCCATGTCCTCAGGAACAAACGTAACTACTCACAAAGCATATTCATGTTATGATCAAAGGAGTATTAATATGCATTAAGGATCTGAACAAATGATCTTCCACCAAATAAACCAACTAACATCAACTACAAGGAGCAATCAACACTACTAGCAACCCACATGTACCAATCTAAGGTTTTGGCACAAAGATTGGATACAAGAGATGAACTAGGGTTTGAGAGGAGATGGTGCTGGTGAAGATGTTGATGGGGATTGACCCCCTCCCGATGGGAGAGTCATTGGTGATGATGATGGTGATGATTTCCCCCTCCCGGAGGGAAGTTTCCCCGCAGAACAGCTCCGCCAGAGCCCTAGATTGGTTTCGCCTTGTGGCGGCGGAGTTTCGTCCCGTAAGCTTGCTTATGATTTTTTCCAGGGTAAAAGACTTCATATAGCAGAAGATGGGCACCGGAGGGCCACCGGGGGGCCCATGAGGCAGGAGGGCGCGCCCCCCACCCTCGTGGCCAGGGTGTGGGCCCCCTCTAGTACTTCTTCCGCTCAATAATTATCATTAATTCCAAAAATGACTTTCGTGGAGTTTCTAGACTTTTGGAGCTGTGCAGAATAGGTTTCCAGTATTTGCTCCTTTTCCAGCCCAGAATCCCAGCTGTCGGCATTCTCCCTCTTTATGTTAAACCTTGTAAAATAAGAGAGAATAGCCATAAGTATTGTGACATAACGTGAAATAACAGTCCATAATGCAACAAATATCGATATAAAAGCATGATGCAAAATGGACGTATCAATAAGCATATGAAACATATATAATTTCAGATTTATGACATTCAACTCATTTACTCATAGGATATAAGTGAAGCACATGAGTAAATGACAAACTACTCCAAAAAGATATAAGTGAAGATCAATGAGTAGTTAAATAATTATGTAGCTATGTGAAGACTCTCTCTCATTTAAGAATTTCAGATCTAATGTATTTTATTCAAACATCAAGCAAAACAAAATAAAACAAAATGACGCTCCAAGCAAAACACATATCATGTGGTGAATAAAAATATAGCTCCAAGTAAAGTTACCGATGAACGAAGATGAAAGAGGGGATGCCATCCGGGGCATCCCCAAGCTTAGGCTCTTGGTTTTTCTTTAATATTACCTTGGGGTGCCTTGGGCATCCCCAAGCTTAGGCTCTTGCCACTCCTTATTCCATAGTCCATCGAATCTTTACCCAAAACTTGTAAACTTCACAACACAAAACTCAACAGAAAACTCGTAAGCTCCGTTAGTATAAGAAAATAAATCACCACTTAGGTACTGTTATGAACTCATTCTAAATTCATATTGGTGCAATTTTTACTGTATTCCAACTTCTCTATGGTTCATACCCTCCGATACTACTCATAGATTCATCAAAATAAGCAAACAACACATAGAAAACAGAATCTGTCAAAAACAGAACATTCTGTAGTAATCTGTATGAAACATATACTTCTGTAACTCTAAAATCCTACCGAATTAGGACAACCTAAGAAATTTATGTACCAATCCAGATAAAAAAGAATCAGATCAAAAGCATGTTTCTGTGAATTACCAAAACTAATTTACTGAGCGCAAAAGTTTTTGATTTTCAGCAGGATCAACACAACTATCACCGTAAGCTATCCTAAAGGTCTTACTTGGCACTTCATTGAAACAAAAGCTATAAAACATGATTACTATAGTATCATAATAATGTGAACAAACAAAAACAGTAAAGGTAAATATTGGGTTATCTCCCAACAAGCGCTTTTCTTTAATGCCTTTCTAGCTAGGCATGATGATGACAATGATGCTCGCGTAAAAGATAAGAATTGAAACATAATGAGAGCATCATGAAGAATATGACTAGAACGTTTAAGTCTAACCCACTTCCTATGCATAGGGATTTTGTGAGCGAACAACTTATGGGAACAAGAATCAACTAGCATAGGAAGGTAAAACAAGCATAGCTTCAAAACTTTAAGCACATAGAGAGGAAACTTGATATCATTGCAACTCATACAAGCATATATTCCTCCCTCATAATAATTTTCAGTAGCATCATGAATGAATTCAACAATATAACCAACACATAAAGCATTCTTTTCATGATCTACTTGCATAGAAATTTTACTACTCTCCACATAAGCAAAATTCTTCTCATTCGGAATAGTGGGAGTATCATAAGAGACTCGAATACTATAAATTGTTTCCATATTAAAAGACTAATGTTCAGAAAAAGGGTAATCATAATCATGACAAGTTTTATAAATATAATCATCACTTCTTTTTATAGCATAAGTTTCATCACAATAGTCATCATAAGTAGCAACTTTGTTCTCATCATAGTCAATTGAAACCTCTTCCAAGATAGTGGAATCATCACTAAATAAAGTCATGACCTCTCGAAATCCACTTTCATATTCATCACAATAAGATTCAACATCCTCCAAAATAGTGGGATCATTACTTCCTAAAGTTGACACTCTTCCAAACCCACTTTCATCAATATAATCATCATAAGTAGGAGGCATGCTATCATCATAACAAATTTGCATATCAAAACTTTGGAGGCTAAAAATGTCATCTTCATTAAACAGAGCATCCCCAAGCTTGGGACAAACATTAATTGCAGCAAATATATTCTCAAATATGTCATTCTCATCAAACATAGCTTCCCCAAGCTTGGGTCTTTTCATATCATAAACATAATCACTCTCATCATTAATAGTATGGATAGCACCAATAGTATAGCAATTATCATCATCACAATGAGTAGTAGGAGCAACATCATTTGGGAGGGATACCTTTCTACCTTTGCTTCTCTGTCTTTTCTTTTTCTTATTCACATCATGTGTGGGTTTCACCCTCTTCTTTGAGCTCCTTATTAATGAGATTGGTTCAATAGAAAGTTCCTCCTCGTGACTTGATTCATCATAAGAAATAATAGGAGGATATTGGGAAGTCTCTTCCCTTTCATTAGTATTCTCTTCATCTTCTATTTGCTTTCTTTTCTTTATGTAATTGGCAATATAAGGATTTTCAATGCAATTCACCGCACAATACATATAAATTTCCTCGAGATCAATATCAAGAAATTTCTTAAGGTTAAATTCTGGAATATGCTTAGTTGCACGTTTCAATTCTTCATAACCCAAAAGCAAACTAAGTTCATTATGATGTGCAAGGGAAATCAAGTCATCACAATTTTTGGACACGATTCGATCATGAAACAATTTGCATCGGAGATTTAAATGACCATGTTCATTGTAAAGTTCACAAGTATGGTAAAGATATTTTAAATTTTCAGCACTCTTATCTAGCCTTTCTTGCAACCATTTAGTTTCTAAATACTTATGCCTCTTGCAAAATCTATCTTCTCTATTTGGTATGTACTTGCAAACTCTATGCACTCCACAAAAATCGACATGCTTATAAGAGACATTTTCATCATAACTAGTGCAATCATCATTAGTACTATGGATATTCAAGGAGTTCATACTAACAACATTGCAATCATGCTCATCATTCAAAAATTTAGTACCAAACATTTATAGACTTCTTCTTCTCGCACTTGAGCACAACTTTCTTTTCCATCATTCTCACAAAAGATATTAAAAAGATGAAGCGTATGAGGCAAACTCAATTCCATTATTTTGTAATTTTCTTTTATAGACTAAACTAGTGATAAAACAAGAAACAAAAAGATTCGATTGCAAGATCTAAAGATATACCTTCAAGCACTCACCTCCCCGGCAACGGCGCCAGAAAAGAGCTTGGATGTCTACTACACAACCTTCTTCTTGTAGACGTTGTTGGGCCTCCAAGTGCAGAGGTTTGTAGGACAATAGAAAATTTCCCTCAAGTGGATGACCTAAGGTTTATCAATCCGTGGGAGGCGTAGGATGAAGATGGTCTCTCTCAAGCAACTCTGCAACCAAATAACAAAGAGTCTCTTGTGTCCCCAACACACCCAATACAACGATAAATTGTATAGGTGCACTAGTTCGTCGAAGAGATGGTGATACAAGTGCAATATGGATGATAGATATAGGTTTTTGTAATCTGAAAATATAAAAACAGCAAGGTAACTAATGATAAAAGTGAGCGTAAACGGTATTGCAATGCTAGGAAACAAGGCCTAGGGTTCATACTTTCACTAGTGCAAGTTCTCTCAACAATAATAACATAACTGGATCATATAACTATCCCTCAACATGCAACAAAGAGTCACTCCAAAGTCACTAATAGCGAGAACAAACGAAGAGATTATTGTAGGGTACGAAACAACCTCAAAGTTATCCTTTCTGATCGATCTATTCAAGAGTCCGTAGTAAAATAACACGAAGCTATTCTTTCCGTTCGATTTATCATAAAGTTCATACTAGAATAACACCTTAAGGCACAAATCAACCAAAACCCTAATGTCACCTAGATACTCCAATGTCTCCTCAAGTATCCATGGGCATGATTATACTACATGCATCACACAATCTTAGATTCATCTATTCAACGTACACAAAGTACTTCAAAGAGTGCCCCGAAGTTTCTACTGGAGAGTCAAGACGAAAATGTGTGCCAACCCCTATGCATAAGTTCATTGAACCCGCAAGTTGATCACCAAAACAAACATCAAGTAGATCACATGAATATCCCATTGTCACCACACATAAGCACGACAAGACATACATCAAGTGTTCTCAAATCCTGAAAGACTCAGTCCGACAAAACAACTTCAAGGGGAAAACTCAATTCATCACAAGAGAGTAGATGGGGAGAAACATCATAAGATCCAACTATAATAGCAAAGCTCGCGATACATCAAGGTCGTGTCATAGAGAGAACACGAGAGAGAGAGAGAGAGATCAAACACATAGCTACTGGTACATACCCTCAGCCCCGAGGGTGAACTACTCCCTCCTCATCATGGAGAGCGCCGGGATGATGAAGATGGCCACCAGTGATGGATTCCCCCTCCAGCAGGGTGCTGGAAACGGCTCCTGAGAGGTTTTTGGTGGCTACAGAGGCTTGCGGCGGCGGAACTCCCGATCTATTGTGCTCCTCGATGTTTTTAGGGTATATGGACATATATAGGCGAAAGAAGTCGGTCAGGGGAGCCACGAGGGGCCCACAAGGATGGGGGGCATGCCCAGGGGGGTAGGGCATGCCTCCCTGCCTCGTGGCTTCCTCGTTGCTTCCCTTACATGCACTCCAAGTCTCGTGGATTGCTTCCATTCCAAAAATAACTCTCCGGAAGGTTCCATTCCATTTGGACTCCATTTGATATTCCTTTTCTTCGAAACACTGAAATAGGCAAGAAAACAACAATCTGGGCTGGGCCTCCAGTTAATAGGTTAGTCCCAAAAATAATATAAAAGTGTATAATAAAGCCCGTAAACATCAAAAACAGGTAATATAATAGCATGAATGCTTCATAAATTATAGATACGTTAGAGACGTATCAGTCCAGAGCAAGCGGGGTGAAGAGGGAGAGCAGGGAGGGCAAGCAGTGCCATGCGTGTGAGGCCGCTCAGTGGAGCTCTCGGGCGGCCAGCACACGTGCGAGCAGGGGCAGCTGGAGGGAGAAGGAGGAGGGGGACAGAGGTGTAGCATGTCAGACATTGAGGCACCTCGTCGGGGTGGGGAGGTCCGAGGTGGCCGAAGGTGCTTGGCAGAGGGTGGCTACAGTGCCTGGTCACACTATAGCATGCTCTGGAGCATTCAATTGGCTGGCATGGCATTGTTTAAGAGGGCATGCCCACTCGTGTCTGGGGAAGCTAGGGAGGAGTAAAGAATGTGGGAGGAGCTTTGGATGCTCTAGAGAGCCACTGGAGTGAGGAGGGAGGTGAGGAAGAGAGAGGAGCTCCTGTCCAGGGAGGTAAATGGGGGTGTTTTACCCGTTAATCATTGAACAATGGCCAGTGAGAGTCACTGGAGGTAGAAGAGGACTAGGAGGGGCTGTGGTAAAATTTTGAGCCCATGGAGATTAGTGGAAGAGGTCAAAGTGATGCTTTTGGAAAATTGGCACAAGGTTTTTGATGTTGGTTTGGGCAAGTAGACGAATTCCTCTTGGCATTAGACTTGACAGGGTCAAATGGCATGAAGAAATAAGGTGTTCCACCAAGTTTGAGTCCATTTGGGTAAAGTTGCCAATGCATCATTTGTAAACCCTAGGAATCATTAGAAATGTACTTTCGAAGATTTAATCATGCAAGTCTTTTCTCCTTGATGAACCACTTGGTGTAGTGTCATCATTTGAGGATTTGAGCATGTCCACAAAATTTGGGATGAAACGGAGAAAGTTGGCAATGTAAAGTTGTTCAAACTTGGATCTGGTCAGAGAGAGTTTTGGGGCACTTTTGTGAACCAAAACTATTTTGATTGGTTGAAACTTTGCAAGGTCATCATATTATGCATATGCGACTTGCTAGAATTTTGCTGGATTTATTTGAAAATATTTCTTATAGAAACATCTCAAATACTTGAAATGGATAGAAATGGTTTTGGAAGGTTTTGTCCAACATTTTGAACATGACCATGTGTTGAAACTCATATGTATGGAAAATATATGTCCAGAGCTTCCTTAAATTTTCACAAATATTTTTTAAACATTAAAATAATTTTAACCTATTAAAGACCATTTATGGCCTTAAGAAAAAGCCTTTAAATAAAAGAGAAAAATAACTTTTATAATAATATTTTTGTGGTTTTTGGGAGTCCTATATCTAATAATATTCAAATATAATTTTTGAAAGATTTCTCACATCCCAGATTAAGTACTTGTAGTTCAAGCCTTAACTAAGGTTTTTTGGAAAACCTTATTTAGAAAATACTTTTTGGCCAAATTATTTTTGAAAGAAAATACTATGATGTCCTATACACATGGCATGATCATTGGGAAAACTTTTGGATCAAGGAGAGGGAGTATAAGAGTTTTTTTTTGACTTGGAGGGAGTATAAGAGTTGGTGGATTTATTTGATTTTTAGAGCACTTGCAAAAAACAGACAAAATCCAATCGAAGCAAAGACCAAAACACTCAAAAGTTTTTGTCAAACCACATTTTTATCATGATTATTAGCTTAAGTGTGGTGGCATGAAAATCTGGGTGTGACAGACCTACCGCCCTTACAAGAATCTTGTCCCTGAGATTCCTAAACTAGGCGCGGAAAGGAAAACAAAAACTTAGAATTGGGGTAGTCTTCGCATCCTCATACTGCTTCTGTTTCCATGTGGTGCTCCATTGAACCTTGAAGTACTTGGTGTTGTAACTTCATGTATAATGGTCCACTTGATCCAGGTTGCTAATGGGTATCTCAAAGTAGGTCAGATTGGGCTGGAGGTTGATGGCTCGGTGATCCACGTCCTTGTAGAGATCTGGCTAGTTAGGAAGTTGGAAAGACTTTTGGTGTTGTGTCGTGTGGAAAACGTTGTGCATAGTGGGTAACTCAGGTGGTAACTCCAGCCAGTAGCCGTCTACTCTTTGTCTTGCAGTGATCCTCGAGAGGGTCGATAAATCTTGGTGTGGGTCTTCCTTTGACATGGAAATGCTTGATTCCTTTGAGAGGAGTGTCTTGCAGATAAACATGGGCTTTGACGCAGAAGTTCACTTCTTGACGATGGTGGTTGGTATAGTTCTTTCTCCTTGACATGGCGGTCTTCAAACGTTCCCTAACTAGCTGAACGACTCTTCTTCCGTCTTCGGGTAGACAAGTAGGTCACCAATTAAAGATTACAACCAGCTTGTCCAAGTACTCTAGGAGGACTATTCATGGGGTACATAAATTGGTTGAGGCATTGGTGAGGGCCATAGTTGAGTATTGGCCAAGGTTTTCTTGACCTAGAGTCAAGACCCAGGGTCATGATCCGACCATGTTGTGTCTTGGTAGGGCTTAAGGGTTTCAAGGATTCTAGTGTGCATGTGAACATTTATCATCTTACCCTTAAGCACGATTTTTGAGATGCCAATAGTTCTATCTAGTCCTTTAAACAAATCACTTCATATTACCGAAAGAATCATCTCGTATAGGTCAACTCCAAACATCACTTATGCTATTCATATCCTCATGACTGCCAAGAGGTGGTCTAACAAAATCATACATGTCAACTATCCCCAAACTCATATGTATGGTTATCCTCATGTAAAAGTCTATGGGTAGAACATACAAGCTGCTAAGCTTGAATTAAACATGACAATCCAAGTGCTGAGCCTATTCTTCCAAGGTCTAATATAATGCATCTCTATCCTAAGGAAACATGTCATATACCACACCAAGATCTTGTTTCCTTCTTATGAATCAACTCCAACATCCCATTAACTTCCGTCAATCACTACATAATCTATTAATGCTAGAAATCCAATGTTTATGGTGTTCCACATGATCTTATAATGTTCTATAATCTCCAGATATTTGAAAGGGCTATCCTTACTATAGTCATTCCACCAATTTCCATTATCATGTTCAAGTAAACTCCAAGGTCAGTGTTATATAGATCCCTAAATCAATTCTAGCAATTAATCCAATCTCCTAGTTTGTTGTCCATCGAGAAACATGGTATCATGATCTAGATCATCAGTCTAAATCCAATTTACTCTGAACCATGTAGACTTAATCAGCATCTATACTCAACTAGTATCACCTCTTTAATCCAAATCTCATGTCCAGCAAGAATATCTACATGTTTCCCCCAAGTCATTATCGTAATATCGACTACCTCCTATCAATATCCCCTGGCTAAGTCAAATCCCTATACTTCCAAGAATTTCATCTTGCGATTATAATTGTCCTACAAAATCCAATTTACTCTAGGGTGATGAAAGCTATGCTACTCTATTATCATGATCCCACCAAGTTCATCTACCAACATGAAAGCCTCATAATCCACCAAAGAGTCTCAGATAATTGCTCAAGGCCACTGATATAAAATCATCAAGTCATTTGTCCTGTATCATATACCCTCAAATTGGTCTTCCCTATGGCATCATCAGTTCTGGTGCTATCTTAGGATGATAATGTGCTAGTTCACTATGTCCGCTAGTTCCATAATGAACCCTGTACTAAGCAAAGGTTGTTGGGGCTCAATTGGTTCTTTTGCACTTTCGTAGGTTAAGCACATGGTTAAGGATTTGAGTTGGGGTATCTCGTGAAGTCTTGAAGGGTCTAGGGATGGGTTTCTAATCTTGAAGGGTAAACATAACTCTACATGGTTGCACTTGGTCGAGGAGGCTGTAGCAAAAAGTCTTCGGTGCTAGTTGGTTGTCGAGGTGGAATCCTTGGTGTATCATGTCTTGCTGGTCTTCAGTTGACGAGGGAGATGAGAGGGAAAAGTAGCATAGAGGAGGTGCCTACATGAGGTTCTATAGTGCAAGTGCAAACAAACAAGTGCCGAAAGGGCCAAACACAAGCATTAAGATAAGGTAGGTGATATAGTCGCGTACTTATTTCCTAGGGCAAAAGGGCGACTTATATCAACACACAAACAAATAAAAAACAAGCAACATAGAACATGGTTCTATTCGAACCATCACACATACTCGACTGCGCATAGGGGGTACACGACTCATCCTACCCTAGGGGTTCTCGGACTCAGTAGTTGTGCTTGCTTCGTGTCTTGTGCAGTCTTCTGGGTTTTCCTCAGATGTCGATATGTCTCTTGTAGTTGTTCGATGAAACAATCCGGGTTGGTCCTGAAGAATCTTCAACAACTTATTGCTTGATAAGCTGACAGGGTGAAGGTGGTTCCTCGTAGCTGGCATTGACTCAGTCTTCTGTTGTCTTCTTAATCATGACGATCCCTTTTGCCTTCTAAGGCGTAGAGGGTACCAGGTAGGTAATCCTTTATGCAATGACATTAACAAGGCATAGTAGAGTTCCAACATGTCGGTTACGTTGACGAAAACATTGACACCAAGAGTGGGGCAAGAATAGAACTGTTTTCCTGCTCACTAAAGTGAGGCGGACCAAATGGCAAGGTTCTCATCCACTGGTGGTTGCCGACACAACAACGGTAAAGACATGGTTGCTCTATTAGCGATGTATATCATGATCTTGCATATCTTACACCCTGATCGTCACAGGACAAGGTTGCATCATCCCAGGGCAATGTCAAGGGTGTCACCATCTTCCGAGTCTTGGTGTCATCATCCCTCAAGAAGGTACCTTCTGTTTGTATTGTCTTGTCGTGGTGTCGCCAAACTTGTGTTCAGAAAATGTGGTTGAATGTCTGGCAAGGTGGTTTCTGTACAGGTTCCCCACGAGGATTACAAGGAATGTAGTGGTGAGGGGCATAAGGGTTCTAGCGACCGTTTACAAAAGTTTTGAAGGGGAAGAGATCAACAAGGAAAATATACCTTAGTTTTTAGAAAAACTCAGAAGGGAAGAGAAGTATAGATAATTTTAAAAATTAGTAATAGTTTTGAAAATATTTTTACCCTAACTAACAACGATGCTAATTAAGGCTTCCTACAGTCAGGATGGCTCTGATACCAGCTATGTGGGGACCCCAACTCATAAGTTGAGATCACCGAATGCACGCGTAAAGTGATCCCAGAGATCAATGCTCACTGAACACACAGAAGATGAATAAAAAGAGTCTGACATCCATACATACCATCTTACACAAATTATGACCATTATGGTCAAATCTTACATAGTTAAATCCTTAAGAGCTAAACATCAAATAAAGCACAAGCAGCGGAAATCTTCGTTGATAAGTAGAGCCCATGCCATCTGCCTTAACCCTACATGCATTCTGATTGGGAAGCGTCCTAGCTCGCATGCTCATCACCAAAGAAATCTTCATCTTACTCCTGTTCTTTCATGCCTGGCCAATAAAATAACTAGTGGCAAGCCAATGAGTACTTTGAATGTACTCGCAAGCAACCCAGGAGTGATAAAATAATAATTATGCAAGGCTCTACTGCTAAATTGGCATTTTTGTGGAAAGCTAGTTTTTCTCATGCAAGTATGATCAACATTTATCAAGGACATGAATGCGTCTGCAGCAAGTATCAGGAGGTTACACACATCAACATCGAGAAAGAGTTATGAACAACTCATGCTCACTCATCACGACTTCCTCATGAATCACATCACCAATATTACCAAACTATGTTGTTTGTCAGAAACATATGTACATAGTCTAGCAGCACCACCCAACTGTCCTTGACCGTGGGCACGGCTATTCAAATAGTTTGACACTCTGCACAGGTTCCACACTTTACCCACAAGATCCGGGAAGCTTTCGTGTCATCCATGACCCGTTGTACCTCAAGTACCCGGGGTAAGCACCCGATCACTACCTTTCCTTAGCCGTGACTAACAAGGAGTCCACTCGATTGGTAGCAGCCCCCATGCCAACATTGTCACATAATAAATTTTTGTGGAGCCACGCTCCCATATTCATCGTATAACACAAGCATGGGGTACCAACTATGTGTCTGATGCCCTATAAACACAGTCATGTCCGCCCTACCTAGCACGACCCCATCCCGAGAGTGACCACACCACTCCCATCACTAGTAATGCGGGCATCCATGTTAGCATGAACTAGGTAATCAATAATGCCCTTTCCCCTATAAGGGTAGAGTGGTTGCGCATGTAGGGTTGGGACGATCAACAAATCTAAATCTAATCCATCTCTGTAAACAACACTTTCATCAAGCCTCAGTACACTACCTCTCCACCAAGTAGTGACCTAATTCATTATCATCTCCCTGGGGCATTAGTGGCACCCACTGGGGCTATTTGCAAGTATGTCAAACCACACGTGTTTCTTTCCATGCATAACTCTGACCCATTTTGCATAGCCAACTACTATAGCATATTTCTACAACCCACCAACACAACTTTAAACAAGGATAGAGTCATGAACAATGTAGGTATCAACGGGATATGCACCGGAGGCAAGCCTAGCAAGGTTGCCATTCAAGATATCATGCATTCAACAATAACAAAAAGAAATGCTATTATGATAAAAGGGTTCATCATGGTCAAAGGGCTGCTTGCCTGTCTTAACCAAGTCCTTGGGGTCTTTAGATGTGTCTGGTCCAACTCCTTCGTCAATGTTGTAATCTAACGTCACAAAAATAACAACACACAATAAGACCATAACACAAACAGAAAATAAAAGTGCTCATAAAAATGTTCACTTATTTTTGTTAAATATTAGGATGAAAACTAAGAATGGAAAAAAAATATTAGTTTTGCATTTTGGGCTAAATAGAGGTATGGATTTTTAAAGAGGGACTTAAATGCTCAAATTGATTTAAATTTGAATAGTACAGAAAAGTGTGATGGATTTGCATGAAAGTTACACCATTACATAGGTGGGATTATTACAAGATTTTTGGATGTGGAAATATTTAATTTGGATAAATATTTAATCCTGTGGAATATTTTGAAAACAGTTAGAAAAGAAAAAGAAAAAGAGCACTGTGCTACTGGGCCAAAAGAGCCGCAGCACAATAGGCCTAGAAGAGAATCGCTCAGGCGGGCCAGAGCAGCACGCGCGCCACGTTTAAACCTGACGTGTGGGGCCCGGGCGTTAGTGAGAGAGAGAGAGGGTCGAGGGAGAGGTCAGGATGATAGGCGGGGCCCGCCTGTCATCTTTGACCTCATGACCAGAGGGGTTGGCGAGCTCACCGGCGGCGATGCAAGGCACGACGAGATCGGGAAAGGGCACGGCTGGGCTCAGCATCGAGTCACCATTCAGGTGGTGGTGGTCGCGGTCGGCGGAGTGGCCCTGTGCCCACTCGTGTCTGGTGAAGCTAGGGAGGAGTAAAGAATGTGGTAGGAGCTTTAGATGCTCTGGAGAGCCAGTGGAGTGAGGAGGGAGGTGAGGAAGAGAGAGGAGCTGCTGTACAGGGAGATAAATGGCGGTGTTTTACCCGTTAATCATTGAACAATGGCCAGGGAGAGTCACTGGAGGTATAAGAGGACTAGGAGGGGCTGTGGTAAAATTTTGAGCCCATGGAGATTAGTGGAAGAGGTCAAAGTGATGCTTTTGGAAAATTGGCTCAAGGTTTTTGATGTTGGTTTGGGCAAGTAGACGAATTCCTCTTGGCATGAGACTTGACAGGGTCAAATGGCATGAAGAAATAAGGTGTTCCACCAAGTTTGAGTCCATTTGGGTAAAGTTGCCAATGCATCATTTGTAAACCCTAGGAATCATTAGAAATGGATTTTTGAAGATTTAGTCATGCGAATCTTTTCTCCTTGATGAACCACTTGGTGTAGTGTCATCATTTGAGGATTTGAGCATGTCCACAAAATTTGGGATGAAACGGAGAAAGTTGGCAATGTAAAGTTGTTCAAACTTGGATCTGGTCAGAGAGAGTTTTGGGGTACTTTTGTGAACCAAAACTATTTTGATTGGTTGAAACTTTGCAAGGTCATCATATTATGCATATGTGACTTGCTATAATTTTCCTGGATTTATTTGAAAATATTTCTTATAGAAGCATCTCAAATACTTGAAATGGACAGAAACAGTTTTGGAAGGTTTGGTCCAACATTTTGAACATGACCATGTGTTGAAACTCATATATATGGACAATATATGTCCACTGAGCTTCCCTAAATTTTTACAAATATTTTTGAAACATTAAAATAATTTTAACCTATTAAAAACCATTTCCGGCCTTAAGAAAAAGCCTTTAAATTAAATAGAAAATAACTTTTAAAATAATATTTTTGTGGTTTATGGGAGTCCTATATCTAATAGGATTCAAATATAATTTTTGAAAGAATTTTCACTTCCCAGATTAAATACTTGTAGTTCAAGCCTGAACTCAGGGTTTTTTGGAAAACCTAATTTTGAAAATACTTATTGGCAAATTATTTTTGAAAGAAAATACTATGTTATCCTATACACATGGCATGATCATTGGGCAAAGTTTTGGATCAAGGAGATGGAGTATAAGAGTTGGTGGATTTATTTTATTTTTAGAGCACTTGCAAATAACATACAAAAACCAATCAAAGCAACAACCAAAACACTCAAAAGTTTTTGTCGAACCATATTTTTATCATGATTATTAGCTTAACTGTAGTGGCATGAAAATCAGGGTGTGACACGGGTGATGACCAACGTCACCGAAAGGGGTTTCGGGGGCCCCCGGCAAGTGTTGGGGCCCCCATGGGCCAAGGGGAGGGGCAAACTAGCCCACTAAGGGGCTGAGCGCCCCCCTCACCCCATCTCACATAACCAGGAGGGTAGGGGGCACCCCTAGGGCTTCCCACCTCCCAGCTTGGGGGGCAAGTCACCCTAGGGGAGATCCCATCTGCCCTGGCCGCTGCCCTCCTAGGAAAAACTATTGGGAAACATATCATGCAATTTCAAAAAAAAATTTCCTACACTCACACAAGATCTATCGAGGAGATGCATAGCAACGAGAGGGGGAGAGTATGTCCACGTATCATCGTAGACCAAAAGTGGTAGCGTTTACTTAATGCAGTTGATGTAGTCGAACGTCTTCTTGTTCCGACCGATCGAGTACCGAACGTACAACACCTCCGAGTTCTGCACATGTTCAGCCTGATGATGTCTGAGGGAGTCCTGGATTAGGGGGTGTCCGGATGGCCGGACTAAGACCTTTGGCCGGACTCCCGGACTATGAAGATACAAGATTGAAGACTCCGTCCCGTGTCCGGATGGGACTTTCCTTGGTGTGGAAGGCAAGCTTGGCGATACGATATGAAGATCTCCTCCCATTGTAACTGACTCTGTGTAACCCTAGCCCTCTCCGGTGTCTATATAAACCGGAGAGTTTTAGTCCATAGGACGAAGAACAATCATACCATAGGCTAGCTTCTAGGGTTTAGCCACTCCGATCTCGTGGTAGATCTACTCCTGTACTACCCATATCATCAATATTAATCAAGCAGGAGTAGGGCTTTACCTCCATCAAGAGGGCCCTAACCTGGGTAAAAACATCGTGTCCCTTGTCTCCTGTTACCATCCGCCTAGACGCACAGTTCGGGACCCCCCACCCGAGATCCGCCGGTTTTGACACCGACATTGGTGCTTTCATTGAGAGTTCCTTTGTGTCATCGCCTTTAGTCCCGATGGCTTCTTCGCTCGTCAATCGCGATGCGGTCCGGGATGAGACTTTTCTCCCCGGACAGATCTTCGTATTCGGCAGCTTCGCACTGCGGGCCAACTCGTTTGGCCATCTGGAGCAGATCGAAAGCTACGCCCCTGACCATCAGGTCAGGTTTGGAAGCTTAAACTACACGGCCGACATCCGCGGGGACTTGATCTTCGACGGATTCGAGCCACAACCGGGCGCGCCGCACTGTCTCGATGGGCATGATCTAGCTCTGCCGCCGGACAGCGTCCAGAGTGCCGCTTAGGTATCCACTCCGACCATTAGCTCGGAGCCGACTGCGCTAGCCAGGGACGGACGGTTGGACGCCGCTCCAGGAGCCGCAATCTCTGCAGCGATAGAGCTGAATACCAGCCTAGTCCTTTGCAAGGCCCGTGACTCCAAGGTGCCGGACTCCGTTCCGGACTCTGAATATACCGCACCCCTTCCGATCGAACCCAATCGAGCTTCGATCATGGAGTTCACCGCTGCGGACGTCCTTCAGCACTCGCCCTTTGGCGATATCCTAAATTCACTAAAGTCTCTCTCTTTATCGAAAGAACCCCGACCGGACTACGGTCGGGGTGGTTGGGATGCGGACGATGAAGTTCAAACCCCACCCACCACCCACTTGATAGCCACTGTCGACGATTTAACCAACATGCTCGATTTTGACTCTGAAGATATCAACGGTATGGACGCCGATAAAGGAGACGATCAGGAACCAGCACCTATAGGGCGCCGGAAAGCCACCTCATCATACGATGTATGCATGGTAGACACACACAACAGAAACGACAATGAGGACCAAAAGGATGCGGCCAGTGATCGCTCCCTCGAAAAACAATCAAAGCGGCGGCGTAAGCGCAAGGCCAAGCCCCACCCCGACAAAGACCCAGCCATAGAGCAGGGTGAATCAACAGAAGACGAACATGTCGTTGAGCATCCGTACAAACAAGGCGGACAATCCGAACAACCAATCCCCGGGAAAGATAATAGCCCAGACGACCTCACGCCAGACAAATTGCTAGAACATCAGAACTTCCACCAAAGGCTCGTTGCCACTGCACGTAGCCTGAGAAAGCAGAAGCGGAGGCTCAAGACAACGGAAGATGCACTCAGGATCAGATGGGGCAAAGTACTCAATACCGCACACAAGTACGGCAGCAGTCGTCACACAAAGAGCTACCCGAAGCGGAAACTACTACCGGAATTTGATGAAGAGGCCATAAAGCCCCCACAATCAAAAAATAAGGAAGCCACAAGGTCGGATAGACGACCCTACAATCAATCTCACACATCAAAGGACGCCGCACTCAATATGGCGCGCGATCCGTCCAAGAATTTGCATCAGAAAACTGGCCCAACCAGATCCATCTATAGGCCAAGAAAGCAGGCCCCAGTGAGTGATGCAATGCAAAAAACACCCGAACATCGCGACACGCCTAAATACAGGGGCGCCGCACACTCCCTATGTTTTACCGATGAGGTACTGGACCATGAATTTCCAGCCGGATTCAAACCCGTGAACATAGAAGCATACGACGGAACAACAGACCCTGGAGTCTGGATCGAGGACTACATCCTCCACATACACATGGCCAGAGGAGATGACCTCCATGCCATAAAATACTTACCCCTTAACCTCAAAGGGCCAGCCCGACATTGGCTTAAAAGCCTTCCCGAAAACACTATTGGAAGTTGGGAAGTGCTTGAGGACGCTTTCCGGGCAAATTTTCAAGGGAGCTATGTCCGACCCCCGGATGCAGATGATCTGAGCCATATAACTCAGCAGCCCAGAGAGTCAACCCGGAAGCTCTGGAACAGATTCCTTATCAAAAAGAATCAGATAGTCGACTGTCCGGACGCAGAGGCCCTAGCAGCTTTCAAACATAGCGTCCGAGACGAATGGCTCGCCAGACACCTCGGCCAAGAAAAACCGTGAACAATGGCCGCGTTAACAAGCCTCATGACCCGCTTTTGTGCAGGAGAGGATAGCTGGTTGGCAAGAAGCAGCACCAGCGACCCGAATACATCCTAACCCAGAGATGGGAACGGGAAGCCGCGCCATAACAAAGAACCGCGCCGGATCAAGGACAACAGCCCGATGAGCACAGAAGTAAACGCCGGATTCCAAAGCTGTCGGCAAAATCAGAAAAAGGCGCCCCCAAAGACGATAGGGACGAGCTATCCAACCTCAACAAAATCTTGGACAAAATATATCAAATCCACAGCACTCCTGGGAGACCTGCAAACCATACCCATAGAGATTGTTGGGTCTTTAAGCAGTCCGGCAAACTCAACTCCGAACACAAGGGGCTCGACACACCAAGCAAAGATGACGATGCACCCCACAAGCAGAACACCGGAGAACAAAAGAAGTTCCCACAAGAAGTCAAGACAGTAAATCTACTTCATGTGACAAAAGGGAAGGGCAGAATGGCACCTACGAAGACACGCGCCGTACGGCCAGCCCCAGAGGAGCAACGCCATTGGTTGTCACAACCAATCACCTTCGATCATCAGGATTACTCCAGAGGAGACCAGAACGCAGGCTGGACTGCCTTGGTCATAAATCCAATTATTAACGGACTCCAATTTACAAACGCCCTTATAGACAACGACAACGACTTGAACCTGTTATATCAGGACACAGTCCGCAAACTCGGGGTAAACCCAGTTATAATCCACCTTGGCAACACTTCCTTTCAAGGAGTCACGCCAGGCCCGGATACCCCAAGTATGGGTTCCCTTACGTTAGAAGTCACGTTCGGATCACCCGACAACTTCCGAAGCGAAAAGCTAACATTCCACATCGCCCCATTCGTAAGTCGCTATCAAGCGCTACTGGGACGTGAAGCTTTCGCCCGCTTTAACGCAATACCGCATTACGCATCCCTTACACTCAAAATGCCCGGCCCAAAGGGCATCATTTCATTACAGGGGAACATAAATTGACCCCCAAAGTACGGGCAAAGGTGCGGCTGCCTAGACAGCCGCCCACAAACCCAGCCCTACTATCCCGAACACGGCTCGACGAGTCCAGCGTAAACATGCTTAATAGCCGCATACCCCCGCACAAGGGGCTCCGTGTGCTCACGCCCGGAGACAATACAACTCAACTCTTGCTCCAACTATATTTTGTTTATTTCAATATAAGATTTCTCGCACGCTTATTTTTTACTAGGTTCCTCTCTTTCGCAGACGAACATCGTGCTACACCCGTCCAGGATACGGCACAACGGAGACACAGGCGCAGACGTGCAGCAGGGACCTGTTTCAAGGATTCTTTTCAGATTAAGACCCTGCGTAAACCTTTTTTACTGTCTCTTGTTGATAACATCCCCCGGTTTCCTCTATAGCCGAGGAGGAGGCTGGCGTCTTGGCATGTGGCCACGCCAGAATTTTTGCGCGTACCTGGACACTAGGGGCTTTTTTACCAAGGGCTCTATTTCGGCCCGTCTTCATAAAGACCGAATAACTTAGGGAGTGTTCGGCGTCGTGAGTTTGGCCCTATATGCATCAGCTCCGAATCATGTCTTTGGTCAAATGTTGGGTTTGCCCGGCTCCTGTGTTTTGCTGCCTTACGTTCCGTTATATCGGCTAACGCGGCACCAGGAAAACTACTGCGATTGTGCCCCGGTTCGGCCAGGTGAGCACCTCAGTAGAGAAAGCCGAAAACTGACTGTCATGATATAGCGAGAGACTGGTCAACCACTCGATGACTTTCGGAATCTTTAGGATTCCCCCGCATTAACGAAGGGCCGCTTCCCGGTCAGGCACACTCACGCCCCGAATTCGGGCGAGCGCGGTGCCCCTAGGGGCTATTCAGTAGCCCCACTGTCAAACTCCTATGGCTAAGTGAAAGTGATAAAGCATTATAGTCCGGTTGCCTAGTTCGCCGCGCCACCACCTCCTTTGTAGGACCAAGATGTTGGATTAAGTGTGAAAAGGCGCCTTTTTGCGAACACCCCCGCATTCTATGCATGGGGGCTGAAGCCAACGACTGCCATCTTTCAGGTTATATACAAATATATACATTAAACGACCGCACAAGAGGCATCATGATTCTTGCAAGCACAAGTATAAAAAGCTTTTTTCATAAAAACAAAATTCGTTTTACAAATAGTATAAGCTATTCGAACACAACATCCTTCGAGCACTGCGACTCTATTATACGAGTGCCAGGAAGAACTTCCTCAAAATAGTGCTTGGCAGGTACTCGGCTTTCGTCCGAATCCTGGGACGCAACAATACCGGCCTTCATATCTGCCCAATATGTTTTGACACCGGCAAGAGCCATCTGTGCGCCCTTTATGCACGCCGACCTCTTCATTGCATCAGCATGCGGCACCGAACCAAGGAACTGCTGCACCAAGCCAAAATTACTCTTCGGCTCCGGCTTCTCCGGCCACAGACGACTCGCAACATACCTCATGGCGAGTCCGGATAACCTATTCAGCTCCGCCCAGGCAGGTAAACGGTCGGATACTGACAGTGGGCATTCTGGATTGTGGTACTGCGACCAAAAAAGCTCTTCCAATTCATGGTCACCTCGGCTGCGGAAGTGTTCGGTCGCGTCCGCCGCACTTGCTGCCAAATCCAGATAAGCGTTTTCCGCACTCCACTGCCGGTCTAATGGAACATACTTGGGGTCTCCGAACTTCATCCGCAACATATAAGGCTTTCCAGCCGTGATATCTCTAGCCTGACGCATCTCCTCCTTCATCGCTCTCATTGCAGAGCAAGTATCCTTGGCTTCGGCAGTGATCTTTTCAAGGTCCTTCTGAGCCGCCCTATCTTCTTGTTCAAGAACTTTACAGCGGTCGGTAGCATCCTTCAATTTTATGGCCATCTCGGCTATTACTTTCTTGCTCTGGCGGTGAGCAGCATGTTCGGCTTTTAGCTCTTCAGCCGCTTTAACGGTAGCCGCATCACTTTTTCTTGCTTGCTCCTTGGCTCGGGCAAGTTCCGCCCGAAGGTTCTCCAGGGCAGCAGCCCCATCTACATAAAGCATATATCTATAAGGCCCGTGCATCAAGCTCCTATTACCGGGTGTCTTTTGAAACATACCTTGAGCCTCGTCTAGCCGCTTATTTACAAGCGCGATGTCGGCATCTGCTACGTCAAGTTGCCGCTTTAGTTTGGCAGATTCATCAGTCCGGCTAGCCACCGAACGCCTCGCCACCTTCATGGAATAGGCGACATATTATACCTGGGGTTATGATCCTCTGTGCGTCGTCACTCGTGACGACACACAGAGTCTCAGGGGCTACTATTCATACAGGGCAGATTTAATATGCGGCTCTACCAAAAGGTACACCTTTTTACGTACCTCAAAGCCTGTTAGTAAACTCCTGGCAGCCTCGTACAATCCGCTCTCCGCGGATGAAATCCTTCCAATCACCGTATCCATCAACATACGGTGTTCTTCTGAGATGGACGCCCTCCCAAGCAGATCCTTCAGCCCTTCCGCCGGCGCGCAAGAGGGTGCCGGACTAACCTGACGACCTTTTCCAGGGTCCGGACTTGAAGAAACCCTCCAGGACGATACCTCGGGGTCGCCAGCCTCATGAGACGGTGCAACAAGGGGAGGCGTTTCGCTCTCTATCATCTCTGGACGAAGATCCCCTGAAGATGAGCTCTGCTGAAGGGTTGAGATCCGAACTGCAAGATAATGTTTCGGTTATTTTCCTCAGGAATAAAACATGAGTGTGATTCATTATGGAACCCCTCCCTTCACTTACGTCTTGGGGGAGAGCGGGTCCCCTTTAGGGGGCGATTCGGCCGGGGCGTTCTCCGGTGCCGAACCCTCTAACGAAGATTTCTTTCCCCGTTTTGAGGTTATCACCTCCGGGTCTTCAGAGGTAGTCCTTTTCTTTCCCTGGTCGGGGGAATTTTCGATTCTTCCCTTCCTAACGGCCTCCTTCATGGAGGCGGTAGCTCCTTGGTTCCCCCCTCCGCCTTCCGCCAACGGCGCGACCTCCAGCATCCTGGTCAGCATGGGATTCGGCACGGTCTTGGGCAGGGGGGCTGGACACCTGATAAGCTTTGCCTTCGCCATCCACTCCTGTTCAAATGACAACTCTGCTAAAGGGTAATTTTGATAAAAATATGGATGGTGTGTCCAAATACGGGGCTACTTACTTTAGCATCCGGGCGATTGCAGCTCAGACCTGCTTCCTCGGACAAATCCGGACACCTTGCTTGTGATCCGAAGAACAATTTGTACATCTCCACGGGTGTCGTTCCCATGAAATGTTGTAGGACTTGTGGTCCCTCCGGATTGAACTCCCACAGGCGGAGAGGTCGACGTTTGCAGGGCAGTGTGCGGCGAATCACCATGACTTGCGCCACTACGGTCAAATTGATATCTCTTTCTAGAAGATCTCGAATACGGCCCAGCAGCAAGGGCACATCTTTGGGCGGCCCCCAGATAAGTCCTTCATTAACCCATGACACCAGTCGTGGTGGGGGACCCGAGCGAAAAGTAGGTGGTGCCACCCATGTGGTGCCCCTAGGGGCTGTGATGTAAAACCAGTCCCGTTGCCATAAGCCGAGCTCCTCTTGAAAAGAGCCTTCGGGCCATGGAGCATCGTCCATCTTGCTTATTATAGCCCCTCCGCACTCAGCATGCTGCCCCTCAATCATTTTCGGTTCCACTTTGAAAGTTTTTAGCCACAATCCGAAGTGAGGGGTGATATGGAGGAAGGCCTCGCACACGACAATGAGTGATGAGATCTGGAGGATGGACTCCGGAGCTAGGTCGTGGAACTCCAGCCCATAGTAAAACATAAGCCCCCTCATAAAGGGATCGATCGGGAAGCCTAGCCCCCGAAGGAAGTGAGATGCAAACACCACGCTTTCACCGGGCTGGGGAGTGGGAACAGCTTGCCCTTGAGTAGGCAGTCTATGCGAGATTTCGCCGGTTAGATACGTGGCATCTCTCAACTTTCATACATCTTCTTCCGTAATGGAGGAAGGCATCCATCGGCCTTGAAGGTCGGAGCCGGACATCTTCAAAGGTCCGAAGTGCCTAAAACTAGAGCTTTGGGTGTGGAACTCGAAGCGAGGGGTGGATTTGATTGGTTTGAGAAGAAGGGAGCTGGGCCTTGGTCCCTTTATAAAGGAGGCGAATACCAAGAGCCCTCCCGTAACCGTTTGAGACTCGCTTTCAATTAGGGAGTCATACCTGAGTCAAGGTTGGGTTACCCACGCCCGTATTGATGAGAATCCCGGAATAAGGGGACACGATCTCTGCTTTGACAAGACGTGCCAAGGAAACCGCCTCGCTGAACGCGCTGAGGTGGAACAGTAAAATGAATAAAAGCCTGACCGTGGCATGATGTCACGCCGCGGAGTACGTCAGCAGATCCGATTGATGCAAATATTATTCTCTCTACGGTGGAATGTGGAACTTATTTTGCAGAGCCGGACACTACCCTGGTGTTCAACATCTTCTATGGAATATTCGGAGGAGGAACCCGCCTTGCAATGCTGAAGACAATATGCGCGCCGGACTCTTCGTCATTCAAGCCTGGTTCAGGGCCTACTGAGGGAGTCCTGGATTAGGGGGTGTCCGGATGGCCGAACTAAGACCTTTGGCCGGACTCCCGGACTATGAAGATACAAGATTGAAGACTCCGTCACGTGTCCGGATGGGACTTTCCTTGGCGTGGAAGGCAAGCTTGGCAATACGATATGAAGATCTCCTCCCATTGTAACCGACTCTGTGTAACCCTAGCCCTCTCTGGTGTCTATATAAACCGGAGAGTTTTAGTCCATAGGACGAAGAACAATCATACCATAGGCTAGCTTCTAGGGTTTAGCCACTCCGATCTCGTGGTAGATCTACTATCGTACTACCCATATCATCAATATTAATCAAGCAGGAGTAGGGTTTTACCTCCATCGAGAGGGCCCGAACCTGGGTAAAAACATCGTGTCCCTTGTCTCTTGTTACCATCCGCCTAGACGCACAGTTCGGGACCCCCTACCCGAGATCCGCCGGTTTTGACACCGACAATGTCCCTCGATGTCTTGATCCAGTAGAGGGTCAAAGGAGTAGATGAGTTCCGTCAGCACAACGGTGTGGTGACGGTGATGGTGATGTGATCCGCGTAGGGCTTCACCTAAGCACTGTGAGAATATGACCGGAGGCGTAAACTGTGGAGGGGGCGCCGCACACGGCTTGGAGCAATTGATGTGTCTTATAGGGGCGCCCCCGTATATAAAGGAGGGAGGGAGAGGAGGCCGGCCTTAGGTGCGCCCCAAGTGGGAAGGAGTCCCGCTTGGACTCCTAGTTGGATTCGCCCCCCTTCCTTTTACCGGAGGGGAAAAGGGGGAAGGAGAGCGAGTAGGAGAAGGAAAGGGGGGCGCCGCCCACTTCCCTAGTCCAATTCAGCCTCCTCCCTTGTGGGCGGCATGCCAACCCCTTGTGGGCTGCTTAGCCTCCCTCCTATGGCCCATATGGCCCATATCTTTCCCTGGGGGATTCCGGTAACCCCTCCGGTACTCCGGTATGTACCCGATACACTCCGGAACCCCTCTGGTGTCTGAATACTACCTTCCAACATATAAATCTTTACCTCTCAACCATTTCGAGACTCCTCGTTCTGTCTGTGATCTCATCCGGGACTCCAAACAACATTCGGTCACCAAATCACGTAATTCATATAATACAAATTGTTAACGAATGTTAAGCGTGTGGACCGTACGGGTTTGAGAACTATGTAGACATGACCGAGACACCTCTCCGGTCAATATCCAATAGCAAAACATGGATGCTCATATTGGTTCCCAGATATTCTACGAAGATCTTTATCAATCGAATCGCTATGACAACATACGCTATTCCCTTTGTCATCGGTATGTTACTTGCCCGAGATTCGATCGTCGGTATCTTCATACCTAGTTCAATCTCGTTACCAGCAAGTCTATTTACTCGTTCCGTAATGCATCATCTCGCAACTAACTCATTTGTCACATTGCTTGCAAGGCTTCTTATGATGTGCATTATTGAGAGGGCCCAGAGATACCTCTCCGATACTCGGAGTGATAAATCCTAATCTCGATCTATGCCAAACCAAAAAATACCTTCGGAGATACCTGTAGATCATATTTATAATCACCCATTTACATTGTGACATTTGATAGCACACAAGGCATTCCTCCGGTGTCCGGGAGTTGCATAATCTCATAGTCGGAGGAATATATATTTGACATGAAGAAAGCAGTAGCAATAAAACTGAACGATCATTATGCTAAGCTAACAGACGAGTCTTTTCCATCACATCATTCTCCTAATGATGTGATCCCGTTCTTCAAATGACAACACATGTCCATGGGTAGGAAACTTAACCATCTTTGATCAACGAGCTAGTCTAGTAGAGGCATACTAGGGACACAGTGTTTTGTCTATGTATTCACACATGTATCAAGTTTTCGGTTAATAAAATTCTAGCATGAATAATAAACATTTATCATGATATAAGGAAATATAAAATAACAACTTTATTATTGCCTCTAGGGCATATTTCCTTCAGTCTCCCACTTGCACTAGAGTCAATAATCTAGTTCACATCACCATGTGATTTAACACGAATAGTTCACATCTGTATGTGATTAACACCCATAGTTCACATCACCATGTGACCGACACCCAAAGGGTTTACTAGAGTCAATAATGTAGTTCACATCGCTATGTGATTAACACCCAAAGAGTACTTATGTGTGATCATGTTTTGCTCGTGAGAGAAGTTTAGTCAATGGTTCTACTACATTGAGAGCCGTATGTATTTTGCAAATTTTCTATGTCTACAATGCTCTGCATGGAGCTACTCTAGCTAATTGCTCCCACTTTCATCATGTATCTAGATTGAGACTCAGAGTCATCTGGATCAGTGTAAAGCTTACATCGACGTAACTCTTTACGACGAACTCTTTATCACCTCCATAACCGAGAATACTTCCTTAGTCCTCTTAGGTAACTAAGGATAACTTTGACCGTTATCCAGTGATCTACTCCTGGATCACTATCGTACGCCCTTGCCAAACTCATAGCAAGGCACACAACTGGTCTAGTACATAGCATGATATACTTTATAGAACCTATGACTGAGGCATAGGGAATGACTTTCATTCTCTTTCTATCTTCTGCCGTGGTCGGGCTTTGAGTCTTACTCAACTTTACACCTTGTAATACAGGCAAGAACTCCTTCTTTGACTGATCCATTTTGAACTCTTTCAAAATATTGTCAAGGTATGTACTCATTGAAAATTCTTATCAAGCGTCTTGATCTATCTTTATAGATCTTGATGCCCAACATGTAAGCACCTTCACTGAGGTCCTTCTTTGAAAAACTCCTTTCAAAATCTCCTTTATGCTTTCTAGAAAATTCTACATCATTTTCGATCAACATTATGTCATTCACATATACTTATCAGAAAGGCTGTAGTACTCCCACTCACTTTCTTGTAAATACAGGCTTCACCGCAAGTTTGTATAAAACTATATGCTTTGATCAACTCATCAAAGTGTATATTCCAACTCTGAGATGCTTGTTACAGTCCATAGATGGATCGCTGGAGCTTGCACACCTTGTTAGCACCTTTAGGATCGACAAAACCTTCTGGTTGCATCATATACAACTATCCTTAGAGATATCCATTTAAGGAATGCACTTTTGACATCCATTTGCCAGATTTAATAAAATATGGCAATTGCTAACATGATTCAGACGGACTTAAGCATCACTACGATTGAGAAAATCTCATATTAGTTTGTCGAAAACCTTTTTGCGACTAGTCGAGCTTTGTAGATAGTAACACTACCATCAGCATCCGTCTTTGTAATGCCCCGAGACCGATGCGCCAGGTGTCTTCCAGTTATTCGCCATCATTGCCATGTCATTTGCTTGCGTGTTGCATTTTTCCATGTCATCAAGTGCATTTCATCTGCATGTTTTTCAAAACTTGCATCCATCTGGGTTCTCCTGGTTCTCTTTGTTGTCCGTTCCGAGCCCAACCACACTTGTACGCACCCGCTGTACCTCCCAGATCTCGTTTTGTGAGCCACAGAAAAATATTCTCGGAATGGGCCGAGAGATGATGAGTGGTCTTGGTACATCACTAGTAGACCGCCTGTCGAATTTCGTTCCATTTGAAGGTCGTTTGGTGCCCCAACGGTTAACCGTGTTAACCGTCGGACCCCTTTCTCTTTGCAGCCCAGCACCCCTCCACAACAGCACGCTAGCCCATCTAAACCCCCTCCATGCTCTCTGTCGTTGGATCACGATCGTGTGGGCGAAAACCGCACCTCATTTGGACTCTCCTAGCTCCCTCTATCTATAAATTGGCCCTCCCCCTTCACTTTCGCGGACAAAACCCTAGCCCCCTTCCTCCTCGCGCCGCCGGACACATCCACCGCCGCTGCCGGACATGTCCGCCGCCGCCCCGGCCAATCCCTGGCCGCCACTTGTCTTACCGCACCGACCCTGCCGCCGCGGCCCAGGCGCGGCCCCCCAGGCCCATGCGGCCGCCCGAGCGCCCCGCGCCCCAGCGCCACCCGGCCCATTCGCTCCGCCGCTAGAGTGCGCCTCCACTGCCTCGCCGCCGGCCACCCGCGCCGCTGCCGTCACCTTGCGTGCTGCTCCGCCGCGCCGCCCGCAGCGCGCCTGCGCCCGCGCCCCGCGACCCGACCCTGCCGCCCGGCGTCGCCTCGCCTCCAGCGACCTCACCGTTTGTCATAGCTCGGCGCCCGAGCTCAACCCCCCCCCCTCCCCCTGCCGCCATGCCTCCCCGGCCCGGATCCGACGAGATCCGACCGAGGGAGCCCCGGATCCGTCTTCCCCGCCGCCTCCGCTGTCCGCTGGTGACCGGACGAGCATGCCCAACCTCGCCGCCGACGTGCGCCAGGGCTGGACCACCCCGTCCCGGAACACCGCCGTGCATCCATCCAAACACAGCCCCATCCCGGATCTGACCGTCCCCGCACCACTTCGTCCCGAATTTCTGCGAGGTATTTTTTTTGCCAAGTCCTAGATCTGCATCATCTCATGTGTGCATTTTTGACCTGCTGTAACTTTGTGCATGTTGCACCGATTTGAGTGTATGATATGTTAAAATGTTCATCTCTTGATGCTCTACATGATGGAGTAGTTTGTATTCATGTTACTATTCATCTTGATGCATTAATCCTCGTTACAAAATTGTTAAGTGATATAAACTGCTGAAATTTGCTGCTCGTGAACATCATGTATGCATCTTGTGAGTAGTGTAACTTTGTCCCTGTTGATGCTATGGTGTTGTTTTTGATATGAACATGTTCTGATCTTCATGCTCTTCATGTTAATGTGCTTTGAATTCATGTTAGGGTGCATCTTGACATCTTAATCCCTATTGCAAAAGTGCTTGTTGTTGTTAACTACTGAAAACTGTCATAACTTGCCTATTTGTCTTTTTATATCTTTTTGTGTGATTTTCTTTTGAGCATTATGTCTACATGTTTTAGGAGAATAATTATACCTTCTTTGCAGTGGTGCAATCCATGTATTTTTTATGCCCTACAGTGAGTGCATTGAGCTTGTGAAGTGGGCTACTCGCTGTTAATGTTCTGTCATGTCTGAATCTGTTTTATCATGATGCCATGTTTGCTTGATGCTCACAATTAATCCATGCATAATGTGGAGACGCTTAGTTGACATGTTTTGTTTCCCATGTTATGCTCTATCATGCAATGCCTTTTGATGCCTCAAATATGTTCTGCAGAATATGTTTTCATTGCCATGAACATGCCTAAATGATGTTCCAGATTTCTGTTAACTTCATGATGCTATGTTGTGAGCTTGTTATCAATTAATCTATGCCTCTTAACATGCTCCAATTACATGTTTAATGAACTTTATATGTAACTTGACTAGATTTTCGCGTAGATCATCTTGGTGCGTCTTAACTTGCTGTTTAAAAACTTGAACATAAGGTTTATTCAGATATGGACCAATTTTGAAATTTGCATATATGGACTTACCGGATTTGTTATATGTTGTTTCCGGCCTCATTTAAACTTGCTTTGATGTGTTGTTCTTGTATGCCTCATCTATTGCCATGAGTAGCATCATATAGCCTTTGTCATGCATCATACTTGGTTGTGCATCATGCCTTGTTTATGTGTTGTGTGTTTACCTTGTTGTTTGCTTCTTTTCGGTTGTGCTCCTTCTCGATAATTCCTGTTTTCGTTGCGACCGTGAGGATTCGTTCGACTACGCTTGGTTTGTCTTCGCCCGTTCGTCTTCTTCACGGACTCGTTCTTCTTCCTAGCGGGATTTCAGGCAAGATGACCGTCACCTTGGATCTCACTACTATCATTGCTATGCTAATTGTATCGATGCTATCGCTATGTCATGCTTCCTACCACTTGTTTATCAAGCCTCCCAAATTGCCATGACAGCCTCTAACCTTTTTCACCCTTCCTAGCAAACCGTTGTTTGGCTATATTACCGCTTTGTTCATCCCCTCTTATAGCGTTGCTAGTTGCAGGTGCAGTTGTAGGTTGTTCCATGTTGGAACATGGATTTCATGGATATCTTGGGATATCAAAATATCTCTTATTTAATTAATGCATCTGTATACTTGGTAAAGGGTGGAAGGCTCGGCCTTATGCCTGGTGTTTTTTCCACTCTTGTCGACCTAGTTTTCGTCATAGCGATGTTATGTTCCTTGATTTTGCATCCCTAACACGGTGAGGGGTATGGACCCTCTTGATAGTTCGCATTGAATATAACTCTTCCAGCAAGGCCCAAGATTAGTTTTTCCATTTGCCAAATAACAACTAAAACTTAAATAGGGGATTTTTGCCGGGCCCCTAGTATTTTTAATCAACCCCCCCGGGAGAGTGCTCCTTTGAGTGTTTGTCCGAACCGAGCAGCCTGCAGGGCCACCTCGGGGAAACTCGAGGGTTGGTTTTACTCGTAGCTTGACTCATCCGTTGTGCTCTCCTATCGGGATTTGTCCGCACACCGGGAGGTCTTGCTAGTTTTGTTTTACCATTTGTCGAAATGTGTTGTGCAAAGGGATCCCGAGTCTGATCGGAGGTCCCGTGATGGAGGATTGTCTCCGCGGGTCATGAGCTTATAATGGGCTAAGTTAGGACACCCCCGCACGTTTTAAACTTTCGAGAGCCGTGCCCGCGGTTATGTGGTAGATGGGAATTTGTTAATATCCGGTTGTAGAGAACTTGACTCCTGATTCGAATTAAAATACCCAACCGCATGTGTAACCGTGACGGCCTGTTTTCGAGTGGGTCGAGAAGAGAACACGGTGGGGTTATGTTTGAATGTAAGTAGTTCAGGATCACTTCTTGATCATTACTAGTTTGCGACTGATACGTCTCCAACGTATCTCTAATTTTTTATTGTTCCATCCTATTATATTACCCGTTTTGGATGTTTATGGGCTTTACTTTACACTTTTATATCATTTTTGGGAGTAACCTACTAACCGGAGGCCCAACCCGAATTGCTGTTTTTTTGCCTATTTCAGTGTTTCGAAGAAAAGGAATATCAAACGGAGTCCAAACGGGATGAAACCTTCGGGAGCGATCTTTTTGGAACAAATGCAAACCAGGAGACTTGGAGTGGACGTCAAGCAGAAAACGAGGCGGCCACAATGGTGCCTGGCGCGCCCTAAGGGGGTGGGCGCGCCCCACCCTCGTGGGCCCCTCGTGGCTCAACCGACCTACTTCTTCCTCCTATATATATCCATGTACCCCGGGAACATCCAGGAGCACCACGAAAACCTAATTACACTATTGCAACCTTCGGTATCCACGAGATCCCGTCTTGGAGCCTTCGCCGGTGCTCCGCCGGAGGGGGAATCGACCACGGAGGGCCTTTACATCATCTCCAAGGCCTCTCTGATGAGTTGTGAGTAGTTTACCACGGACCTTCGGGTCCATTGTTATTAGCTAGATGGCTTCTTCTCTCTCTTTGAATCTCAATACCAAGTTCTCCTCGATCTTCTTGGAGATCTATTCGATGTAACTCTTTTTGTGGTGTGTTTGTCGAGATCCGATGAATTGTGGGTTTATGATCAAGTTTATCTATGAGAAATATTTGAATCTCCTCTAAATTCTTTTATTATGATTTGTTATCTTTGAAAGTCTCTTTGAATTATCAGTTTGGTTTGGCCTACTAGATTGATCTTTCTTGCAATGGGAGAAGTGCTTAGCTTTGGTTTCAATCTTGCGGTGTCCTTTCCCAGTGACAGCAGGGGCAGCAAGGCACGTATTGTATTGTTGCCATCGAGGATAAAAAGATGGGGTTTATATCATATTGCATGAGTTTATCCCTCTACATCATGTCATCTTTCTTAATGCGTTACTCTGTTCTTCATGAACTTTATACTCTAGATGCAGGCAGGAGTTGGTCGATGTGTGGAGTAATAGTAGTAGATGCAGAATCGTTTCGATCTACTTGTTGCGGACGTGATGCCTATATACATGATCATGCCTAGATATTCTCATAACTATGCACTTTTCTATCAATTGCTTGACAATAATTTGTTCACCCACTGTAATACTTATACTATCTTGAGAGAAGCCACTAGTGAAACCTATGGCCCCCGGGTCTATCTTTTACCATATAAGTTTGCATCTACTTTTATTTGCATCTTTACTTTCCAATCTATATCATAAAAATACCAAAAATATTTATCTTATCTTATTATCTCTATCAGATCTCACTTTCGCAAGTCACCGTGAAGGGATTGACAACCCCTTTATCGTGTTGGTTGCGAGGTTCTTGTTTGTTTGTGTAGGTACGAGGGACTTTTGAGGAGCCTCCTACTGGATTATACCTTGGTTCTCAAAAACTGAGGGAAATACTTACACTACTTTGCTGCATCACCCTTTCCTCTTCAAGGGAAAACCAAAGCAGTGCTCAAGACGTAGCAGCGACCGTTTGCGTAGCTTCTCATCTCATTCCTGTATTCGTAAGTCAGCCACCATACATGCTTAGTCGCTTGCTGCAACCTCACCACTTATCCAGTCCATACCCTTTAAGCTTTGCTAGTCTTGATACCCATGGTAGTGGGATTGCTGAGTCCTCGTGGCTCACAGTTTACTACAACAACAGTCGCAGGTACAGGTAATGCGATGATCATGACATGAGATCTATGTTTTCTTGTTTTGGAGTTCTACTTCCGCTTCTTCTTTGTTCACGGATTAGGTTCCTGGTCGGCAACCTGGGCTAGCAGGGTGGATGTCGTTTGAGTTTCTATTTCTGTTTCATCTGTAGTTGGATGTTGCTCTTGTGTATGAGTTTGTTGTGTTCATGTGGCATTGTATGCCTCTTGTATGTATCGCCAACTATTATGTAATGGTATGATGTAATGATATCCACCTTGCAAAAGCCAATATGCGCTTCTATCCTTGGTGAGACCTCCGAGTTCCTTTAGGATAGGGTCGCATATTGGGCTTGACAGTCTTCCTCTAGAAGATCCACTTATTCTCAATGGCTTGCTGATCATCAGGCAAGTCCATCAAAGTCACACTTTGTTCTCATACATGGATCCTATCTCAGATTTCATGACCTCAAGCCATCTATCAGAATCTGGGCTCATCATAGCTTTTTCATAGTTCATAGGTTCGTCATGGTTAAGTAACATGACTTCCGGAACAGGATTACCGTACCACTCTGGTGAGGATCGTGCTCTGGTTGACCTACGAGGTTCTGTAGCAACTTGATATGAAGTTTCATGATCATTATCATTAGCTTCCTCTACAGTTGGTGTAGACATCACGGGAACATATTTCTTGGATGAGCTACTTTCCAAACTGAGAGAAGGTACAATTAGCTCATCAAGTTCTACTTTCCTCCCACTTACTTCTTTCGAGAGAAACTCCTTCTTTAGAAAGGTTCCATTCTTGCTAACAAAGATCTTGCCTTCGGATCTGTAGTAGAAGGTATACCAAATTGTTTCCTTAGGGTATCCTATGAATACGCACTTCTCCGATTTGGGTTCGAGCTTATCAGGCTGAAGCCTTTTGACATAAGCATCACATCCCCAAACTTTAAGAAACGACAACTTAGGTTTATTGCCAGACCACAGTTCATAAGGTGCATCTCAATGGATTTTGACGGTGCCCTGTTTAACGTGAATGCAGTTGTCTCTAACGCATATCCCCAAAACGATAGTGGTAAATCGGTAAGAGACATCATAGGTCACACCATATCTAATAAAGTGTGGTTGACGTTCGGACACACCATTACTCTTTGGTGTTCCAGGTGGCGTGAGTTGTGAAACTATCCCACATTGTTTTAAGCGAAGGCCAAACTTGTAACTCAATTATTCACCTCCACTATCAGATTGTAGAAGCTTTATTTTCTTTTTACGATGATTCTCCACTTCACTATGAAATTCTTTGAACTTCTCAAATGTTTCAGACTTGTGTTTCATTAAGTAGATATACCCATATCTTCTCAAATCAACTATGAAGGTCATAAAATAATGATACCTGCCACGAGCCTCAACACTCATCAGACCGCATACATTGGTATATATTATTTCCAATAAGTCATTAGCTCGTTCCATTGTTCCGGAGAATGGAGTTTTAGTCATCTTGCCCATGAGGCATGGTTCGCAAGTATCAAATGATTCATAATCAAGTGATTCCAAAAGTACATTTGCATGGAGTTTCTTCATGCGCTTTACACCAATATGACCTAAACAGCAGTGCCACAAGTATGTTTCACTATCATTATCAACTTCCCATCTTTTGGCATCAATATTATGAATATGTGTATCACTACGATTGAGATTCAATAAACCATTAACATTGGGTGTATGACCATAAAAGGTTTTATTCATGTAAACAGAATAACAATTATTCTGTCTTAAATGAATTATCGTATTGCAATAAACATGATCTAATCATATTCATGCTCAATGCAAACACCAAATAACATTTATTTAGGTTCAACACTAATCCCAAAAGTATAGGGAGTGTGCGACAATGATCATATCAATCTTGGAACCACTTCCAACACACATCGTCACTTCACCCTCAACTAGTCTCTATTTATTCTGAAACAGACACCCGCCAGCCACCTTTATGCAAAACTAGTTGCATGTCTGCCGGTGGAACCGGTCTCATGAACGTGGTCATGTAAGGTTGGTCCGGGCCGCTTCATCCAACAATACCGCTGAATCAAAATAAGAAATTGGTGGTAAGCAGTATGACGATCACCGCCCACAACTCTTTGTGTTCTACTTGTGCATATCATCTACGCGTAGATCTGGCTCCACTGTTGGGAAACATAGCATGCAATTTCTATAAAAAAATCCCACGCTCACGCAAGATCTATCTAGGAGATGCATAGCAACGTGAGGGGGAGAGTATGTCCACGTACCCTCGTAGACCGAAAGTGGAAGTGTTTATTTAATGCGGTTGATGTAGTCAAATGACTTCTTGTTCCGACTGATCGAGTACCGAACGTACGACACCTCTGAGTTCTGCACACGTTCAGCGCGATGATGTCCCTCAAGCTCTTGATCCAGCAGAGGGTCAAAGGAGTAGATGAGTTCCCTTAGCACGATGACATGGTGACAGTGATGGTGATGTGATCCGCGTAGGGTTTCGCTTAAGCACTGTGAGAATATGACCGGAGGCATAAACTGTGGAGGGGGGCGCCGCACACGGCTTGGAGCAATTGGTGTGTCATTTAGGGGCGCCCCCCCATATAAAGGAGGGAGGGAGAGGAGGACAGCCCCCAAGTGGGAAGGAGTCCCACTTGGACTCCTAGTTGGATTCGTTCCCCCTTCCTTTTACCGGAGGGGAAAAGGGGGGAAGGAGAGGGAGTAGGAGAAGGAAAGGGGGGCGCCACCCCCTTCCCCAGTCCAATTCGGCCTCCTCCCTTGTGGGGGGCGCGCCAGCACATTGTGGGCTGGTTAGCCTCCCTCCTATGGCCCATATGGCCCATATTTTCCCCGAGGGTTTCCGGTAACCCCTCCGGTAGTTCGGTATGTACCCGATACACTTTGGAACCCTTTTGGTGTCCGAATACTACCTTCCAATATATCAATATTTACCTCTTGACCCTTTCAAGTCTCCTCGTCATGTTCATGATCTCATCTGGGACTACGAACAACATTCAATCACCAAATCACATAACTCATATAATACAAATCGTCATCGAACATTAAGCATGCGGACCCTACAGGCTCGAGAACTATGTAGACATGACCGAGACACCTCTCCGGTCAATAACCAATAGCGGAACCTAGATGCTCATATTGGTTCCCACATATTCTATGAAGATCTTTATCGGTCGAACCGCAATGAAAACATACGTTATTCCCTTTGTCATCGGTATGTTACTTGCATGAGATTCGATCGTCAGTATCTTCATACCTAGTTCAATCTCATTATCGGCAAGTCTCTTTACTCGTCCCATAATGCATCATCTCACAACTAACTCATTAGTCGCATTGCTTGCAAGGCTTTTTATGATGTGCATTACCGAGAGGGCCCAGAGATACCTCTCTGATACTCGGAGTGACAAATCCTAATCTCGATCTATGCCAACCCAACAAACACCTTCAGATATACCTGTAGAGCATATTTATAGTCACCCAGTTACATTATGACATTTGATAACACACAAGGCATTCCTCCGGTGTCCGGGAGTTGCATAATCTCATAGTCGGTGGAATACATATTTGACATGAAGAAAGCAGTAGCAATAAAACTGAACAATCATTATGCTAAGCTAATAGATGGGTCTTTTCCATCACATCATTCTCCTAGTGATGTGATCTCGTTCATTAAATGACAACACATGTCCATGTCTAGGAAACTTAACCATCTTTGATCAACGAGCTAGTCAAGTAGAGGCATACTAGGGACACGGTGTTTTGTCCTTGTATTCACACATGTATCAAGTTTCTGGTTAATACAATTCTAGCATGAATAATAAACATTTATCATGATATAAGGAAATATAAATTAACAACTTTATTATTGCCTCTAGGGCATATTTCCTTCGAAAACCATAGGGGCGCCACCCCTCCTCCCTTCCCCTATATATAGAGAGGTAGAGAGAGGGCAACCACACCCCAGAGCACATCTCCATGCCATGGCGCTGCCTCTCCTCTCCCTCATATCCCTTTTCCTCTCTGTAGTGCTTAGCAAAGCTGTGCTGAGATTCCGCCACCACCGCCGCCGCCACGTCGTCGTGCTACCGGAGGACTCGAGCTACTACTTCACCATCGCTCGCTAGATCGAGGAGGTGAAGGCGTCATCAAGCCATATGTGTGTTGAACGCGGAGGTGCCATCCGTTCGGCACTTGGATCGGGAGTTCGCGGGGCTGATCCTGATTGGATCGCGAAGACGTCCGACTACATCAACCGCGTTTCTTAATGCTTCTGCTTAGCGATCTACAAGGGTATGTAGATCCAATCTCTCCTCTTGTAGATGGTCATCTCCTAGATTGGATCGTTTTGAGCATAGGAATTTTTTTGTTTCCCATGCAATGTTCCCCAACAGTGGCATCATGAGCTTGGTCTATGCGTAGATGACATCACGAGTAGAACACCTAGGAGTTTGTGGGCACTGATATTCAGATTGCTTCCTTCCTTAGTCTTTTCTTGATTTGGCGGTATTGTGGGATGAACCGGCCCAGACCAACCTTACATGTCCATGTACATAAGACCGGTTCCATCGACAGACATGTGACTTTGTTGCATAAAGATGACTGGTGGGTGTCTGTCTCTCCCACCTTAGTTGAATCGGATTCGACAAAGGCGGTCCTTGTAGAAGGTTAAATAGCAACTTCCATATCACCGTTGTGGTTTGTGTAGGTAAATAATCGTTCTTGCTAGATACCCATAGCAGCCGCGTAAAACATGCAACAACAATTAGAGGACGTCCAACTTGTTTTTGCAGGGTATGTTGTGATATGATATGGCAAAAGACATGATGAAATATATTTTATGTATGAGATGATCATGTTTGTAATAGTTTATATCGACTTGCATGTCGATGCATACGGCAACCGGCAGGACCCATAGGGTTGTCTTTAATTATTGTATGACCTGCGTGTCAATCATTAAGCGCTATGTAATGCTTTACTTTATCGCTAAGCAGTAGAAATAGTAGTAGAAGAATGGTTAGCATGACAACCCCGATGGCAACACAATGATGGAAATCATGATGATGGAGATCATGGTGTCATGCCGGTGACGATGGAGATCATGCTAGTGCTTTGGAGATGGAGATCATGCCAGTGCTTTGGAGATGGAGATCACACAAGTTGATGGTGATATCATGTCACTTATGATTTGCTTGTGATGTTAATCCTTTTATGCATCTTGTTTTGCTTAGGACGACGATAGCATTATAAGGGGACCCCTCACTAAAATTTGAAGATAAAATTGTGTTCTCCCCAAGTGTGCACCATTGCGAAAGTTTGTCGTTTTGAAGCACCACGTGATGATTGGGTGTGATAGACTCTACGTTCACATACAACGGTGCAAGCCAGTGTTGCACATGCGGAACACTTGGGTTAAACTTGACGAGCCTAGCATGTACATACATGGCCTCGGAACACAAGAGACCGAATGTTCGAACACGAGTCATATAGTAGATATGATCAACATGGAGATGTTCACCATTGAAACAACCTCATCTCACGTGATGATCGGACTTGGGTTGGTGAATTTGGATCGTGTTTGTCGGTGTCAAAACCGGCGGATCTCGGGTAGGGGGTCCCGAACTGTGTGTCTAGGCGGGTGGTAACAGGAGACAAGGGACACGATGTTTTACCCAGATTCGGGCCCTCTTGATGGAGTTAAAACCCTACGTCCTACTTGATTAATATTGATGATGTGTGTTAAAAGAGTGGATCTACCACGAGATCAAGGAGGCTAAACCCTAGAAGCTAGCCTATGGTATGATTGTTGTTTGTCCTATGGACTAAAGCCATCCGGTTTATATAGACACCGGAGAGGGATAGGGTTACACAGAGTCGGTTACAATGGTAGGAAATCTACATATCCGTATCGCCAAGCTTGCCTTCCACGCCAAGGAAAGTCCCATCCGGACACGGGACGAAGTCTTCAATCTTGTATCTTCATAGTCTTGGAGTCCGGCCGATGATGATAGTTCGGCTATCCGGACGCCCCCTTGTCCGGAACTCCCTCAGTAGCCCCTGAACCAGGCTTCAATGACGACGAGTCCGGCGCGCATGTTATCTTCGGCATTGCAAGGCGGGTTCTTCCTCCGAATAATTTATAGAAGATTGTGAACACCAGGATAGTGTCCGGCTCTGCAAAATAAATTCCACGTACCACCGTAGAGAGAATAACATTACACAAGTTCAATCTGCTGACGTATTTTGTGGCGTGACGTCATACCACTACCAAGCCTTTACTCAAATTGTTTTTATTGTTCCACCTCCGCGCGTTTAGCGAAGCGGTTTCCTTGGCACGTCTTGTCGAAGCAGAGATCGTGTTCCCCTTATTCCGGGATTCCCATCAATACGGACGTGGGTAACCCAACCGCGCCATTGATTGTGACGCTTGGGAGATAAGCGAGTTTTACCAGGCCGGTGGGGACACATGTTTTTGTCCGCCCATATAAGGGGATAAAGATCCAACCCTTTTACCTGCGCCTTCTTCCTCCTTGGCTTATCCATCTCCGCGAACTCGAGCTCCAGCGCCCAAGTCCGCACTTCTCACCTCAACCTTCTCCAACTATGTCCGGAGCGGGAGGCAAGTGGATGGCCTCCTCCGTCACGGAGGGGCAGATCCAGAAGCTGCGCGACGCCGGATATTTGTCCAGCGACATCGCGCACCGGCTCCCCGACGAGGGAGAGCTCATCCCCACCCCCAGGCCCCATGAGAGGGTAGTATTTCTTCCCCATTTCCTCCGCGGACTGGGCTTCCCACTTCATCCCTTTGTCCGGGGGCTCATGTTCTACTACGGCCTAGATTTCCATGATCTGGCCCCGAATTTCATCCTCAACATCTCGGCGTTTATCGTCGTGTGCGAGGCCTTCCTCTGCATCCAGCCCCACTTCGGCTTGTGGCTCAAGACCTTCAGTGTCAAGCCGAAGGTTGTGAAGGGCAGCCAAGCGGAGTGCGGAGGCGCCATGGTGGGCAGGATGTCCCACGTTACGTGGCTGGAGGGCACTTTCGTGGAAACCATTAAGGGGTGGCAATCGGGGTGGTTCTACATCACCGAGCCGCGTGACCCTGATTGGGCAGCGGCCCCCGAATTCAGATCCGGCATCCCTACACGGCTCACCTCCTGGAAAGAGAGTGGCCGGATCTGGGGGATTCGGAGGAGCTGACCGGACTCCAAGCCTGTATCCAGAAGCTGGTGGACAAGAAGCTCAAGCTTGTCAACGTAGTCCAGGTCATGCTCATCCGCCGGATTCTCCCGTGCCAACGACGGGGCTTCAACATGTGGGAGTTCGATCCGGCGCAGCACCAGACTCTGAGCGGGCTCTTCGACACTACGTACGAAGATGTCTGGAAGGTGCTGTTCAAGGGCGCCGAGGCTCCCGCATCCGCTACCGAAGATCGCGGATTCCGCTCGCAGCGTCCAGCTGACGAGGTAAGTGATTTTGCCACTTGTTTTCCATAGTTTGACTCTATGCGGGATCTAAACTCCCTTTACCTTTGACAGGACTGGCTGGCGAAGGCCGAACGGACTATCTGTCCGGCCCCATTGCCAGAGGACCCAGCGGACGCCCGCCTAACGGGGCTGCTGGCTCCGGCACCCCACGTGGTGCCGGAGAAGAAGGCCAAGAAGAAGGCCACGGGGACTCGGAAGAGTTCCCGTTTTCAGGTGCTATCGGATGATGAATCCGAGGCCGACTCCTCCCACCAAGGCGAGGAGGAGAAGAAGAAAGCCTCTCCCCCAGCGGGGGGAGGGAAGAAAAGGAAGGCCTCCCCAACAAGGGAGGCCGAAGGGTCCAAGAAGGGAAAAACTCTTCCCCCGGACTGCTCCGCCAACGCCAGTGACGACGACGAGGACTGGCCTCCAAGGGCCAAGCCCTTGGCGAGATCGTAAGTATCCGGACTCCCGAATAACTTCAAGGTTTTTCCTTTTCGCCACATAATGTCTTTTTAATGCCGCATACAACCCTGCAGTCCGCCCAAGGATGATCTTCCCGCTTCGTCGAGCGGGTCCTTAGGTGCGTCGGATATGGATTCCCTTCCGACTGCCTCCACCCCCCGTGCCGCGGACGATGCCGAGGTGGGATCCCAGGAAGGGACCCACCAGGAGGAGGAGGCCCCGGAGGTGTCACAGGACAACCTCCCGGACTTTGCACCGGACTCGGCCCCGGAACCCACAGTGGCTCCGGAGTCCGGCGGGCGACCCCTTCGCAAGAAGGGCAAGACCGTGACGCCGGCTGCCTCCGTCCAACCGGAGGTGCCGGATAATTTGCTGGAGGCGCTCAACGGCGCCTCCATCGAAGAGGAACACCGCACTGTTATGAGTGCGGTGATTCAGAAGGTGCAGCTCGCCAAGAGCGGGCTGACCGAAGCCTGCAGCAGCCTTCTAACAGGCTTTGAGGTAAGAATTTCGATATGTATAAAATGGTACCGCATAGACAGTAGCCCCTGATGCTCGGTTCGGTGTTCGGAAAGAAAAGCCGGACTGAGGATCTAAAAAGATATACGCAGGAGTCATAAAAAATATGTCAATATGGGATTGCAGGCTGTGCTGCTGACCTCTGCCGCACTGACTGCGGAGGTCAATACTTTGAAGGAAAACCTCGAGCGGTCCGAGAACGAGCTCGGCCGTGCCAAGAAGCAGCTCGAGGACAAGGAAGGTGAGTAACACCTTATTAAAATTGTACCTTACAGAAAAGGATTTTGGTTGCAAAAAGAATGACAAGGATAACGTGGGTATTGCAGGGGCCACTAACGAGGTGGCGACCCTGAAAGAGGCGGTGGCCGCGGCCGAACGCAATGCGGCCGCGGAGCGCACCGAGCGAGAGAAGCAGGAGGCGCGGGTGGCGGAGGTACAGCAAGAGCTCCAGGATCTCGTGAAAAAACATGAGAGCCTGGAGCGTGACTCGAAGACTCAAGAGTCTGAGCTTGCAACGGCCCTTGAGAGTGCCAAAGCCGCTAAGGCCGAAGCCTACAAGGCCCTCCAGGAGATTGAGGCGGTGAAGAAAATAGCAGCGGGTAAGGCATTTTTCATGCAAAGTAAGCATGTGAGTGTTAATTACCTGTTGCTTACCCGAATTCGGAGCTCTCCAGGAGCGTTCGCAGATCTTCCTCGCAGCGTGTCCGATGCTGCCGCATTCTACCGGGCCGAGGAGGGGAGCTCGACGGAGAAGGTCTTCTGGTCTCAGTATGCTGAGGCCGGACATCCGGTGCCCCTTAGCGACCAGCTGAAGCAGCTGGTCGAGCTCCACAAGGCGGCCGAACAGGCCATGAAGGGCCTCATAGTTCGGCTGTGGCCTAAGGAGGCCATGCCTGGGAGCTACTTCGGCCTGGTGCGGCGGCTGGTGGATGCGTGCCCGTGGGTTGAAGTCATCAAGCACTCCGCCTGTATTGAGGGTGCCCGTCGGGCCCTTGCCCGCGCAAAGGTGCACTGGGGCAAGATGGATGCCCAGAAGCTTGTGACGGACCCGCCACCAGAGGGCAAGGAGCATCGCACGCCCGAGATGTATTATAAGAGTGTGCTGAAGGGCGCCCGCACTATTGCGGGGGAGTGCTCCAAAGATGTAATTTTTGAGTAGACTCGCATTTTGTTATCCTGTGCGCTGAAAACTTAGTTCATATGCGCTAAGCAACGCTTGTTAATTTAAAATATTACCTTCTGTGCGGCTGTTTATCAAATCTGAGAGATGGCAAGTCGTCGGCTTCAGCCCCCATGCCACGAGTGCTGGGGTGTTCGGGATAAACTTGAGCACTCTTGTTCCCATTTTTGGGTCCATCTAGGGAGGCGCTCAACACAGCGAACAAGGCAACCGGACTTATAATGCTTGAACACTCTCACTTAGCCATAGAATTCTATAATTTTAAATTTCGGCGAAGCCCCTAGTCTTCGGAAGGCCGAATTTGGGGCGCTATCCACGCCTGGGCCGGACAAGATCCGGCTCCTCGCTCTAAGCGGCATAAGTCTTTAAGGACTCGCAAAAACCTCTCGAACAGCGACCGGCTCTCGCCTCATCATGACGGTCAGTTTTAGCTTTCTCCACTGAGGCGTTAACCCAGCTCAACTGGGGCGCAATCGCAGTGGTTCTCCCAGTGCTACCTTAGCCGATACAACGGAACGTAAGGTACCAAAACATGGGAGCCGGGCAAACCCAACTATTGACCCAAGACATGATTCGGAGCCGATGCATATAATGCTATAAGTTCGGGGTGCCGCACTTGTGAAAGTGTTCGGACTTATCACACCATGATGCGGGAAACATAAGCCCCTGGTGTACACACCGTACCAAAGTGTACGGATGCGACATGTTGTAAATGAACATATGTATGAAAAAGAAATGCAATTATAAGCAAAAAGGTGCTGCATTGTTTTATTCAATAAGTGCTGCTATGAATGCAGAACGATACAAATAGTGCGATAAGCAGGGGATGGGACTGTTAAACATGTCCCCCTCCAGGAGTAGGCTGCGGATTGGTGTATAAAAATGCTTGTAATGGAGACCACCTGTATATTCGTTGTAGCCTTTATCCTTCCCTGGCTGTTGCATCGTGAGTTCGGCAGGTCTGCTACCGGACAGGGCCTCTGACGAACGGAGTCCTGTGGGTAAAAAATAAAAGGTAAAAAGAAAAAAAGAACGACACACTTAGGAGCCCCTGGTGTGGTTGAGCCGCAGTCTGGGCTTATCGTGGTCGTGCCCCTCTCCCCATGCCCATGGTATCTTTAGAGCATAATGGTGTACGCTAAGGACCTGTTTTGACGTTTTGCAGGGGCTAGGGTTGGGGCCGCACTGCTACGCGTGCTCGGAACGTGCCAGGTGGTCTTGTTGTAGGTTACTCCGGGCGCGCTTAGCTATGTCCGGCCGCTTAACGGCCGGACTCGAGAATTGCCTTAAGAGGCTGCATTGTACTTCTGCCATGAGAGCCGCTGTATGTTCCTCCGTTCGGAGAGAACGTTCAGTGTTTCCGTTGACCGTGATGACTCCTCGAGGGCCTAGCATCTTGAGCTTGAGGTATGCGTAGTGCGGCACCGCGTTGAACTTTGCAAACGCGGTACGTCCGAGCAAGGCATGATAGCCGCTGCGGAACGGGACTATGTCGAAGATTAACTCCTCGCTTCGGAAGTTATCCGGGGATCCGAAGACCACTTCCAGTGTAACTGAGCATGTACAATTGGCTTCCACACCTGGTATGACGCCTTTAAAGGTCGTCTTGGTAGGTTTAATCCTTGAGGGGTCTATGCCCATTTTGCGCACTGTATCCTGATAGAGCAGGTTCAGGCTGCTGCCGCCGTCCATCAGGACTCTGGTGAGGTGAAATCCATCGACGATTGGGTCTAAGACCAATGCGGCGAATCCGCCGTGGCGGATGCTGGTGGGGTGGTCCCTTCGGTCAAAAGTGATCGGGCAGGAGGACCATGGATTGAACTTCGGGGCGACTGGCTCCATCGCGTATACATCCCTGAGTGCACGCTTCCGCTCCCTTTTGGGTATGTGCGTTGCGTATATCATGTTCACCGTCCGCACCTGTGGGGGGAAACCCTTCTGTCCTCTATTGTTCGGCGGTCGGGTCTCTTCCTCGTCATCGCTATGCAGCCCCTTGTCATTGTTTTCGGCAATTAACTTGCCTGCCTGCTTGAATACCCAACAGTCCCTGTTGGTGTGGTTGGCTGGTTTTTCGGGGGTGCCGTGTATCTGGCACGAGCGGTCGAGTATTCGGTCCAAATTGGACGGACCCGGAGTAGTTCTTTTGAATGGCTTTTTCCGCTGACCGGGTTTAGAGCCTCTGAATCCGGCATTGACTGCCGTATCCTCACTATTGTCGCCGTTGATGCGGCGCTTGTTTTTGTTACGACGCGACCTGCCATTTCGGTCCTTGAAATCCGGACTGCCAGAATTTTTGCTGAGGTTGTTGCTGCGTGCTAGCCAGCTATCCTCACCCGCGCAGAAGCGGGTCATGAGTGATGTGAGGGCTGCCATGGATTTCGGCTTTTCCTGTCCCAGGTGCCGGGCAAGCCACTCGTCGCGGATGTTATGCTTGAAGGCCGCGAGGGCCTCCGCATCCGGACAGTCGACGATTTGGTTTTTCTTGGTTAAGAACCGTGTCCAGAATTGTCTGGCCGACTCGTCTGGCTGCTGAATTATGTGGCTTAGGTCATCAGCGTCTGGTGGTCGCACATACGTGCCTTGGAAGTTATCGAGGAATGCGGCTTCCAGGTCTTCCCAACTCCCAATTGACTCTGCTGGCAAGCTGTTAAGCCAATGCCAGGCTGGTCCTTTAAGCTTGAGGGGGAGATATTTGATCACGTGAAGATCGTCACCGCGGGCCATGTGGATGTGAAGAAGATAGTCTTCGATCCAAACCGCGGGGTCTGTTGTGCCATCGTAAGATTCGATATTCACGGGTTTAAACCCTTCGGGGATTTGATGATCCATTACTTCATCTGTGAAGCATAGTGGGTGTGCGGCGCCTCTGTACTGGGCGATATCACGACGGAGCTCGAAAGAACTTTGTCTGTTTTGTTCGACCCGGCCGGACTTACTGTGTCCGGCGCGATGGCTATCGTCACGTACTGTGGGGCGCCCACGCGATCCATAGATCGATCTTGATTGTCTTGCCTTATCCTCCAATATATCTCGCAAGTCCGGAGCGTTCCCCTGTGGCCTTGTGCTTTTTGAGCGATGCTGGGGTACAGGTCTAGTGAAGGGCCTAGAGGCCTCTTTGTCGCGACCACGGGGTGGTCGGTCAGCCGTATTGTCTCCTGGTGATGCGGGTTCATGCGCTTCCTCCTCTAATCGGGGGAGCAGCTTGCGTTTAGGGTAGCTTTTGGAGGGGCGTTCGAGCTCATGCTCTTCGGCCGCGAGGACTTCAGTCCATCTGTCGGCTAGCAGATCTTGATCAGCTCTAAGCTGTTGCTGCTTTTTCTTGAGGCTGTTCGCCGTGGCCATAAGCCTGCGTTTAAAACGCTCTTGTTCGACGGGATCCTCAGGCACGACGAATTCATCGTCGTCGAGGCTTGCCTCGTCTCCGGAGGGAGGCATATAATCCTCTACCTCTTCTTCTGCCGCTCTCTCATGAGGGCTGGCATCTCCGTCCTCCTGCGCTGCATCTTGCTGGAGTGGGTTGTCTTCGGCACTGTCCGGTGTATTATTATCTCCGGTGCCGGAGTCTTCATTCTTGCTGTGGCGGGATTTAGAGCGGCGCCGCTGACGCCGGCGCTTGGGCTGCTTCTTGGAGGGGTCGTCCTCCGCTGTTTCTTCGCCATTCCCATCCTTTGGGATATCCACCATGTATATGTCATATGATGAGGTGGCTTTCCAGTGCCCAGTAGGCGCTGGTTCTTGGTCGTCTCCAGCATCTTCGTCCATACCGTCGATGTCTTTGGAGTCATAGTCGAGCATGTCGGTTAGATCGTCGACAGCGGCTACCAAGTGGGTGGTGGGTGGGCTTTGAATTTCTTCGTCGTCCGCATCCCAACCGTCTTGACCGCAGTCCGGCCAGGGCTCTCCTGATAACGAGAGATACTTTAGCGAACTCAAGATGTCGCCAAAAGGTGAGAGTTGAAAGATGTCCGCTGCGGTGAACTCCATGATCGGCGCCCAATCGGATTCGATCGGAGGGGGCGCGGGAGGTTCGGAGTCCGGCAAGGAGTCCGGTGCCTCGGAGTCACGGGCTTCATGAGGGACAAGGTCATTGTTCGGCTCTATCGCCGTAGGGGTTGCAGCTCCCGAGGCGGTGTCTAGCCATCCGTCCTCGACCTGCGCCGCCGGCTCCGAATTGATGATCGGAGCGGGCTCGAGTGCGGCCTCCAGGGTACTGTCCGGCTGCAGAGCTAAATCATGCTCGCCATGACAGTGCGGCACGCTCGGATGTGGCTCGAATCCATCGAGGATCAAGTCCCCGCGGATGTCAGCCGTGAAGTTCAAACTTCCAAATCTGACCTGATGGCCAGGGGCGTAGCTTTCGATCTGCTCCAGACGGCCAAGTGAATTGGCCCGCAGTGCGAAGCCGCCAAATACGAAGATCTGTCCGGGGAGAAAGGTCTCACCCTGGACTGCATCGTTGATGATGGTCGAAGAAGCCATCGAGCCTATCGGTGACGACACAGAGGAACTCTCAATGAAAGCACCAATGTCGGTGTCAAAACCGGTGGATCTCGGGTAGGGGGTCCCGAACTGTGCGTCTAGGCGGATGGTAACAGGAGACAAGGGACACGATGTTTTACCCAGGTTCGGGCCCTCTTGATGGAGGTAAAACCCTACGTCCTGCTTGATTAATATTGATGATGTGTGTTACAAGAGTGGATCTACCACGAGATCAAGGAGGCTAAACCCTAGAAGCTAGCCTATGGTATGATTGTTGTTCGTCCTATGGACTAAAGCCATCCGGTTTATATAGACACCGGAGAGGGCTAGGGTTACACAGAGTCGGTTACAATGGTAGGAAATCTACATATCCATATCGCCAAGCTTGCCTTCCACGCCAAGGAAAGTCCCATCCGGACACGGGACGAAGTCTTCAATCTTGTATCTTCATAGTCTTGGAGTCCGGTCGATGATGATAGTTCCGCTATCCGGACACCCCCTAGTCCGGAACTCCCTCAGTGTTACACTCGGACAACCAGAGGGATGTTAATTTGAGTGGGAGTTCTTAGGTAATATGATTAATTGAACTCATTATCATGAACAATCATCTAAAGTTGCATTTGAAAATTTATGTTGTAGATCAATGGCTCGCGCAGTAGCTCCCCTAAATTTCAATGTGTTCTGAGAGAAAGCTAAGCTGAAAGATGATGGAAGTAACTTTTTGGACTGGTCCCGTAATCTGAGGATTATCCTCACGGCTTTCCATAAGTCTTATGTCCTTGATGCACTGCTTGGTGCGCCACCCCCTCCAGCGACTGTGGACGTTGTGAACGCCTGGCAGATGCGTGTTGATGACTACTCAATAGTTTAGTGCGCCATGTTGTATGGCTTAGAGCCGGGACTTCAAAGGCGTTTTGAACATCATGGAGCATATGAGATGTTCCAAGAGTTGAAGTTTATATTTGAGAAGAATTCCCGGATCGAGAGGTATGAGACCTCCGATAAGTACTATGCTTGCAAGATAGAGGAGAACGGGTCTATCAGTGAGCACCTACTCAGAATGTCTGGGTACTACAACCGTCTGGCTGAATTGGGAATTGAGATCCCGCCAGAGGCTGTCACTGACAGAGTTCTTCAATCGCTACCACCTAGCTACAAGAGCTTTGTGTTGAACTATAACATGCAAGGGATGAACAAGTTAGTCTCCTAGCTGTTCGCAATGCTGAAAATCGATGAGTCAGACATCCAGAAGGAGCATCAAGTGCTAATGGTGAATAAAACCACTAGTTTCAAGAAGAGAAAGGGAAAGAAGGGAAACTTCAAGAAGGGTGGCAAAACAGTTGCTCCTGCTATGAAGAAACCCAAGGCGGGACCCAGGCCAGAAACTAAGTGCTTCTATTGCAAAGGAACTGGCAACTAGAAGTGGAACTACCCCAAGTATCTGGCCAACAAGAAGGGGGATAACATCAATAAAGGTATATATGATATACATGTTATTGATGTGTACCATACCAACTCTCGTTGTAGTGCCTGGGTATTTGATACCGGTTCGGTTGCTCACATTTGCAACTCAAAGCAGGAACTATGGAATAAACGGAGGCTGGCAAAGGATGAAGAGACGATGCGCGTGGGAAATGGTTCCAAGGTTGATGTGATCACCGTCGGCACGCTCGCTCTTCGATTACCATCGGGATTAGTGATGAACCTGAATAATTGTTATTTAGTGTCTAATTGAGCATGAACATTATATCTTGATCTTGTTTAATGCGAGACAATTACTCATTTAAATCAGAGAATAATGGTTGTTCTATTTATATGGTAATATCTTTTATGGTCATGCACCCATTGTAAGGGGTTTATACTTATTGAATATTGATAGTGATAATACACATGTTCATAACATTGATGCCAAAAGATGTAGAGTTAATAATGATAATACCACTTTCTTGTGGTACTGCTGCTTAGGTCATATTGGTGTAAAGCGCATGAAGAAACTCCATGCTAATGGACTTTTGGAGTCACCTGATTTTAAATCACTTGACACATGCGAACCATGCCTCATGGGCAAGATGACTAAGAACCCGTTTTCCGGAATAATGGAATGAGCAAGTGACCTGTTGGAAATCATACATACTGATGTGTGTGGTCCAATGAGCACTGTTGCGCGCGGTGGATATCATTACTTTCTCACCTCACTGATGACTTGAGTAGATACATATATATTTACTTGATGTAGCATAAGTCTGAAACGTTTGAGAAGTTCAAGCAATTTGAGAGTGAAGTTAAGAATCATCATAACAAGAAGATTAAATTCCTACAGTCCGATCGAGGAGGAGAATATCTGAGTTATGAATTTGGCAATCACTTAAGACAATGTGGAATTGTTTCACAGTTGAAGCCACCTAGAAGACCACAACGTAATGGTGTGTCTGAATGTCGTAATCGTACCTCACTGGATATGGTGTGTTCTATGCTGTCTCTTGCCAATTTGCCACTATCATTTTGGGGTTATGCGTTAGAGACAGCTGAATTTACTTTAAATAGGGCACCATCTAAGTCCGCGGAGACGACGCCATATGAACTGTGGTTTGGCAAGAAACCTAAGTTGTCGTTTCTTAAAGTTTGGGGCTGCAATGCTTATGTCAAAAGGCTTCAGCCGGAAAAGCTCGAACCCAAAGCGGACAAATGTGTCTTAATAGGGTACCCAAAAGATACGGTTGGGTATACCTTCTATCAGGTCTGAATGCAAAGTGTTTGTCGCTAAGAATGGGTCCTTTCTCGAGAAAGAGTTTCTCTCGAAAGAATTGAGTGGGAGGAAGATCGAACTTGATGAGGTTGTTGAACCTCTACTTCAACCAGTGAGTAGTGCAGCGCAGAAAGATGTTTCTGTGACACCTATGTTAGTTGAAGAGGAAACTAATGATAGTGATCATGAAGTTTTAGATCAGGTTACTATCAAACCTCATAGGTCGACAAGGGCACACACAACTCCTGAGTGGTACGACAACCTTGTCTTAGAGGTCATGTTGTTGGACAACGATGAACCTACGAGCTATGGAGAAGTGATCGTGGGTGCAGATTCCAACAAATGGTTGGAGGCCATGAAATCCGAGATGGGATCTATGTATGAAAATAAAGTATGGACTTTGGAAGTATTACCTGAAGGGTGAAAGGCCATTTAGAATAAATGGATCTTCAAGAAGAATACAGATGCTGACGGTAATGTCACCATCTATAAAGCTCAACTTGTGGCAAAGGGGTTTTCACAAGTTCAAGGAGTTGACTACGATTAGACTTTCTCACCCGTAGCAATGCTTAAGTCCGTCAGAATCATGTTGGCAATAGTTGCATTTTTCGATTACAAAATCTGGTAGATGGATGTCAATACAGCGTTCCTTAACGGTTTCCTTAAGGAAGAGTTGTATATGATGGAACCAGAAGGTTTTGTCGATCCAGAGAATGCTGACAAAGTGCGCAAGCTCCAGCGATCCATTTATGGACCGGTGCGACCATCTCGGAGTTGGAATATTCGCTTTGATGAGGTGATCAAAGCATTTTGGTTTATACAAGTTTATGGAGAAGCTTGTATTTACAAGAAAGTGAGTGCGAGCTCTATAGTGTTTTTGGTGTTATATGTGGATGCCATATTGTTGATTGGAAACAATATATAACTTTTGGAAAATATGAAGGAATATTTGAACAAGAGTTTTTCAATGAAGGACCTAGGAGAAGCTGCTTTCATATTATGCATCAAGATCTATAGAGATAGATCAAGACGCTTGATAGGACTTTCACAAAGCACATACCTTGATAAGATTTTGAAGAAGTTCAAAATGCATCAGTCCAAGAAGGGGTTCTTGCCTGTTTTGCAAGGTGTGAAGTTGAGTCAGACTCAATGTCCAGCGACTATAGAGGATAGAGAAAAGATGAGTGTCATCCCCTATGCCTCTACCATGGGCTCTATCGTGTATGTGATGCTGTGCACAAGAACGGATGTCAGCCTTGCCATAAGTATGGCCAGAAGGTTTCAAAGTAATCCAGGAGTGGATCACTGGACGATAGGGAAGAATATCCTTAAGTACCTGAAAAGGACTAAGGAAATGTTTCTCGTTTATGGAGGTGATCAAGAGCTTGTTGTAAAGGGTTACGTTGATGCAAGCTTTGACACTGATCCAGATGACTCTAAGTCCCAAACCGGATACATATATATTCTAAATGGGGGAGCGGTAAGCTGGTGCAGTTCCAAGCAAAGCGTGGTAGCTGATTCTACATGCGAAGTGGAGTACATAGTTGCCTCGGAGGCAGCAAAGGAAGGTGTCTGGATGAAGCAATTCATGACAGATATTGGAGTTATGCCCAGTGCACTGGACCCGATGACTCTGTTCTATGACAACACTGGTGCCATTGCTCTAGCCAAGCAACCAAGGTTTGACAAGAGGACCAGACACATAAAGCGATGCTTCTTTTCCATCTGCGATTACATCAAGGAGGAAGACATAAAAATTTGCGAAGTGCATACAGAACTAAATGTTGAAGATCCGTTGACTAAACCTCTTCCACAGGTAAAGCACAATCAACACCATAACTCTATGGGTGTTAGATTCATTACCATGTAATGCTAGATTATTGACTCTAGTGCGAGTGGGAGACTGTTGGAAATATGCCCTAGAGGCAATAATAAAGTGGTTATTTTTATATTTCCTTGTTCATGATAACCGTTTGTTATACATGCTATAATTGTATTGACCGGAAATTCAAATACATGTGTGGATACATAGACAAAAACATGTCCCTAGTAAGCCTCTATCGGACTAGCTCGTTGATCAAAGATGGCTATGGTTTCCTAGCCATGGACATGAGTTGTCATTTGATCACTGCATGTGAAGTATATGTTCCTATGACCATGAGATCATGCAACTCACTGACACCGGAGGAGTGCCTTGTGTGTACCAAACGTCGCAATGTAACTGGGTGACTATAAGGGTGCTCTACAGGTATCTCCAAGGGTGTCTGTTGAGTTGGCATGGATCAAGACTAGGATTTGTCACTCCATATGACGGAGAGGTATCTCAGGGCCCACTCGGTAATACAACATCACAATAAGCTTGCAAGCACTGTGACCATTGAGTTAGTCACGGGATCTTGTATTGTGGAATGAGTAAAAAGACTTGCCGGTAACGAGATTGAACTAGGTATGGAGATACCAACGGTCGTATCTCAGGCAAGTAACATACCGATAGACAGAGGGAACTGCATACAGGATTAGTTGAATCCTTGACATCAAGGTTCGACCGATAAGATCTTCGTAGAATGTTTGCATCTAGGTCCCACTATTGGTTACTGACCGTAGAGGTGTCTTGGTCATGTCTGCATAGTTCTCGAACCCGCAGGGTCTACACACTTAATGTTTGGGGACGGTATAAGTATAGTTGAGTCAATATGATGGTTACCAAAGGTTGTTCGGAGTCCCGGATGAGATCCCGGACGTGATGAGGAACTCCGGAATGGTTCGAAGGTGACTTGATATATTGGACGAAGGATATTGGTGAGGGAGTCCTGGGTACGAGGGTCCTCAGGTGTCTGGCCTATTTGATATGGGCCGGATTGGTGGGCCGTGAAGATAAAGCAGAACACTACCCCTCGTGTCCGGGTAGGACTCCTGTGTGTGTGGATGGCAAGTTTGGTGTCCAGATGTACTGTTTCCATCTTCTGTAAACTGACTCTCTACAACCCTAGGCCCCTCCGGTGTGTATATAAACTGGAGGGGTTTGGTCCGTAGAGGGTATCGGAATAATCATAGGCTAGACAACTAGAGTTTAGCCATTACGATCTCGAGGTAGATCAACTCTAGTAACCCCTATACTCATCGAATACAATCAAGCAGGACGTAGGGTTTTATCTCCTTTAAGAGGGCCCGGACCTAGGTAAACATTGTGTCCCATTGTCCCTTGTTACCATTGAACCTTAGACGCACAGCTTGGGCCCCCCTACCCGAGATCTGTCGGTTTTGACACCAACATTGGTGCTTTAATTGAGAGCTCTGTTGTGTAGTCACGAAAAGAAATCTATGGCTCGCCTTGTCATCAACAACGACATCACTTCTAAAAGGAGCCTGACTTCCGGAGAGATCCTCCAGATCGGCGATTTCACCATGGGCGCCTGCATGGCCATTAAGCCGACATCATCCCCCATGATCGCATAATACCACCCCCGCATCAGCCTCGAATACTCCAAAAAGATGGATCCGTCGGGCATCTCGTCCTTAAACGAGTTGTTAGATCACATCGCCGCCCTTGGGGTTTCAATGGACTATGATCGGATCGGGCTTAAACCTTACCAAAGGGAAATCAATCTCCCGCCAATCACTCACCTGGTAGAGGTCGTCGAGGAACGAGCCGACAACACTTCTTCCCCTATATTAAAAACTAGATATGTTTGGGTCGCCGAACCCCTTGAGCCGGATACCCTTCCCTTGGATGAGATTCCTCATCCCCCGAACCCGGAGTCAAACATAGGGTCTGGGAAGCACTTGGATCTTCCTGGATCCGAACTGGTGACCTCAGAGATTTTGCAAGCTTCAGACACAAAATTGGGGCGGGACTCAAGTTTTAGCCCACCCACCCACCACAATCAGTAATCTCCAAGTAATTCAGGCCCTCCAGACATATATGACCTGATGTATGTACGGCAGCAACCTCAGAAATGGTCCGTCACTTTTGGGTAGGTTCCTACTTGTTGAAAACAAGATTAAAGATTGCTGCGATGACTATGCAGTCTTGGTCTTTCATCGCAATTGTACCGACGAGGGAATCAGGAATGCCCTCGACCGCCGTTGCATACAGAGTTTCACGGAACTATCACATTTAGTGCGTAAGTACTACACAATGGAAACCACATGGAAGGCCTAGAAAACCCAACTGGAACCGGCTGCCTTCAAGCAGTGTACTGTTTGGGCTAAACGGATACACCCTTACGAGGCATCCGACCATAAGTCTGCCGACATGAAAAATAAACCCTTTACGGGATTTAGGTCCATTCTTGATGAACTTCTCGACAAGCCCTGTCCGATACATGCGACTCCAAGCAAAAACTCAACTCACAACCTCCGAGCATGTTGGGTACTCCGGCAGGTAGCGAAGAGTGGGGAGGCCACCCTCACCACCGCCACTCCAGAGAAACACTCTCCGGAGGAGGACGAATTTAACGTCCTCACGGACTTCAAGACCTTCTCTTCAAAAAATCTGCGTAAAAAGGCACTTTGTGACCTCGCCGAAGTCCACCAAGTAACCGCAATGAGCCCATGGAACGACGCGGCAATAACCTTCGCTGCCGATGACAAACCAAAGGCCCGGTCAGTCCGAGCACCCGCCGCTCTAGTGCTAAACCCCATTGTGGACGGCTTTCGACTCACCAAAGTGCTCATGGACTGTAGCAGTGGGCTTAACCTCATCTACAAGGACACGCTTGACAAAATGCAGGTTGATAGAATACGCATCGAGAAAAGCAGCACCACCTTTCGAGGCATCATCCCCAGTCGAGAATCACGATGCTCTGGGAGAATTAAATTGGATGTAGTATTCGGCACACCTGAAAATTACAGGTCCGAAGAGTTGCTCTTCCACATGGTCCCCTTAAACAGCGGATATCAAGCCATCCTTAGGCGGGATGCTTTCTGACGATTCCAAGCTATACCCCATTACGGTACATGAAGCTTAAAATTCCAGGGCCCAATGGAATAATTACAATTTCGAGTGACCCGGATAAAGCACTCTATGCCAAAAACAAAACCACATCATTGTCCCTTGAGGCACTATCTGAGGCCTTAGCGGACGAAGAACTAACCACCATACGGTCCATGGTGGACAAGGATGACATGATTCTCGATAACAGACCTAAATCCACATCCTTCAAGCCAGCAGATGAAATAGTCAAATTTCAAGTGCACCCGGCGGACCCCAATAAAACCGCGTCCATCGGAGAACAACTCGATCCGGTGGTAGACGCTGCTTTACGCGCGTTCCTCCGTGAAAATTGGGTTATCTTCGCCTGGCACCCTTCGGACATGCCCGGGATCCCACGCAGACTAGTCGAACACAACCTCAACATAATTAAAGGATTCAAACCAGTCAAGCGAACATTGCGGTGATTTTCTGAACTCAAACGACAAGCTATGGGGAGGAGCCAGCCAAACTGCTCGAGGCCGGGTTCATTAGAGAAATCAAACACCTGGATTGGCTAGCCAACTTGGTCATGGCGCCGAAGAAGGAAAAATGCTAGCACCTTTGTGTCGATTTCAAAGACCTTAATAAGGCTTGCCCTAAAGATACTTTTCCATTGCCCCGCATCGACGAGATCATTGATGCGACCGCAGGACACGCCTCATTGTGTTTACTCGATGCTTACTCTGGATACCATCAACTTAAAATGAAGGAGTCCGACCAGGCCGCAACGGCGTTCATCACCCCGTATGGGCCTTTCTGTTTCAACACTATGCATTTTGGGCTTAAAAACGCGGTGCCACTTACCAAGCATGATCCAAACATGCCTGGAAAAACAAATCGGCAAGATAGTTGAAGCATATGTGGACGACATGGTCATCAAAACCAAACACGTCGAATCATTGGTGGACGATCTTCGCCTCACCTTTGACAACCTCCAAACATGCGATATACGACTCAATCCAGAAAAGTGCGTCTTCGGTGTCCCAGCCGGAAAGCTACTAGGGTTCGTTGTTTCGCATGGAGGAATTGAAGCAAACCCAGCTAAGATTCGAGCCTTGTCGCAATTGGCTACACCAATAGACCTAAAGCGGGTCCAAAAACTAGCACGGTGTGTGTGGCGGCTTTGAGCCGCTTTATCTCCAGATTAGGAGAAAAGCATTACCACTTTACAGACTGCTTAGACGCACCGACAACTTTGAATGGACGGACGCGACCACAGCCGGATTGGAAGAAATAAAAACCTTACTAGCAGGCAACCCAATCCTAGCTGCCCCAGGTGTTGGCAATCCTATGTTGCTTTATATCTCCACAACTCACCAGGTAGTAAGCGCACTACCAGGGAAATGCTTATACACAGGAGCTCACCAGTAGCGCTTGTTCAAGGAAAGCGCTGCCGCTACATAGCAGTAGCGCTTGGGCAGCACGGGCACTGCTAGTATGATCATAACAGCAGCGCTGAACCTATAAAATGTGCTACTACTACAATTGACAGACCGTTCCAGGTATGCTAGGGATAGTGGTAGTGCTCATGCTTTGCAAGCGCTACTACTATGCATCTTAGAAATAGCGCTTTTTCCCCGGCCAGCGCTACTGATAAATTCAGTCCCCCCTCCTAGACCAAAGTTTAGTCCCACCTCGCTCTGCGAACAGAATTTTTACCACCTTAAATATGGTGCTTCTCAAACCATCACAACCAGTTGGACTTCAGTGAACTCCATGTGTAGGATCTGTGGCCGCAATAGGAATCTTCACCGGTTCTTAAACCGACAAAGATTCCTATTGACAATTCAGATTTTGCACAAAAAGATCATTGATGACAAATGTATTTTTGTTTTTTTACATTCTTAGCCTTATTAGTAGTGCCTTTCTTCAGAAAGCGCTACTACTAAAATCTGTAGCAGTAGCGCTTTTATTCAGAAAGCGCTACTGCTACAGATTTAAGCAGTAGCGCTTTCTAGAGACAAGCGCTACAACTAAGGGCCCTTATACAAATTAACCGGCCCGCATGTGTCCTCTAACTCCCCCCCTCACACTCTCGTCCGTCGACTCTCTGTCACCTCCGTCTCCCTCGCCGCCGTCACCGTCCTCCTCCTCCACCCCAAGGTCAATTCCTCCCTCCTCCTCCTCCCCCTCCTTCTCCCTCCTTCTCCCTCTCTAGCGTCGGCGGCCCCTCTTCCTCCTCTCTCTCTGCCGGTGGCCCCCTCCTCCTCCTCCCTCTCTGGCGGCCCCCTCCTCCTCCTCCTCCTCCTCCTCCTCACTCTCCTTCTCTCTCCTCCTCCCTCCTCCTCCCTCCTCTGTCCTCCTCGCCCTCCTGCTCTCTCCTCCCCCTCCTTCCCCTCCTCCTGGCCTCCTCCCACACTCATCCTCCCCCTTTCTGTAATTAGGTTTTAGTTTTTTTTAAATGTAGGTTTTTGTTTTTAGTAAATTTGAATAGAATAAAATATGAAATTGAAAAACATAAGTAAATGTTGGTCTTTTGAATAGAATAGGAAATTTTTAGAAAATTTGAATAAGTAAATTTCAATAGAATAGGAAATTATAAGTAAATTTGAATAGAATAATTAAATGTAGCTTATGGATTTTCAATAAGTCCTAAGATGATGACAATAATGTTTTTGTTCATATTTTGTTTTTGCGGAAATCAAGGAGCCCCTGCATCATCCCCGCTGCCGTCCCCGTCACCGGCCCCTCCGACCTTGATCGAGGTGAGACCAGCCACCTCATGTTGTTAATTAATTTAGGTGTTTTAGGTGTTTAATCTTAGAATAATGTAGTATGAACCCTAGTTATGATCGAATCATGTTCAAAATGTAGGTTTTTAATTAGGTGTAGTTAATAGAATTTAGGTGTAGATAATTCGAATACTAGTTTATTTTACGATTTGGTTTTGCTTATTGAATGCTCAAATTGGAAAACTAATCCATCAAATTTGAATGCTCATATGATGTAGAAATAAACATGTATATCTTGTGTTGCTCAAATAGGATATGTGCTTGCCCAAGTGGCCGGTCATGTTTGCATGTTACACCTCCGAGTGGCCTATGTTTTGCCGGAGTGTTGATTAATTTCCATTCTGGGAAATGTTAGGCGCTCGATATGTCCTTTTCTAGCAAAGGTCATGCAAGATTTTTCCGTGAATTCTGGCATGACTTGTGTTAGAATATGTAGAAATATCGAGTGGCCTGGATTTTCTACAAAAATAATTAACGATATTTCGGGTTGACTTTAAGTCTATCGAGGCTCCACCATATATGAGAGGACGAAGAATCTCGACTGTTGTTGTGGGGGTCGTTTCTCCTTTTTCTCCTTGTGCTAGACCTTTGTTATGCACTAGGGGAAGGAGGACTAACGACCATCACCGACGGTCGCAAATGTCAGAGAGGAATCAATGAGGGAGAATCCCCACCATATATGAGAGGATAAAGAATCCCGACTGTTGTCGTGTGGGTAGCTTCTCCTTCATTCCCGTGTGCAAGACAATTTGGTGTAATGCACTCGGGAATGAAAGGAGGAGCTACCATCACCGACGGTCGAATATATACACCACGTGAGCAGAGAGTTTTCGAGTTTTCAAGAAAAGACTCGACAGACCGACAGTCAACCCGTGATGAATAATAGTGATCTAATTTAGTTTTTTAGTATATATATATTTAGTTGTACAAGTTTAATCTTTGAATTATGAACATAGGAAATGTCGTTGGACGAAAGTCCCGGGGAGTGCTCCTGGTGCGGCGACAACCGGGGTTTCTACAACAGGCCTCACTTGGAAGAAGGTCGGCGCTTCAGCATTAAGCTCGATGAGGCCTTCAATTGTGAAATGGTAAGCTACGATGCAAAGTGTTTTTTCGTAATTAAGCTTGACTTCTACTACTTCAACGTGTAATTTTCGTCTTTTACAATTCGACTAGCTTATCCCATGCCATGCAAGATGCTATGTCTTGGAGAGGTTGGGTTTTGAAGATCATGAGAGGAATGAAACAAAGAGAATTAACCTAAGGACCCATCATGGTATGGATTTTGAGGTAAATCTATACAATTCTGAGAGCGTATCCAATTTTGGTTGCCCGGGTTGGGAAGCACTTTGCAAGATGTATGATTTTCAAGAGGGTATGTTTGTCACCATGGATCTTGGACATTTGGGTCCTTGTTGATACGCTTCCAATTCTACCGCTATGTGAGTTTCTCAAACATAGTTACTAAGTAATTTATATTGTTTATTTCAAAATAGTTGACAGCTTATTTCCATTGATAGCTTATTTTCATTCTTCAAAGAATGTGCAAAAGATGGTAGACAGAACCTAGTACACCGATGGATCTGAGTTAACTTATCAAGAGAAAAATCATCTGGTCGCATTTTGTACTGACCATGAGAATTACAATGCCTATTATCAAACTCCTCCTTAGTATGGTCAATACGTGCCACTAGTGCATGTGTTGAACCACGGTAACTTCTTAGCATCTTTTGCATACTTCTAAAACTGAACTACATTGCTAACTACGAAGTTATTACTATGTTTTTAACAGAAAATCCCGATGGATTATGTGCCTCATTTGATGTATCAAAATGGTCGCCTTGATCTTTTGAACATACAACCAGGTCATCCTACGAGTCTCACCTGTCCATATCGGATTTCTAAAACCGGTGAACACATGGTAATCAAAGAATGGAAAAATGTATGGACAATCGTAAGGAGGTTCTTGGAAGCAAGATTGTGCGAAAGGCAAGAACTGGAGACAGGATAATCTCCATTCTCCATAATGGAGAGTCAGATGCTATCTTGTTTTATGCTATTTTACCTAGGAGAAGGTAGTAGGTCCTAGCTAATACTCATGATCATGTGCTAAGAACAACTAAGTAGGATTGGTTAGATGACTATGATGATGATGTGGTATCTAGTAGAAGTTGTATGATCGATGATGATGAGTATGACTTGTTATTATGATACAAATGATGAGTTATTTATTATTATAATCGATGATGCATGATGCTAAGTTGTTATATGAGCATGATGAGTTATTATATATATATATATCAGTAGGTGAAATGAACATGGATTAGATTCAAGTGGAGGCAACATGTGGTGCACATCAAAAGTACTACTAATCCAAACTAGATCAAGTTTGGATTAGTAGTACTTTCGACATGCACCACATGTTGCCTCCACTTGAATCTACTCCATGTTCATTTCACCCACTGTTATATAATAACTAATCATGGTCATAAAATCATATGATGAAAGTACTATATATAAAACCACAATGAAAATAAGATGTATTTTTAAAAATATAGGAAAAGTTAGCAGCAACGCTTTTCAGAAGAAGCGCTACTGCTACTTAGTACTATCAGTAGCACTTACAATAGGAAAGCGCTACTGCTAACTAGGTATAGCAGTAGTGCGTCCTTCCAGCGCTACTGCTACTAGTTAGCTGTAGCGCCTTAGTGGTAGCACTTGCACAAGCGCTACTACTAGCTTAAAAACAAGCGCTACTACTAGGGTTTTCCCTAGTAGTGGCGATGTACTCGTCGTCGAGCGAGGGGAAGAAGGACATAAATTCCCCATCCAAAAGCCAGTCTATTACGTATCGGAGGTCCTCACACCATGCAAATCCCGATACCCTCACTACCAAAAGATAGCTTACACGGTCTTTTTGGCATCCCAAAACCTCCGACACTATTTTCAAGAGTGTTCGATCATGGTGGCATCTGAAAGTACCACTTAACAACATTATCAACAACAGGGACGCCACTGGTCGCATAGCTAAATGGGCCATTGAGCTCTTACCGCTTGAAATAACATACAAGCCACCCCGAGCTATTAAATCTCAGGTGTTGTCCGACTTCGTCGCCGAATGGAAGGAAGCCGAACTCCCTAAGGAGTACAGTTCATACTCCAACTGGATTATATACTTCGACGGCTCTAAAATGCTAGCCGGACTGGGGGCTGGCGTCATCTTAACATCCCCTACGGGGGACACGGTCCGCTACGTGTTGCAAATCATGTATACAGATTCCAATAATGCAGCCGAATATGAGGCGCTTCTACATGGTCTCCCCATGGCTGTCTTCATGGGTATACAACGCCTAGAGGTGTGTGGCCACTCAAACCTTGCAATATCTCAGGTAAATGGAGAGATCGATGCAAAAGATCCAAAAATGTCGACATATCAAAATGTCGTATTAAAAATATCAGCTCGGTTCGTGGGATTTGAATTCCATCATGTCGCTCGAGAAAGTAACCAAGCAGTCGACATCCTTGCTCGCATGGGCTCCAAGTGCGACCCTATCCTGCCTAATACCTTTGTGGAAAGGCTCTTTAAGCTATTCGTGGTATGGCAGGGCGAGAGCAGAGACACCAGTGCGGACCTGGTCACACCCCCAGTAGTCGAACAAAATATAGATATCATCGGGGGTTCGGACGCCGAAATAGCCGTCTCTGCTCATGAGATCATGGCCGTTATTGCTCCATGGACTGAACCTTTCCTGGCCTACCTTAATAGGCAGGAGCTTCCTGATGATCAAAATGAGACCCCACTGGTACGCGTCGGTGCTATACAAATGATTTTAAACCCCTTTCCGCGACGACATTTGCAACCATCGCCAAGTGAGTGTGGGCGATAGTGGGGTTCTTCCCACATGACCCAGAAACCGTCGGGGATAGGCCCTCCTGGCACACATGTTGGCTTGTGTGTGATCGGGCGAGACATGGAAAAACCAATTGTTTCTATTCGTATGTACATCCCACACGGTGAATCCCAGAAAAATATTTCTGTTCGTATGTATATCACACACAGTCAATCCAAGGAGTATGTTTCTGTTCTTATGTACATCCCACATAGTGAATCCAGGGAAAACGTTTCCGTTCGTATGTACATCCCACACAGTTAATCCAGGGAAAATGTTTCTATTCGTATGTACATCCCAAACGATTAGACCGCTATAGTCGTGTTAAAAAGGTGGACATCAACATTTAATCTGTCCATATGTTTGTGATAGGTACGTTATCGCACACTGTTCAAGAATGTAAAATGTGTGTGGTACCTCTACTAACGCCAACGTGTACATTTTCGTAGCTGTGTGCAATTGGGACACACACGCACACTAGTTTGAAACGTTTGCCGTATTACCATGAATCGCACCACACATATGGGACGAAACCTTGTGTGCGTCCGAAGGGCATCGCAAACGTTTCACATAAAAGAACCATATGTTTTCTTTTTTCATCGCACACGCTGTTTTCTTTCTAACTGTGTGCACATTATTTTTTGGCTGTAATTTATTATTTGAATTAGAAATTTTGAAATATGAAACGTGCAATTCAAATTCTCAGCACAATGGTTCAACAATGAATCCACAAATAAAATTGTCAGTACAATATGTTCAGTAATTACAAGATTAGACAATAATTAACTATGATGAACCACAATATTTACATGCGGTAAAGGTGAAGAGATAAGTGTAAATCATTTTGACTGCCGATGTTGTTGAAGAAGCGGAATGCACATAATGTGCCTTCCTGCATGCCATAGGCACGAATAACTTTTGTCCAACCCCTTGTGATGATCGCCCATTCATCCTTCACCGCCTTCAGGAAGACTTCTAGAGCATTATCATGGTAGCATGAATTATATACTTTAACCTTAATTGCCTCCACTCCAGTCATGTAGTTTGCAAGGTAATCATCAGTAAATAGCTTTAGGAACCACTGAAAAGAGAAAAATATTATATCATGAGGTCTAATATAGTAACTTGTTGTTGGCAGGGGCATAAGGCAATAGATCACTTACCATCCTAAAGTTCACTGATGTCTTGGACAAAGTGTAAATAAAGAGTTTAATTCCCATCACCCGTTTCTTTCGCCTAACAATGTTTCTTAGTTTCCTCACTTGACGCTTGTTCATGAATATCTCATTGCCCCATATGCACAAGGGATCGAAGCGTGGATCAGTACCGCTCATATACGTATCGACAAGCAACCAGTAAATGTTAGAAGGTAAATGAGATTGCACAAATGATGTAAAATACAACTACCTACATTCCTAAGTACAAGTATTTTTTTTTGAGATTTCAATATGAACTACATACGAATGTATATAGAATTATAGATATGTTTAGATTAGAATCTAGATTCACTCATTTTGCTCCTTATGTAGTCTATATTGGAATCTCTAAAAATACTTAAATTTAGGAATAGATGGTGTATAAGACATGGGAAGCAGCTAACCTCGACGGCAAACAACAACATCCCCCATTGTAGCCCTGTGTAAGTACATGAAAAGCCAATGTTAACTACAACAAGGTTAACATCCAGCAAAAATAGCAAATGGTAACAAAACGGCAGCATCTGTAGTGATATCTTCATTGCGAAAGAGTAGCATGATAACAAAGGGACGAATTAAAAAATGGATACAACTGTTAATTGCAACAAGCTTAACAACATCCTAATTCACGTTTTGTAAGTTAGTAGCCATTGAAATACAACTGTTTAAAAATGGATACAATTATTAATTGCAACAGGCTTAATGGCCATTGAAACCGGTATTGATAAAATGCAATTGGCAGAGTTAAACATCACAAGGAAGGTGCTGCGAGAGCAGATAATGACCTAGTTGTCTATAAAAGGTAGGGAAATAGCTAAAACGTGTTAGGCATGTTTACTACAAGATGCTTAAGACATCGACCGTACAAAACATAGCCATTAATTGCAGCTGGTATTGGTAAGATTGAACTGGTGAGTTAATACTTGGTAAGTCCTGAGAGGTAGTTGCTGGGGCACTTCATCTTGGCCAGAACCCGCCCAAAGTCATTGGCGGCGGAGGCAAGCTCTTTCTATGGGTCGAAGCGTGGATCAGTGCCCCCGACATGTGTACCTACAAGAAGCAAGTAAATGTTAGAAGCCAAACTGCAATTGCACAAATGATGTAAAATATGGTAAGACATGGGATGCAACTAACCTCGACGGCAAACAACAACATCGCCCGTTATGGCCCTACGTAACTACATGGATATACATGTTAAGTACAACAGGGTTAGCATCCACCAAAAATAGCAAATGGGTAGCATCTCTAGTATATCTTCATTGCGAAGAGTAGCATGGTAGCAAAGTCTGTTGCTGGTATTGGTGAAATTGAACTGAACAGTTAATACTTGAACATCACATAGTGTGCAGTACTGAAATAGACAAGGCACAAACATGCTTAATACATCAACCGTACAAAACATAGCCATTGCAAGTGGTATTGGTAAGATTTAGCTCGTCAGATCATACATGTTAAGTCCCGGTGGGTAGTCACTGGGCACTTCTTTTGGGCTAGAGCATGCACCATGTCGTCGGCGGCGAAGGCGAGGTGTTCCTCCGGGTCAACACGCACAGCGGCCATCGTGCCATGGACCGCCATCAGCTCCTCAACCTCCACGTGATATGTGGTTGGGCTTGCACAGCGATGCTCTGGAGGTAGGCACGGTGGGAATTTGGAGGCATGAGAATGTTTTGCCGGCGCCATTTAAGCAATCAGGCCAGGGCCGTGATAGATATCGGTGGGTTACCTGACTGGATTCGAGCAGAACGTAGATGTGGTTGAAGTCGTGGTTGCGGCGGCGGCGGTTTGAGCTGCCGGTAGGGGGAGGAGTGCGGGGGGGGGGAGTGGGGGTGGGGGAGATACAGAGGAAATTTGATGGGTGGGGATGTGGTTGGAGGAATAAATTCTAAAATCGTGCGCCTAATGAAAATTTCACTGCGAAACTTGAAACTTGGGCTGGGGGAACACACAACGGAGACGAAGCGCATAAAATACTCGTGTGCGAGAAAACAGAAAATTGGCAGTTCCCATCTCCAAAAAAATGTACACGTGTAGTTGATATTTTTGGGTCAATGGTAAGCCTGGTTTATTAGGAACCATCGCACAGGTAACAGATTTATGGATCATTAACGAAAAAAACGCACACGGGTACGACATAGAAACCGTGTGTTTTGTGATCTTCTAATGATTAACGCAAAAATGTGCACACGGTCACACATGCTAATCAATGCTCAAAGCCCTCAAAGGATGCTGATTGTACGTTAATACTACAAACTTAAAGTACTAGTGGTAATTTGCTCTAATACTACAAACTTAAACTACTTCTCACATGCTGCCATCGGGGCATGCTGGCCAGACACTGACGTTCTCCATCCCGTCCTTGTAGGTGGCAGCCAACCGTGCTTCGATCTCCGCCAAGCTCTCCTCATCACGGTGTACGGCCTCTTCTTTCTTGCGGCGGTGGGACTCTCTTTTCTTAACTGCTTTCTGGATTTTCCGATCCTCCGTGCGGATTTGGCCGCCTCTAGATCCATCGCCCATTCGGCCATGGCAGCCTCAAAGTCCGCCCACGTAACTGTGTGGCCGCCGACAGCGATGAACTTGGCGCGGCGAGATGCCATCGCTTCCTTACCCTGTGTGCGGTCATGGGCGGTGAGGAATGCGGCGCGGTGGGATGCCATCGCTTCCTTACCAGTTAGTATGCGCTGCGATGCCATGAATGATGCTTGGAGAGAGCTCTGGGATGGAGGGGCCGGGCAGCCGTACAGTGCGGTGGTTTTTAAGAGCTCAACGACAAACGAGAAAGGAAATTTGGCTTCCCTTACAATTTTTCTCGTTCATTATCGCACACGGTTCATCTCGGTCGCTTCCGAAAACAGTGTGCGCTGAGGCTATTGTGTGTTGCATTATGATTGACCGGAACCCCAGCCACGCGGATCGCGCATGTGCACCGTAGGATGCGTCGTGATCGAACGGCAATCCACGTCCCTCACATCACATCCATTCTGTTGTAGCTGGATTGGATTTATATGCGCCAAATGACTAGAAAATGCACATAATCCCTTAAATATGGTAAATGAGCCCGGAAAAATGCCAAATTTGAACATGGTGATTTGCAGGGTGTATGTTCTTCGTAGAAAAAAAAAACCTAGGGCAAAGAACAAATAAAATTTGGATTTGCCTTCAATTTTGGTGATTTCCCTCTCAAAAGCATGGAACTTCCCCGGCGATGGTTCGATTTATGAAAGGCGTGCATGACGACATAAGCCAAACCTTCTCAAATTTTCACAAGGGCATGGTGAGGTCATACCGTGGCACCATGCCAGGCGTCATGTTTTTCAATCATTTATTTCAATTTTTCTATAGTTGAAAACCCAATAAACAAACGTTTGCGGTTGACTATTGCCACACATTTCATCGAAATATCTGTCTATTTCTTGTAAAAGGCATGAGAATTTACTAAATGGGACGAGCATCATTTTCCAGACCATTCTTGTACACCCTTTCATGCACCGATTGTTTGAACTTGAATTATGTGCATTGATGCCTAGAAAATGCACATAATGCCCTAAATATGGTAAATGAACCCGGAAAAGTGTCAAATTTGAATGTGGTGATTTGTAGGGTGTATGTTCATCTTAGAAAAAAAGTCATGGACAAAGGACAAAGGAAATTTGGATCCCTCTTCAATCTTGGTGATTCCCCTCTCGTAACCATGAAACTTCCTTGGTGATGGTTCAATTTATGAAAGGCGTCCATGACGACATAAGGATAACATTCTCAAATTTTTACCAGGGCATGGTGAGGCCATACCATGGAACCACGCGAGGCTTCATGTTTTTTAAGCATTTATTTCATTTTTTGTATAGTTGTTACCTAGTAAACGACGCGTTTATGGTTGACTATTGCCACACATTTCCTTGAAATATCTGTCCATTCCTTGTAAAGTGCATGAGAATTTACTAAATCGCACGAGGATGGTTTTCCAGACCGTTCTTGTGCACCTTTTCATGCGTCGATTGTTCAAATTTCAATTACGTGCATTAATGACTAGAGAATGCAAATAATCCCCTAAATATGGTAAATGAACACGGAAAAGTGTCAAATTTGAACGTAGTGATTTGCAGGGTGTATGTTCATCATAGAAAAAACTCATGGACAAAGGACAAAGGAAATTTGGATCCCCCTTCAATCTTGGTGATTTCCCCCTCGAAACCATGGAACTTCCTCGGTGATGGTTCGATTTATGAAAGGCATGCATGTCGACATAAGGAAAACATTCTCAAATTATTACCAGGGCACGGTGAGGCCATACCATGGCACCACACCAGGCGTCATGTTTTTCAAGCATGTATTTCATTTTTGTATACATTAATTTTGGGTTCGTTTGGCCTTTTTATGCATTAATTGAATTTCTGGGCATTTAGTGTGCATAATTCAAATTGGAACTACAAGCACATGCTCCAGTGCACCAAAGTTGGTTGAAAAATCACATGTGTGTCCTTGGGTGAATTTCTTGGTCCCATGCAAGAAATGGGAATGAAATTCAAACATCCGATCGTCGTGGCTCGGCCAGAAAGATTGAGAAACTTGGTTTTTTAATTCATGTAAATCCAAAACACGCCTGAAAATCATGAAACTTGGCATGGTGTCATGACATGGCACCAACATGTTGCGGTAATTTTTTTGGCCGAATAGGGACAAGCTTTGGTATAAGCTGCTTGCAAACTGGAGCTTCTCTCAAGAAGGCTCGTGGTTCCAAGAGGAAACGTGTCACCTCCGTGTGCGAAATGACATATGTACACTGCCTTCTCCCGCCTTAATTTGTTTACACACGCAGATTAGACCAAATAGAAGTATCATGCTAAATTTTGGAATTATTCCGGATTAGTTTGGCCTTTTTTGTACATTAATTGAATTTGTGGGCATTTAAAGTGCATAATTCAAATTTGAACTACAAGCACATGCTCTAGTGCACCAAAGTTGGTTGAAAAATCACAGGTGTGTCCTTGGGTGAATTTCTAGGTCCCAAGCAAGAAATGAGAATGTCCAAACATATGGGCGTCGTGGCTTGGCTGAAAAGATTGAGAAACTTCATTTTTAATTCCTATAAATCTAAAACACGCCTGAGAATCGTGAAACTTGGCATGGTGTCATGACATGGCACCAACATGCTGTGGTAATTCTTTCTATCTAATTTGTGAAGGTGCACACATTAAAAATCAACAAAGTCATTTTGGAACAAGTGTTGTCACGTTACAAATCGGAAACACAACTATTATTGAAACCGTGGGTGTTCTACTTACCAATTACGTGCCGCCACACATCCATTTTTTTATTGGCTAGGAGGTGCCGTGCGGGGTAGCTATTTGAGTATGGGAGATGTGCGATCAGACCCCTGCGCGTGCTCATTGGGAGGAGATCCCTTTGACCTCTATCCGCCATGCACCTCCCTCCCAACGTCTCCATTATTGGCGCCCGAGCCCCTGTTTCATGGCGTGGCTATTGTCGTGGTCCTAAGACTGACAGTAGAAAGGGGGTAGGTATGGACAGGCAAAATCTCAGCTATGGTGAAGGTGTACACACGGATTTACGAGTTCAGGCCCTCCACAGTGGAAGTAACAGCCCTACGTCTCGGTGACCGGAGGCGGTCGATTGGATTATGTGTGTGGTATTACAGGGGGTGCGAACCCTTGTCACAAAGGAGGGGGGTGGCTTATATAGAGTGCGCCAGGACCCCTACCCACCTCCATTACAAGGGGCTTAATGTACATAAAGTAAGGGTCGTTACTGGTAACGTCTGCCTTAAGTACTACTAATGATCTTAAAGACTACAGAGTGAACGCCTGACTGTTACAGTGTTGAGCGACTCCCAGTCTTCAGTATGGTCGAGTGACTCTCCATATGGTCGAGTGACGGTAGGGAGGAGGGCCTCCGAGTGATGTGTCCGTCGAGTGGATTGCACTCGACGTGTATAACCGGAGCTCTCCTGTTGTCTCTTGGTCCTTTTATCTTCCAGGGTAGTGACCTTGGGTAGGGCGTATAGGTTAGCCTATGATCCTACCCCAAGTCTGTATCCTCATCAGTAGCCCCCGAATGGATTAAGGTGTGAGTGGAAAGTAGGTAGAAGTTGAACCCGCTCCGAGCTTCGTGTCTTCACAAGTGTTTTCTGCAAGTCTAAACGCCTGCGTCGGTACTTCAGTGTCGACTCAGTCGCCTTGATCCATTCAGTGAGTTCTCGATTGAATTGGTGACCTCATGCGTCGAGTGCTGTGTTAGAGCGGGATCTTGGGTGCGATTGTCTGCAGTGTATCCCGGATTTCGCGGGATACGAAATTTCGGGGAAGCGCGCGGGCCGGAGGGTGCCGAAATGGGCGGTCTGGATAAGTAGTGATGCCTCGATTACCGCGCCGCCTTTTTCGCCACGTACGTTGCACGCAACTGTTGCGGGATTTGATGGGATTGCCTGGTCCCATGCGTCGGTCACTCGGAAGTGACCCTTCATAAGGCGACGGGGCCGAGGCGCTTGCACTGTGCATGCCTGTTCCCTCTTCTTTCTCCTTCGCTTCTCCACTGCGCCCAGGACCTCCGCTCTCCAGCCATGGTGAAGGACAAGACGGCGGCGCTAGAGTGCTCTAAGAAGGCGAAGGGGGCGGCGAAAGGCAAGAAGCAGAACCACGTGTCGTCGTCGCGCGCGGGGCTGCCGCCGGGCTGGATCCAGGGCGATTGGATTCGGTCTTCGGTCCGGCAGGAGGATCTAGCCGAACTGAAGGAGTCCGGACTGATCGCCAAGGGAGCGGCGAGGCTGCCGAAGGGGGAGACGGAACCGCAACCTCGACCGGGTGAGTGTGTTCTGCTCGCCACTCACATCGACCGGGGTTTCTTGCTCCCCCGCATCCTTTCTTCCGAGGATTTTTGAACTTCTTTGGCGCTCAGCTCCACCACTTTTCTCCCAACACCATCACGTATTTAGTTGCGTTTGTATCGATGTGTGAGAACTTCTTAGGGTGTCGACTGCACTGGGGTCTTTTCAAACATATCTTCACCATTCGTTCCCAGTCGTTAAAAAGGCAAAGTCGAGTGACTTGAAAACCCACGTCATCCAGATGTGTGGGGGTTTAGGTATCCAAAAGAGGAATAGGAGTGCCTTTCCCACCATGACTCTCCCTGAATCTGTTAGAGGCTAGCCGTCGACCTGGTTCTACTGCCAGGATGTCGCAGCTCCAGGTCAGTCGACTAGTCTTCCCCACTTTTCCTTTGACCGTGTTCACACTCCTGCCCCACTGAAAGTAACTGCTGCTGAGACCATGGAGACGAGGATGTTGGTGGATAGAGTGGTCCAGCTCATCAATGATGGCGTTACGGTCCTGGACTTGCTGGAAGTGTTCCTCAGTCGATGCATCCAGCCTCTCCAGGCCCGCGATCACCCGATGTGGCTGTATTCTGGACCGGACGACACCGCTCGGGTCCATCCAGAAGAAGTGCTGCCTGAAACCGTAGCTTTGTGGCTGAGGAGCATCACAGGCAACCAGGACAACCCTAGGGGATCCAGGTAAGTCGTCCCCTTTAGCAACGGAAACCCGCCCGACAAGGTATACTTTTTGTTCCGACTGCTTCCCGCTCACGTTCCGACTGTACTTGATGTTGACTGACTCTTACTCGACCGATTTGTTCTGCAGGTATTCACTGAGACGCATTCGATGCCCAATGGTGAACAAGCTTTGGAGCAGGGCCAGTAGGGGGAGGACATTGCGGAGGAGAGCGGTGAGTGGGAGTCTCCGGGAGAAGAGGAGGAGGAAGAGAGCGAGGAGTCAGACGAGGAGGAAGAAGTCGACTCACCTCCGTGCTCCGAATGTCGATCCAAACAGCAACATGATCCGTCTGGCGAGCGCGGGAAAAACGTGGTCCCGAGTGCCAGTACTCAGAAGCGCACTCGGACGTCGACCCCGGAGCCGAAGGAGAAGGTGGCCAAGTAGCCCAAAGTTGCTCCTTCCAAGGCTCGGAAGACACTGCCACGGATTAAGATGGAGGTCCCTATTGCTTCGGGGTGAGTATCTCGCTTGCGTTTTCGTAGGTCGACTGAAGATTTTCTTGCTCTGGCCGACCAATTCATGTGCCTTTCCAGTCCCACCTCTGCTACCACTGACATGGACATTGACAAGGCGCCAGGAGACGAAGAGGCCACCTCATGAGTCGGTAAGACCGATCGACCAAGCTTCGTTAAGTTGAGTAGATCCTCAATCGGCGGAATTTCTGACATTTCTTTCTTTCTGTAGTTCCACAAGAAGTTGTTGTGCTTCCTGATGATGAACAAGAAGCGCCTCTACAGGAGAGGAAGAGGAGGAGCGGGAGCTCTAGCAGGATAAGGCTTGAAGTTCAGGTTCCTCAGTCGACATCGGTGCTCGAGGCGGTGGTCGATCGTTCCAGAGAGCTTGTTCGGACCAGCGTCACGTTTGCCAGCCCGCTGACGACCGATTGTCTGGCGGACTCGACTGCACCAACTTCTGCTGCTCCAATGCAACCCCATGCCTCTGACCAAGCGACTACTTCGGCTGCTCTGCAGCCATCACTTTTTGCTGTGTACCAGACTCCGGATGATTCACCGAGTGCCGCTAGGGAAGCTCTTCGCCAGGTGAACCTTGTCATGGAGTAGGTGAAAGTGATGCATGAGGCTAGTCAGGTCGCTTACAACGCCAGCACTGCTCTTCAGACCAATGTTCAGGTCAACAAAGTTTCGACTGAACTTTTGAGTGTTGCCTTTATATCTGATCACCCACTGGGGTGTTCCTTTGTCTAGAATTTAGGAAATCTTCAACTCCGCTTGCCTTGAGCTGAGTCCCAGTAAACTATTCGAACCAGTGGGGGCACGCCGAGTGCACCCACTGGCTGTAGTCCCCGAGACCATGGTCGACTGCTGGCAATCGACTGAGGTCTAATTTTTTTTGAACTCACGTTGAGTAGGCCTTGCTGGGTATTGATCTGATCCAGTGGGGGCACGCTAAGTGCACCCACTGGGTGTAGTCCCCGAGACTACTGTTGAATATTTGATTCGGCAGTAGTCTTAGAGTAATTCTTCTCTGTCGCTGTTGCTTATTTCTGTCGACTGACATGTCTGTCTTCCTGGCTGCAGAGGTCTTGTGATCTTGGAGCTCGGCTCACCGAATTAAAGAAGAAGCATATCAGCGTTGAACTTGACCTTGAACTCGCAAAGAAGAACCTCAAGACTGCTCAAGAAGAAACGGCCATCATGGGAGGTAAACACTCGACCGTTTTGTCTGCTTTGTAGTTCACACTTCGCCCTGGTTTTTCTTTCAGTCTCTTTGAACCGAGTGATTTCACACAAGCAGATGTGCATAGTGAAAATCGCGAACTTCAGTCTCATTTCAAGAGTGCTGTTTCTTTAGAGAGGATGAAGGAGGCTTTGGAGCAGAAGGATCTGGATCTGGCAGCTACTTAGAAGGAAGCATGAGAGAAGATGAAGCTTGCGGATCAGAAGCTGGCTTCAGTCGGCAAATTGGAGGAGGAGAACGCGAAGCTAAAGACTGCCATCTCGGACGCTAATCGAGAAGTCGAGCAGCTGAGGAAGGACAAGGAGAATCTGACCACTGAAGTCGGCAGCCTCAGGACCAAGACAGACAAGCTAGAGTCCTATCTGGAGCAACTCGCCGTGAAACGTGTTCTGAAGCTTGAAGGTATGATCATTCGACTGTAGTTAATTTGTCGCCGACTAAAATTTGTTGTCATGCTATCGACTCATCGTTTTTCGCAATGGGACAAAACTGTGTCAGGATTTTGAAGCTGAAACTGGGCGGGTCAAGATGGGTCTCGACCCTATCAATTGTCCTGTGAAAGATGATGTTGCAATGAATCTGCTGCGATTGGAGTCGCACTTTGGATGGTGCAGTTGCTTATCTGGCTCGACTGAAGGCGGCGATGACCCAAGTGGATGCTGAACTCTAGCCTCAGGCGGAGGTGTCTCAAGACCTCGAGTCATTCATGACTCGACTTAATCAGATTCTAGGCCGAGTGCAAGACTGGAAGAAATCTTCCGCTCGCTGTGGTGCTGATGTCGCCTTGTCGTTGGTCCGAGTGCACTGCAAGGAGGCTAAGGAAGACAAGCTGGCAGCTCTCAAAGTAGCGAATACTAAGAAGCACTCTTTCTAGGACTTCATGGACACCTTCCTCGAGGCAGCTACTCGCATTGCCGACAGCATCGACCTCGACAACTTCTGTGATCCGGCCAGTCCTTCTCTCGCTGAGTGATTGAAAAAACATTATGATTCACCTTTATTTGCCTCAGAATGCCGAGTGATTTTGTAACCACTAAAACTCCTCCGGGCCTGGTGCCCGAGTACTTTTAATCTGCGGTTAGGAACCTCTGGATTTATCTTTGAATATGTTGGGTTTATCTTCGAGTGAAATCTGTTCTTCACTTGGATCGGTTTCTCATAGTTTGATGCAGGTGCTGAAAAAGGATCAGTAGTTGACCCGTTGGATGAGCCTTTGGCAGCATTGATCAGCTCATCAGCGAGGTACTCAACAATGGTCTTGACGTTCCTGTCATCAGCAAGGGGCCAATTGTTGGGTGCATACAATCTCGTCCTTCTTCTTGACGGTGCAGGCCCCGGGAGGGGGGCGGGGCGTGTGGTCGACCTGTAGCCCCGCTCACCACTCGGTAGGAATTTCAAACTTAGGTGAGTGCTGGACTGCAGCTAAGCCTCCGAGTGAGAGGGCTGCTCACCACTCGGTAGGATTTTGAAACTTAGGCGAGCACTGGACTGCAGCTAAGCCCCCCGAGTGGGAGGACTGCTCACCACTTGGTAGGGATTTTCAAACTTAGACGAGCATTGGGTTGCAGCTAAGCCCCCGAGTGGGAGGGCTGCTCACCACTTGGTAGGATTTTTCAAACTTAGGCGAGCACTGGACTGCAGCTAAGCCCCCGAGTGGGAGGGCTGCTCACTACTCGGTAGGATTTTTCAAACTTAGGCGAGCACTGGGCTGCAGCTAAGCCTCAAAGTGAGAGGGCTGCTGACCACTCGGTAGGGTTTTTCAAACTTAGGCGAGTACTGCTCACCAAATCTCATCCTTCTTCTTGACGGTGCGACCCCCGGGGGAGGGTGGGTTGCGACCGACCCATACCTATTAGTAGGACTTTTTTATCACTTAGGCGAGTACTGGACTGCAGCTAAGCCCCCGAGTGAGAGGCAAACTCACCACTCGGTAGGATTTTTGTCACTTAGGCGAGTACTGGACTATAGCTAAGTCCCCGAGTGAGATGCTGGCACACCACTCAGTAGGATTTTTGTCACTTAGGCGAGTGCTGGACTGCAGCTAAGCCCCCGAGTGAGATGCTCGCACACCACTCGGTAGGATTTTTATCACTTAGGCGAGTACTGGACTGCAGCTAAGCCCGCGAGTGAGAGGCAGACTCACCACTCGGTAGGATTTTTGTCACTTAGGCGAGTACTAGACTACAGCTAAGCCCCCGAGTGAGAGGCAGACTCACCACTTGGTAGGATTTTTGTCACTTAGGCGAGTACGGGACTACAGCTAAGCCCCCGAGTGAGAGGCAGACTCACCACTTGATAGGTTTTTTTGTCACTTAGGTGAAACAGATTCGCAGCCAAGGCAATACGTACAAAAGAAATAAACAACAATCATTCGGAAAAAGTAAAATTATGTCTTTTGATAGCCAAACTAAGAGGTATTTCTTATTACATCTCATAAGTCTAAATACTTAAGAGTAAAAAGGGCAGAGCAGATCCGCATTCCAAGCGCGCAGTTCATCTTTGTTGTGCTCGACATTGGAGAGACGGTATGCTCCATTGTGGAGCACCTTGGTGACGAAGAAAGGGCCCTCCCAGGCAGGGGCGAGCTTGTGTGGCTTCTGCTGATCCACTCGGAGAACCAAGTCTCCTTCTTGAAATGCTCGACCCCTTATGTTACTGGCATGAAATCAAGTCAGGTCTCGTTGATAAATGGTCGACCGGATCAAGGCAATCTCTCTTTCTTCCTCTAGGAGGTCGACTGCATTTTGTCGAGCTTGCTCTGCTTCCTCTTCCGAGAAGAGTTCGACTCGGGGAGCGTTGTGGAGCAGATCACTCGGAAGTACGGCTTCGACTCCGTAGACTAAGAAGAACGGAGTCCGTCCGGTCGACCGATTGGGAGTTGTCCTTAGACCCCCAAGCACCGATGGGAGCTCATCAACCCAAGCTCCTCCTGCATGCTTCACTTCACGCATCAACCGGGACTTCAGTCCCTTGAGAATCAATCCATTCGCTCGGTCAGCTTGCCCATTCGACTGAGGATGAGCGACCGAAGCGTAATCGACCCTCGTACCTTGGGAGACATTGGTGCTTTCATTGAGAGTTCCGCTGTGTGATCGGCGAAATGATCAATGGCTCGACTGCAGGTCAGCTGCGACATCGGCTTCTTCGTCACCAGCTCGCCTGGTCACCTTGGTTTGACCGAGGACGGCACCCTACCTCCGATCGTCATGTTCGGATGAAGGCCTTCATCAACACCAACTCCGATCTCTATCAAGATCATGGAAGAGTCATCCATGGAGCTCGGGGGCTCAACATCAACATTGCCCTCAGGCGACCGTGCTGTTTTTCTGGACAACAAACTTGTATCCGCCGCCACCGCCTCCTCGAGTGTCGCTTAAATGATTAATTTGGTGGAATTATGCGGAATTAGGTCTACAACAACCCTGCAAAAATTTCGTCGAGTTCCGATGGAGGAATCTCCGGCAATCTCCGATATACCAGAGCCCTGTTGAATCTGGACGAGAATCCAGACGAGTTTAGGGCGTGGTATCCATCATCTAGCTCGGATGTCCTTTGGAGGATCCAACCGCTGATTTGCTGAGGAATTCCCATATCTACCACGTGCCAAAAATTCAGCTCGATCTGACCGTCCAAACTCCGGGAAACTTCCGATTAGTGCATCACTTTTTGGATCTGTTTTCTGCGCGAGAACGAATCCGACCCGAATTCATCTTCTTTATGAACGGGATCTCGGACATCCCTTTTGAAGGAAGTTTTCGTATGGGGTGTTGTGTTTTATTCTCAAACACATCCCAGTAGTATTAAAAGTATTCTTGCAATACGAACTTCACCGTCGCGCCGGTGTCAAACCAGCCCGACAACATCACTCCACGGCGGCCGACCTACGTTATACACGTCGTCACTTTGTTGAGCCGAGCTCAATTTCTTCGGATCATCATCTCGTCTAGCCAAACAATAGTTCGACATCGCGAAGGATAAATCGTCACCAACATCGCCGCCCCACGGATTACATGGAGCGGGCACACCTGCATCGCCACACGGTCACTTCATCAAGCCGGCATCGACCACGTCACGACCTGCATCGCTGGACCAGGGGCTTCATCGTCTCTTCATCAACCTACTCCGGAGACTTCGGCGTCGCTGGCCGACCAGCTCCGTCACGTTAGCTGGACCGAGGGCTTTGCCTCGGCGAGCCAACCTACCTTTGCCAGCATCGCCATGCCGTTGCTTTATTGCCCATCAGGCAATAGGTGTGTGGATCGAGTCGCAATTTTGAGAATCACCTTTCTTCGGATTGCTACAACAAATAAGCCAGGTCTATCAAATGGTGGCCGCATTAACGACGGTCGCATGGTGGTTCGATCAATTTCCATACATAGTCCGGCGAACGCCGCATCTGGAACTCGAACAGACCTGTGAATTCAGGCCTTGCCATGCCTTTACCGCATCACGCCGCCGCCCTGCATCGACATTGATTTCGGCGCCAGGCCATATTTCTTTTATTACTCACTTTGCATAAATTATTTGTTATGCAACGAATTTTTTTATATTACTATTATCTCCGGTTTGCACTATTTTTTGTGCACAGGAAAATGATCCAGCCGGACTATATCCTTTGGCGTCACCTCGGCTGGACGGGGGGCTTCGTCAACACTTCATTACCCCATGCCGGGGACTTCCACATCACCCTGCCGTCCTGCATTGACCGTGCTATGTCACCACTTCGGAGTGCCGAACTCTTTGCTCCGCCACCTCGGGACCGGCTCGGGGATGGAACCTTGTCCCGCATCAAACTCGGACTGTGTCATCAATACCGAACACATTAACCAGCTAAGTTGTCTTCATGCTCAAAGTTTTAAATTTTTAACTTGTGTTTGGCTCGGCCAAGCATTATACTTTTTCAGAAAAAAGTTGCTTGTAAAAATTTCCTTGTCCAAACTTTGTTTGTGACGCGCAAATTCAAATACCCCGTTTACTTGGGGGCTTCCTTCATGAAGTTTCCTCTTGCATATGGTTATACTTGTACGGCTTCGTTCCTTGTTCGTGTATTATGCCACAATATGCACCATATTGACTTAAGCGATTTGCAAGATGGGTTGCCTGGCTCCTGTGCTTACCCCTACGTTCCCGATTGTTCGGCTAGGGAGTAATGGGAGCACCTCTGCGATTGTCACGATCGGGTCTCCCGAGCTGGACCTCAGACTGGGTGAAGCCGAAAGATAGCGCTCTTATTGTTTTCAATCATGGTCAGCACACAAAGGAACTCATGAGTACAAAAAATCTATTGCACAAGTCTCATAATAACAATGAGCACCGAAGAAAGGTATTGGTGGGGGTACTATTTTCTTCGAAGATGCTTCTTACACTTCGCAGTAATATCGCATAAGTTCCTTGAGCGCGCTTTGTCTGTTACAGCCTTATGGCCTGATTGCCTGGTTATTGGAAACACCGTCGATATTCTCGACAGATGGAGTACATAACACTTTTCGGTCCTTTACCGAAGAGGGAGAAGCCGATGGTCGGTTAAGACGCGTTTAAAGTTCGGTTGAACATAGATATGATATAAATACTTCGGTACATGCAATCATTCTTTTACCAAGTCACTTGGGGGCTCTTAAATTTATATGAGCCGTTTTATGATAAGTGTTTTTCTTCTGAGTCATTGCAAAGTTTTTATTATTATTTATCACTCCTCTTTTCGACACAAGTGTGCGGTCACTAGCCGGGGAGCCTAATTTCTCTCTCAAAGCCGCTAGAGTTTAGTTTGCTAAACTGGCCTAGTAAGAAGCCGTAGGCTGACCCGCTTGAAGTTTTGCTATAGGATGTGTCATGTTAAAGCACGGCAGAAGCACCTTTTTTTTTTCTAAAGTCCAATTTTCGGATTGGCACCGAACACTTGATCTAGTTCGGACATTAACCTTTTGAATAAGTTTTTTGGCTTTTCGAGCCCATGTCACTTTTAAACTATTTGTGTGTTTTCAGCACAAGTCTCGCAGTGCAACGTCGGACACCTTTAGAGATTCGGCAAAAACATTCTCGGATATTGCTATATATGCATCGATTTCGAATTGTGTCTTCGGTCAATAGTTGGGTTGCCCGGCTCCTGTGCTTGCCTCCTATGTTCCGCTTTGTTCGGCTAGCTGTGCAAAGGGAGAACCACTGCGATTGTGCTTCCAGCTCACATGGTTAAGCACCTCAGTGGAGAAAGCCGAAAACTGACTGTCACAATAAGCGTAAACTGGTCGGCGATCCGATGACGGCGTTAAACGACGGGCCATTCATAACAATGGCTGAAGTGTTTACGGCTTGACCACGACTGTCGCCGAACACTACCAGGGGCTATTAACTGGCCTCCCAAACTAAATCCTCGATATTTTGCATTTACATTGGAGCTGAGGTTTCATGATCATGCTTAGCATGACAACCCAAAGAAAGGAACCGATAGCGGGACTATTTTCTTTGGAAGACATTTCTTCTGTTAAACAGTAATATAACATGTCTCTCCGCGTACCTCTGTTTATTAAACCGTATGGCCAGATTGCCTTGTTTGTTGTAAATCTTTGCCCTCATAAAGGCTTTATAAAGTAGGACAAACACTCCTCTACTATTGGCCGAGGAGGTGGAAGCCGATGGTCGGTCAACAAAGTTTTGTACAATGCGGATCCGAGCATTAATGACGTAAATTACTTGGATACATAGAGTCATTACACATAATTTGTGATTTTACTATGGATATCGATCCTTAATTCGGCCTTCCGTGCCCGCATTAAGGCTCGGGGGCTACTGGGCTTCGGGCTTGTTATTTACAAATATTAAAGGGGCACATCGATCCCCTGATCTGGTGTTGCCACCTGACCAGTGTCTCGGGGGCTACTGCATTGCCTGTTCTATGTAGAAAATTTTAAGTGCAATACAGTTTTCCGAGGAGATTTTGATCCTCAGGTTGGCCGGCCGCACCCAACCTGAGTCTCGAGGACTGAGCATGCTGATTTTTGTGTCCCGAAGTATTCTGCTGAGCTAGGACTTGATCCTCAGGCCGATTTTGCAAATCAACCTGAGTCTCAGCAGTTACTGGGATCAGCGGTCTTATGTCATCCTTCAGGTGCATCTCGGGTTTTAGACCGATACCCACCTTGAGGGCTACTGGTTATGTATCTCGGCAGAAAATAAATTGCACCAATCCAAAATATTGACAAAAATCGGCCCAGATTCGGGGTGGTGCACCACTGCGGAAGCAGTCCGGCATAAAGCTCGGGCGCTAGTGGCTGGCTCCATAGAGGGCATTTCTGGCATTAAGCTCGGCTAAAATCCTTCAAACTTCTTTGAACCAAGGTGATTTACGACACCTCGGATACAGTCCGGCGTTGGAACTCGGATACATAGTCCGGCGTTGGAGCTCGGATACAGTCCGGCGTTGGAGCTCGGATACATAGTCCAGCGTTGGAGCTCGGATACGTTCCGGCGTTAGAGCTGGAAAGCGGTCCGGCGTTGATGCTCGACTGCAAAAGATACCTCGAATGCAGTCCGGCGTTGGAGCTCGGACGCAAGAGGACGCTACCGCCCGGGAACAACTTCAAACCCGATGTGTGGCATAAAAATAACAAGGCATTGATAAAGGCCGGAAACTTAAAGGGGCTCCTCGGATACCCGACGTGTAAACTCGTCGAATGCATTTCGGCGATCCTCAGGATAGAAGATGAGAAGATTTGTTGAACCAATTTTCAAGACCGGCAACCGAAGATGAAAAAAAGTTCGGAAGAATTGAGGAGCGCCCCTAACTTGAAGACCGGTTCAGGGGGCTACTGACGGTGTCCTGGACTAGGGGGTACTCAACGCGTTGTGTCCCGATCAGTTGGATTGGGCCGAGGACCCCCATGGCCGTATACTCATGGGCCAGTCCGGACAGCTGCCGCATACAAGGAAGAATCCACAAGACTTGGCGATCAAGACAAGGACTCCTCCCCCACCGGCGTATTTGGCTAGGACTCTTGTTATCCTAGGCCTCTGGTGCATTATATAAACCGGGGCCAGGCTAGTCGATAGATATACAACAACAATCATACCATAGGCTAGCTTCTAGGGTTTAGCCTCTCTGATCTCGTGGTAGATCAACTCTTGTACTACCCATATCATCAATATTAATCAAGCAGGAGTAGGGTTTTACCTCCATCGAGAGGGCCCGAACCTGGATAAACATTGTGTCCCTTGCCTCCTATTACCATTGATCCTAAGACGCACTGCTTGGGACGCCCTACCCGAGATCCGCCGGTTTTGACACTGACAGGCACAAAAGGCTCATAATTCATCAAAGTTGAAGTTTGATCCGTTGTCCGTGATGATGTTGTGTGGCACACCATATCTCAATATCAATTCTCTGATGAAACTCACGGCAGTACTTGCTTCAAGGTTTTTAATGGGCTTGGCTTCGATCCACTTGGTAAACTTGTCGAGCGCTACTAGAACATGGGTAAATCCGCTCCCGCCAGTCCTCAAGGGTCCAACCATGTCCAATCCCCAAACAGCAAAAGGCCAGACGAGTGGAATGGTCTTCAGAGCTGATGCAGGTTTATGGGACATGTTGGAGTAAAACTGACACCCTTCACACTTGTCCACTATTTCTTTTGCCATCTCGTTGGCACGTGGCCAGTAAAATCCGGCTCGGTATGCTTTGGCCACGATGGTCTGAGAGGACGCATGGTGACCACAGGTCCCCTAGTGAATACCATTAAGGATCATTCGGCCTTCTTCTGGCATGATGCACTTCTGGCAGACCCGAGTTACACTTTCTCTGAACAACTGACCTTTTATCACAGTAAAGGCTTTAGACCATCGGACAATCTGTCGAGCCTCTTCTTCATCCTCTGGAAGTTCTTTCCTCAGAATGTATGCAATGTACGACACTGTCCATTCAGGAGTGATGACCAAAACCTCCATGACTAAGTCGACCACGGCTGGGATTTCGACTTCGGTCGTATCTGTGGCACTCTTGGGTTGTGGTGATTCTTCGGTGAAAGGATCTTCCTGAACTGAAGGTGAATGAATATGTTCCAAAAACACATTTCGGGGAATGGCCTCTCTCTTGGAACCTATCTTTGCCAACTCATATGCAGCTTGATTTTTCAGTCGGGGTATATGGTGAAGCTCCAAACCTTCAAACTTCTTTTCCAGCTTTCTCACTGCATTGCAATAACCAGTCATGGCTGGGCTCCTAACATCCCATTCCTTCATCACTTGATTAACCACCAAATCTGAGTCGCCGTAGACCATAAGCCAACGGACGCCGAGTGAAATGGCCATAAGCAACCCGTATAAAAGTGCTCCATATTCGGCTTCATTATTGGTGGAATCAAAATGAATCTGGAGAACATAACTAAGCTTGTCTCCACGGGGGATACCAATACTACCCCAGTGCCTGATCCATTCAGCATCTTGGAGCCATCAAAGAACATAGTCCAATGCTCCGATTGAACTTGAGTCGGCAATTGCTGCTCAATCCACTCGGCAAGGAAATCTGCAATTGCTTGGGACTTGATAGCCTTCTTTGCCTCAAACTTGATATCTAATGGAAGGAGTTCAATCGCCCATTTTGCTACTCGACTAGTTGCATCACTGTTATTCAGAATTTCAGATAGTGGCGCGTCGCTGACGACTGTAATGGAGTGATCAGAGAAATAGTGCGCAACCTTCTTCATGGTCATGTATATTCCATAGACAAGCTTCTGATAATGTGGATATCGTTTCTTGGATGGAGTCAAAACTTCAGAGAGAGAATAAATTGGGCGTTGAACCATGTAAGCTTTTCCTTCCTCTTCTCGCTCGACCGTGAGTACTGTACTGACAACTTGTCTAGTGGCTGCAATGTAAAGCAGTAAAGGCTCTTTGCTGATTGGCGCAGTGAGCACCGGCTAGGTGGAAAGTAGGGCTTTGAGCTCTACAAATGTTGCATCAGCTTCCTCAGTCCACTCGAACTTATCAGATTTCTTCATCAGTCGGTAAGGAGGCAAGGCCTTTTCACCGAGACGAGAAAGAATCGACTCAAGACGGCCAAACAACCAGTCAGCTTTTGAACGTCATGCACTCGAACAGGGCATTTGATTCGGAGAATGGTATCTACTTTTTCTGGATTGGCGTCGATCCCTCGTTCGGAAACGAGAAAAACGAGTAACTTTCCTCCTGGAACTCCGAATGTGCACTTTGACGGATTAAGCTTGATATCGTACCTTCTTAGGTTGTCAAAGGTTTCTGCGAGGTCAGTCAATAGGTCGGAACCTTTGCGAGACTTGACCGCAATGTCATCCATGTATGCTTCCACATTTTGACTGATTTAAGTGAGCAGGCATTTCTGAATCATTCTTATGAATGTGGCTCCAGCATTTTTAAGACCGAATGGCATGGTGACATAGCAAAAGCACCTGAATGGGGTGATAAAGGCTGTTTTTATTTAATCGGGACCATACAGCTAGATCTGATGATACCCGGAATATGCATCTAAGAAAGACAAGCGCTCACACCCTGCAGTCGAGTCAACAATCTAATCGACGCAAGGGAGAGGGAAGTGATCTTTCAGGCAGGCCCGATTGATATGCTTGAAATCAATGCACATACTAAGTGAATCATCCTTCTTAGGGACCATGACTACATTGGCTAGCCACTTGGAGTGGTAGATTTCACGGATGAACTCTGCTGCCAACAGTCAAGCCACTTCTTCGCCAATTGTTTTCCTCTTCTGCTCGGCGGACCGCCGAAGGTGCTCTTTGACGGGTTTTACCTTGGGGTCGACACGCAAACGGTGCTCAGCCAGTCCCCTGGGTACACCTGGCATGTCAAAGGGTTTCCATGCGAAGATGTCCCAGTTCTCACAGAGGAACTGTATGAGCGCTTCTTCCTATTTGTTGTCGAGTGTTGTTGATATATGAGTCGGTGCAGCATTGGGGTCGGTCGGGTGAATATGAATCGGCTTCGTCTCACCAGTCGACTGAAATGCAGAGTCTGTAGCAGGCTTCTTGGCTCGGAGCAAATCACTTGGATCTGCACTCTTTTGATACTCTTGGAATTCAACCGCTGCCATCTGTGCATCGGCAATTTTGGAACCTTTCTGGAAACATTCCTCTGCCTTCTGCCGATTGCCAGTAACTGTGATCACACCTTTGGGGCCAGACATCTTCAGCTTCAGATACACATAACATGGTCGAGCCATAAGACGTGCGTAGGCTGGCCTACCCAGGATGGCATGATAGGCACTCTGGAAATCCATGACTTCAAATGTCAACTTCTCCTTGCGGTAATGCTTGGAATCATCGAAAACCACATCGAGGGCGATCTGGCCGAGTGATTCGGCTTTCTTTCCAGGGATTACACCATGAAAACTCATGTTGCTCTCGCTAAGTTTGGACATCGGAATGCCCATCCCCTTCAAGGTTTCAGCGTAAAGGATGTTCAAACCACTACCACCGTCCATCAGTACTTTGGTCACTCGAGTGCCCCTGACCACGGGGTCGACCACCAGTGCTTGCCTCCCAGGGGTGGCTACACGAGCAGGATGGTCAGACTGGTCGAACGTGATGGCTGACTGAGACCATCTCAGGTATGTGGTCGTCGCCGCCGGAGCGGCCATATTCACTTCTCTGTTGATGACCTTCAATCGACTCTTGCCCTCAACATCAGCAAAAATCATCATAGTTGAATTGACTTTGGGATAACCATCGTCTTCCTCTTCATCCTCATCTTTGTCTGACTCTTTCTCCTTCTCATTAGGCTGTTTCTCTTAGAACTGCTGGATCAGGAGTCGACATTGCCGAGTGGTTTACTTTGGGTAAATAAGATTACCTTCTTCATCCTTCTTCGTGTGGATGTGACATGGCTAATCTAGCACACCATTTCCTGCTTGATCCTTTACCTTCTTAGGGGGCCAGGGCCCCTTAGTTTTCCCCTTAAACTTTTCTTGAGCCACTGCTGCAATCTCTCCAGGTGCCGCTGGTTCGGCCTTACGCTTCTGTTTCCGAATGGAGTTACCCCCGCCGGCCTCTTGGCCAACTGGTTTACTCTTGCCGCTATGGAGTCGATCCTCTTCTTCTCCGTTAGCGTACCGGGTTGCTATCTCCATCATCCGAGTCAGAGTCACATCCCCAGTCCGACCGAATTTCAAGACCAACTCTCTGTATTTGACGCCTTCCTTGAAAGCGCATACTGCTTGATGCTCTGATACATTTTCAACGGTGTGATGCAAAGTGGTCGATCTCTGAATGAATTCCCTTAAAGTCTCATTCGGCTTCTGCACACAATGCTGCAACTCGGGCAACCCTGCTAGTTGCTTGCACGTGCCCTCAAAAGTGCTTACGAACACTCGAGATAGCTCCTGCCAACTGTGTATACTGCCCGAAGTCAACTGAGTCAACCATGCTCGGGCTAACCCTTCCAACATAAGAGGGAGATGCTTCATCGCTATCTCATCGTTTCCACCTCCAATCTGCATAGCCACTCGGTAATCCTCAAGCCAAGTTCCGGGCTTGGATTCCCCAGTGAACTTACTGACTCCGGTTGCTAACTCGAAGTTGGGAGGAATTATTGCTGCCCTGATGGCTCTGCTGAAACACTCTGGGCCTGAAACATGCAATCTGCTGCCACTCGGATGATCCCTGCCAAGGTCTTCTCTATGCGCTCTGTTCCGGCCGACCAAGCCTTGAACGAGAATGGATCTCGCATCGAAGCCTGGCTCTCTTTGGTCAACTGGAGCTCTGTGCTCACCACTGTGACGACGTGTGTCATCATTCTGCCGAGGCACGTACGACGCACTCCTCGGAGGAGGCGTAGGCACTCGACGATGATTGTCGCGGTTAAACGGACGATCATACTGTCCATGGCCTTCACGCCGTAGGGGCGATCTTGGGCTATGGGCCGACTGGACTGTATCCGCTACTACGGATCTGCTGTGAATCCTATTCCACGACTGAGACACTACACTGTTCTGTTCTCCTGCTGCCTGGAGTAAGGCCTGGATCTGCATCAGCCCTCTGCCAGCCTCTGACTGGGAAGGCTGAATCGACTCTGCTATTCGGGCCGCATCTGTGAGGTTCTGAATCGGAGTACGGTATACCTTAGGTGGAGGCAGAAAAAGCTGTCGTCGACTGGACTCATGGATCCGCTCCTAAGCGCGCTCATCGAGAGCATGCTGAAGGTTATCCAGTCGAGTGCGCTCAGCCAGATTAGCTAGGCGCACCTCCTCCAAGGCCCGAGCCTCGGGGGATTCTCCAACAATGGGTGTGTGGAGTGCATCCATGTTGCGGCGACGAAGTTCTTCTCTCTACTGCGAAGAGAGGGGTTTGGGTCGGTATTCCTCGTGGACGCGCGACGAATCGCCGTCTCTATCTTCACCGTCCTCATGGCGAAAACCAGGCGGACTGTGGGGCCTGCCGACCATCAAGACTTCTGCCACAGGGTCGCTGCTATTGCATTCGGATGCGTTCTCCATGGAGCCAGTCGACAGATCGAACAGGTCATGGAGGGTTTCGCCGGGCTTGATTGCCGCGACTTGATGGGTGGCCGAACGCCGAGCCACCACGTGCTTCACCCAACGCCGGAGTCGCGATCGACCGGATCGCTTGCGGCGGCGGACAGCGGGGAGGGAAAACACAGTCGGAGCCGACTGATACTGAGTCGACGGCTGCCGGAGAAGGACGCCACGGACGCACGTGCGGAAGTGCGTCGCCCCTCGGACGGGGAGCGCCTCAACGTCCAGGGGAGCTTCTTGAAGCCACGCGGAGTCGTCGGCGACGAAAACGAGCGCTCCGAGACGGATCTCACGGCCCCCAGCGAGTCCGCCACTGGAAACCATGATGATGATGATCGGTAAAACTTGCAACTTCACCAACAAGTCGCCAAGACACCTGCCCCAAGGTGGGTGCCAACTGTCGTGGTCCTAAGACTGATAGTAGAAAGGGGGTAGGTATGGAGAGGCAAGATCTCAGCTATGGCGAAGGTGTACACACGAGATTTACGAGTTCAAGCCCTTCATAGTGGAAGTAACAGCCCTACGTCTCGGTGCCTGGAGGCGGCCGATTGGATTATGTGTGTGATATTAAAGGGGGTGTGAACCCTTGTCACAGAGGAGGGGGTGGCATAGAGTGCGCCAGGACCCCCGCCCACCTCCATTACAAGGAGCTTAATGTACATAAAGTAAGGGGCGTTATTGGTAACATCTGCCTTAAGTACTATTAATGATCTTAAAGACTACAGAGTGAACGCCTGACCGTTATAGTGCTGAGCGACTCCCGGTCTTCAGTATGGTCGAGTGACGATAGGGAGGAGGACCTCCGAGTGATGTGGCCGTCGAGTGGATTGCACTCGATGTGTATAACCAGAGCTCTCCTGTTGTCTCTTGGTCCTTTTATCTTCCAGGGTAGTGACCTTGGGTAGGGCGTATAGGTTAGGCCTATGACCCTACCCCAAGTCTGTATCCTCATCAGCTATGTCTCACTGGACTTAGATTTAAGAGAGAAAAGTAAAAATCTGAAAAGAAAGTTTTGCACGGATCTTGATGTAAGATCCGACGGACCTATATAGCATCGGCTGCGACTTATAGCAAGCATGTTGAATATAAGGACGATGACAGTGGATAATACTTGTCTTACATATCTAGGAAGATAACTAAAAAAGCCACATGCGGCTATGTCCGAAATACACAAGGTTAAAAGAAGAAGGAAGACACATACAACGATCTGGCTTGCTGATCTCTACTTTCTTGATGCGCTGCAGGTCGCGGAGACTAGTTCTCGCCTCGAGCGGCGATGATCTCTTTCATCAGTTTCATGTCCTTAATACGCTGCTCGGAAGCAATCACGGATTCCTCCGCCAGCCTTTCGCACTTGATGCGGAGCATGGCATTCTCGTCCATAAGTTTCTTGATGATGACGCCCGTCCTCTTCAACAAGGCAGCGGTCTCCTCCGCCTGCTCTGCCCTTCTGGCGATCTTCGCCCTCAGAAGGTCGTGGTCGGCCCGGAGTTGTTCAAACAAGGCATTCAACTCGTCCTGCAGCTTCATCCAGCCGGAGATCTAATCCATCTGGCTATGGGCAATCGCATGCATGCGCCTGTAAGAGTCATCGCCTGCCAGCAAAAGATTTTCCCAAGACACTGCGGCGCGGGAGGTCATCTCTGCTGCATTTGCGACGCGGGAGGACATCTCTGTTGTTTCCGCGGCGCGACCAAACCAGTTTGCCGCATTGACGGTGCGGTGGGACCTCTGTGCTGCTTCAGCGGCGCGGTGAGACCTCCGTGCTGCTTTGGCGGCGTGGCGGGACATGTCGGCTGCTTTCGCGGCTAAGCGAGACATCTCTCGTACTTCCGCTTCCATGCTCGCCTCCCTGTGGTGGTAATCGCTCGACCGAGAACTCAATCTGGCCATGGCAGATGCAAGAGAACGATGCTGAATGACTTGTTCGCTTTTGTGGATGAGGAGTTGAGGAAGGAATGTGCAGCCATCTTAGCATAGTACAATATTTATAACCGAGTAGTAATATGCTCCTAAGTGGGAAACCATTTAGGTTTTGATCAATGTGAACAGCTTTGCAATTTGGAAGGTGACGGGAAGCATGCTCAAAATTTATTGATGGTTCTATAATTTCTAAGTGCGCCACTATTCCCGGACGACATAACGTGGGCACGCTTTGTCGGCCGCTTACGTGGCGTTTGGTGCACCGCAATAAGCAATGTTAGCACACGTCTTGTTCCAAGAACCATGCGCACTCATTATTACCATCGCGCACGCTTCTTTTAATTAGAATGTGTGCCTATCTAGCGCACACACGTTGATCTGTCTAACTGTTTCTGTTTGTTGTGGCTAATCGCAAACAGTTCATCAGTGTGAAGTGTATGCCATCAATCACACACACCTTTGATCTGGCTGACCGTTTCTGTTCTGTTGCCTAATCGCAAACAGTTAATCCTTCTGAAACGTATGCCCTCAATCGCACACACCTTTTTCTAGCTGCCCGTTTCTCTTGTTCCACCTCATCACACACAGTTAATCGAAGTGAACTGTATGCTGTGTATCGCACACGCCTTCATCTGGCTGCCCATTTCTTTTGTTCCTCCTTATTGCAAACAGTTCATTTTACTGAACCATATGCCGTGTAGTACACACGTAACTAAAATCTGAACCGTGTTTGATGCAACCGTCATTGCAAACGTTTTGGACATTTTTTACGGTTCTCTCACACCACCGTTTGAGATTATTGCATCGCACACAGTTTCTCGAGGGTCTTTGATCTTACTATCGCGTTAGCAGCATCCTGCAGTAGTGCCGTCGCATAGTTCGGCGTACTAAAGCCTACAAAGTTCATGAAAGTGAACTATACAAGAAGAGCACTACCGGAGACTTCCAAAGGTGCATCTCCGAAGAGGAGGGGCGGCAACTCTTGGCAGAAATACATGCTGGTCTGGGCGGCCATCATGCCGCAGCTCGGGCCCTCATAAGCAAAGCTTTCCAGACAGGTTTTCTCTGGCCAACGGTCCGAGCAGACGCACAAACCCTTGTCGAACGTTGTGTGGGTTGTCAACTTTTTGCCAATCAAAGTCATATGCCTCCCACTGCCTTAAGAATAATCCCCATCACTTGGCCCTTCGTGGTCTGGGGGCTTGATATGGTCGGACCCCTTAAAGGGGGAAGCCACAAAAAGAATGTGGATAAATTCACTAAATGGTTAGAGGCCAAATCAGTAAAAACAACTAAAGCATGGCCCGTGATTGACTTTATTTCTGGTGCGGTACACCGCTATGGTGTCCCGCACAACATCATCACTGATAATGGCTCCGTTTTACAGCCGATGAGGTGAAAATTTTGTGTGCTAAGTTGGGCATTAAACTCGACTATGCATCCGTCTACCACGCTCGAACAAATGGTCAAGTTGAATGGGCCAATGGCCTAATAATGAGCGGCATTAAGCCTAGACTGTTATGCTCCTTACGGGAATCAGACAAGCACTGGGTTGAGGAACTCGATTCTGTACTCTGGGGGCTTCGGACTGCGCGTAATCGAATGAACGGATACACACCTTTCTTCATGGTGTATGGTGCAGAAGCAGTCCTGCCCTGCGACATTATTCATGACTCACCTTGAGTGCGCATGTACAAAGAGCAAGAAGCCGAACTCAATTGGCAGGATGACCTAGATTGCCTTGAAGAGGAGCGCGATGTTGAAAAATCCTGTTCCGCATTCTATCAACAACATGTCAGGCGATACCAAAGCAAAGAAGTGCGGGCCAAGACATATAACGTCGGCGACCTCGTCTTACGTCTCCCGAATAAGAAGAAGGATAAGCTCAAACCAAAATGAGAGGGCCCCTTCGTCATAGATGAAGTTCTCACAGGAGGAGCCTATCACCTTCGTAATGCATCAGATAATCGCCTTGAGCCGAATCCATGGAATGCTGCTCGGCTCCGATGATTCTACGGATAGTTCGGTCGCACTCTTTTTATTTTTTACTTCGACTAGGTTTCTCTTTCTCCTATCCTTCTTATTTTTCATTTTTATATCCCAAGGTTTGTTCAGATCTACCGAACTTTTAGGGGTACACATCTTTAAATGTATACACCCCACTATAACTGGGGCCTTCTTTGATGTTATTCAAAGCTCGTGGCTCACATTGTCTACATCATTTGTTCTATACATCTTTTGCCATTATATGCACAGCTATGACTTAAGTTTTTGCCAAGCTGGGTTGCCTCGCTCCTGTGCTTATACCCTACGTTCTCGATTGTTCGGTTAGGGTGTAAAGGGAGTACCTCTGTGATTGCTACAACCGGTTAATCCGGATCTGTACCTCAGACAGGTGAAGTCGAAAGCTAGCGTTCTTAAGGGAATAATTGGTCGGCAAGCAACGACGAATTGTTTATGTTTATGTAATTCTTCTAAACAAATACGGGATAGGTTGCCCGTAATTCGGATTCAAGCCTAGGCATGCATAATTAAGCATGCCGACCCAAGGAAAGGAACCCTTAACGGAACTATTTTCCCCGGAAGATTTTTCTTACATTAAATAGTAATATAACATACCTCCCCAAACAAATTTTGTCTATTTGAGCAATATGACCGGATTGCCTGGTTCCGGACATACTAAATGTTTATTACATTCTGACATGGTATCCAGAAACACTCCACCTTCTTGGTTCAGAGGTTGAAGCCGAAGGCTTGTGATGACAAATTTTGCCAAGTTCGGTTGGGGATAAGTTCAATTATAAAGTACACTGGTACATAGAATCGGATGCCTATTCTTTCTCTGTGTCATCTATAAGACTATCTAAGCTACAGTCTTCTTGCGAATATTTCACAGCTATCATCACTTGGTCATATACCAAGTTCACGGGAATCTCTTTTTCGTCCGGTCCCTAAGGTCCAACTCGGACCATATGATTCGGATCGAGTCCAGTGTAGCGTGTTTTTACCATCACCCATGCCTCTCATGCACCTTCCCGGCATGCTGATGCCTTCCATAGCTTGAAATGGCGCTGGGTACCTTTGAATAGGTTAGCCAACCCCTCCATACTTTTTGGAGAGGCATCGGATGGCCATAAGGCTTTGACCATACTCTTCATGGCTTTCCAAGCCCGCTCATGCACTATAGACAGCTCTTTTAGAATGTCGCCCTGGAATCCGGACACTTCTTCGGGATGTCCGGTTAACCGACCTAGAAGAACGGCATTATAAGACTCCATATTATAGGATTATATGAGTTCCCTGGCTAGTTCAAAGGTCATACCGAATATGCCGCCCTTCAACTTTTTGTTCTCTTTTTGTTCAGCCAATAATTGAGCCTTTAAGCTCTTTCTCTCTTCGGCTTGCTTATCCCTTTCCTCCTCAAGTTTGTTTTGTTGGTCACTGGTCATCGTGACTTTCTTCATTTCCTCTAAATCTGAGGTGTCTGCATGTAGCTTTGTCTGGCTTGCTTCAAGCTCTTTGGATAGCGCGTTGTTCTTCTCTTTGAGAACCTGCGGTGATAACGATCCTTAAATCGCTTGGCCTAAACCACTTCAAGTCTCGGGGCTACTGGTATATATCTATTAAATTTACACAAATTGTTACCTGCATGTCTTTTGAAAACAGATGAGCAACTCCAGTAAGTCCATCCCGGGTGGCTCGGATATATGCATTCACGGTGCTGAGGGTGGTAAATTCCCGCTCAGTGAAAGCTGGAGCACGCAGGGTCTCTTTCAGTCGTTGATGATTCATCGCGCTCTCCACTTCAGATTTTGTGATGGATACGTCATCCGAATCCTCATGAGGTGGATGAGTCCGTGCCGCATCCGTATTGGATCTCGTCCTGGTCGATGATCCCGGTGCCGGATTGGCTGATGCCTGGCTAGCCCAGATTTTGGACACAGTTCATCGTGTGCTCCTCCTGGAATTAGATGTGGGGGGGGGGAGAAATATGACAATCTGGTCTTATGCCTCGAAACATATTGAAGGTTATACCTCTTTGATGAAGGAGGGAGTTCAACGGTGCTCCTGGTTTCCTTTTGTTTTGAAGGCTGACCTTCGAAGTTGCTGCCTTCCTAGGGGCCGCCCTTGATTGGGTACGGCTCGCTGAGCGCCGATCCCATAAATCACGGTTTAGTGTGATGGGTGAGACGCGAGTGGGGGCTCCTATTTTTGAGGATGATTTCCGAGCACTTACCTCGGCAAAAGGGAGAAGGTCGGGGTAGTCGGCCGTAATAGCCACTTCTGAGCCGTCAAGGCTCGCCTGATAAAAGACTCCATCATCAAAATCTATAAATATATCTGGATCCTCACGGAAGTCGGGGTCTTCGTTGCGAGCATGGTCCTCTGGCTGAGGGGAGGGGCAATGAACATTTTCGACTACCTTCCTCCATGCCTGCTTTAAGACAACCAGAATAATTTGATTAGCACATCTCGATAACGAGGTAGAACAATGCTGATAATCAACAACTTACCCATTCAATGTGGTTGTAAATGGAAAAGCCTTCAGGACAATTTAAGTGGATGAATTCTTCTTTCTCCCCCTTATAAAGATCTGTCAGAATGGTGGCCAGAGCGGCTGGGGTGTCCGGCCCTCCCGCTTATAGCGAGATGCATCGTCCTCCCTGTTGTAGCACCATAAAGGGGTCACTCTAGACTAAAGGGGCTGGATGGATCGCTTTATCATGATACCCATAACTTCGATTACCGAGAGTCCGGGGTGGGCAAGTAATCTGACCTTGCTAACTAACCTCATCACTTCCGCATTGTCTTCTTGCTTGGGGCTCCAGGGGCGCCAATTGAGTAGCTTCTTCAAAGGAGCACCGGAGAATTCGGGAAGTCCACGTCGAACTGGGTCTGGAAGGGGAACGTCCTCAATATAAAACCATTCTGAAGACCATTCTTCGGACCCCTTCTTGGGAGTTCCGATAGGGTAGCCTGATCTGGCTATGCGTCAAACTTTGGCGCCACCCACTTCAAATATAGAACCACCTTGATGATGGGGGACGAGGCAAAATAACTTTCTCCATAATTTAAAATGAGCCTCGCAGCCTAAGAACAGCTCGCAGAGAGCGACGAAACCCGAAATGTACAGGATGGAACCTGGTGTGAGGTTGTGCAACTGGATCCTGTAGAATTCCAATAGACCCTTGAGGAAGGGATGGATCAGGAATCCCAAGCCCCTCAGAAGAAACGAGACGAAGCACATCCTCTCCTCCCTGCTGGGGTTGGGGAAATTCTCTGCTAGCACGTCATTGCCAATCGAGGCCAATCCCGCCGGCAGGAGACTAGATCCGCGGGAGGAAGATATCCCTGCGTCTGAAGTCGACTCAGCTGGAGGTGGGACACTGAGCAGCTTCGGCAATCACCCTCTTGAGGGCCATGGGGGCGCGATGAGGAGCTAGGGGCGCTCGCCATGTTTTGAAGTTTTTTGTGGTTTGCTCTGATGCTCTTTGTGCTATGTGGGATGGCATTTGGGGATCTAACCTCTTTAAATAGATGCCACCCATGCATGGTATAAAAAAAGATGGTCGTTCGCATTCATTCAGCGCATGGAAATTGAGGCGACGACAGGAAGGAATCATAATGGCAGAACATGGAGCCTAAAACCGTACTATTGACAATCTAGAGTATGCTGAAGAACCCGCCTTGCAAAGCCGAAGACATAAGCCAGATACTACTCGTCACTAAAGGCAAGTTCGAGGGCTACTAAGGGAGTCCTGGGTACGGGGGATCCTCAGGTGTCCAGCCTATTCGATATGGGCCGGATTGGTGGGCCGTGAAGATAAAGCAGAAGACTATCCCCCGTGTCCGGGTAGGGCTCCTGTGTGCGTGGATGGAAAGTTTGGTGTCCGGATGTGTTGTTTCCATCTTCTGTAAACCGACTCTGTACAACCCTACGCCCCTCTAGTGTGTATATAAACCGGAGGGGTTTTGTCCGTAGAGGCTATCAGAATAACCATAAGATAGACATCTAGGGTTTAGCCATTATAATCTCGAGGTAGATCAACTCTTTTAAACCCTATACTCATCGAATACAATCAAGAGGGACGTAGGGTTTTACCTCCTTTAAGAGGGCCCGAACCTGGGTAAAAATTGTGTCCATTGTCCCTTATTACCATTGATCCTTAGACGCGCAACTTGGGCCCACCCTACCCGAGATCTGCCGGTTTTGACATCGACAATTGGAGTCCAGAATTGTTCCGGGGGTACCGGGTGATGACCAACGTCACTGAAAGGGGTTTCGGGGGGAGGGGGGCTGGTAACTATTGGGGGCCCCATGGGCCAAGGGGAGGAGGAAAACCAGCCCACTAAGGGGCTGAGTGCCCCCCTCACCCCATCTCACGTAACCAGGAGGGTTGGGGGCGCCCCCTAGGGCTTCCCACCTCCCGGCTTGGGGGCAAGTCACCCTAGGGGAGATTCCATCTGCCCTGGCCGCCCCCCTAGGGAAAACTCTAGGAGCACCACCCCTCCTTCCTTCCCCTATATATAGAGAGGTAGAGAGAGGGCAGACGCACCCCAGAGCACATCTCCACGCCATGGCGCTGCCTCTCCTCTCCCTCGTATCCCTCTTCCTCTTTGTAGTGCTTAGCGAAGCTCTGCTGAGGTTCCGCCACCACCACCGCCACCACGCCATTGTGCTGCCGGAGTACTCGAGCTACTACTTCACCATCGCTCGCTGGATCAAGGAGTTGAAGACGTCATCAAGCCGTACTTGTGTTAAACAGGGAGGTGCCATCCGTTCGGCACTTGGATCGGGAGTTCGCGAGATAGATTGTGATTGGATCACAAAGACGTTCGACTACATCAAACGCGTTTCTTAACGCTTTCGCTTAGCGATCTACAATGGTATGTAGATCCAATCTCTCCTCTCGTAGATGGTCATCTCCTAGATTGGATCTTGGTGAGCGTAGGAATTTTTTTGTTTCCCGTGCAACATTCCCCAACATTGGTTTCTATTGATTTTCTGTGATGATGTGATAAAAAATAGCTTATGTTCAATTTGTGCCGAAGCACGACGAATATGGGCCGATTTGCGCTGATGGCGGGCCGTTTTTGCGCCGAAAGTGGATTGTAAAGCTGGCAAAATTGCGCCAACTTTGGGCCGATATCGGCGCCTGGGGGTGGCGGCTGGGAACCCAATTGCCCCAGGCTGATTTTAGCGCTGGTTCGCCCCCAGGCGGCGATTTTTCGAGCCCCCTGGGGGGGCCAATGGCTGGAGATGCTCTTAGCCCCCGTCCGAGTTGCTATACCTCTACTCCCTCCGTTCCTAAATATTTGTCTCTCTAGAGATTTCAACAAGTGACTACATACGAAGCAAAATGAGTGAATCTACACTCCAAAATATGTCTATATACATCCGTATGTGATAGTCCATTTGAAATCTCTAAAAAGACAAATATTTAGGAATGGAGGGAGTAGTTAGCAAATCCCAACATTACTATTATACATCATAATACAGGAAGATTAAATTTTGTACTTTTCTTATTTTTTAGGGAAATTAAAGTTTGTACCTAGTATTTTTTTACCTAGCAGATCAAAGAGCCCAAATACCGCATGGGACATGTTTAGCAAACTCAAAATTCATATAGATCAAAGAGCCAAAATGACGTCACCCATGGGCCATGGGTGAAAACCCAAACTACACATTCATAGTTCGGTAAAGAGCCCAATGAAAATCAAAAAGAGAGAAGACACACTCACAGCACAGTGCTCCTAGCCAGTGAGTCACGCGCCGGACAAGCGAGCTGGCACTCACACGTCCACTGGCGTGGATCAGCGGTCGCTTACTTGATAGCCACCACCCTTCGTGCGCTCGGTCGCTCGCCTTGATCAATGTCTGACCCATTGACAGTTGAAAAAAAAATCTCGGTTTATAATTTTTTTTATGAATTTGATGAAATGTTCATGAAGTTGAAAAAAGCTCACAAAATTGGAAAAAATCTTATATTTTAGAAAATCTTGCAAATCAGGAAAATGTTTGTGAATTTTAGTTTTTTCAAAGATTTTAAAAAGTTCATGAATTTGAAAACAATTTAGGAATTCTCAAAATGTTTGCAAATCTAACAACTAGTAGGGGAATTTGAAGGAAAAAAATGTGAATTTGAAAAAAGTTGGCAGTTTTGAAAATTGTTCCTACTTCTAAATTTCGCAAAATTTTGAGAAATAATCATTGAAACTAAATTTAAAACAAAAAAAGAAAAGGGCAAAGAAAAGGAAAAATAAAAACGAACAGAAACCGAGCAAATTGAAGAGAAACAAAAAATATGGAAAGATCATCTCGAAAAAATCGATTGGAACCTTCTAGAAAGTTTCCAAAATTGATTTTTTTAGGGGTGATAAATAACTTTATTCATCAAAAGCCACCTGAAGTGGGATATGAATCTGGTTGTACGGAACGCCAAACCAGACGTGGCGACCGGGACCTCTAGAAACTGAAAATTTAGCTAACCCGTGTACTTCATAGTTCGCAGCACGACACTCAAAAGTAAATTTACATTGGACATTAACTGTTCTAAGGCGAATCTCGCTGATGATTGCTCCGTATCTTCCTCCCGCATTGTTGCCAATATCTGACACAACTTGTTTGCAATCAGACGCAATGACAAAGTTGTGTATATTAAGGTCCTCCGCCAAACACAACGCCTCCCGGCACGCTATCGCCTCCAGAGAAGCAGGGTCAGTGACACCCTCCAGGACCAACGCTGAGGCCCCAATATAATTCCCCGCTTCATCTCTGCAAACTGCAGCAGCCACTCCTCCTCTTCTGGCACGAACAGCTGCATCAACATGTATCTTGTATGCTCCGGGAGGTGGTTTCTTGGGGTTCTGTCTTTGTTGCGGTAACTGGTTCACTCCTTGACTGGGGCGACGGTTTGAATCATTAATCACACCGAGCTCTGTCATGAAACTTGTGATGAAGTAGTGTGTTTGATGGGGACTTTGGAAGATTGCCTCATGAATAGCTTTACGTCGGGCATGCCATATCGACCATGCATAACCGAAAGTAAGGCAAAACTCTCCTGCGACAAGCTCTCGATCAAGGTGAACAACCAATTTTTCGCATTCGGTTCAGTAGTCGCCATGATTTTATGCAGCACTTCCTCATCTCCCAACGCCCATACGCTCCTCGAGACGGTGCACTCCAATAGCGAATGTCGCCATGAGTCTTGTACTCCACAAAACCCACAAAGTCTAGAATCTTCCATATGCCGATGCGCTCATACGTCGTTTGTAGGCAACGACTGTTTTGATAATCTCCACAAGAACATTCTGACCTTCCCCGAGACTGCAGTGCTCCACAGCGATTTCCACGCACCAGAGTCAGCCCTGGCACTAGACGATCCTGCCGATCCCTCAAGCCACGCCTCTCTGCGTTGTCTAGTTGCAATGGTCATCTTATAAGCTGACCTGACCGAAAAGATGCCATGTTTTTCATAGTGCCATGCCCAAAAATCTGTCATATTCCGAGTGCATAGAGGGATTCCCAATATCATCTCAGCATCCATCGGCATAAAAGTTGCTTGCACAAGTTCTCTATCCCAAGATGTCGTAACATTAGATATGAGCTTCGAAACCATTATTGGGGGGTTTTGTGTTAGGCAGCCATATGGCCGCAGCATCTCGTCCCTTGGGAGCCAATTATGTTCCCAAATTTTTGTCGATGCTCCATTACTAATGCGTTTGATTAGCCCCTGCTTGAGAACATCCCTCCCTTCCATCACTGCTCACCAAATCTGGCTAGGTCGGCCCCCTAGTTCCGCTTCCAAAATATCAGTCGAAGGATAATAGATGCTTTTGAGTACACGAGCACAAAGTGTGTTTGGGTTCTACAACAACCTCCACGCCTGCCTTGCCAACATGGTGAGGTTAAAAAGCTCAAAGTCCTTAAACCCTAGTCCCCCCATATCTTTCGATTGTGTCATAGCCTTCCAAGAGACCCAGTGAGGCTTTCGTTTTCCTTCCTTGCTTCCCCACCAAAATTTACGGATAAGCATGTTTAGATGTTCGCACAATCCTCTTGGCAGCTTAAAGCATGACATGGAGAAAACAGGCACTGCTTGGGCCACAGATTTTACTAAAACTTCCTTGCCAGCAGATGACATGGTGCTCTCTATCCACCCCTGGACCTTGCTCCAAAGTCGGTCCTTGAGATATTTAAAGGCACCATTCTTCGAGCTCCCAATGTCAGACGACATCCCCAAGTACTTATCATTAAGAGTTTCATTGGGTACATTCAATATATCCTTTATACCTTGCCTCACTGAGTCTGGAACTCCCTTACTGAAGAAAATAGATGACTTTGAGTAATTAATCCGTTGCCCAGTTGCCTGACAATATGTATCCAGAACCTGGTACACCTCGGTAGCCCCCATATCATTTGCCTTGAAGAACAGCAGGCTGTCATCAGCGAATAGGAGATGGTTCACCGGTGGCACCGTAGGTGCTACTTGTATACCATGCAAATTGGATGACTCATTTTTGGATTTTAAAAGGCACGAAAGGCCCTTTGCTGCTAGCAAGAACAAATATGGAGAAATCGGGTCCCCTTGTCTGATTCCTTGTGAAGGAGCAAACTGGTGAAGCTTCTTTCCATTGAACAAAATAGAGAATTCAACTGTTGTAACCAGTCCCATGACAATATCAACCCACTTGGCTGTAAACCCCAGCTTGAGCATGATGGCTTGTAGATAAGGCCATTCTACTCTATCATAAGCCTTCATCATATCCAGCTTTGGAGCGCAAGATTGATTTTTCTTCACTTTATTTCTCTTCATAAAATGCAAACATTCATAGGTTGTTATAATATTGTCAGTAATCAACCTTCCTAGCACAAAGGCCGACTGTTCTTCTAAGATGATATCCGGAAGAAACAATTTTAATCTATTGGAAATTAGCTTTGATGCAATTTTGTATAAGACATTGCATAAGCTGATTGGGCAAAACTGAGATAGGAGTGTTGGGTTTTTTACCTTCGGAATAAGCACCAACATAGTGTCATTAATGCACCTTGCTGATTCAGTACCTTCCACTATTTTGAGAACAGCCTGGGTGACTTCCTCAGCGCACACCTCCTAATGGTGCTGAAAAAAATGAGCTGGGTAGCCATCCGGACCAGGAGCCTTTGTCGGGAACATTTGAAACAGAGCTGTTTTTACCTCTTTCTGGCTATATGGGGCATTAAGAAGCTCATTCATCTCATGTGTTACCTTGGTTGGAACTGTATCCAGAACCTGCTCCATGTCATGCACGCCCTCAGACAAATAAAGTTGTTGGTAGAACTCATTGGCCATTTGTTCCATCTCCTGAACGCTTTCTGTCATCACGCCGTCTTGCTTTTTTAGTGCTTTAATTTGTTTTTTCCGCCTCCTCCTACTTGCTCTGAGATGGAAAAAGTACGTATTTTTGTCCCCATGGGTCAGCCATTCCACCCTGGCTCGCTGGCGCCAAAGAATCTCCTCGCGGTGATATAGCTCTGTTAATCTGTCAACTATTTTTATTTCTGCATGTGTTGGCTCCAGCCGGACAGGGTCCGACCGCAACTCCTGTAGTTGTCGTTTCAAACGCTGGATCTCTTGTCTGATATTCCCAGTTTGTCAGGTCGTCCGACAGTGACGCCAGCTTGTCCTTGATTGCCTGCACGGAATCTCCTGCTGCACTGTGCCATGCACCCTCCACTATCGGCGCCAGGCCCGAGTCCCTCTCCCATGCGACGTCATACTTAAATCGGCGTGGGGCCTGTCTGCATGCATTCTCATGCACGTAGCGAACGAACAGAGGAATGTGATCGCTAGTCGCTGCTGTTTTGTGCTCCAGGGTAGCCGAAGGGAAGGCCAGAGCCCATGCCGGGTTTGCAACGCCCCGGTCAAGCCTCACTCTTGTATATGTCCCTCCGACTACCTTTTTCTCGAAAGTCCAGGGGTTGCCCGTGTATCCAATGTCGGAGAGCCCGCATGTGTCAAGTGCATCTCTGAAAGCGTCCATTTGGGCCTAACTCCTCTGCCCAATGCCATCATGCTCATGCGCGTGCACCACCTCGTTAAAGTCACCAAGTAGCAACCAGGGTACATCATTTTCGCCTACAATGCCCCTCATCATATCCCATGTCTTGTGCCTTTCATTCACCTGAGCTTCTCCGTACACAAAAGTGACCCTCGTCCCGACATGGACAAGATCATTAATCATCGCATCGATGTGATACTGTGAATAACCAATAATCTCAAGATTTATTTCTTCATTCCAAAAAACTCCTAAACCACCACTGCGGCCTAGACTGCTTACAGCAAAACTTTTATTGAAACCTAATGAACCAGCTAAATTCTCAACTCTCATACCCTCTATTTGAGTTTCAAGAATACAAAGTACAGAGGGGGCAAACTTCTCCGTCATCTCACGGAGCTCGCGGACTGTCGCGGGGTTGCCAGCACCGCGACAGTTCCAACATAGGAGACTCATTGCGCTTGGCGAGACCCCCCTAGGAGGCCCGCCATACGCGCATCATTTTTGTTTGTTCCTGTGTTCTTCCCACTATTCCTGTCCAATGTTGAGGATGATAGCTTATTCCGTTTTGGCTCCTGCTTAGACGAGGGGCTCAATGGATCTTCTCGGGGGGGGGGGGGGGTAGCAGCAAAAGTTTATTTGCTCCAACTACCTTTGACGCTGGTTTCATGGCTGATGCCACGAGATCACTAGCCGCAGCACTCCTCTTTCTGTTCCCATCAGCTTCATCCATGTCCATGTCCTGTTCCTGCTGGGTATTCTGTTCAAACCCACGACCCTGCCTCTGCCCGCATTGCTTCTTCCTCTTCCACCTCTAGTGTTGTTCCCTCCTTGTCCTCTTTCTTCTCCCGGACCTCTACCGGGCCCTCTAAACCAAGCTGCTTTCAAATCTTTAAAAACCAGAGCTTTTGGAGGATGGACTCCATCGCCACACTCCTTGAAAAGATGACCCAAGAGGCCACACACATCACACCAATCAGGGAGTCTTTCGTATTTCACCCTAAAAATGAGTCGCTGAACGGTGTCCTTCTTCTTTATCACCAGGGACACATAGTTTTTGAGTGGTTTAGTGACATCAATCTTGAGCCGCACTCTGACAAAATTCCCTTCAAAATCATGGGAACTTGGCTCGGCATAGATGAACTCTCCGACCGTCGCAGACAAAGCCTTGATCTTGGAAAGGTAACCTTCTGGAAAATCGTGGATCTGAATCCACATCTCAATTTTGTTCAGCTCGATCGTCGACGGCTTAGTAAAGCCATCATACGGCGCCAAAACCACTGCTTTCCCTTTGTAAGCCCACGGTCCTTCTTCCATTACGCGCTCCCAGTCTCCCAGGCAACCAAACTGCATTGTGTATAGGTTCTCCTCCAGCGGCTTGATCTTGACTTCCTTCGCCAGGTCCCAAGCCACCCTCATGGTTCTATAAAACCAAAATTGACTATAGGGTTTTTCAGTGTGAACCCTAGCAATGATCATCCATCGGGTCGCCGCCTCTGGCAACTCCTCATCTTCCATAACCACATCTTCAAGTTCATCTTCTTTCAGACCTAATTCCTCCATCATCGCCTCTAGGTCAGATACGGGCGCTCCCGTCCCTGATCTCAAAGCAGAATCTTCCATCATACTCTTGCCCGAGAAAACCTTGTCCGCGGGCGGTAGAACCCTAGCAGTCCTCCGTCCCCACCCGTAAGGCCGGGGGAGAGGAGGCGAGGGGAGTCCGGCTCTCTACGTTGTCAAGAGGCGAAAGATCGCCTTCGCCGCCGAGAGGATAGAGAACCCTAACGAGAGGGGAAAACTTACAGCCTCTGAGCACGGGTGTGATGATGTGAGAGACTCCGATTGGGCCGATCAGTTATGCTACCGAAGGAGCGTGCGTGGGCGCCAATTACCGATAACAAAGGAATTGGCACCTTCAACACTAAATATAAATTCGCCTCAAAACACTAGTCACACCCGCTAAGCACACACGCGCCTCCTATTTTTCGCCTGTTGCAAGTAATTGTCGCGAAAACCGACAGAAAAGCGTTTATGGCCCAGCCTAAATGGGCCAGCCCAAACACTGATCGAGCACGTTGGGAAACCGACAGAAAAGCGTCCTCGATCAGTGTTTGGGCTGGTCCATTTTAGGCTCTATTCTCAACCTTGCTTGGACCGTTTTTTTATTTTTTTTCTTGGTTTTTAAATTTTAATTTATGTTTATTATCTTTTACTCCTCAGTTTTCGATTTCTCTTTTCTTTTTTATTTTCATTTTTCAAACATATTTCAAAAATTTCTACATATTTTTGAAAATCTTGAAGATTTTTCTACTTTGTGAACATTTTTTTGAAATCTTGAACATCTTTGATATTTGTGAACATTTTCTAAAACTCATGAATATTTTCTAAATTTTTGGACATTTGTTTTGAGATTTCAAACTCATGAACATTTTCAAGAAATTGTGAACATATTTTTAATCATAAACATTTTTCAAATTCTTGAACATTTTTTCTTAAATCGTGAAATATTTTTCTAGTATGCGGACATTTTATGAAATTGCGAGAAAAAATTAAGTTCGTGATAATTTTTTGAATTGGCGAACAATTATTGCGATCATTTTTTGAAAATCACAAAGAATTTTTTGGATGGACAATTTTTTTCAAATGCATGAACATTTTTTGAACCAATGAAGTATTTTTGAAATTTTAGAAGAATTATAAATTCACGAACATTTTTTGTTTTCGACATTATTTGAATTCATGAAATTTTGTTCTAATTGATGAACATTTTTTGAGTACGTGAACATTGTTTAAGATCTTGAACATTTTTTGAATATGCGAACATTTTTCAAGTCCGCAACCTAGAGGAGGTGGCTCCACTCGATCGTTGCTCGGGAGAAGCTTGTGGGGAGGACACCTGCTGAGGGGAGGAAGCTCTCGACAGAGGAGGGTGATCGCCAGTGGAGTGGCTCCACGACGAGGCCGACCAGAGTCGGTGGCGTGGTTCGTGACCTTCGTGGCACTAATGTGAGATGTTTGCGGTCGGCGGCGGCGGTGGTCGGGGTGGAGGGCAGTCTACAACGGGTGGGGTGGTTGGGGCGGCGGGGTTGCGGCGGTGTGCGGCAATGACAACAGTGGTAGGGGTGGTCGGCGGCGAATGATATCTCCTAAATGGGTCGATTTGTGGATGAAGTGGATTGAGGTTAGCCGGTTGATTGCACGACACGTCCGTTCCTTTTTCAGGCCAAAAATCTGATACCTCATGCGTTTTCCCTCTCGTTAGCGCGCGCTTAGGTCCGATACTATTTACATCTCGCGCCGAATACAATCCCTGATAGATATTGGGCAGTGGTTAAGTTCTCCCAGCAGATAGTGGGCCCTAAAGGTTGGACATTATTACTAATAGTATGGGTGCCCTCGTTTCTACAATTCTACCGGCACTTACCGTGCCGTTTGGTTCTTGTACCGACAGTTAAAAATGTCTCGGCAGATTTTTTCACCTTGTTCAGATATTTCTACCAGTAGTTCAGTGCCCACATTAAGTGTTGTGGCGTAGTGCACCCGCTTTCGTGACAACAACGGCAACCCAAGTGACCCCAACTCCAGCTCGTCAACATTTCGGCCCTAACACCGCCACGCTGCCACAACCACACCATGGTTGTCGATGCTTCTCCATCTCCCTCTTAGCCTGGGCCTGGGAACGGATAAGGGGAATGAGAGGAATTGCTTGGCGAGTGGGCTAGGGTAGTTGGGTGGACACATCGAAGTTCACACGGTTCGCTTAGTGAGGAAACGGGCGTGATGTGGCGCTAGCCCTACGCCGAGATCCATGCCGCGTGATCAGACGGGGTATGTTGTAATCTTATGAAAATTCAATCACAGAAAATTTTCATCCAGCATCATCCAACAAAGAAATTACACTTTTCAGGAAAACATTGACAAGAGAACAAACGTTAATTACATACGAGAGAAAACTCCGGAACAATCACCTTCCCAAACAAGTCTAAACATAAACCAAATGCGGCTGTTGACAACCATCCAAATCATTCTCCACAAAAAATAAACAGATCACGTCACGACTTTACGGTTTCTTTTCACAAACACCATGGGCTGTTCAGCTGAGTTCCTTCTCTCCGAGCAAAGCTCTCATCTCATTTCTCTTGCGGACACCAACCCAGAGACGCCACAGATTGAGAGCAGAGTCCGGCGCCAGAGACGCGAAGAACCACTGGACGGAGTGGCGCCAGTAGGGGACGCATCTCGGCTCGTAACCAATGCAGCGAATGGCAGCTTTGACGTACTCCTCGGGCGATGGTATGAACGGAGAGTCGCCCTTAACAGGCGACATCTTGGTGGCCACGTACAAAGGAATCTGCAGTGCACCACAGTAATCCGTTACTAGGATATTTAAACTCAATTCCAAAGTACGTTTATTTTGTCTTCTGTGACACCGAGTACAGAATTACTTGGAGATCCATGAAGTTTGTGTGCATTTCACTAGTAGACGCAAACTATTTCTGATTTCTATGTAAAGATGAAGAGGAAACTGCATGCATACCTGGCATTGGACATCCACTCCGTAGTGTTTGTATTCAACGCTTAGACTCCGAGATAGTTGATCAATATACCTAACAGGGTGGCCAAATGTAGAAATTAGAAATAGCAACGCGTAATGCTTAATCTCATCTTCCTTGTGCTAAAAACAAAGTTCATATTTGAGGTGTGGCAAATAAAACACATATCATCGATGATGTGCATCATCATGGATTATTCAACTTCATTGGTTGACGGCTAACCAATGCAGAGGCCGAAAGATTATCCTACTTTTTGAGATATTTTTATGGATTGTTCAATGTCATCAGATCGAAATTGTCCTGATTTTGGAACTATGAGTTCAGAGTATTTAATTCGGGAACGAGAAACTGGCTTTCATCATATGTTTTTCGGCTGCACGGAAATGATAATATTTATTTCAAATACTATTTCTACCCTTTTGCTCCACTGATTAGGGGTGCGCTATTTATTGAAAGAACCATAATCTTCCCATCATCCATGGCCATATTAGGAGTGCATTAATATGCCTTGTGTGCTTGGACCCGGTGGTAGATGTACTCCCTCCGCTTTAGTTCACAAGTCGTGCGCGTATATCTAGGTTGTCAATTTTTTCACCCTAATATAAACTATATAACACAAAACTTATACCATTTGAAAATAGAACATCTGAAGTTTATATTGGTATATCTTTTGTAATATATAAATTACTCCCTCTCTCTCAGTTTACAGGGCATGCGCGTACCCCTAGGTCGTCAATTTGACCAACCTAATACAAGTCATATATTACAAAAAATATACCAATATAAACTTCAGATGTTCTATTTTCAAACTGTATAATTTTTGTGTTATATAGTTTATATTAGGGTGATAAAATTGACAAACTAGGTATACACGCAGGACTTGTAAACTGAAACGGAGGGAGTACCAAACATAATACCATTGGCTGATCTTGTCCAAGCTGCTTTTATTCGATGAATCGATAGTGTAGTACAGGATGGTAGTACTATGTTTAGCATAGGACTACCATGCACTAAACCTTTTTCTTTCTCAGAGAGCGCCAAACTTGACTTAGTTTCACCAAAGGTTACAAACACAGAAAATAATGTAGATTAAAAGGTGTAGATTTGAAGGAGACATGTGTGGAATGTAACAGAAAAAATACTGAAGTCCAGGAAGTTCAAACAAAATATTTTGAAAACAAAGCTAAACAATCGTAATTCACACACAAACCAGTAACAAACACAGTTTAAGTTATGCAAAGTAGTGATATGTTTAGTATCTGCATATAACGATATGAGAAACACTGGAGATTCATCATAATATAAAAAACATTGCATAAAGTTAAGGTTTTCCGAAGTTCCAGTCGACTAACATTTTCTTAAATCTCAGTCAATTTATAAAAAATGCAACTCCACTAGACTGAAGTTGGGCTTTTGTAAATCAATCAACACTTAAAAAAATCTTCAACGAAGCCATAGAGAGACCGCAAAGTTAATCATTAAGATATTTTTACAAATGTTATGAACAACTATCTTCTAATATGATTTGATTACTAGAAGTATTTAAAAAGTAACGATCCGATGAACTATAGAAATGGAATAAATTGATTCCGTCGATTAAGTAGGCCACGAGGACAGAAGATTAGAGACCAAAAAACAGAACCACATGGGGACGCATGTTGGAGCCCTGTAGCCTTAAACATATTTAACATGTCATTGTACTGACAACAAACAATAACCAAGCATTTTGCAACAACAAAGAAAAACAATAACCAAGCAGTACTGTTCGGACATGATGGTGTACAGCCTGCATGGAAGTTTTTACTAGTGTATCATTAAATCTGAGATCGTAAGAGCAACTACAACAGTGTGCATCAAAACGCCCCTGAACTTCCGGATCTTGTTGGTTGGGACAGTTTTTGCCCTTTGACATCTTGCATCAAACGTCCGTGGATCAGTTCGGACGTCCGGATTTCCGCAAATCTGAACCAATCCTAAAGAACTTTCGGGAGTCTCGGCAATCTGTTTGACTCACCGTCGGTTGCACCATATGTCCTCACACTTCATGTGCTTTTTTAGGTCTGCTGACCCACCCTACGGTTTGGATTTGATGCCTATTTGATGTGTGCTGTTGGATGGCAGACTCCCCTATCACAACAGATATTTGATGTGTTTGTTTTCTATGTCACAATAGCTACATGTCAATCGTCTGACTATTGAATATTGAATTAGTCAATTTTGGTTGAAGGAAGAAACAAGCGCGGGAGGAAGAAACTCGTCGGAGGGGAAGAAGAAGGTCGCTAGGCAGGCTACCCCAGTATTTATCTTAGGATTTCTGGTGGGGGCGATGATGGGGTGGCGGTGTGGCTTCGCCGGAGAAAAGCTTGTCGTGGGGGCCTAGAGGATGGCCGGGGGTGGCGGAAGCACGGCGGTTGGCGACGCGGGAACGGAGGGGCAGTGTAAGCACGATCGGGGACTCGCAGGCTGCCGTCGACAAGTGGAGAGGTATCACCACACACGTGTGGACCCAAAACCTACCACGCAAGATGTATGCATGAGGGATACTTACGCTTTGCTTGCCGCGTACACGGCGTAGAGCGGGAACGCCGGCACCACCACGGACGAACCGGACCCGACGTTGACGATGGCGCCCCTCCCCTTTCCCGCCATCGCGGGCACGACGGCGCGCGAGATCCGAGTGGCCGCCTCCACGTTCACCCGCACCACGGCCTCCCACACCGGGGTCTCCACCTCGTGGAAGTAGGCCGCGCAAGGGTACGTCGCGCCGGCGTTGTTCACCAGGAGGCCCACGTCGAGCCCCTTCACGGCGGCGGCCACCCTCGCCGCGCCCTGCGACAGCTCCGTCGTGTCACCGGCGAGGTCGAACACCACGCTCTTGACCATGCAGGACGGCGCCGCCTTCTGGGCCTCCTTGCTGACGCGGGACAGCTTGGCGGGGTTCCGGCCGACGAGGACGAGATGGAGCCCCCTGCGGGCGAGCTCGAGCGCCAGCGCGCGGCCGATACCGTCGGTGGCGCCGGTGACCACCGCCCACGCGCCGTACCGCAGGCCCAGGTCCTTCCCCCGCCGGAGGAATGCGCGGTACAGCCACGCGAGGAAGGTCGCGGCGGATACAACGACAGCCTGGATGCCGAGGGCAAGGAAGACGAGAAACCACAGCGGCGGCGGCGGCGAGCCTGCCCCGCCGGCCGTCGAGACAATCTCTTCCAACTCAGGCATGGACTCGGGTAGCTCGCGAGCAGATCGAAGCACAAGAAAGGAACGAAGATGCAGTACTAAGCCAGTTGTGCTGCCATTAACTACAAGCCCGCAACAGCTAAGCCCCTGCGAGTCGGGAGACAGATCAGGCAGCCATGAAGCACTAGCTCGGGGCTTGTACCGACCCGGCTTTGCTATTTTCAGAGCATACCATAGCACGTAGGTAGGACCTTTAAATGGCTCGATTGAATGCAAAGGCGCCGTGGTGCCCAGCAGAGCCCACGAAGCGGTATTGGGCATTATCGCCGCTGTGGAGAAGTCAGGAATTTTGCATGCATGGATGCTTGTACACTTGTCAAGCAACAGTACAATGGAGCTGGCGACGAGATGAGACGATCCGGCGGATCCATCTGACCGCCCCACCGCGGTCAACAAGCACTGAGCTCTCAAATCCTGAAAACTCCACTAACCTTAGAGCATCTGCAGCTGGACTTCGCAAATCCGCTCTCTGTACGTCCACGGACGCGTCCGGACATGCCCACGAACGCATCCGGACGGACACTCATATTTCGCTCTCGGCATCCACATATGTTAAACTCGGACTCTCAAATCCACGAACGTCGATCACAGGCCATTGTCGCACTTGAAGGCATACGTTTGGTGACGAACATAAATAGTGTTTACAAAAAATATATTTTAAGTGCAAAACTCAAACATCTGTTTTTTGGTTTTCATTCTGGGTCCATATATGCTTCACAAGATTACTGAGTAGCTGCACGTGCACCTGATGATCTCGAAGATTCTGATGCATCTGCAGAAAGTTCATGAGCTGAGTTGCATCTTGATTTTCTAGGATTTCAACTTGTTCTCCTGGTGTTTCGAAATCATTGGTTTGGGCTACATCATCACCCTCATCATCGACAATCATATTGTGCAAAATAACACAACATGTCATGAGTTGCCATAAAGTCTCTAATTCTCACATCATTGCAGCGCCACGAACAATTCCCCAGCGAGTTTGAAGCACAACAAATGCCCTCTCATTCCTAGCCGCTTCCTACATTGTTGCAAAGTTGCTCTGTTTTATTGCCATGCGGTTCTGATATGGTCTTCACAAACGCCGCCCACAGAGGATAGATGTCATCGGCAAGATAGTATCCCATGTTGTAGTTCCGGCCATTGACGGTGTAGTTGCATGGCGATGATTGCCCATTGCAAAGTCACCTGAACATTGGAGATCGTTGAAGCACGTTAATGTCGTTGTGAGAACCCGACATTCCAAAGAAAGCATGCCAAATCCATAAGTCATGTGATGCCACTGCTTCTATTATGATGGTGGCCTCTTTGGCGTGACCTTGATACATTCCCCGCAAACCTTTGGGGCAGTTCTTCCATTGCCAATGCATGCAATCAATTGACCTGAGCATTCCTGTAAACCCCCTGGCCTCTCCAATAGCCAACAGCTTCTCCGTGTCCTGCACATTTGGTTCGCTGAGATACTCAGCTCCAAACACCTCCACCATGACGTGAGCAAACTTGATAGTAGTTTCCAGGCAGGTGCTCTCCCCCATCCTGACCATCTCACCAACGACATCTGTGAAAGTACAACTAATCCCTGGATGGTTTTAGTAATTCATAACAACATATAGCTCATTGAACTAATGTCTATTCAAGATAAATATTTCACGATGTTCAATGATTGCATGGCAAGGACTAGAGATGTGGACCCCTCAAAATGCTAAGAAAATGGATTGGCAAAACGCTCAAGACTCTTCATTTTTGTTTAAGTGATCCAAGATCACATTGAGTCAATAGGAAAGCCAATACTATTAAAAGGGGATGATGTATTGCTTAATGATCTTGTTGCTCAAGTGCTTAGTGATATTGATTCAAAACCCTCAGCCACTTTCTCTATCCAAATATGTCCAAAACCTAAACTCCAACTCGGCCCCACCGATATTGCCGATCCGGAGCCACTGAGTTCATGTAGACTTAGCCACTGCCAAAACCCTAACAAGTCGGATCCACCGGTATGGATCTCGGTCCCACCGAGATGGCCTTGCCAGCTCCCTGTTACTTGTTGCAATTATTTCGGTTTCACCGAGAATTGCAACCGGTCTTAGCGAGATGGCTTGACCGACTCTTTGTTGCTTATTGCTTCACTTTGGTCTCACCGAGATGATGCAATCAACGCCACCGAGATGAGGTTTGCACTAAGCCCTTGCACATTGGTCCCTCCGAGTTGTTCCAGTCGGTCCCGTCGAGATTCCTAACATTCATATCTTTACACAGATCGGTGCCACCGAGTTTACTGATCGGTGCCACCGAGATGAGTCAAAGATGTGTAACGGTTGGATTTTTTGTGGAGGCTATATATACCCCTCCACCCCCTTCTTCTCTATAGAGAGAGCCATCAGGACGTGCCTACACTTTCACCATTCATTTTCTGAGAGAGAACCACCTACTCATGTGTTGAGATACAAATATTCCATTCCTACCATTTGAACCTTGATTTCTAGCCTTCCCCAAGTTGCTTTCCACTCAAATCCCTCATCCACCATAGCCAAATCTGTGTGAGAGAGTTGAGTGTTGGGGAGACTATCATTTGAAGCACAAGAGCAAGGAGTTCATCATCAACACACCATCTATTACCTTTTTGAGAGTGGTGTCTCCTAGATTGGTTAGATGTCGCTTGGGAGCCTCCGACATGATGTGGAGTTGAACCAAGAAGTTTGTAAGGGCAAGGAGATCGCCTACTTCGTGAAGATCTACCCGAGTGGGGCAAGTCCTTCATGGACGATGGCCATGGTGGGATAAACAAGGTTGCTTCTTCGTGGACCCCTCTGATGGAAATATGCCCTAGAGGCAGTAATAAAGTTTTTATTATTATATTTCCTTATTCGTGATGAAGGTTTATTATTCATGCTAGAATTGTATTGATCAAAAACTTAAATACATGTGTAAATACATAAACAAATACCGTGTCACTAGTGAGCCTCTATTAGACTAGCTCGTTGATCAAAGATGCTTAAGGTTTCCTAACCATAGACATGAGTTGTCATTTGATAACGGGATCACATCATTAGGAGAATAATGTGATGGACAAGACCCATCCATTAGCATAGCATATGACCATTCAGTTTATTGCTACTGCTTTCTTAATGTCAAATATATGTTTCTTCAACCATGAGATCATGCGACTCCCGGATACCGGAGGAATACCTTGCGTGCTATCAAACGTCACAATGTAACTGGATGATCGTAAAGATGCTCTACACGTATCTCCGAAGGTGTCTGTTGGGTTGGCATGGATCAAGAATGGGATTTGTCACTCTGTGTTACGGAGAGGTATCTATGGGCCCTCTTGGTAATACAACATCACAAGAAGCTTGCAAGCAAAGTGACTAAGGAGTTAGTTGCAACATGATGTATTATAGAACGAGTAAAGAGACTTGTCGGTAATGAGATTGAACTAGGTATGGAGGTACCTATAATCTAATCTCGGGCAAGTAACATACCGACAGACAAAGGGAATTACGTATGTTATCATAAAGATTTGACCGATAAATATCTTCATAGAATATGTAGGAACAAATATGGGCATGCATGTCTCGCTATTTGTTATTGAACGGAGAAGACTCTCGGTGATGTCTACATCATTCTCCAACCCATAGGGTCCGCACGCTTAACGTTCGTTGACGATATAGTGCTATATGAGTTATGTGAGTTGGTGGCCGAATGTTGTTTGGAGCCCCGGATGTGATCACAAACATGACAAGGAGCTTCGGAATGGTCCGGAGGTAAATATTGATATATAGGACGATACTATTTGGTCTCTAGAAAGGTTTCAGAATGCACCGGGTATTCATCGGTCACCGGAAGGAGTTCCGGGAGGCCACGAGAAGTTACTGGGCCTAACGGGCCAAGGGTTGGGGAGCACACTAGCCCACAAGGGGCTGGCGCGCCCCCAGCCTGGCCACCAGCCTTGTAAAGGAAAGGGAGGGGCTGGTCCCCTCCTTCCTTTCTCCATGAAAGAGAGAAAGGGAAAGGGGGGGGGGCTTATGGAAGACAACCCCCTTTCCTTTCCCCCATGCGCCAAAGAAGGAAGCGGGGCACGGCAGGTGGCTAGCCCTAGGGCTGGCCGCCGACCCCCTTGGGGGCGCCCTGGGCTGCCCCCTCCTCCCCCACCTATATATATGAGAGGAGGGAGAGGGGCAACACACACCACAATTCCCAAGCCGTGTGCGGAGCCCCTCCCCTTCTAGTTCGTCATTGGTCACATTTTCGTAGTGCTCGGTGAAGCCCTGCGGAGATAGTTGCAGGCACCACCGGAACTCATCTACTACTTCGCCCGTCTTGCTGGATCAAGAAGGCAAGGACGTCATCGAGCTGAACATGTGCTGAACGCGGAGGTGTCGTACATTGGGTACTTGATGGGTTGGATCATGAAGGTGTTCGACTACATCAACTGCGTTGATAAATGCTTCCGCTTAACGATCTATGAGGGTATGTAGACACACTCTCCCCTCTCGTAGCTATTCATCTCCATGGATAGATCTTGTGTGTGCGTAGATTTTTTTTGGTTTTCCATGCAACGTTCCCCAACGGTGGCATCATGAGCCAGGTCTATGCATAGATGATATGCACGAGTAGAACACAAAGGAGTTGTGGGCGGTGATGTTCATATTGCTTACCACCAAAGTCATATTTTGATTCAGTGGCATTATGGGATGAAGCGGCCCGGACCAACCTTACATGTCCACGTACATGAGACCGGTTCCACCGACTTACATGTTTTGCATAAAGGTGGCTGGCGGGTGTCTGTTTGTCCTACTTTGGTAGAATCGAATTTGACTATGACCGGTCCTCGAAGAAGGTTAAAAAAACAAACTTGATAAATCACCGTTGTGGTTTTGCGTAGGTAAGAACGGTTCTTGCTAGTTGCCCGTAGCATTGATAACCCACAGTATAGGGGATCACAACAGTTTTCGAGGGTAGAGTATTCAACCCAAATTTATTGATTCGACACAAGGGGAGCCAAAGAATATTCTCAAGCATTAGCAGCTGAGTTGTCAATTCAACCACACCTGGAAGACTTAATATCTGCAGCAAAGTATTTAGTAGCAAAGTAGTATGGAAGTACCGGTAATGGTGGCAAAAGTAACAGTAACAGTTTTGTAGAATCGTAACAGTGGCAACGGAAAAGTAAGGTAGCAAAGATCAATATGAAACGAGCTCGTAGGCAATGGATCAATGATGGATAATTATGTCAGTTGGCATTCATCATGCAACAGTTATAACATTGGGTGACACCGAACTAGCTCCAATTCATCAATATAATGTAGGCATGTATTCCGAATATAGTCATACGTGCTTATGGAAAAGAATTTCCATGACATCTTTTGTCCTACCCTCTCATGGCAGCGGGGTCCTATTGAAAACTAAGGGATATTAAGGCCTCCTTCTAATAGAGTACCGGACCAAAGCATTAGCACTTAGTGAATACATGAACTCCTCAAACTACGGTCATCACCGGGAGTGGTCCCGACTATTTTCACTCCGGGGTTGCCGGATCATAACACGTAGTAGGTGACTATAACTTGCAAGATAGGATCAAGAACACAAATATTTTCATGAAAACATAATAGGTTCAGATCTGAAATCATGGTACTCGGGCCCTAGTGACAAGCATTAAGCATGGCAAAGTCATAGCACTGGTGCAGAGACTTGCTATAAAAACGGTTGTTAACCCCTTTCCACGACGGTGTTTGGAACCGTCGCCAAGTGAGTGTGGGCGATAGGGGGGTCCTTCCCACACGACCCAGAAACTGTCGGGGATATGCCCTCCTGGCACACAGGCTGGGGCATAATTGTGACGCCCCCGATTCAATCGTACACTAATCATACACGCAAATGTGTACGATCAAGATCAAGGACTCACGGGAAGATATCACAACACAACTCTAGACACAAATTAAAATAATACAAGCTTTATATTACAAGCCAGGGGCCTCGAGGGCTCGAATACATCAGCTTGAATACAAACGAGTCAGCGGAAGCAACAATATCTGAGTACAGACATAAGTTAAACAAGTTTGCCTTAAGAAGGCTAGCACAAAAGCATCTACGATCGAAAAGGCAAGGCCTCCTGCCTGGGAGCCTCCTAACTACTCCTGGTCATCGGCGGTCTTCGTCACGTGGTAGTAGACGCCCTCGGTGTAGTAGCAGTCGTCAAAGGTGTCATCTGGCTCCTGGACTCTGTCATCTGGTTGCGTCATCCGAGAAGAATGGAAAAGGGGAAAAAGAGGGAGCAAAGCAACCGTGAGTACTCATCCAAAGTACTCGCAAGCAAGGATCTACACTACAGATGCAACATTATCAAAGGAAGGCTGTATATGTGGAGTGGGCTGCAGAAATGCCAGAATAGAGAGAAGGCCTAGTCCTATCGAAGACTAGCATCTTCTGGAAACCACCCCCTTGCAGCAAACAGGAGGGAGTAGAGTAGCATAAAGTAAAGTAGTAGTAGCGTTATCAACCTCGGCCAGAGATCCTTTCTCGACTCCCTGCGAGAAAGAAATCCCAGAGCCGTACTATCCAATTATCAACACAATCCAATTCTCATCACCATCCATTTCTCATCTCAATCCATTTCTCATCATGAGTATCCAGTTCTAGTTGTATCGATTGGGATACAACTCCAAGTGTCCGTTACTGTAGGACAGGCTATCGGTAGATGTTTTCTTCCCTGCAGGGGTGCACCAACTTACCCACCACGCTCGCTTAACTCCGGCCGGACACACTTTCCAGGGTCATGCCCGGCCTCGGCCAAACAATACGCCGCAACCCGACCTAGGCTTAATAGAGAGATCAGCACGCCGGACTAAACCTATGCCCCCAGGGGTCATGGGCCATCGCCCCGGGAACTCCTGCACGTTGCGTGGGCGGCCGGTGAGCAGACCTAGCTACCTCCCTAAAAAGGTAGGAGCTTACCAGTCCAACCCGGCGCGCGCCGCTCCGTCGCTGACGTCTATTAAGCTTCGGCTGATGTACACGCCGCAGAACGCCCATACTATGCCCACGTGATGGTTAGTGCTATCAGGCCAGAGGCCCCTTGGATCAAATATCCAAATCGTAGTGGATTAGGAATGCGCGGTAACAAGCAGAGACTCACGAAATATGTGACCCCATTGCCCCGTCTCGAGGACTTGCGGCAAGGGCTAAGAATGCCCGGCCACGCCTCGTAATTATCTCTCGGGCACCTTCCAGGTCAACCCGACTCCACATCACTCGCAATTATGCTCGCGCGGGCACCCCTCAGGGTCGACCCGTCTTTAGTAACATGGCTCAGTGTAAAGTCATAGTAACCATAGTAACTGTGTGTTTAAACATGAAGGGGAAAACCCGAGGAATCACCCCCGGTGAATTCCACTCAATGTAATCACCAAGGTGAACGTAAGGGGAATCACCCCCGAGGTTCACACTTGAGGGGTTGCACGACAGAGTCATATCGGAAGTGGTTAAGGTGGAATCACCCTCGATGACCACGACCGAATAGCTACACTACAGGGCTATCATCAGAAGTGCTGTAGAGGTCTCACCCTCGGCACTCGATAGTAACCCAGCAGTGTCGAACAACTAAGGGGAAAGTGATGTGCGGTGCCGGGGCCTGATCTTCAATCCCGTTGATCGGGTCTTCAATGATGAAGCAGGGGCAACAAGGACAAGGTGGGGGTCACTGATGGATCACTAACCAACCTATACTAAGAAATTTAGGATAAGCAGGTAAGGTACAATAACAGATACAAAAGCAGGCTATGCATCAGAATAGGAGCATACAATAACAATAGCAAAATCTAATGCACGCATGAGAGAAAGGAATGGGCGATATCGGGATGATCAAAGGGGGGGCTTTCCTGGTTGCTCTGGCAAGGAGGGGTCGTCATCGACGTAGTCGATCACAGGGGCATCAGCATCGTCAACGGGGTCTACCGAAAAGAACAGGGGGGAGAAACAGTAAATACATAGCAAGCAAGTGCATACTAGGACAACAGGCAGAGCTAGACGTGTTCTAACATGGTGCAACACGATACCGACGAGGGCGGAAGTCAACCGGGAATGTTTTCCCGGTTCCGGACCTGTGTCAGACAGATGACCGGAGGGGGAAAGTTCCATGTTCAGCATGCTAGGGGCATGTGACAGATGAACAGACCGCGTATTCGGATTCGTTGGATTTTTCTGAGCAACTTTCATATAGAAAACATTTTCATCCGGGTTAAGGTTTATTTTCTATGAATTTTCAAAGATTAAAGCATTTTCAGAAACTATTAAAAAAACAGAAAAGGAATATTGCATCAGCATGACGTCATAGTGACGTCAACAGTCAACAGGACGGCTGACCGGTCAAAACTGACATGGGGGACCCATCTGTCATAGCCAGTGGGTTAAACAGGGTTTAAACTAATCTAAATTTAGTTAGTAAAACTACTGGGCCCACCTGTCAGTGTCTAATTAACTAAACTAATTAGTTTTAATTATGAAAATGTTTTAAGTAGAGGATTAAGAAGTGGGACCCGCACGTCAGTGGCACCGAGTGCCCAGTCAGCATAGTTGACCACGGTCAACGTGGTCAACTGGGTCCAGGGGGGCCCACAGGCAGTGACCCAGAGGCGGGCCCTGCTGGTGCCAGGTTAGCGCCAGCGCCGGAGCAACACCGACGAGGCCATCCGCGGCGGATCCGCGCCGGAGTTAGCCGGAATTCGCGCGCAGGGCGCGAGAGGGGGTGTGGCCTAGTGCGTTCGATCGGGCGTCCGATGCCACATCGATCTACGGCGATCCCGTGGGCTAACTCGGCCGGAGTGGAGCGCTACATCGACGGCAGCGGGCGGCGCGTTCAGACGGAGTTCGGGATCGGCGCTACAGAGCGCTTGCGAGCGAAGTAAAGGGCTAGGCGAGGTCTATGGCGCTCCAGGAGCTCGTCAGAGCTACTAGCTCGAGCGGAGGAGCTCGGTGGCGAGCCCTACGACGGTAATGGCGCACGGCGGAGCTCGGCTTGCGGGCGAGCTAGCTACGGCGCGGGGAAGAGCACGGGGAGAGAGGAAGAGGAAGGCGGAGCTCACTGGGCGCCTATAGGGGAGGGCAGCGGGCTCGAGGAGGGCGCGAGGTAGCCGGAATTGACGGAGAAGCGGCGGCTGTCGAAGGAAGAAGAAGACGAGGATCCGGGGCAGCAACGCCTCCCAGCTCGAGCTGCTGGCTGTAGTAGACACAGGAGATGCCGACGATGCTCCTCGACGTCTTTGCTTGGCTCGGGGAGGTCGTCGGCCATGGTCACGGCGAGGCGGTAGCAGCGGCCGCGTCGGGTGGGCGCAGGGGAGAAAGGGATCTGGGGAGAGGGAGAGTGGAGGACGGAGTGGGGAGCGAGGGGGCAAGTGGGGGAGGGGACCGAGGCGCCGCAGGGGGGCGGCATCCTTATCGCCTCCGCGGTGACGCCGACGAGCTGGTCCGGCAGGGACTGCTCGGTCGCAGGCGCCCGGTCGCGTGAGCAGTGGCGAAGAAAGGCTACCGAGGGAGTGCAGGGTTGGGCCGGCCTGGCTGGATGGCCAGCTGGGCTGAGGCCTAGCGCGAGGGGGGGGGTCTCTTTTATTTTCCTTTTAAAAGCCTTTGTATTTTCTGTTCCTGTTTTATTTTACAGCAACAGTTTTGCAATAATTCAAGCCACCAAATGACCTTGCATAAAAGTGGAGCTTGGCCACAAAAATACTATGAAATATTCTGCAGTGTCACAAAAAGTTTGTGCAATTTTGGAGTTCATTTGAATTTTTCATAAAGAGGATAGCATTTAAAAAAATGCTTAAATGATGTGGTTATAATTGCCAAAGCTCATCTTTGCACAAGAGGGATGTTGTGTTCCTTAACAAATAAATGTTATGGAATATTTGTCAAATGACGGACATTTTTCTAGCAAGTTTCGAGCAAACTCATTTTTCATTGTGACTTTGAATTGTTTTCAGAGAGGAACTTGAAATGAGATATTATCCCAACATGATTATCATTGAAATTCACAGTAGCTTAGCATCATCATGGTGGTTTAGTGTAGCATGATCCTCGGGGTGTTACAAATCTCCTCCCCTACAAGAAATCTCGTCCTGGGATTTAAGTGGTGAAGTAAAGAATAACTTCGGGAGAACTGACCCTTATAGGGTTAATTATCTGGTAAACAATTGAGGGAATGTGGCAGAAGTATCTCTCGAGTTGAAACTTAAGAAAACATCGAGAGCAAAATATGAAGGTACAATAGGAAGTTTCAAGCGAATGGGCAAACGATCGATACCTGAACAGAGTGTGAGAAGGGGGTTCAGAGCATCAGGAATAGATCATATCTCGGAAGGTGGCTCGTGACAAAACACAAAGCCAAGAGCAAATGATACTTCGGAATAAAAGGATATACATGAGATTCAGGTTCCGATCCTGTGGAACTGTGGGTTATGAGCCCACCATGTGGGTTAAAAGTAGAAAGGGGGCCGATAGCAAGGCATGTCAGATGATAGATTGTCAGTTATGTTGTCAACACATTGGTACCAAGGGCGAGGGACGGAGAGAATCGGACCAGTAGGCGAAGTTCTCGTCCATCGGTGGTTACCGAAATGTCAACAGCAATGATAACAAGGTCTTACTGACAAATTTTACACCGAGGTGTTTACATAAGCAGGAAACTATTACTGCTTAGATCGTAAAGATCACAAGAAAGGTTAAACAAAACAATGGAAAGGAAAAATGTGGTTATTAGTTTAACCAGACCAATGGAAAGAAAAAGGTGCTTATACACAAGAATTGGGAGTATATCCTTCCCAAGGGGAAGCGGAGCAGGATATACATGATATGACAGCAAGTTCAAAAGCATTTACATAAAGGGGCGAGGGAACAATCATGATATTACCCATACAACGGTGTTTGGATAATTGATCAAGAAACATTTAGCATTGCGCCTCCAATGTTCTTAATGATGTTCGGGGTAACACAGTCATACTTTTGGATAGCATTGACATTGTCATCAGATAAAGGCCGGACTTTGGGAACACAAAGGATCCATCGGGAATTACTTGAACACCTCATGCAATTTTATCAGGGAAGATGAGGAGGTGGCCGATGGTTTTAGCAAAAATCCATCGACATGCCAAAAAGGATGTATTCCCAAAATTTATATTAACAAATTCGTGTTACTGAGGCAAGAATGTTGTCGATGATAACACAATCATCGAGGGGCAAGGATGGTTTTCTCATCATGAATTCGATTGATATCCTGGAAGAGCTCAGAATGTTGATGATGATCACGACACATTTGTCGAGAGATTTCATGAAGATGTAATCGATTGGCGATGACATCCAGTCAAAGGAATGATGAAGCGAAAGGTTATTGGAACCACGGGTGCGGCACAAGCTCGAATTCAAGCTTGTTGTTTGAGGTGAAAAGATAAGATGAGGAAGATCGACGTAAGCTTAGCTCGTCGTCGGAAGTTGCTTCGAGAAGAAGGACCGGGTAGCACAGTTAAAAATTTGCTTGATAAAGATATAGCCGATCAGGATAGGAATGATGTGATGGGAGTATCATTCCAATGAGAATTCACAAGAGGTAGTGCAAAGACACAATATCCTCGAGATAACAGGGGGCAATACTCAAGGTAGATCAAAACAGAGGTTGGACAGATGAAATGATCTGCAGAAGACAAGTATTTTAACTTGTCCAAGAAAAGGAATCAAAGAATCTCAATATGGCCGGAACCACGATTACAGAAAACCAAACCTCAAAAATAAGATGAACTTATACCAAGGGGGGGTAATTATTTTCACGAGAAGCTTCCATGATAAGATCTACATCGTGTCTATGGGCATGAACACAAAGTTCAAGGTCGACTCCCACTTTTTCAATGCATAACCTTTCGTTCACTGCTCTAAAAATGATTTCAGTGTCAAAAACCTACATGGTGAATTACCAGAGGAGTATGACCCATGAAGCCCTTCGGGTTCACACATTAAGGAAGGCATAGGTCCAACCCATCGGGGCATCTTAGGACATATACCATGAACTTTAGGATCAATTAACACATGTTTGAAGCAGAGCATGGTTGACAAAAGCAGAGGGTACAAATTGTCAAAGACATTATGTATCATGGGAATAACTCACAAGAATTTTGAATGTGAAGGATACTATCGGAGAAAAACCCGACAATGGGCCTGCCGGTCCAAAATGGAGTTGATGTGAGTATCGGTACTCAATCAAAGGAAGAAAGAATGCAAAGGCATCGGGTTATAGAACATCTGAATAATTCGATGCTTAGATAACAAAGGAATTATGATTTCCAAAATGAAGGATCAGAAGCAGACGCTCTGATCAAGGATGGATAAGTAGAATAGACCCAGGGGCACAATTGACGACAAATAGATTGGTCAAGAACCAGCTCATGTTCGAAATGACGTCTGAGCCAGAAAGATAATTTAGAAGGATCAAGTGATGATTGCGTGCTTTCACACACATGTTGAATCGATAGGATCAAAATGATGGTGTCAAAGGATACTAATGAATATTGCTACACATATGGAAAGCATCCATAATGCAAGCAGGCAAGTATTTGCAGAGCAATAGTTTGAAGAGGATTCTTAGAAGATCGGATAAGTATTTCAAAGCATCTTGTGAATCACTTGATCAACTAGGAATGAACAAATCCTCGATAAGTGTGAGGAATTATCCTTAGATGTATTCATATGGAAAAGGAGCTGCAAGGCAGCAGGCACAATGGATTCTCGAAACATCAGAGTGTATTTCGATGCATCTTGTAATAACAAGAGCAACTAGAAAAATGATGTATTAACGACGGGTGTATGTAGCTATCCCTAGGGATTTATCGATGGAAGGGAATTTCAAAAAGCGATGGTACAAGTCTCGAGAGAACATCAGAGAGTAACTTCGAAGTCTTATGGTGAAGCAGGCGATCATCGGTAATGTCGGGGCTCTCCGGGAGGAAGTGGGTATGAGAACCTAATGTCAGAGTTAGCAAAATTGTTTAACCCGAATGGAAGAGAGATCAGAATCCCAGAATATAGACGAGGAATAAAAGATCCTAATACCACCCAATTGGCGACGTGGGCCGATAAGCCACACAGCCAATGTTAGTAAAAGTTTTTCAGTGACTAGACTCAACTTCGGTCAAGGAGTTGGAAAGGGGGCTACCTACAGGTAGTCGGCTCCGATACCAACTTGTGACGCCCCAGATTCAATCGTACACTAATCATACACGCAAATGTGTACGATCAAGATCAAGGACTCACGGGAAGATATCACAACACAACTCTAGACACAAATTAAAATAATACAAGCTTTATATTACAAGCCAGGGGCCTCGAGGGCTCGAATACATCAGCTTGAATACAAACGAGTCAGCGGAAGCAACAATATCTGAGTACAGACATAAGTTAAACAAGTTTGCCTTAAGAAGGCTAGCACAAAAGCATCTACGATCGAAAAGGCAAGGCCTCCTGCCTGGGAGCCTCCTAACTACTCCTGGTCATCGGCGGTCTTCGTCACGTGGTAGTAGACGCCCTCGGTGTAGTAGCAGTCGTCAAAGGTGTCATCTGGCTCCTGGACTCTGTCATCTGGTTGCGTCATCCGAGAAGAATGGAAAAGGGGAAAAAGAGGGAGCAAAGCAACCGTGAGTACTCATCCAAAGTACTCGCAAGCAAGGATCTACACTATAGATGCAACATTATCAAAGGAAGGCTGTATATGTGGACTGGGCTGCAGAAATGCCAGAATAGAGAGAAGGCCTAGTCCTATCGAAGACTAGCATCTTCTGGAAACCACCCTCTTGCAGCAAACAGGAGGGATTAGAGTAGCATAAAGTAAAGTAGTAGTAGCGTTATCAACCTCGGCCAGAGATCCTTTCTCGACTCCCTGCGAGAAAGAAATCCCAGAGCCGTACTATCCAATTATCAACACAATCCAATTCTCATCACCATCCATTTCTCATCTCAATCCATTTCTCATCATGAGTATCCAGTTCTAGTTGTATCGATCGGGATACAACTCCAAGTGTCCGTTACCGTAGGACAGACTATCGATAGATGTTTTCTTCCCTGCAGGGGTGCACCAACTTACCCACCACGCTCGCTTAACTCCGGTCGGACACACTTTCCAGGGTCATGCCCGGCCTCGGCCAAACAATACGCCGCAACCCGACCTAGGCTTAATAGAGAGGTCAGCACGCCGGACTAAACCTATGCCCCCAGGGGTCATGGGCCATCGCCCCAGGAACTCCTGCACGTTGCGTGGGCGGCCGGTGAGCAGACCTAGCTACCTCCCTAAAAAGGCAGGAGCTTACCAGTCCAACCCGGCGCGCGCCGCTCCGTCGCTGACGTCTATTAAGCTTCGGCTGATATACACGGCGCAGAACGCCCATACTATGCCCACGTGATGGTTAGTGCTATCAGGCCAGAGGCCCCTTGGATCAAATATCCAAATCGTAGTGGATTAGGAACGCGCGGTAACAAGCAGAGACTCACGAAAGATGTGACCCCATTGCCCCGTCTCGAGGACTTGCAGCAAGGGCTAAGAATGCCCGGCCACGCCTCGTAATTATCTCTCGGGCACCTTCCAGGTCAACCCGACTCCACATCACTCGCAATTATGCTCGCGCGGGCACCCCTCAGGGTCGACCCGTCTTTAGTAACATGGCTCAGTGTAAAGTCATAGTAACCATAGTAACTGTGTGTTTAAACATCAAGGGGAAAACCCGAGGAATCACCCCCGGTGAATTCCACTCAATGTAATCACCAAGGTGAACGTAAGGGGAATCACCCCCGAGGTTCACACTTGAGGGGTTGCACGACAGAGTCATATCGGAAGTGGTTAAGGTGGAATCACCCTCGATGACCACGACCGAATAGCTACACTACAGGGCTATCATCAGAAGTGCTGTAGAGGTCTCACCCTCAGCACTCGATAGTAACCCAGCAGTGTCGAGCAACTAAGGGGAAAGTGATGTGTGGTGCCGGGGCCTGGTCTTCAATCCCGTTGATCGGGTCTTCAATGATGAAGCAGGGGCAACAAGGACAAGGTGGGGGTCACTGATGGATCATTAACCAACCTATACTAAGCAATTTAGGATAAGCAGGTAAGGTACAATAACAGATACAAAAGCAGGCTATGCATCAGAATAGGAGCATACAATAACAGTAGCAAAATGTAATGCACGCATGAGAGAAAGGAATGGGCGATATCGGGATGATCAAAGGGGGGGCTTGCCTGGTTGCTCTGGCAAGGAGGGGTCGTCGTCGACGTAGTCGATCACAGGGGCATCAACATCGTCAACGGGGTCTACCAAAAAGAAGATGGGGGAGAAACAGTAAATACATAGCAAGCAAGTGCATACTAGGACAACAGGCAGAGTTAGACGTGTTCTAACGTGGTGCAACACGATACCGACGAGGGCGAAAGTCAACCGGGAATGTTTTCCCGATTCCGGACCTGTGTCAGACAGATGACCGGAGGGGGAAAGTTCCATGTTCAGCATGCTAGGGGCATGTGACAGATGAACAGACCGCGTATTCGGATTCGTTGGATTTTTCTGAGCAACTTTCATATAGAAAACATTTTCATCCGAGTTACGGTTTATTTTCTGTGAATTTTCAAAGATTAAAGCATTTTCAGAAACTATTAAAAAAACGGAAAAGGAATATTCCATCAGCATGACGTCATAGTGACGTCAACAGTCAACAGGACGGCTGACCGGTCAAAACTGACATGGGGGACCCATTTGTCATAGACAGTGGGTTAAACAGGGTTTAAACTAATCTAAATTTAGTTAGTAAAACTACTAGGCCCACCTGTCAGTGTCTAATTAACTAAACTAATTAGTTTTAATTATTAAAATGTTTTAATTAGAGGATTAAGAAGTGGGACCCGCACGTTAGTGGCACCGAGTGCCCAGTCAGCATAGTTGACCACGGTCGACGTGGTCAACTGGGTCCAGGGGGGCCCACAGGCAGCGACCCAGAGGCGGGCCCTGCCGGTGCCAGGTCAACGCTAGCGCTGGAGCAACGCCGGCGAGGCCATCCGCGGCGGATCCGCGCCGGAGTTAGCCGGAATTCGCGCGCAGGGCGCGAGAGGGGGTGTGGCCTAGTGCGTTCGATCGGGCGTCCGACGCCGCATCAATCTACGGCGATCCCGTGGGCTAACTCGGCCGGAGTGGAGCGCTACATCGAAGGCGGCGGGCGGCGCGTTCAGACGGAGTTCGGGATCGGCGCTACAGAGCGCGTGCGAGCGAAGTAAAGGGCTAGGCGAGGTCTATGGCGCTCCAGGAGCTCGTCAGAGCTACTAGCTCGAGCGGAGGAGCTCGGTGGCGAGCCCTACGACGGTAATGGCGGACGACGGAGCTCGGCTTGCGGGCGAGCTAGCTACGGCGCGGGGAAGAGCACGGGGAGAGAGGGAGAGGAAGGCGGAGCTCACTGGGCGCCTGTAGGGGAGGGCAGCGGGCTCGAGGAGGGCGCGAGGTAGCCGGAATTGACGAAGAAGCGGCGGCTGTCGAAGGAAGAAGAAGACGAGGATCCGGGGCAGCAACGCCTCCCAGCTCGCGCTGCTGGCCGTAGTAGACGCAGGAGATGCCGACGATGCTCCTCGACGTCTTCGCTTGGCTCGGGGAGGTCGTCGGCCATGGTCACGGCGAGGCGGTAGCAGTGGCCGCGTCGGGTGGGCGCAGGGGAGAAAGGGATCTGGGGAGAGGGAGAGTGGAGGACGGAGTGGGGAGCGAGGGGGCAAGTGGGGGAGGGGACCGAGGCGCCGCAGGGGGGCGGCATCCTTATCGCCTCTGCGGTGACGCTGACGAGCTGGTCCGGCAGGGACTGCTCGGTCGCAGGCGCCCTGTCAGGACCCCGACTCAATGCCACATCGATCTAGCATGTAACACCTCATATCACTTTGCGGCCTCACGCACGGTATTCCCACGGGTGTCGCCTTACCTTGGCCCGGGACCGTTTGCGCTTTTTGGCACACGTATATGACGGTGTCGCTAGCATCCATATGATAAGGAGTCCGGGCTGACATGGCTAGTCGTAAGCCCAAAGTGGCACAGACTTACAGGGACATGCATTCATGACCCAGCATCGAACGTGTCGGTCATCAGCGAGTGAATCCAGGCTGTAGCACTGGGCTAGCAGGACTCCGGTGAACCGGGCTGTAGCGGGCTAACAGGACTCCGGTATTCATCGCGTGACATTTCCCCGAAGGGACAGACACAGGAACGAAGAAGGACACATGCCGGCCAGCCTAAGTGTTCCGGAGCAGTAGCAAGCTACCATGGCTCGGTGGAAACACTAGGAGACATTTCCCGGTAAGAGAGGCTACTAAAGATAAACAACTAGATGGTCAGATCCCACACATACCAAGCATTTCAATAGCATACACACAATATGCTCGATATTTGCAAATACAACATGGCATCACAACATGACTCTACGACTCAAGTAATTTATTCAATAGGCTCCGAGGAGCGAGATATTACAAACATGGGTCTCATGACCCAACAATCAGAGCATACAAGTCAAAGCACAAGCGGAAGCTATCATGTCTGAGTACAGACATCTATAAATGAAAAAGGCTGAGAAGCCTGACTATCTATCAGACCCTGCCGAGGGCACAAGATCGTAGCTGAGGTATCAAGCTAAATGTCGAAGTCCACGTGGAACTACTAGCGAGACCGAAGTCTCTCTGCAAAAACATAAAATAGGCAAACGTGAGTACAAATGTACCCAGCAAGACTTACATCAGATCTATCTACCCATGCATCTTTATCAACAAAGGGGATGGTGGAGTTTGACTGCAGCAAGCCAGCTTTGACTCGGTGGCTATCCTGAACTACGACTGCGAGTAACTCTTTTGAGGTGGCGCACACGAGTCCACATATTCACCATATCAATACACCACTATGGATCCGCTCTCGTCTCCCTACGAGAACGCCATCCATAGCACTCACGCTTATCTTGCGCATTTTAGAATATCCACTTTCACTTGTCTATGAACTGATATAAGCAACCCAGAAGTCCTTTTCCGCGGACACGGCTATTCGAATAGATGATGTTAACCCTGCAGGGGTGTACTTCTTCATACATGTTTCCACCACTTAGCGTCTGCACACGACATGTGCTCGGCAGACTTCAAGCGAAAGCCGACGTGGGTGTAGACCACGACCTACCTAAACACTCAAGTCTCTAGTCCAGGTTTATCGCCTATTCGGGTTCCATCCATGAGGAGATCCGGCCGGAGTTTCGCTCACAGCCCCAAACGATGTGAACAGGGTTCCGTGACACCAAACGGGTGCCCGGTTTACCCGGCCACGTGCCTACCGCATCATAGCCCACCCCTACGGTCAGCGCTGTCCACGGCCTCCAGCATACTACAAACACCAGAAACTACTTGCAACTCCTGGACAGAGGACAAGGGTGAATAAGAAGTCGAGCGGGGTCATATTTCAGGGCCCAATGTATGGTAGTAGCTGAATCATGGATCACAAACACAGAACTCAGTTCCTGAGGACGGCTTCAATGAGACAACCCACCATGTACTCCTACATGGCCTGTCACCGCTACCTTTACCAAATCGTGTTCACACACTTAGCTCACACACAGTAGGACATGTTCACACACCTCTAATTCATCCCCGATGAATCAGACCTGACTCAACTCTAAGCAGTAGCAGGCATGACAAACAAACATGAATGAGTAGGCACAACAGGGCTCAAACAACTCCTACTCATGCTAGTGGGTTTCATCTATTTACTGTGGCAATGACAGGTCATGCAGAGGATAAAGGGGTTCAACTACCGCAGCATGTAACAGTTGAATCGGTGTTGTCCTAATGCAGTAAAAGAGAGCAGGAGCGAGAGAGTGGGATTGTATCGGAATGAACAAGGGGGTTTTGCTTGCCTGGCACTTCTGAAGATAACATTGAGTCTTCATCAGTGTCAACGATCACGTCATCGGTATCACGTCTATCGAGAGGGGACAAATACCGGCAACGCAGAAGGGAACACAATCAATGCAATGCACAATATGATGCATGATCATGACATGGCAAAATGAATGTGTTTTGGGCTAATGCAACTAGCAACAGATTAAATGAAGTTGGTTTGAATACAAGATTCAAATTCAAACTCCATATGTGATTATTTAAATGCCCTTTAATTGATTTGTGCTAAACAGCACCTATAAGTTGTTCTAACATGCATGAAAATGGTACAGATGGATTCCTTGAATTTTTCTGATAATTTTTCATATATAAATTATTTAATTTGGAGTTACGGTTAATTTTCTATGATTTTTAGAAGTTTTAGCTATTTTCTGGAATTTCAGAATTAAATTAAATCCAGAAATGACTTAATTGCGTCAGCCTGACGCCAGCATGACGTCAGCGAGTCAACGACCAGGTCCAGGTCAAATCTGACACGCGGGGTCCACACGTCAGCGACACAGGGGCTAATCCCGCGTTGACTCGGGCTTTGACCCGCTACGGGGCCCGCTGTCAGTGTCTGTTAGTGTTAATGGGGGGGGGGATTAGCTGCTAATGACGGTTCATGTCAGATGCGCCGTCGGTTGGACGACGGTGATGATCAGAGCGGCGGTGGCTCGCCGGAGTTGTGCCAGAGACGACGGATCGACGCGCCAGGGGCACCAGAGGATAGCCCGTGCCCGCGCGCATCTAGGGGAACCATCGGGAGGTGCGGGGGTGGACGGAGTTCGCCGGAATGGAGCCCGAGGCGGCGGCCGGAGCTACAGGTTCGAGCGGGGCGAGGCCACAGAGAACGGGAGGGATGGCTAAGGGGCTCACCGGGCTCCTGAAGATGCTAGGAGCACGGTGCCGTGCTCGGTTTCGAGCCTTACTGGCTGCAGTGACGGCGGCGACATGGTCAGCGGCGGCCGGAGTTCGGCCGCGACGGAGCTATGGCCTAGAGCTCGCAAACACGAGGGGAGAGAGAGGGGTTCTGCAGAGAGGCTCACCGCGGAGCTGTAGGGAGGGTCAGTGGGCTCGGGGGCGCGCCGGAGTGGCCGAATTCGACGGAGAACGGCGCCGGGACCGAAGCTTGGGGATGATGACGATGGCGGCTGCTCGGGGCCCTTCTGGTCGCGTGAGACGTCGAGGAGGTCAAGGGAGGCACTGCGGAGCTCTGGGAGGCGTCGGGGAGGCGAGAGGGGGATGGTGGCCGCGGCGAACGGCGCCGATGGCGACGGCTCCGTTCGGGTCCGAGGTGCGGAGCGAGAGGGAGAGCAGGAGAAGGGGATGAGCACGGGAGGGAGTTGAGAGAGGCCTGAGGGAGCCGCGTGGCGTCTCCAGGGAGTAGCGGAGGCAAGCAGGGAGGCAGGAGGTGGCCGAGGCGGCATCGGCGCTCGCCACCGAGCTGCTTCGGTGCGAGGGGAGGAAGAAGACAAAGGGGAGGAGGTGGGCTGGGCCGGCCAGGTGGGGGAGCTGGGCCGGCTGGGCTGCACGGGTGAGGCCAGGTACTTCCTTCTCTCCTTTTCTATTATTTTCTGTTCTGTTTTTCTTTTATTTAATTCTTTTGCCACTGTTTTGAATTAAGAATAATAATTCAAACAATGCCAAAACTCCTCTGAATATTTTATATTGCTAGATGGACTTTTCCAAAAGCTTATAAAATATTTCAGGGGTATTTGAAATTATATTCTAGTTATATGAATATAATTCAAATTCAAATAGCTAATGAATTAAATCCAAAGTCCCAAATATAATTCCTTAAAAATGTTCAATATTTTGGTTGGGACCAGAACCCTTACCAAAAATTATCAAACATTTAAAAAGGCATTTTTGGAGCAATGAATGAGATTTCTAGGGTTTTTTGCCCCTCTTTTATTTAGGGTTTTGAGGCTTCCAATATTCCTCAATTCAAGTTTCAAAAATATAGACATGATGCACACATGAAGCTAACCTAGAGCAATGCCTGAAGCTAGGGATGTGACACGCCCGGTCGCATGAGCAGTGGCGAAGACAGGCGACCAAGGGAGTGCAGGGTTGGGCCGGCCTGGCTGGATGGCCAGCTGGGCTGAGGCCTAGCGCGGGGGGGGGGGGGTCTCTTTTATTTTCCTTTTAAAAGCCTTTGTATTTTCTGTTCCTGTTTTATTTTACAGCAACAATTTTGCAATAATTCAAGCCACCAAATGACCTTGCATAAAAGTGGAGCTTGGCCACAAAAATACTATGAAATATTCTGAAGTGTCATAAAAAGTTTGTGCAATTTTGGAGTTCATTTGAATTTTTCATAAAGAGGATAGCATTTAAAAAAATGCTTAAATGATGTGGTTATAATTGCCAAAGCTCATCTTTGCACAAGAGGGATGTTGTGTTCCTTAACAAATAAATGTTATGGAATATTTGTCAAATGACGGACATTTTTCTAGCAAGTTTCGAGCAAACTCATTTTGCATTGTGACTTTGAATTGTTTTCAGAGAGGAATTTGAAATGAGATATTATCCCAACATGATTATCATTGAAATTCACAGTAGTTTAGCATCATCATGGTGGTTTAGTGTAGCATGATCCTCGGGGTGTTACAATAATGAGCTCGTGTGCGATCTAGCGGGGCATCGAAACCCAATTGTTTCCATTCGTATGTACATCCCACATGTGAATCCCAGAAAAACATTTCCGTTCGTATGTATATCACACATAGTTTTTTGTGTGGGAACATTTGTGCAAGGTGGCCTAACGCAAACAGTTCTCTGCCGGAAGCCGTGTGCGATTGTTAGTTGATCGCACACGCCTACTTTCTAGAAACCGTGCGGGTTGTTTGAGTTCATCGCCCACGGTGCTGTCTGACTAACCGTGTGCAATAGAAAACCCAAATAAGCAGGGTAATTAGCCTATTATTGATAATCCATGTACTAATCAAATTGATATTTCTTATAAAAACACACCAGATATTTCATATCCGTCTAACAACAACCAAGGTTTCATAATCGAATTACATCAGATAGCTTCGGCACTCAGTTCCGCCATTACACAACAGAACCAAGTTTCACATGCAACATCAAAAACCTTTGGAAAGTAGCATCATACATGGTAAATAGACAGATGAATCTCATCTGGGAAATTGCAGAAGCGGAAGGCAAATATTGATCCTTCAATGATGTGGAATGTCCTTGCAACTTTAGGCCAGTGGCTATGGATAATTGCCCGCCCAACCTTCATCTTCTTCAGCAAGACTTCTATATTGTACCGTGGGTGCTGAATGAATACCTTCCTCGCCTCTTGACCATGCAGGTGGTTTGAGAGGTAATCACCGGTGAACTGCTTTGAAAAGTACTGAAAACAAAGATATGCATATATCACTGCTATAAATTTTGAAATGGCGCAAGGGGTAAAAACAAGGTAAAAGAGTTAGTACCATCCTATAGTTGACTGATGTCTTCTTCATTGTGCAAACAAAGATCTTGTTGTTATTCGTCGCAAGTTTCTTCATCCTAACAATCTTTCTGAGTTTCTTAACTTGACTGATATTGATGGACATCTCATTTCCCCATATGCAAAATGGGTCGAACAGTGGGTCTAAGCCTCTGACAGCAGGACCTTACATGTGCAAGACCAAATTGTAAGAAACCTAAATATTAGAATGATTCCTGCAACTGCACAATAATGTGCTATTAGCCAAAGGACCATGCTTGAACAAATCTTGATGGTAAACTGCAGTGTCTACCGTTGTTTCCCTGCAACACACATAAGGAAGATCTTGATTAGACTAACTGAGAGTTGTCATACCATCAGTAGAATATGTATTGAGTACAACCAAATTCGATTTATGTTACATGTGTAACAATACAAAGTTGTACCCACAACAAATGAAAATCAAATTGCAGAACTAAACCAAACAGTTAAATGGACAGCAGACCAAATGAACCAAAATAGTTAACCGAGCACGACATTGCAGAATAGAAACATGTACTAGAAGATAAGACAGTTAGCAAAACAAAGAATGCTTGATAACACTACTACAAAATGTAGCAATTGTTGGACCAAGCTGTTAACTGAACATTACATTTTAGAGGACCAAAGTGTTAACTAAACATTACATTTCAGACACTACAAAAAAGAATACACTTCCGTGATGATATGTGTTTGTCACAGTAAGTCGCGTTTTTTTTTCATGCGTGTACATCCATGACGATTTTATGAAAGAATCAAGATAGTCATACCTGTGCTGTCGTAGAAGTGTTCCATGACATTACCAAAATTACCATCACGGAAGTGTCCACTTCCATGACGATAAATTGCGCGTCACAAAAGTTCTTTCGTCAAGGGTGACCGACACGTGGCATCCACCGTAACGGAATGCCGTTAAGATATCGGGTCCGGTTTTGGATCTGATAATCCGTTAACAGCCCCGACCAATGGGGATTTTCCACATGTAAAATCATCATTGGCTGGAGGAAACACGTGTCGGCTCATCGTTGGGACAAATGTCATCCACTCATTGGACAGAAGGCGCCTATGATATGTCGACACGTGGCACGGCCCAATAGAGGCCCATTCTTGTGAAAAGGCTGGCCCGTTTGGCTTGGTCAAAAGGCGGCGGGCCGGCCCATGGAAAGCCTGTTAACGGCCTGTTCACATATAGCCCATTTACAGCCTGCTAATCCAAGGCACGTTATGCCCTATCCGAATTAGGCCCAGTAGCATCATCTGGGCCATCCAATATGATTCCAGCCTGTTTTCACTTCTGGCCCATGTATGGCCCATGACGTCTTTCGGCCCATATGAGGCCCTTTGTAACTCTTGGCCCATGAACGGCCCGTGGTGAAACTGGCCCGTAATGAACAGTGTATCACTTTATACCCATTAACGACCCGTGGTGAAACTGGCCCGTAGTGAACAGTGTATCACTTTATACCCATTAACGGCTTGTTATTCCGTTGGGCCATTTCCAGCCCATGTTATCTTTCGGCCTTCTCAGAGCCCATTTATTCTTGGGCTCATTTCTAGCATTCGTTTACTTACGACCCGTTACTGTCATTTTCTGCTTGTGGGCTAAATTCAGCCCGAGGTTACAGTCAGCCCATTTGTGGCCCGTTAATACATTGGGCCGTTTTCATAGCGTCATCAAATACGGCCGATTAACGACGACCCGTTATGGTCGGCCCATGAACAGACGATTCCAACTCTAGCCCATTTACGGCCATAATTCAGTCTGTTATTGGCCCATGTTTGGCTAACTGATCATACGGCCCGTAGAAGGCCCATTGATGATACGGCCCATAGAAGGCCCATTGTGTCTACGACCCGTATAAGGCCCATTGTTTCTACGGCCCGTAGAAGGCCCATTGTTTCTACGACCCGTAGGAGGGAAATGGTAACTACAGTAAATATGTAGCCCATGGTTATTGTGGCCTAGTTTTAAAAAATAGGTTATTGCGGCCACTAGCAAACCGCGGAAAAAGAACTGCACCGACTACAAGCAGAGAAATAAACAAGACAATAAGGAAATAAATAAGCAAGCAACTTACGCTAGGCTATCATGGCTATTACACATATTACATCCACTGGGCATCAAAGTTCGCCACCAGTGCAAATATAGGGAACACAACAACATATAAACGCCGCAGCAAAACAAGTCCAGAACTGAAACCACTTCAGAAGAGCTCAAGAAACAATATCCTGGGTACCCATAATGCTGGCAAGATGCTTAGCAAGCTTATTAACTTTCTCTTGTTTGGCGCTTAAGTCCTCCAGCACTTGCTGTTGCACCGGAAAGTATGCATCTGAATTCTGCAGGGACTTCCTCAGTCCTTTGGCTTCCTGTCGCATAACACCTGATTGATGTCTTTCAACTTGAAGTTGAGACTCAAGAAGCCGAACTGATTCAGGCAACAAGTTCGAAGAGCTGGTGCCAGCAGTAGTAGCCAGTAACTCGAACACTACATCAAGGCAGGACTTTGGGGTTGTCTCAGTGTCTTCAATATAGTTTTTATCAGCTTTCTTGGAGACCAACAGGGATGTCTCACTATCTTGAACCTTATCTGCATTACTTCCTTTACCATTGCATAACGGGGTACTCTTCTCCAATATTTTATCCGCATTCTAAAAGAGAAACAAACAAACACATCACATGTTTATAATGTAGTATATGAAACTCATTTTGGTAAACCAGTTCAGTAGTATGGTGGACAGGATAACAACATGAATCAAACATATATCTATGTAGTATGGTCACTGTATGGTCTATATCATTCTAGTTTATGTTGCCAACTCAAGATAGATATAGTTCGAATCATATTTATTTAAGAGAAAGCATCATAGACAGAATATAAGTGTGGAAACTACACATCAATAACAACACTTGTAATGTGCATGGCATGAGAACATAACTGTTATTCAATTGAAACTGAAATCAACATAGAGCAAGTTACAAAAACAAACACATTAAAGAAACAGGTTTAAAACATACTCGTTGCGCCATTGGAGTTTCAATTGCGTCCTTCAAATTTGAAATTAGTTGGTATGAGTAAATACAGTGATGCAAGAGCAAAGTAGTATGAACCATAGCTATGGAACCTGACCTGAGAACAATTCTTCTTCTGATTTAAGCGTTGACTTGGGGTTCGGAGTGGTGGTCCTTGTGCTTTGGGCACTGCAATTGCCTTACTAACTGCTCGTGTTTGCATGCTCTATGGTGGAGACAGTGCTGTGTCAACGGGAACTGGGTTACAATCTGTTGGGGTTGGGGTTAGAAGGGGTGTAGCTGGTTCTCTGTCCAACTGGGTAGGGGTACAATCTGCATGAGTCTTGGTTATGTGTGGTGGGGTTTGTTCTTGGGCAAGTACAACCATGGTTCTATCTACATTGACAGGTAGCACAATCTTTTCTGAAGACCGTGTTTTTACTCCCACAGATACTGCCATCAACCCCTCCAATTGAAACGGCTGATAAACAAGAAAAGTAATTGAATGTACAGACATTGTAAGATAGACAGGTGCAATGGATAGTAGGGAAGAAAATAGGGCATGAAATAATTCACATTTATGTTGTCTAACCAAACAGAATAGCAGGACATAATTTCACATATATGTGGCTAATTAAACAGGATAGCATGACACAATTTCACATGTATGATGGCTAACTAAACATGATAGAATGACATACTTCAAAAATATGATGACTATGTAAACAGGATGACATGATATAACTATACGATGTGTCTATTAAAGTGGTTGGCATACCATAAATCAAAAATATGCCGTCGATGGAAACATGATGGCATGATATAATTCACGGATAGAATGACATAATTCAAAATATGATGACTATGTAAACAGGATGAGATGATATAACTATATTATGTCTTTAGAAAATGGGTTGGCATGCCATAATTCAGATACATGTTGTCTATGTAAACATCATGGCATGATATAATTCAAAAATATGATTTATATACTAAGAAAGTGAGCAGAGGGCAATCACTTATATGATGTGTCAACTAAGGAGGGCATTCAATATTGTGTATATGATGTAAAAACTAAGCATTGCAATACAACATATGCATGATATGAGTAATATAACCCTGCCAAGTTTGAACATACACCTCAGGGGGATAATAGGACTGGTCATCTGCCTGTGAATCCTCCTCTGAAGAGCTATTTGTAACCAGCAAGATATCTGCTTCAGCAAGTAGCATTGTCTACTCTAAAGACCTTGTTTTCACTCCAGATTTCTCCATCACCAATTCAAATGGATGATGCACAGGAAGAACTGTTGAATATACAAACATTGTCAACAAAAGCAATGAGAAATACAAAAAAAGGACGACATGATATAATTCCCATATATGACGCTTGCCTAAACAGCATGGCATTGCATAATTCACATATATAATGCCTTGCAACAAGATAACATTGCATAATTCACATATATAATGTCTTGCAACAAGATGGCATTGCATAATTCACATATATGGTAATTAGACACTAAACAGGTGGCATTCACACAAAGCATGTCTAAACTAAGAAAATGACATAGCAATGCAAGATACCATACACACGATATGAGCAACATAACCCTGCCAAGTTAGAGCATGCACCTCGGGGGGGGGGGTGACTGGTCATCTGTATCTGAATCCTCCTCTGAGGAGCTATCGCTAACCAGCAAGACATGCGCTTCGTCCGATAACATTGTCTGCTCTGAAGACCTTATTTCCACTCCATATTTTTCCATGACCGTGCCGAATGGCTGATGCACAGGAAAAGTAATTGAATGTACTAAAATTGTTGACAAATTTAACACGTAATAAAAAAAGTGATGGCATGATATAATTGACATATAAGATGATTGGCTAACCAGGGTGTCATTGCAAAATTCACATATATGATGCCTGGCTAAACAAGATGGCATTGCATGATTCACATATACGATAAAGAAACTAAACAGATGGCATTGACACAAAGCATGTTTAAACTAAGCAGATGACATATTTAATGTATATAGTAAGCAATGCAAGGCACCATATGCATGATATTACCAACATCAGCATGCCAAGTTAGAGCGAAGACCTAAAGGGGTAAATAGGAGTGGTCTTCTCCTTCTGAATCCCCCTTAGAACAGTTATCTTCCTCTAGATTACGATCCGAAATGGGTGGGGGGGGGGGGCTCCCTTTGCACCCACCATGGAGCGACGTCTGCATGAAATTTTATTGCCATGCAAAGCTTGTCTCTTTTGCTCTACATGATCAGTTCCATTGTGTACAATAACTGGCATGCATAGGAATAAAACATAGTGAGATGATGTAAGGAGTGCATGCACAAATCCAGAGTGATGGTAGCAAACTGTGGATAGATCCAAAACCAATGATAGCCGGCATATAATAGCTTTAGTTAAAAAATACAGATAATGGCTCCTTTAATGTTTCTTTGCACCCAACATGAAACTCATAGTAGACACCCGAGATTAACCAGATAGTAGACAGATAGTACTGATTGCTGCCCCAATATGTACCCCACAACCATTTAAAAACTCAAGTTTCAGCATTAGTTTGGACCTGACTCGGAGTCTAATAGGTGAACATGATGATAATGTTGCATGTCATCATATTAAGCGATGAATAACGTAAGCAGACACAGAAGAGTGCGACTTCTCTTACGGACCCGTGTAGTCCTCAAGGTCATCTGCTCAGTTGATGATGGTAATGTAGTTGTCGTGGCTGCCGGCGACGGGGAAGAAGATCTAAGGCGGCGAAAGACAGTTTGAAGAGCGGATCCCTGCTGTGGTGAACCCTTCCACCGTTGGAGCAGCTGAGCTGGGGTGGAACACAGCGCCGCAGGAGTAGGACAAACCACACAAGGTTTTCTTTGACACATATCTGTAACAGAAGTAATTGAGTAAGGGCTTGTTTGAATTTGAGGATTCTAACAATGCAATGATAGGAAATAGACAAGAATAGGATAGGAATACACGTGCAAAACAGAGAATTTAAAAACACATGATTTCTGCCAATCTGGGTGTTTGATTCACAAGAATTGGAAGATCACAGGATGCGAAAAAGTATGGTGAGATTAAGTCAAACCACAAGAAAATGTACGGTTATAATGCTATTATGCTACTATCTCTTAGTCTTGTGCTTGATGAATAGGAATATGAAAAGGAGGACAAGTGGAAATTAGAATTCCTACGGTTTTTCTTTCAAGGAGACACTAAAGGAACAAATCCTACAGTTTTCCTTTGCTCCATTCCTTTGCACCAAATTCATGAAAAGTAGTACCATAGGAAACTTTCCAATTCCTATGTTTTTCATTCACTTTTCCTTTCAAGCACTGGTGATTCTAGTAGGCAGGCTTGAGCAAGGAAAATCCTACACTAAAAAAATGTTTTTGTGCTACTTCTATTACTTTGGACCCAGGCGACTGCCATACTAGCTCAACACCCAGGCCCATCGACAAATGCACAACTCAAACGCGCAGAGATAAATAATGATGACGTTCAAGAGAGTCCATCACGGATAGCTAAGTTGCCTGGTACCTCACTGCTTGTCCTATAGTTGGATAAAATAATCATATTTCATGTTACTACGTGTGCTCAGTGGACAATATATATAACATGTAGAGTAAAAAAGAGATGCAACAAGTGTACAACATCTTTGGCAAAGCCATGTTGATCTCAGCGTGATTGGGTTGGCCGGTGAGGATGCTCTAGCTGGCTTGTCTGTCGGAGGAGGGGAAGAAGATCTTAGGCGTCTGGAGATGGAGCCCGAGGTACTGCTCCGCTGTGATGGAGGGTTTTGTCGTTGGAGCAGCTCCTGTGAGTTGTACGACGCCGAGGCTGAAGCAGGACAAGAGAGACAATGTTAACCTGAGTGGAATTCTAATAACATCTCCAATACATGACATAAAATATATAACCACAAAGTGCTAGATGTAAAATACATCAGCCGCTCATCTCTGAACTTAACTGTCAAAACAGAATTTAACTGTCGAAACTGAATTTTACTATCAAAACTGAATTTTACTGTCGAAACTGAACGCGCAAGCAAGGTGAGCCTACACGTCAGTCAACTGACTTTTACTGTCGATTTTGCAGCCTTTGGATACGAAATCAAGGGCCTGCAGTTCATCTTCAACCTCCACCCCCTGAGCCGCCAGCCACCACCGGCCAAACAACAGCCCCCCGCCGACCGCGGCCGGCGGTGCACCGCCCCACCCGCCCCAAAAACACTCCCCACCGCCGCCCCGGCCATCCCTCCAGCCCACCCCCCCGTGCCGAGCTTTTTCTCTGGTGATCCCCACGCCACCGCCCCACCACTGCCGGCGACCACCGCCCCCACCCTGAACCCTAAGATAGATAGTGGGGTACCTCTACAGCGAGCCCCCCACCCCGCTGCGGCTGGTTCTTGAAGGAAATATGCCCTAGAGGCAATAATAAAGTTATTATTTATTTCCTCATATCATGATAAATGTTTATTATTCATGCTAGAATTGTATTAACCGGAAACATGATACATGTGTGAATACATAGACAAACATATAGTCACTAGTATGCCTCTACTTGACTAGCTCATTAATCAAAGATGGTTATGTTTCCTAACCATAGACATGTGTTGTCATTTGATTAATGGGATCACATCATTAGGAGAATGATGTGATTGACATGACCCATTCTGTTAGCCTAGCACTTGATCGTTTAGTAGATTGCTATTGCTTTCTTCATGACTTATACATGTTCCTGTAACTATGAGATTATGCAACTCCCGTTTACCGGAGGAACACTTTGGGTGCTACCAAACGTCACAACGTAACTGGGTGATTATAAAGGAGTACTACAGGTGTCTCCAAAGGTACATGTTGGGTTGGCGTATTTCGAGATTAGGTTTTGTCACTCCGATTGTCGGAGAGGTATCTCTGGGCCCTCTCGGTAATGCACATCACTATAAGCCTTGCAAGCAATGTAGCTAATGAGTTAGTTACGGAATGATGCATTACGTAACGAGTAAAGAGACTTGCCGGTAACGAGATTGAACTAGGTATTGGATACCGACGATCGAATCTCGGGCAAGTAACATACCGATGACAAAGGGAACAACGTATGTTGTTATGCGGTTTGACCGATAAAGATCTTCGTAGAATATGTAGGAGCCAATATGGGCATCCAGGTTCCGCTATTGGTTATTGACCGAGAATAGTTCTAGGTCATGTCTACATAGTTCTCGAACCCGTAGGGTCCGCACGCTTAACGTTACGATGACAGTTTTATTATGAGTTTATAAGTTTTGATGTACCGAAGTTTGTTCGGAGTCCCGGATGTGATCACGGACATGACAAGGAGTCACGAAATGGTCGAGACATAAAGATTGATATATTGGAAGCCTATGTTTGGACATCGGAAGTGTTCCGGGTGAAATCGGCATTTTACCGGAGTACCGGGAGGTTACCGGAACCCCCCGGTGAACCTAATGGGCCTTATTGGGCCTAGTGGAGGAAGAGGAGAGGAGGCCTAGGGGCAGCCGCGCGCCCCTCCCCCCCAAGTCCGAATAGGACAAGGAGGGGGGCGGCGCCCCCCCCTTTCCTTTCCCCCTCTCCTCCTTTCCCCCAAGTCCTAATCCAACTAGGGAAAGGGGGGAGTCCTACTCCCAGTGGGAGTAGGACTCCTCCGGCGCGCCTCCTCCTAGGGCCGGCCGCACCCCCCCTTGCTCCTTTATATACGGGGGCAGGGGGGCACCCTAGAACACACAAGTTGATCTTCAAGATCGTTCCTTAGCCGTGTGCGGTGCCCCCCTCCACCATATTCCACCTCGGTCATATCGTCGCGGAGTTTAGGCGAAGCCCTGCGCCGGTACAACATCATCATCGTCACCACGCCGTCGTGCTGACGGAACTCATCCCCGACACTTTGCTGGATCAGAGTCCGGGGATCGTCATCGAGCTGAACGTGTGCTGAACTCGGAGGTGCCGTACGTTCGGTACTTGGATCGGTCGGATCGTGAAGACGTACGACTACATCAACCGTGTTGTCATAACGCTTCCGCTTACGATCTACGAGGGTACGTGGACAATACTCTCCCCTCTCGTTGCTATGCCATCACCATGATCTTGCGTGTGCGTAGGATTTTTTTTGAAATTACTACGTTCCACAACAGTGGCATCAGAGCCAGGTTTTATGCGTAGATGTCATATGCACGAGTAGAACACAAGTGATTTGTGGGCGATACAAGTCATACTGCTTACCAGCATGTCATACTTTGGCTTAGCGGTATTGTGAGATGAAGCGGCCCAGACCGACATTACGCGTACGCTTACGCGAGACTGGTTTCACCGTTACGAGCACTCATGCTTAAAGGTGACTGGCGGGTGTCTGTCTCTCTCACTTTAGCTGAATCGAGTGTGGCTACGCCCGGTCCTTGCGAAGGTTAAAACATCACTAACTTGACGAACTATCATTGTGGTTTTGATGCGTAGGTAAGAACGGTTCTTGCTCAGCCCGTAGCAGCCACGTAAAATTTGCAACAACAAAGTAGAGGACGTCTAACTTGTTTTTGCAGGGCATGTTGTGATGTGATATGGTCAAGACGTGATGCTATATTTTATTGTATGAGATGATCATGTTTTGTAACCGAAGTTATCGGCAACTGGCAGGAGCCATATGGTTGTCGCTTTATTGTATGAAATGCAAACGCCCTGTAATTGCTTTACTTTATCACTAACGGTAGCGATAGTCGTAGAAGCAATAGATGGTGTAACGACAACGATGCTACGATGGAGATGAAGGTGTCGCGCCGGTGACGATGGTGATCACGACGGTGCTTTGAAGATGGAGATCACAAGCACAAGATGATGATGGCCATATCATATCACTTATATTGATTGCATGTGATGTTTATCCTTTATGCATCTTATCTTGCTTTGATTGACGATAGCATTTTAAGATGATCTCTCACTAAAATTATCAAGAAGTGTTCTCCCTGAGTATGCACCGTTGCGAAAGTTCTTCGTGCTGAGACACCACGTGATGATCGGGTGTGATAGGCTCTACGTTCAAATACAACGGGTGCAAAACAGTTGCACATGCGGAATACTCAGGTTAAACTTGACGAGCCTAGCATATAACAGATATGGCCTCGGAACACGGAGACCGAAAGGTCGAGCGTGAATCATATAGTAGATATGATCAACATATTGATGTTCACCGTTGAAACTACTCCATCTCACGTGACGATCGGACATGGTGTAGTTGATATGGATCACGTAATCACTTAGAGGATTAGAGGGATGTCTATCTAAGTGGGAGTTCTTAAGTAATATGATTAATTGAACTTAAATTTATCATGAACTTAGTACCTGATAGTATTTTGCTTGTCTATGTTTGTTGTAGATAGATGGCTCGTGCTGTTGTTCCGTTGAATTTTAATGCGTTCCTTGAGAAAGCAAAGTTGAAAGATGATGGTAGCAATTACACGGACTGGGTCCGTAACCTGAGGATTATCCTCATTGCTGCACAGAAGAATTACGTCCTGGAAGCACCGCTGGGTGCCAGGCCTGCTGCTGATGCAACTGACGACGTTAAGAACGTCTGGCAGAGCAAAGCTGATGACTACTCGATAGTTCAGTGTGCCATGCTTTACGGCTTAGAACCGGGTCTTCAACGACGTTTTGAACGTCATGGAGCATATGAGATGTTCCAGGAGTTGAAGTTAATATTTCAAGCAAATGCCCGGATTGAGAGATATGAAGTCTCCAATAAGTTCTATAGCTGCAAGATGGAGGAGAATAGTTCTGTCAGTGAACACATACTCAAAATGTCTGGGTATAATAATCACTTGATTCAACTGGGAGTTAATCTTCCTGATGATAGTGTCATTGACAGAATTCTTCAATCACTGCCACCAAGCTACAAGAGCTTCGTGATGAACTATAATATGCAAGGGATGGACAAGACTATTCCCGAGCTCTTCGCAATGCTAAAAGCCGCGGAGGTAGAAATCAAGAAGGAGCATCAAGTGTTGATGGTCAACAAGACCACCAGTTTCAAGAAAAAGGGCAAAGGGAAGAAGAAGGGGAACTTCAAGAAGAACAGCAAACAAGTTGCTGCTCAAGAGAAGAAACCCAAGTCTGGACCTAAGCCTGAGACTGAGTGCTTCTACTGCAAGCAGACTGGACACTGGAAGCGGAACTGCCCCAAGTATTTGGCGGATAAGAAGGATGGCAAAGTGAACAAAGGTATATGTGATATACATGTTATTGATGTGTACCTTACTAATGCTCGCAGTAGTACCTGGGTATTTGATACTGGTTCTGTTGCTAATATTTGCAACTCGAAACAGGGACTACGGATTAAGCGAAGATTGGCTAAGGACGAGGTGACGATGCCCGTGGGAAATGGTTCCAAAGTCGATGTGATCGCGGTCGGCACGCTACCTCTACATCTACCATCGGGATTAGTTTTAGACCTAAATAATTGTTATTTGGTGCCAGCGTTGAGCATGAACATTATATCTGGATCTTGTTTGATGCGAGACGGTTATTCATTTAAGTCAGAGAATAATGGTTGTTCTATTTATATGAGTAATATCTTTTATGGTCATGCACCCTTGAAGAGTGGTCTATTTTTATTGAATCTCGATAGTAGTCATACACATATTCATATTGTTGAAGCCAAAAGATGCTGAGTTGATAATGATAGTGCAACTTATTTGTGGCACTACCGTTTAGGTCATATCGGTATAATGCGCATGAAGAAACTCCATACTGATGGGCTTTTGGAATCACTTGATTATGAATCACTTGGTACTTGCGAACTATGCCTCATGGGCAAGATGACTAAAACGCCGTTCTCCGGAACTATGGAGCGAGCAACTGATTTATTGAAAATCATACATACTGATGTTTGTGGTCCAATGAATGTTGAGGCTCGCGGCGGGTATCGTTATTTTCTCACCTTCACAGATGATTTAAGCAGATATGGGTATATCTACTTAATGAAACACAAGTCTGAAACATTTTAAAAGTTCAAAGAATTTCAGAGTGAAGTGGAAAATCATCATAACAAGAAAATAAAGTTTCTACGATCTTATCGTGGAGGAGAATATTTGAGTTACGAGTTTGGTTTACATTTGAAACAATGCAGAATAGTTTCGCAACTCATGCCACCCAGAACACCACAACGAAATGGTGTGTCCGAACATCGTAATCGTACTTTACTAGATATGGTGCGATCTATGATGTCTCTTAATGATTTACCACTATCGTTTTGGGGTTATGCTTTAGAGACGGCCGCATTCACGTTAAATAGGGCACCATCAAAATCCGTTGAGACGACGCCTCATGAACTGTGGTTTGGCAACAAACCAAAGTTGTCGTTTCTTAAAGTTTGGGGCTGCGATGCTTATGTGAAGAAACTTCAACCAGATAAGCTCGAACCCAAATCGGAGAAATGTGTCTTCATAGGATACCCAAAAGAGACTGTTGGGTACACCTTCTATCACAGATCTGAGGGCAAGATTTTCGTTGCTAAATTCGGATCCTTTCTAGAGAAGGAGTTTCTCTCGAAAGAAGTGAGTGGGAGGAAAGTAGAACTTGATGAGGTAACTGTACCTGCTCCCTTATTGGAAAGTAGTTCATCACAAGAACCGGTTCCTGTGACAACTACACCAATTAGTGAGGAAGCTAATGATATTGATCATGAAACTTCAGATCAAGTTTCTACTGAACCTCGTAGGTCTACCAGAGTAAGATCCGCACCAGAGTGGTACGGTAATCCTATTCTGGAAGTCATGTTACTTGACCATGATGAACCTACGAACTATGAGGAAGCGATGATGAGCCCAGATTCCGCAAAATGGCTAGAGGCCATGAAATCTGAGATGGGATCCATGTATGAGAACAAAGTATGGACTTTGGTTGACTTGCCCGATGATCGGCAAGCCATTGAGAATAAATGGATCTTTAAGAAGAAGACTGACGCTGATGGTAATGTAACTGTCTATAAAGCTCGACTTGTTGCAAAAGGTTTTCGACAAGTTCAAGGGGTTGACTACGATGAGACTTTCTCACCCGTAGCGATGCTTAAGTCTGTCCGAATCATGTTAGCAATTGCTGCATTTTATGATTATGAAATTTGGCAAATGGATGTCAAAACTGCATTCTTGAATGGATTTCTGGAAGAAGAGTTGTATATGATGCAACCAGAAGGTTTTGTTGATCCAAAAGGTGCTAACAAAGTGTGCAAGCTCCAGCGATCCATTTATGGACTGGTGCAAGCATCTCGGAGTTGGAATAAACGCTTTGATAGTGTGATCAAAGCATATGGTTTTATACAGACTTTTGGAGAAGCCTGTATTTACAAGAAAGTGAGTGGGAGCTCTGTAGCATTTCTGATATTATATGTAGATGACATATTATTAATTGGAAATGATATAGAATTTCTGGATAGCATAAAGGGATACTTGAATAAAAGTTTTTCTATGAAAGACCTCGGTGAAGCTGCTTACATATTGGGCATCAAGATTTATAGAGATAGATCAAGACGCTTAATAGGACTTTCACAAAGCACATACCTTGATAAAGTTTTGAAAAAGTTCAAAATGGATCAGGCAAAGAAAGGGTTCTTGCCCGTACTACAAGGTGTGAAGTTGAGTCAGACTCAATGCCCGACCACAGCAGAAGATAGAGAGAAAATGAAAGATGTTCCCTATGCTTCAGCCATAGGCTCTATCATGTATGCAATGCTGTGTACCAGACCTGACGTGTGCTTAGCAATAAGCTTGGCAGGAAGGTACCAAAGTAATCCAGGAGTGGATCACTGGACAGCGGTCAAGAACATCCTGAAATACCTGAAAAGGACTAAGGATATGTTTCTCGTATATGGAGGTGACAAAGAGCTAGTCGTAAATGGTTACGTCGATGCAAGCTTTGACACTGATCCGGACGATTCTAACTCGCAAACCGGATACGTGTTTTTATTAAACGGTGGAGCTGTAAGTAGGTGCAGTTCTAAACAAAGCGTCGTGGCGGGATCTACATGTGAAGCGGAGTACATAGCTGCTTCGGAAGCAGCAAATGAAGGAGTCTGGATGAAGGAGTTCATTTCCGATCTAGGTGTCATACCTAGTGCATCGGGACCAATGAAGATCTTCTGTGACAATACTGGTGCAATTGCCTTGGCAAAGGAATCCAGATTTCACAAGAGGACCAAGCACATCAAGAGACGCTTCAATTCCATCCGGGACCAAGTCCAGGTGGGAGACATAGAGATTTGCAAGATACATACGGATCTGAATGTTGCAGACCCGTTGACTAAGCCTCTCTCACGAGCAAAACATGATCAACACCAAGACTCCATGGGTGTTAGAATCATTACTGTGTAATCTAGATTATTGACTCTAGTGCAAGTGGGAGACTGAAGGAAATATGCCCTAGAGGCAATAATAAAGTTATTATTTATTTCCTCATATCATGATAAATGTTTATTATTCATGCTAGAATTGTATTAACCGGAAACATGATACATGTGTGAATACATAGACAAACATATAGTCACTAGTATGCCTCTACTTGACTAGCTCATTAATCAAAGATGGTTATGTTTCCTAACCATAGACATGTGTTGTCATTTGATTAATGGGATCACATCATTAGGAGAATGATGTGATTGACATGACCCATTCCGTTAGCCTAGCACTTGATCGTTTAGTATATTGCTATTGCTTTCTTCATGACTTATACATGTTCCTATAACTATGAGATTATGCAACTCCCGTTTACCGGAGGAACACTTTGGGTGCTACCAAACGTCACAACGTAACTGGGTGATTATAAAGGAGTACTACAGGTGTCTCCAAAGGTACATGTTGGGTTGGCGTATTTCGAGATTAGGTTTTGTCACTCCGATTGTCGGAGAGGTATCTCTGGGCCCTCTCGGTAATGCACATGACTATAAGCCTTGCAAGCAATGTAGCTAATGAGATAGTTACGGAATGATGCATTACGTAACAAGTAAAGAGACTTGCCAGTAACGAGATTGAACTAGGTATTGGATACCGACGATCGAATCTCGGGCAAGTAACATACCGATGACAAAGGGAACAACGTATGTTGTTATGCAGTTTGACCGATAAAGATCTTCGTAGAATATGTAGGAGCCAATATGGGCATCCAGGTTCCGCTATTGGTTATTGACCGAGAATAGTTCTAGGTCATGTCTACATAGTTCTCGAACCCGTAGGGTCCGCACGCTTAACGTTACGATGACAGTTTTATTATGAGTTTATAAGTTTTGATGTACCGAAGTTTGTTCGGAGTCCCGGATGTGATCACGGACATGACGAGGAGTCTCTAAATGGTCGACACATAAAGATTGATATATTGGAAGCCTATGTTTGGACATCAGAAGTGTTCCGGGTGAAATCGGCATTTTACCGGAGTACCGGGAGGTTACCGGAACCCCCCGGTGAACTAATGGGCCTTATTGGGCCTAGTGGAGGAAGAGGAGAGGAGGACTAGGGCCAGCCGCGTGCCCCTCCCCCCCAAGTCCGAATAGGACAAGGAGGGGGGGCGGCGCCCCCCCTTTCCTTTCATCCCTCTCGTCCTTTCCCCCAAGTCCTAATCCAACTAGGGAAAGGGGGGGAGTCCTACTCCCGGTGGGAGTAGGACTCCTCCGGCGCGCCTCCTTCTAGGGCCGGCCGCACCCCCCCTTGCTCCTTTATATATGGGGGCAGGGGGGCACCCTAGAACACACAAGTTGATCTTCTAAATCGTTCCTTAGCCGTGTGCGGTGCCCCCCTCCACCATATTCCACCTTGGTCATATCGTCGCGGAGTTTAGGCGAAGCCCTGCGCCGGTAGAACATCATCACCGTCACCACGCCGTCGTGCTGACGGAACTCATCCCCGACACTTTGCTGGATCGGAGTCCGGGGATCGTCATCGAGCTGAACATGTGCTGAACTCGAAGGTGCCGTACGTTCGGTACTTGGATCGGTCGGATCATGAAGACGTACGACTACATCAACCGCGTTGTCATAACGCTTCCGCTTACGGTCTACGAGGGTACGTGGACAATACTCTCCCCTCTTGTTGCTATGCCATCACCATGATCTTGCGTGTGCGTAGGATTTTTTTTTGAAATTACTACGTTCCCCAACAGTTCTTCCTTCATTCCGGCGAGGCCCCCCACCCCCTAAAAATTGACTGACCCAAAAGTCGATTCAGTTGACTGAAGTGTAGCTAAATCGGAGCAGCATCACAAGAAAGATCAAGAGTGAGAGCAGCAGCGCAAGCAAGAGCAATAGGAAGAGCAGACCAGGCAGGGGACCGAGAGCAAGAGCAGAACCGGCGGACGACGAGGGGAACATCAGGGCAACTCCTTGGAGGTGGAGGACGGGGTGGCTGAACCGGTGAACGACGAGATCAACGACGGATCCTCATCCGATACGGTGGATGAGGGACGTCAAGGTGTTGTTATGGACGACGTCGTCAGGGAAGAGGCTCCGGCTGGGTGGCAGACGAAGGAGGGTGTGGGGCTTCGTCGCGGGTTTTCGCGGCCTCGGTGTATGTCGTGGAATTAACACGTCAGATGTCCTTAGTGTGAGGACTTAGTCGCGAGGCCAACGCATCTATGTGGTAGTTTGAGAGGGATTGAGCGGAATCGAGAGACGCAACACAAGACAAGGGTTTAGACAGCTTCGGGCCCCGGGAAACATCATCCGGTAACAACCCTACATGCTGTTTGAGGCTAGATCTCATTATCATCATGAGGGAGTCGCCGTAAACCGGCTCTCCTCTAGTTGTGTCTAGCCCTAGAGATTGTTTCTTGCTTGTCCCTCTTTGGGGAGCCCTGCCCCTCCTTATATAAGTTAAAGGGGCAGGTTACATGTAGAGTCCATCTCGGACTAAGACTTAAACTATTTTGACTTCCCTTCCTGGGCTTCTTAACATTTGCCGGTTTAACATTGTCTGCCGGTTTAACATTGTCTGCCGGTTTAACATGGTCTGCCAGGTTATGATTGACTTAACACCTGCCGGTGCTACCATCTGTCTTAACTCTACCGGTTTAGCACTCGCCGGTTTACCGTTTGTCTTAACCATCTGTCTTAACTGTCTGCCGGTTTAACACCGCCCCGGTTTACCAAGTCCCAGCCGGATTATGACTCCAGCCGTGTCATACCACGGGGTATATCCCCGACATTAGCCCCCAGTTTAATTTGGATTTATGCATGTTAAACTGATCCTAAGCATCCTTAGGTCCTTGTCATTTCCTTCTTCTAGAAAATCCGGGTCAATAGGCCAGCTTCATAATCAATTTGCTGACATTGGTTTGTCACAGAGAAATATTGTGAAGAATAATTCATTTGACTCAGCTCCCAATGCTTAACAAAAACATTTGTCCTTGAAATACTCATATGATCTTCAGCCGGTTTAAAGATGTAGAACTTGCCGGTTTATCATTGCCAAGATCACCGGTTTATAAATATTGATAGCACCAGGTCATACTTGTAGTTAACATCCAGCTTGAAAATATACCTCTTATATGCCTATCACTTGTAGCCCCCAAGTCTTAAGAAGGTAGCATAGCAACAGCTTAAGGCTTGCTTCAATATAAATATCACAATCTTTAAGAAATCCAGGTTGTTCATCTCAGTCACTAGTCAGAATTGAGTATTCCACATATGTAGCCCCAAAGTACCGGGTTGTCATGCTTGCAGCAACCTGGGACTTGTAATTGGCTGATGCTCATAAAAACTTCAACCAGTGTAGCCCCCAAGGGCCGGGTCATTATGCAATAATGAGCAGGGACTTTGTAAATATAATCTTGTAAACTTTGAACAACAACGTGTAGCCCCCAAGGGCCGGCTCAGTAAGATAATATTGAGCTGGGACTTTGATATATACTTCAATGAAAATAACATCATATGATGTAACCCCCATCATGGGGCTTGAATTCATGTCCACAAGGTTAAGAGCCTTGTGCTTTACCAACTGAGCAATGAACCCTTCAATGTAATGGATAAAAAGCTTTGTACCTTAAATTGTTGACAGAGGCAATTGGTAGCCCCCAAGGGCCGGGTCATTACAATGTGATGAGTCGGGTCTTCAATAAGGTGAGCAAAAAATGACTTTGCATTAGCCCCCAAGTGTCATGGTGCATGCTTGCAGCGACATGAGACTTGTGTATTTGATGTAATTTCAACTGAAATAATGTAGCCCCCAAGTGCCGGGTCGTAAGCCTGCAGCAACTCGGGACTATTCCTTCAATTGTAGAATAAATCATATCTATTGATAATATGATAGCCCTTGCGCTAAAGCGACTTTGAAAACCTTAATCATAATACTGGTTATTGATAACCATAATAAAAATCCAGCCATGTTGGCTATTTGAATAATATATCCAATGATTTATAAGCGCATAATTCCAATGGCGCAATCCAAATATATACTGACAACTTATAGTCCAAAGCCAGGCCGGGTCAATAAACACGGGATTATAAGTGATTATGTACTAACAACTTGTAGTTGAAAGTCGAGCCGGGTTAATGAACACTGGGTTAATTTGATGACTGATAGTCATGCCGGGTCAATAGACGCCGGTTCAACATAAAATTTATCAAAAGAGAAAAATCTTGACAAAGGCAAATAAAATCGTCTAGCCGAGGCTTTTCAAGGGCTGGCAGGCCCAAATTCGAGGCTTTTCATGGGCTGCCTGGCCGCTGAGTTAAACCATTTGACAAAGCCTTTTAAGATGGACCTCCAACTAACCAATCGTCGTTTTAACTTTGACAAGTTCAGGGTCTATATAAGATTGACTTGTCAAACGTTCGGTGGGAGCGGCTTACTTGATGAAGGCAGGTTAACCCGGGGTTTTAGGTTAATACACCAGGCTTCCAAGCCGTGGGTCGATACCCAATTACAAGGGTCCTTTCAAACTCTTTGTTACTTTACACAAAGAGCCCCCAAGTAACTTTGTGAGCTGTGCTCAATGGGTGCCTATGTTTGAGCTGTGTGTAGAAACAAAACTCTCTTTGGACCCTTGGGTGTGAAGCTCCCAAGCTTTGTTGTGGCGTGATAGCCGGATTAATGGACAGGACTCCGCTTTGTCAGCTGAAGCCCCCATGTGCTATATTTTTGAGGTATGCTCGCCGGGTGCCTATGTTTGAGTTGTGCTATGCAACAAACTCTCTTTGGCCCCTTATGATAATATTGGCTTGATAGCTGCATCAAGAGGGTAGTAACACTATGTTCTCTTTGGTGAACACACCTATGTTTGAACAGAAAGCCCCCAAGTGATCATATGAAGATGAGCCCATAAGGCAGGATACCCATGTTTGAACCGCGCGTCAGGGCAGCAGGTCCTCTTCGGCAACCTTTAACTTTTTGCAAGAGATAGATTCTTCTTGAACCGGTATTTTGAACCGGCTATCGAAAGCTTCAAAGCTTTGTGGGAGATAATTTTCTCTTAAACCGGATATTTAAACCGGAATCCTTCTTTTTAAGCCGGAAATTTTCTGATAGCCTTTTAAATTTGCACCAATATGGCGGTTTAGGGTCCTGCATTAGACAACTTTACATGACAGAGTAATTGCTCTTTTAAAGAAGGCAATATGTAATATAAAAATATACTTGATGGATTTCACCTGATATGCCAGGCAAGTAGTTATCCACCCTGGAGTTGATGATCACCATGGTGAAGCGGAAATCAATCATGGGTGAATCTGCCGTAGGGGCAGACAGATGAGTCGGCCGCGATATTATAGGCCGGTGCGGACGGGCAAGTTGTCGTCCACATTGTAAACCGGTGCGGACGCGTGAACTGGCCGTCCGTTCATCAGGTAATGTGACACGGAGGAAAGTGCCGTTGTAAAATGTTGCCAATACGTGCTTTATACCCGCAATATAACAATAATTTTACCTGTATATAAGAACACTAACATGGCAGTGTAATGGTGCTCAGAGAAATAAAAATGTACTGATAAAATATACAGAAAGGATAGCACCTGGTATTTTTTTTGTCGGATGAACGCGCATGGTTGCTTTCCTCCTTTTTTTTATCCTTACGTAGGTCAGAGAGGCGCCGTCCACGGGCGGCTCAGGAGGCCGTGGTTGACCCATCTTCCAAAGCTAGCTAGTAGCGAGTCAGTTAACCTGATTGACCGATTTCAGGTAGCCACACCATTCCTCTTCTTGTAGACAAAACCATAACCCGGGTTTTTTTATTTTTTTTCTCTGGCCATCACGTGGTTAGTAACCACTTTTTTCACTACGGCCTCAGAACCAGAAGATAATACAAAGGCGCTTCAAACTATTCCCCAGCTCATCACTTTATCCCGTGATCCTCATCCACACGTTCTTGCCTAATCTCTTCATCAAGAGTACCAGCACACTATTTTCTCTCTGCATCTCTTTTTCCCCCATCTCTCGGTCATGCTGGGCGCGCACAGAGGCGGAGCAAGGAGGAGCTCGAACACAGGCCTTGGTGGCAACTTGAGGCTGCAGTAGGAGTGCTCCAAACCAGCTCATGCCGACGGCGCTAATACACAGGGCAGGCGCAGTGCAAAGGTAGAAAGGCAAGGGCGAGGAAGCAAGGCCGGGCCGTGGGTAGAACCCGGCGAGGTAAAGCGGCCGAAGGAAACGACCAGCGCCTCGTGGTGACGGCGGTTCAGAGTTGAGACCACGGCTATCAGCCAAGCCGGCAACAGCGGTGAAGGCGGCTTGGAGGTGGCCGGCCATAGCCGCAATGGCGCCTTGACATGAAGACCCGCGGAAGGGCGAGTCAGAGGCGAGGAGGTGGTAAACCAGCCATGAGGCAACGACGGAAGTGGGACGCGCGCCCGGACGGAGGTAGAATCCGGTTTGAAGACGAATGCCCCGATCTCAACCTGTCACTTGTTGACCCGGACACAGCTTGACTTGATGTAGTTGCTCATCTCAGGGGATTGCAATTATTTAAGGACGTTAAACTCCACATATTGTAGCGGTGAACCGGCGCCGGCCGGAGTAAGCCAGATCGTCGGTGACAAAGGCATAGCTGCAGCTGAGGACCTGCAGCACCGCAAGGTGAAGACCGGCGACCCATGGTGACGATGGCGAGTCAGCAACAACAGTGAAAGCGGCTTGCAAAAGTCGGCGGCATGAAGCGTGGCGACCAGTGGAACTCGGCATTCAAAACATGGCGACCCGGCGCGGCGGGTTGCTGAGTTGCATCCGGGATAACATCTTGAGGATTCACGACCCGCTCGAAGAAACAGAGGGATCCACGGGCGATGCGAAGCGCGTGTGACCCAGCATGTCCGAGGCGGAGATGGTACAGGGAGGCCAAAACGCCGGGGTCAACCACAGGTGGAAGACTGCTCCAGGTGAGCTAAAACGACCGGGGACCGACGAGGGCGGTTCATCCACGGGGTCGCGGGAAACGTCATTGGCCGATGGTTGATTTTTGGAGTTTGGCAACTCGAAAAAAGGACCAGCGGCTCGCAGACAAGGCCGCATAAGTAGAAGAGACCGTGGAAGCTCAACGGAGTTGACTCAGACTCGGATTTAAAGGCGGAGGAAGTTTGTAACTGGATTTTCGATCCCGGTCCGTGTATATTGATGTATAACGCCTTTGTACTGTTTATTGGCTTGATGGATGTAGTAGCAGCATGATCCTGATGTGACTTCGAAACTTGATCCATCGTATAAACAACTGATGTTTTGGCTGCTGTGAAAATACTCTGTTGATCTCGGCGATTAGTACCTCGAATCAACTGATTTCGGCGAGACTCCTGTTGAGTAACATAGTAATTTCAAAAAATTTCCTACGCACACGCAAGATCATGGTGATGCATAGCAACGAGAGGGGGGAGTGTTGTCAACGTACCCTCGTAGACTGAAAGCGGAAGCGTTAGAACAACGCGGTTGATGTAGTTGTATGTCTTCACGGCCCGACCGATCAAGCACCGAAACTACAACACCTCCGAGTTCTAGCACACGTTCAGCTCGATGATGTCCCTCGAACTCCGATCCAGCCGAGTGTCGAGGGAGAGTTCCGTCAGCACGACGGCGTGGTGACGATCTTGATGTTCTACCGTCGCAGGGCTTCGCCTAAGCACCGCTACAATATTATCGAGAGGACTATGGTGGAGGGGCCGCACACGGCTAAGAGATCAAGAGATCAATTGTTGTGTCTCCAAGGGGTGCCCCCTCCCCGTATATAAGGGAGTGGATGAGGGGGAGGGCCGGCCCTCTCTCTATGGCGCGCCCTAGGGGAGTCCTACTCCCACCGGGAGTAGGATTCCCCCTTTCCTAGTAGAACTAGGAGCCCTTCCAAGTAGAAGGAGTAGGAGAGAAGGAAAGGGAAGGGAGAAGGAGAAGGAAGGAAGGGGGCGCCCCCTTCCCTAGTCCAATTCGGACAAGTCCATGGGGAGGGGTGCGGCCACCCTTTGGGGCCTTTCTCTCCTTTCCCGTATGGCCCATTAAGGCCCAATACGAATTTCCGTAACTCTCCGGTACTCCGAAAAATACCCGAATCACTCGTAACCCTTCCGATGTCCGAATATAGTCGTCTAACATATTGATCTTTACGTCTCGACCATTTCAAGACTCCTCGTCATGTCCCCGATCTCATCCGGGACTCCAAACTCCTTCGGTATATCAAAACTCATAAACTCATAATATAACTGTCATCGAAACCTTAAGCGTGCGGACCCTACGGGTTCGATAACTATGTAGACATGACCGAGACACGTTTCCGGTCAATAACCAATAGCGGAACCTGCATGCTCATATTGGCTCCTACATATTCTACGAAGATCTTTATCGGTCAAACCGCATAACAACATACGTTGTTCCCTTTGTCATCGGTGTGTTACTTGCCCGAGATTTGATCGTTGGTATCTCAATACCTAGTTCAATCTCGTTACCGGCAAGTCTCTTTACTCATTTATGTAATGCATCATCCCGCAACTAACTCATTAGCTACATTGCTTGCAAGGCTTATAGTGATGTGCATTACCGAGAGGGCACAGAGATACCTCTCTAACAATCAGAGTGACAAATCCTAATCTTAAAATATGCCAACTCAACATGTACCTTCGGAGACACCTGTAGAGCTCCTTTATAATCACCCAGTTACGTTGTGACGTTTGGTAGCACACAAAGTGTTCCTCCGGTAAATGGGAGTTGCATAATCTCATAGTTGTAGGAACATGTATAAGTCATGAAGAAAGCAATAGCAACATACTAAACGATCAAGTGCTAAGCTAACAGAATGGGTCATGTCAATCACATCATTCTTCTAATGATGTGATCCCGTTAATCAAATGACAACTCAGGTCTATGGCTAGGAAACACAACCATCTTTGATCAACAAGCTAGTCAAGTAGAGGCATACTAGTGACACTATGTTTGTCTATGTATTCACACATGTATTATGTTTCCGGTTAATACAATTCTAGCATGAATAATAAACATTTATCATGATATAAGGAAATAAATATTAACTTTATTATTGCCTCTAGGGCATATTTCCTTCAGTCTCCCAGTTGCACTAGAGTCAATAATCTAGTTCACATCACCATGTGATTTAACACTAATGTTCACATCTACATGTGATTAACACCCATAGTTCACATCGTCATGTGACCAACACCCAAAAGGTTTACTAGAGTCAATATCTAGTTCACATTGCTATGCGATTAACACCCAAAGAGTACTAAGGTGTGATCATGTTTTGCTCGTGAGAGAAGCTTAGTCAACGGGTCTGTCACATTCAGAGCCGTATGTATTTTGCAAATATTTTATGTCTACAATGCTCTGCACGGAGCTACTCTAGCTAATTTCTCCCACTTTCAATATGTATCCAAATTGAGACTTAGAGTCACCTGGATTGGTGTGAAAGCTTGCACCGATGTAACTCTTTATGACGGGCTCTTTTATCACCTCCATAATCGAGAAATATTTCCTTAGTCCTCACTAAGTATATTCTTGACCAATGTCCAGTGATCTACTCTTAGATCACTATTGTACTCCCTTGCCAAATTCAGAGCAAGGTATACAATAGGTTTGGTACATAACATAGCATACTTTATAGAACCTATGACTGAGGCATAGGGAATGACTTTCATTCTCTTTTCTATTTTCTGCCATGGTCGGGATTTGAGTCTTACTCAATTTCACACCTTTTCAACATAGGCAAGAACTCTTTCTTTGACTGTTCCATTTTGAACTATTTCAAAATCTTGACAATTTATGTACTTATTGAAAAACGTATCAAGCGTCTTGATCTATCTCAGTAGATCTTGATGCTCAATATGTAAGTAGCTTTACTAAGGTATTTATTTTAAAGAACTCCTTTCAAATACTCCTTTATGCTTTCCAGAAAAATCCTACATCATTTCTGATCAACAATATGTTACTCACATATATTTATCAGAAAGGCGGTAGTGCTCCCACTCACTTTATTGTAAATACAGGCTTCACCGCAAATCTGTATAAAACTATATGCTTTGATCAACTTATCAAAGCATATATTCCAACTCTGAGATGCTTGCACCAATCCATAGATGGATCGCTGGAGCTTGCACATTTTGTTAACACCTTTAGGATTGACAAAACCTTCTGGTTGCATCATATACAACTTTTCTTTAAGAAAACCATTAAGGAATGCAGTTTTGACATCCATTTGCCAGATTTCATAAAATGTGGCAATTGCTAACATGATTCGGACAGACTTAAGCATCGCTACAGTTGAGAAAATCTCATTGTAGTCAACACCTTGAACTTGTCAAAAACCTTTTTGCGACAAGTCGAGCTTTGTAGATAGTAACACTACTATCAGTGTCTGTCTTCCTCTTGAAGGTCCATTTATACAATATGGCTTGCCGATCATCGGGCAACTCCACCAAAGTCCACACTTTGTTCTAATACATGGATCCTATCTCAGATTTCATGGCTTCCAGGAATCTGGGCTCATCATCGCTTCCTCATAGTTCGTAGGTTTATCATGGTCTAGTAACATGACTTCCAGAACAGGATTACCGTACGACTCTGGTGCGGACCGTACTCTGGAAGACCTATGATTTTCTGTAATAACTTGATCTGAAGTTTCATGATCATCATCATTAACTTCCTCACTAATTGGTGTAAGAATCACTGGAACTGATTTCTGTGATGAACTACTTTCCAATTGGAGAAGGTACAATTACCTTATCAAGTTCTACTTTCCTCCCACTCACTTCTTTCGAGAGAAACTCCTTCTCTAGAAAGGATCCATTTTTAGCAACGAATATCTTGCCTTCGGATCTGTGATAGAAGGTGCACCCAATAGTTTCCTTTGGGTATTCTATGAATACACACTTCTCCGATTTGGGTTTGAGCTTATCAGGATGAAACTTTTTCACATAAGCATCGCAACCCCAAACTTTAAGAAACGACAACTTGGGTTTCTTGCCAAACCACAGTTCATAAGGTGTCATCTCAACGGATTTAGATGGTGCCCTAATTAACGTGAATGCAGCTGTCTCTAATGCATAACCCCAAAACGATATTGGTAAATCGGTAAGAGACATCATTGATCGCACCATATCAAATAAAGTGTGGTTATGACGTTCGGACACACCGTTACGCTGTGTTGTTCCAGGTGGCATGAGTTTGTGAAACTATTCCACATTGTTTTAACTGAAGGCCAAACTCGTAACTCAAATATTCTTCTCTACGATCAAATTGTAGAAACTTTATTTTCTTGTTACGATGATTCTCCACTTCACTCTGAAATTCTTTGAACTTTTCAAATGTTTCAGACTTGTGCTTCATTAAGTAGATATACACATATCTGCTCAAATCATCTGTGAAGGTCAGAAAATAATGATACCCGCCACGAGCATCAACACTCATTGGACCGCATACATCGGTATGTATTATTTCCAACAAGTTAGTAGCTAGTTCCATTATTCCGGAGAACGGAGTTTTAGTCATCTTGCCAAAAAAGGCATGGTTCGCAAGCATCAAATGATTCATAACCAAGTCATTCCTAAAGTCCATCTTTATGGAGTTTCTTCATGCTCTTTACACCGATACGACCCAAACGGCAGTGCCACAAATAAGTTGCACTATCATTATTAACTTTCCATCTTTTGGCATCAACAATATGAATATGTGTATCACTATGATCAAGATTCAATAAACCATCACCATTGGGTGTATGACCATAGAAGGTTTTATTCATGTAAACAGAATAACAATTTATTCTCTATCTTAAATGAATAATCGTATCGCAATAAACATGATCTTATCATATTTATGCTCAACGCAAACACCAAATAACATTTATTTAGGTTTAACACTAATTTCGAAAATATAGGGAGTGTGTGATGATGATCATATCAATCTTGGAACTACTTCCAACACTCATCGTCACTTCCCCTTCAACTAGTCTCTGTTTATTCTGTAACTCCTGTTTCGAGTTACTAATCTCAGCAACCGAACAAGTATCAAATACTCAGGGGCTACTATAAACACTAGTAAGGCACACATCAATAACCTGTATATCAAATATACCCTTGTTCAATTTGCCATCCTTCTTATCCACCAAATATTCAGGGCATTTCCGCTTCCAGCGACCATTTCCTTTGCAGTGTAAGCACTCAGTTTCAGGCTTTGGTCCAGTTTTGGGCTTCTTCGCAGGAGTGACAACTTGCTTGTCATTCTACTTGAAGTTCCCTTTCTTTCCCTTTGCCCTTCTCTTGAAACTAGTGGTCTTGTCAATCATCAACACTTGATGCTCTTTCTTGATTTCTACCTTCGTCGATTTCAACATCACGAAGAGCTCGGGAATCATTTTTGTTATCCCTTGCATACTATAGTTCATCACGAAGTTCTAGTAACTTGGTGATGGTGACTAGAGAACTCTGTCAATCACTATCTTATCTGGAAGATTAACTCCCACTTGATTCAAGCGATTGTAGTACCCAGACAATCTGAGCACATGCTCACTAGTTGAGTGATTCTCCTCCATCTTTTAGCTTTAGAACTTGTTGGAGACTTCATATCTCTCAACTCGGGTATTTGCTTGAAATATTAACTTCAATTCCTGGAACATCTCATATGGTCCATGACGTTCAAAACGTCTTTGAAGTCCCGATTCTAAGCCGTTAAGCATGGTGCACTAAACTATCAAGTAGTCATCATATTGAGCTAGCCAAACGTTCATAACGTCTGCATCTGCTCCTGCAATAGGTCTGTCACCTAGCGGTGCATTAAGGACATAATTCTTCTGTGCAGCAATGAGGATAAACCTCAGATCACGAATCCAATCCGCATCTTTGCTACTAACATCTTTCAACACAATTTTCTCTAGGAACATATCAAAATAAACATATGAAAGCAACAACACGAGCTATTGATCTACAACATAATTTGCAAAATACTACCAGGACTATGTTCATGATAAATTTAAGTTCAATTAATCATATTACTAAAGAACTCCCACTTAGACATACATCTCTCTAGTCATCTAAGTGATCCAACCAAATCAACTAAACCATGTCTTATCATCACGTGAAATGGAGTAGTTTTGAATGGTGAACATCACTATGTTGATCATATCTACTTTATGATTCACGTTCAACCTTTTGGTCTTCGTGTTCCGAGGCCATATCTGTATATGCTAGGCTCGTCAAGTTTAACCTGAGTATTCCGCGTGTGCAACTGTTTTGCACCCGTTGTATTTGAACGTAGAGCCTATCACACCCGATCATCACGTGGTGTCTCAGCACAAAGAACTTTCGCAACGGTGCATACTCAGGGAGAACACTTCTTGATAATTAGTGAGAGATCTCCATCGTAGCATCGTTGTCGTTCCGCCATCTATTGCTTCTACGACTATTGCTACCACTTAGTGATAAAGTATAGCAATTACAGGGCGCTTGCATTTCATACAATAAAGCGACAACCATATGGCTCCTGCAAGTTGCCGATAACTTGTTTACAAAACATGATCATCTCATACAATAAAATATAGCATCACGTCTTGACCATATCACATCACAACATGCCCTGCAAAAACAAGTTAGACGTCCTCCACTTTGTTGTTGCAAATTTTAGGTGGCTGCTACGGGCTGAGCAACAACCATTCTTACCTACGCATCAAAAATCACAACGATAGTTCGTCAAGTTAGTGTTGTTTTAACCTTCGCAAGGACCGGGCGTAGCCACACTCGGTTCGACTAAAGTCGGAGAAACTGACACCGGCCAGCCACCTGTGTGCAAAGCACGTCGGTAGAACCAGTCTCGCGTAAGCGTACGCGTAATGTCGGTCCGGGCCGCTTCATCCAACAATACCGCCGAACCAAAGTATGACATGCTGGTAAGCAGTATGACTTGTATCGCCCACAACACACTTGTGTTCTACTAGTGCATATAACATCTACGCATAAAACTAGGCTCGGATGCCACTGTTGGGTAACGTAGTAATTTCAAAAAATTTCCTACGCACACGCAAGATCATGGTGATGCATAGCAACGAGAGAGGAGAGTGTTATCCACGTATCCTCGTAGACCAAAAGCGGAAGCGTTAGAACAACGCGGTTGATGTAGTCGTACGTCTTCACGGCCCGACCGATCAAGCACCGAAACTACGGCACCTCCGAGTTCTAGCACACATTCAGCTCGATGACGTCCCTCGAACTCCGATCCAACCGAGTGTCGAGGGAGAGTTCCGTCAGCACGACGGCGTGGTGACGATCTTGATGTTATACCATCGCAGGGCTTTGCCTAAGCACCGCTACAATATTATCGAGGAGGACTATGGTGGAGGGGGGCACCGCACACGGCTAAGAGATCAAGAGATCAATTGTTGTGTCTCCAAGGGGTGCCCCCTCCCCGTATATAAAGGAGTGGAGGAGGGGGAGGGCCGGCCCTCTCTCTATGGCGCGCCCTAGGGGAGTCCTACTCCCACCGGGAGTAGGATTCCCCCTTTCCTAGTAGAACTAGGAGCCCTTCCAAGTTGAAGGAGTAGGAGAGAAGGAAAGGGAAGGGAGAAGGAGAAGGAAGGAAGGGGGTGCCCCCCTCCCTAGTCCAATTCGGACTAGTCCATGGGGAGGGGTGCGGCCACCATTTGGGGCCTTTCTGTCCTTTCCTGTATGTCCCATTAAGGCCCAATACGAATTCCCATAACTCTCCGGTACTCTGAAAAATACCCGAATCATTCGGAACCTTTCAGATGTCCGAATATAGTCGTCCAATATATCGATCTTTACGTCATGATCATTTCGAGACTCCTCGTCATGTCCCCGATCTCATCCGGGACTCCGAACTCATTCGGTACATCAAAATTCGTAAACTCATAATATAACTGTCATCGAAACCTTAAGCGTGCGGACCCTACGGGTTCGAGAACTATGTTGACATGACCGAGACACGTTTCCGGTCAATAACCAATAGCGGAACCTAGATGCTCATATTGGCTCCTACATATTCTATGAAGATCTTTATCGGTCAAATCGCATAACAACATACGTTGTTCCCTTTGTCATCGGTATGTTACTTGGCCGAGATTCGATCGTCGGTATCTCAATACCTAGTTCAATCTCGTTACCGGCAAGTCTCTTTACTCGTTTATGTAATGCATCATCCCATAACTAACTCATTAGCTACATTGCTTGCAAGGCTTATAGTGATGTGCATTACCGAGAGGGCCCAGAGATACCTCTCTGACAATCGGAGTGACAAATCCTAATCTCGAAATACGCCAACTCAACATGTACCTTCGGAGACACCTGTAGAGATCCTTTATAATCACCCAGTTACGTTGTGACGTTTGGTAGCACACAAAGTGTTCCTCCGGTAAACGGGATTTGCATAATCTCATAGTTGTAGGAACATGTATAAGTCATGAAGAAAGCAATAGCAACATACTAAATGATGAAGTGCTAAGCTAACGGAATGGGTCATGTCAATCACATCATTCTTCTAATGATGTGATCCCGTTATTCAAATGACAACTCAGGTCTATGGCTAGGAAACACAACCATCTTTGATCAACAAGCTAGTCAAGTAGAGGCATACTAGTGACACTATGTTTGTCTATGTATTCACACATGTATTATGTTTCCGGTTAATACAATTCTAGCATGAATAATAAACATTTATCATGATATAAGGAAATAAATAATAACTTTATTATTGTCTCTAGGGCATATTTCCTTCAACTCCGACCTGCAACTCACGGACGCAGCAGCAGTAGAGAGGGGCAACAGCAGCCGGCCACAGCGGAGCCGCGGCTGAGGAGCGACTCAGCGGGTTACGTCGGCGGCAGGCGGGACGACGGAGACGGGCCAGGCAGCCGTTTCAAGGCAGAAGTAGTAGACCGCAGCGGCTAGAACCGCGCATGACAAGATGTGATTGCAGCTCGATTGTGGTCAAGGCAAGGCGGTGACTCGCAGATAGCCCTGGCAGCGGAGAGTGACTCGGATCGAGACTGGGTCGGCTGGCTTCGGAAAGTTGACTCTTTCTGATTCCTTGTTGTAGTCTTCTTTTTATTTGGTAATAGTGGCGGGCTCCGATCTCGGCGAAAAACTTTATCAGTATATTTGCTTGGAGCAGGTGAACCGGCGGGTAGCTTGGCTACACGTGGAGCAAGCTGGAGGAGGTCAGAACCGGAAAGGTACTCTAGGTCGCGGCGGCTTAAAGCACAACCGATTCAAGGTGAGCCCCGAAGAGCAATCCTTCTCAAGCGAGCAGGCACACGCGAGGCATTAGTTTAATCGGACGCGTCCTTCTGCTTTGGCGACTTGAAAACGACTGACTAAATCGTAAGACGGCGGTTGCGGATCGATCTTGAACCTAGTTCTTCTTTGCCTTAAATCTCACAGATTCGTAAAATCTGGACCGGTGAACTCGAAGCTGATGGAAGCCCTTCCGAGTTGAGCTTTCTTCATCCGGAAAGTTGTAACCTTCTTGATCCCTGGGAAAGATCCCTCCAAGAAACTCAACACCACCGTGCACTTGCCCCACGGTGGGCGCCAACTATCGTGGAATTATCACGTCAGATGTCCTTAGTGTGAGGACTTAGTCGCGAGGCCAACACATCTATGTGGTAGCTTGAGAGGGGTTGAGCGGAATCGAGAGACGCAACACAAGACAAGGGTTTAGACAGCTTCGGGCCCTGGGAAACATCATCGGTAACAACCCTCCTACATGCTGTTTGAGGCTAGATCTCATTATCATCACGAGGGAGTCGCCGTAAACCAGCTCTCCTCTAGTTGTGTCTAGCCCTAGAGATTGTTTCTTGCTTGTCCCTCTTTGGGGAGCCCTGCCCCTTCTTATATAAGTTAAAGGGGCGGGTTACATGTAGAGTCCATCTCGGACTAAGACTTAAACTATTTTGACTTCCCTTCCTGGGCTTCTTAACGTCTGTCGGTTTAACATTGTCTGCCAGTTTAACATTGTCTGCCGGTTTAACATGGTCTGCCGGGTTATGATTGACTTAACACCTGCTGGTGCTACCATCTGTCTTAACTCTGCCGGTTTAACACTCGCTGGTTTACCGTCTGTCTTAGCCATCTGTCTTAACTGTCTGCCGGTTTAACACCGCCCCGGTTTACCAAGTCCCAGCCGGATTATGACTCCGGCCGGGTCATACCGCGGGGTATATCCCCGACAGTGTATGAATGGGTGGGCGGATGGGATGGGAGTGGGGAACCCTGGCTTAGGGACGCGCTTGTCCGAAATGTGGGGTAAGTTATGAAAGTACCCCTACCGATTTGAGGCGGTTCTTTCGGTTCAGGGGTACCACGGGCATTTTGCGTGTCGGGATTTCATAGGAGGTGGGAGTTTTCGTGCGCGTTGTAATTTTGGAAAAGCAAGGCGCGGGTTGAGATGGAGGGAGTTGTCGGAGCACAACGAGACAAAGATATATCTTAAATATTTCGGGGTAACAAGGCGCGGGTTGAAGAGGCGGGAGTTTCGCAGCATGATAGACAGAGACGCTAGCTTGAAATTTCGGCATAACAAGGCGCGGCTTGAAATATCGGGAGAACAAGCTTAACGTGTACCCAAAAAAGACAATTTGCACCTCAACACGCACAACACACACACAAACACTATTTAGACTAGAGTAAGGTACACGTGCATTGCACGCATGAGATTTGGCAACCAAATTATGAATAAATACCACATTATAGCATGTAAGCTTTGAGTCATATATGCATGATGTAGATGTTCGTTTAATTCTTATAGTTCATTTCATTCAAAATCATCTAGTTTTTATAAGAATGCTAATCTATTTTAAGATTCATGGAATTATGCGTTGTAAGACATAAAGTAAAAACAAATAATGGAAAATCATGTAGAAAAACATTTGGGCAATTCTGATATGGAAGATTCTAGAACAAAGAAGAAGTGCTTGTGTTTTGATGTTTGTGAACTCTGCTTAAGTTCAAACATGGAGTCTTCTAGATTATACATGTGGCGAAATCTGGTGGAATCTAGATGATATCCAACGGCCAGTAGTGCTCAAATTTGCCATCTCTGGACCATCGGATTCGCCTCGTCCAACGACCATCTTTCAAAGTTAAAGTTACCCGCTCACAATATAAAAAATATAAAATATAATATATATAGGGGTATAGATATAGATATGTGATGCGAAAGCCACCCATCATCTCCAATTAGAATAGTGTGTGCATGCACGGATGCGACGTGGCCAAACGATGTCTGTCATCGGTATCCCAAATTCAAATCAGTCTGACCTTGTTCAATGTGTATACATTACACCATGCTCGTTTCCAAACCACACCGTGCAGATCTCCGTTATATTCATGCATGTATGGGTTTCAAACATCAGGATCTCTTATTTAAATATTTGAATTCAACTTTACATTGATTATGACCTCACCTAGTCTTTTACACCCACGCAATTGTCTTCTCTTTATAATTGTACCACTAACTTTCTCTCGTGCATGCATGCACACACACTACCAGTCGGCATTATCCATCGCACACATGCAATCTTTTTCTCCAGGTCGGTCTCCCATGAAGGCACACACCCGCACACATCCCCCTCTCCATCATATCGAGCATTCTTTATCTCTCACGTGTGCATGCGCAACGATCGATGTTCTTCTATGTCTGTGTGTATATAGCTAGGTCTTTCATAGTTTTCCACACAAACCGATCAATCGATATATCCGGTGAGGTCTCACCCTCTTTCCCACATCCACATCGATCAATCTATACCTCTCTATATAGGATTAACATATATAGCTAATACACACACAATAATTATATATCCAATGTCCCCCTCTCATCATCCATGCCTTCCGCTTCATCTCTCAGACGCGCACACAATGGCGAAGACAGGGGGCAGCAAGGCCCCCCCCCCCCTAACATCACTATATATCGAGGCTAATATGAATGTGATCATTACACAATTGCTGCTAAAAATGGTTTAAGTTCATGAATTGGCCCTCCTCGTAAAGGATTAGCAATGCTTGCCCCCTAGCTCATTTATTTTTCATGGCTCCGCACTGCGTGCAACAGCACACGTTCTCGCCCCCTCTCTCTAAATATCGATCTTGCATTGTGCACTCCTTCATAGTCTCCTTCCACTCAGCCCCTCGCACCATCTTCTAGCCCCCCACTAGATATTGCCACATGTACAATCTAGCAAACTCCATGGTTGAACTTAAGCATAATGCACAAACCTCAAAACAACAGTGGTTCTCCATTGTTCTAGAATCATCCGTATCATAACTGCCCAAACTCTTTTTCTAGTTGAATTGCCATTATTTGTTTTTACTTTATGCTTTAGAACGCACAATTACATGAATCATAAAATAGATTAAGGGCTTCTTTGATTCAAAGGATTCTCAAAGGAATTTTGGAGGATTCTAATCCTTAGGAATTTTTCCTATCTTGGTTGTTTGATTCGTAGGATTGTAAACCATAGGAATTTTTCCATATGATTCATTTGCACTAGATTTCATAGGAAACATCCCATCCACTCAAACCTCTTTGAAAGAATTCTTCCTTTTTTCTATGCACAATCAAACACTCGTACAATCCTATAGGATTCAAGATGACATTCCACTATAATCCCATGTTTTTCTATTCCCACCTTTTGGAAATCCTACGAATCCAAGAGGCCCTAGCTTTTTTATAAAATGTAATTGATTTTGAATGAGACGAACTATAAGAATTATACGAAGGTCTACATCAGGCATATATGACTTAGAGCTTACATGCATAATATTTACGCATTTGAGCAGCGTAGTCTACTTGAAATTTATGTTCCACTAAACTCATCGGGAGCCGTTTCCACTACAAAAAAAATACACTTCCGTGATGATACGTGTTTGTCACAGTAGGTCGCGTTTTTTGTCATGCATGTACATCCATGAAAAATTTATGACAGAATCAAGATAGTCATACCTGTGCTATCGTAGAAGTGTTCCATGACATTACCAAAATTATCATCACGGAAGTGTCCACTTCCATGACGATAAATCGCGCGTCATAGAAGTGCTTTCGTCAAGGGTGACCGACACGTGGCATCCACCGTAACGGAACGCCGTTAAGCTATCAGGTCGGATTTTGGATCCGATAACCCGTTAACAGCCACGACCAATGCCGATTTTCCACGTGTAAAATTCTCATTGGCTGACGGATCCACGTGTCAGCTCCGCATTGGCATAGGTGTCACTCATCCAACGGTCGAGATGGGCCTATGATATGTTGACACGTGGACCGGCCCAAAAGTGTCCCACATAGTTTAAATGGGCCGGCACAACCGAAGGCCCATAAGATTTAGCGGACCATAATGGGACGGCCCAGCTAAAGGCCCACAAAATTTAGCGGACCATAATGGGCCGGCCCAGCTAAAGGCCCACAAGATTTTGCGGACCACAATGGGCCGGCCCAGCTAAAGGCCCACAAGATTATGCAGACCATAATGGGCCGGCCCAGCTAAAGGCCCAACATTCTCTATCAAATCGGCCCGTCAACGGCCTGGTCTAAACTTGTCATCAATGCGGCCCATGGTCACTTCTGGCCCGTTAACCGTCCGCTAAGTAATTGGGCCGAATTACAGCCCGGTGTATTTCCGTCCTGTTAAACGTCCGGCTTCATTTGGGCCCATTTACAGGCCATCAAAACTTTCGGCCCATAAACGACCGTGAAGGATTTGGGTCATATTCGGCCATGTCTGTCATTCGGCCTGTTAGAGGCCCACTATAGATTTGGGCCACTTTCGGCCTGTTGTCATTTTCGGCCCGTTAACGCCGGACGTAAACCATGGGCCATATGTGGCCCAACGTCATATCAGGCCCATTAACGCCCCATATAAAAATGACGATAATCTAGCCCGACCAAAGTTTCGGGCTGTTAAAGGCCCGTGTATTAGGTCGGCGCATTTACGACCCGTCCGAATTTCGGCCTGTCAAATATCTGCATCGTAAATGGGCCACCATTTCGGCCTACTAAGTCCAGTGGGTTATTTGGCAGAATCAGGGCCCAATCTCACTTTCGGTCTATTAAAGGCCCATGTTTTTTATGGGCTCGAGATATTTACACCTGTAAACGGCCTACTTTTACCGAGGGCCCAAATTATGTTTAGGCCTATTAAAGGCCCACTATGGGCGCAGGCCTACCAGAAAAATTTGAAAGCTTATGCTAATTTAAGCCCAGATATTTTTAGTGCGCTACATGTCAATTTTGGCCCGTAATCATTTTTAGCCCAATTGGAATGGGCCCGAGGAATGTTGGCATGTTGGGCTCCTACGAAGCTTTCGTCCGAATACATTACTAAGATAAACCTACACTATACAAAAATAGCGTCATAATTACTGCAGCCTGTGGCAGCATCATAACTGTTGTATCACAACAAAATAAATTCCAATCATACAACAAAAGGCCTGTTGGCATAAATTTTACAGTCCTTCTAGATAAAAGCACCATCAGATGTATAGAAGCACAGATCATTTGACTTGAGTGCTAATGTTTCAGGCCATAGAATCTGATGGAGCAGCATGATCTCCACCTTTTTTTTCGCCATTGCTCTTCAACAATGAAGCAAATGTCTGATAGTCTAGTTTCAAAACCATTCATATCTTGAAGGCATTTCTCAACCACTATTCTTGTTTCCGAAACAACGTCCATTAGGGATTGGACTTGTGTCTGGAGCACAGATATATCACTCTGTCTAGCAGGAAGAATTTGTTCAGTAGGCGATTTGGACGAGTTTACCTTGACAACCAACCCAGAATTACGCAGGAAGGTGCTTTTTGCACTATTAGTGGAGAGATACTGACGCACTGCAGCAAGAGGTGACATTGTGCATGTAGTAGCCTCGTCACCTTCAGGTGGTTGTGGCTGTTCAATCATTTGTTCCATAGCTTCCTGAAAGTTTGAACTTGTAGATTAGTGTACCAGTGAGTTACTAATGAGACAAAAACAAACAAAGTAGGTTAAATGTCTATACATAACTTATTTTGGTGAACTACTGTAATACATTAGCATGTATTGTAGTGCCAACTACATAATAAAATCACTTTCGGAACATATGTCCATGTAGCATGCCTACTGTATTGTCTATTTCCTCACATTCGTTGACATCTAAGGATAAAGAGACATGGTTTAAAGTAGGATGAACATAGTATGACATCATTCATATCATGGGCAAACAGATATAAAACAAACAGGCTATTTTATCATTGTGTGCGCATGTGAACATAACAACTAGATTACAGATCAAGACCAAAATAATATCCTTCATCTCTTTTAAACCATGTAAGGTGAAATGAAATGTTAAGACATCTGTGTATAAAAGTGAACAAAGTAACTGACATTGGCTGCAAACCAAGTAGTTAAATGAACACATCACAGTACCAATCAGTTCAAGGCAGGAGGAGTAAGGACTTACAACAACGGCTTGAACTGGTGTGCTCATGCCCTTCATCTTGCTGGTGTGGCAATCCTTGAAGATTTGCACTGCATTCGGTTCAAGTTCTTTTTGGTCCGCATGGGCTTTCCGCTTTATTTGGAACAAGTCAATATAGATACAATAATATGGCACAAAAAAAGAAGGAAGTAGCAGCTATTTACAAGAGCCTCACAGTGTGCAATATAGCTACAAGATCCTATTGTCTGTTGAAATTTCACTTTAGAACAGTTGGTTTTGTTCTTCAAACAGTTAGCCTAGAAGAAGATACACTTGTAAGGCACATACATAAATACAAGTTCAATATGTGGTCTGATCAAATACATATAGCCTACCTGATACTTTGGATCAGACCAGTGTTTAACAAGGGCTGCCCAGTCTTCATCTGTAATATATTCCACTGGAGATGTTTGGGCGATTTCATTGTTAGCCTTGCCTTCAAAGTGAGATTTTCTAAGGTGGTACCGATACTGTCGCAGAGCAGACTGAAAAACATGAGTGCATGCTTGTTTAGTTGCATCATCTTTCGGATCCAACTTGAACCTCATCTGTTGAAAAAAGAATGTGAGTCTTATTAGGAGGAAGCTAGAAAGTATGGGACAGAGCAAGACAATATTACTAATTGCGATGAATAACATTACTTACGGATAAATGGTCAAGGAAGGTGTTAAACTGGGTATTGTCTTTCTCATTCCTGTACTGGATCCACGTTGGGAGGATACGCGCATGACACCTAACGGCAACGGCTGCCTCTGATACTAACTTGGTTGACTCTGTAGCATCACGTGGCCTTTTTAAACCTGCCTCAAAATGGATCTCCATTCTTCCTCCTTTAGATTTTGTTAATCTGTCAAGCATTATCCCTGATGTCTGTTTCCGCTTGCGCCGTGGTGCTAGTTCAACAACGAATATGGAAAGTGTTAGTGTACGTCAAACTGTGAGAGTACATATGAAGGAGCATGCAACTGCAACTTGACTCGGTCAGGTACCGTCTTGGTGTTGATGCTCATGAGGTTCATCTGATCTTGCCAAGTCCTGTTGTGTCAGCAGTGCTTCGGAAGTAGTGTTAGGTGTGAAGGCAGCTTGGGAACTGGCCAGTTCTGGAGCAAACGAATGAGTAACTGGTTGAGATGCTGGTACAGTTGAAGCGGATGCTGCATCTGGTGGAGCAGGTGATACTGTGTTTGTAGATTTAGCCGATGGACTTGGACCATCTACTACACTATAAGTACTAGCAGAATCTCGACGGCAGAGCCTTTTCCGTTTCACCCGACGAGTAACAGCACTCCCTACTATATTATTTTCCTTGCTCTTTTTTGACTTTGCCATGTCAAGCTGTACCCACAACACAAAAGAATAAAATCACTCTTCAGAACTCATTGATGCATGATATAGACAAGCAATACTTTGATGTAAGACAACCGTATGAGGATGGAATATGTAAGAAAAACAGGACGGCATGACATATTCACAACTACGATGTGCAAACTAAGCAGAAGGATTTTCAAGAAAATAGAAGTAATGCAAGCTAGACACCATATGAAAGATGCAACCAATATTACTCCGCCAAGTTAAAAGTGTCTTTTCATAAGTGGCAATTTGAAAAATTAGAAGCAGTACAACGTATAAATCAATGCAAGATGCAACCACTATCAAACTGCCATGTTAAAAGCGTCCAATCATGAGTTACTGATGCGGGATACACAACAATAGTACTTTGATGTAAGAACATGGTATGATAGATAGATGCAGTGTATTCTAGACACAGAAAGCCATGTCATATGCACATGTATAACGTATAAACTCAGCAGGTGCAATTTAATCAAAGTAGAAGAAATACAGGCTAGACAACATATGCAACATGAAACCAATTATCACACTGTCAACTTAGAGCAAGCACCTGCGATGGTGGAGTGTGGGAGATGAACTCATCATGTAGACTTGGGACTTCAACTTCATTAGCAGTAGCAGTGGCAAATCTAGAGAGTCTCTGTTTGCGTCGGTGCGGAGTACCACCAACATCCCCTAACTTACTCTTTTCCTTCCTATTTTCTGATATTGCCTTATGAAGTCAAAACCACAAGAATATGAATAAAATTAGGTCTGCATAACTGGTTGATGCATGATACAGACAAACACTACTTTGATGTAAGGCAAGCGCAGGAGGATGGAATATATACAAAAAAGACAGTGTTTCATATTCACACGTATGATAGGAGGATGGAATATGTATGAAAAAACAGTAAGCGGAAGGCATTTCAACAAAATTAGAAGAAATTAAAGCTAGGCACCATATGAACTTGCAACCAATATCACTCTATCAGGTAAAAAGTGTCTTGTCGTAAGTGCCATTTCAAGAAATTAGAAGCAGTACAAGATAGAAGACAATGCAAGATGCAACCTACATCACAGTCCCAGGTTAAATGTGTCTTATGGGTAAGTGATCGTTGCAGGTATAAGTTGTAAGCTACGCAGATGCAATTCAACATAATCAGAAGCAATCCAAACTAGACATCATACGGAAAACACAACCACGTATAACAGTTCCAAGTAAGAGCAAGCACCTGTGATGGTGGAGTAGGGGAGATGTGCTCATCGTGTACACATATGTTCTAGAAACAGGAACACGTGTCATATTCACAGGCATTATGTGTAAAGTAAGCAGATGCAATTCAAGTTAGAAGCAATACAAGCTAGACATCATACGCAAAATGCAACCACATATAATAGTGTCAAGTTAGAGCAAGCACCTATGATGGTGGAGTAGGGGATATGTGCTCATCATCTACACAGCTACATTGACTGTCCAGCCTTGTGTTGTCTTGCGAATCTTGTTGGGAGGATGGCGGAGTAGAATCTGTAGAGACCCCCTCTTTGAGTTGCTTCGAAGGACCACCATCATCCACTGTCGGACTAATTTCCTTCAGCTGTAATGATTTTGCATTGTGAAGTCAAACTGATAAGAAAAAGGAATGAAATTCGCTCTTCAGAACTCATTCATGCATGATACTGATGAACACTACTCGAATGAAAGGCAAACACATGATGCGAGGATGGAATATGTATGAAAAACAGGATGGTGTGACATATTCACACCTATGATGTGGTAACTAAGCAGAAGGCATTTCAACAAATTAGAAGCACTGCAAGCTAGACACCATATGAAAGATGCAACCAATATCACTCTGCCAAGTTCAAACTGTATGGCGTTTCAACAAATTAGAAGCAGTATATGCTAGAAATCATATGCAAGACACAACCAATATCACAGTGGCGACTGAAAGGTGCCTTATCATAAGTGACTGATGAGGGATATGCAAGAATAGTAGTCTGATGTAGAAACAGGAACACATGTCATATTCACAGGCATTATGTGTAAAGTAAGCAGATGCAATTCAACAAAGTTAGAAGCAATACAAGCTAGACATCATACACAACATGGAACCACATATAATAGTGCCAAGTTAGAGCAAGCACCTGTGATGGTGGAGTAGGGGAGATGTGCTCATCATCTACACAGCTACGTTGACTATCTAGCCTTGCGTTGTCTTGCGAATCTTGTTGGGAGGATGGCGGAGTAGAATCTGTAGAGAACCTCCGTTTCAGTTGCTCGGAAGGACCACCATCATCCAATGCCTTGCCAATTTCCTTCAGCTTTATTGATTTTGCATTGTGAGGTCATACCGACAAGAAAAAGGAATATCATTCGCTCTTCAGAACTCATTCATGCATGATACTGACGAACACTACTCTGATGAAAGGCAAAGTCATGATACGAGGATGGAATATGTACGAAAAATGGACGGCTTGACATATTCACACCTATGATGTGGTAACTAAGTAGAAGGCACTTCAACAAATTAGAAACACTGCAAGACACCATATGGAAGGTGCAATCAATATCACTCTGCCAAGTTAAAACTGTCTCGTCATAGGTGGCGTTCAGCAAACAAGCACACAAGCAAGCAAGGGATATAACTCAAGTAAGCTTGCAAAAGTAAAGGCGCGAGATAACCAAGAGTGGAGCCGGTGGAGACGAGGAAGTGTTACCGAAGTTCCTTCCTTTTGAGGGGATGTACGTCTCCGTTAGAGCGGTGTGGAGGCACAATGCTCCCCAAGAAGCCACTAGGGCCACCGTATTCTCCTCACGCCCTCACACAATACAAGATGCCGTGATTCCACTATTGGTACCCTTGGAGGTGGTGACCGAACCTTTACAAACAAGGTTGGAGAAATCTCCACAACTTAATTGGAGGCTCCCAACGACACCATGAAGCTTCACCACAATGGACTACGGCTCCGTGGTGACCTCAACCGTCTAGGGTGCTCAAACACCCAAGAGTAATAAGATCCGCTAGGGATTAGTGGGGGAATCAAATTTCTCTTGGCGGAAGTGTAGATCGGGGCCTTCTCAACCAATCCTGAGCAAATCAACAAGTTTGATTGGCTAGGGAGAGAGATCGGGTGAAAATGGAGCTTGGAGCAACAATGGAGCTTGGGGATGGAAGAGGTAGTCAACTAGAGGAAGAAGACACGCGGTACTACCGTAGGGGCTCACGATACTACCGTGGTGGGCCGCGGTACTACCGCTGCAGCAGCTGGGGCTAGTCCAGGCCAGAGCCGCCAAGGCTGAGAGCGGTACTGCCGCTGACGCGGTACTACCGCTCCCGCTTGCGGTACTACCGCAAGGCCAGGATGGACTAGGCTGGGAAGGGCAGGGATGAATAAAAATACATCCGTGTCTACTTCCGCTGAAAATTGAACTGTGCAAAAATCCGACACGGTACTACCGCGCCTGGCTTGCGGTACTACCGCGCAGGGAGCGGATGTAAAAAATTACATCCGCCCCTACTTCCGCTCGTGCTAATGAGCCGGACCAGGAATCACCATACTACCGTGCACCTGGGGCGGTACTACCGCGTAGGCCGCGGATGTAAAAAATTACATCCGCCCCTACAGCCGCAAGAGGGGCTGAGCCTGGCCTGAGGCCATGGTACTAAAGCTCCATAGGAGCAGTACTACCATGTGCGCCTACGGTACTACCGCGAGGGCTTGCGGTACTACCGCAGGGGCCTGCGGTACTACCGCTCCTAGGAGCAGTACTACCGCATGACTCAACCAGCAACACTTAGGAATCCTTCTTTTTGCACAATAAAGGAGATAACGGAGGATGCTCCAAAGCGCAAAGGTAAAGGCGGGGAAAAGGGAGAAACGTGTACGTGATGATTCCACCCAAACCTTTCCACCACGGACCCCTCTTAATAGTACGGCTATCCTACGACTCAAATCCACCAAAAGAGACATAGAACACCACGTCTTCAATAGTCTTCGAGGGGTACCAAACCGTCTTGTGCCTAACGACGAAGCGACTGAAATACTCAAGGCACATGATTAGTCCGCAAAAGCATTGTCATCAATCACCAAAACACCTTAGGGATAAACATGCCCTTACAGTCTCCCCCTTTTTGGTGGATTGATGACAATACGGGATTTGCATGAAGGGAAAGAATATAGCACAAGCAAACCCCACATCTCTAGAATATAGACGAGCTCCCCCTAGATTCGTGCTTGAGAGTAAAGTGCTTTGTACTGCACGGCACGAATACTAGGATCACCACTCCCCCTATATTTTAGAGACAAAGCATATCTTGCAATAATAAGGCTAACACTAAACTAGATAGTAAATATGAGCATAACATAAATAGCACGAAATAGCATAGGCTCAACAAGGTAATAAGGTAGGATAGAGTGCATATGTCTTACACCATATGATAGACCAATTCTCATGAGCAAACTAAACCAAAGCAAAGCAAGGTTCAACGGAACAAACATGAGCAAAGCAAACACAAGACTCTCGCAAATCCCTACACTCTCTCCCCCTTTGGCATCGAGACGCCAAAAAGGTAGAGAGGACACCTACACACAAGTGGTGGCTCAAGCGGAGTAGTCAAACGCACGGTCCTCGTCAGACTCGGCAGCAGGAATGGTCTCCTCGACGTCCTCCTCAGAATCGTTCCACTTGAAGCCTTGTTTCGCCATCCACTCAGCCCCTGGAGTGACGCGATCCTCAGAACCGCCAGAAACGTCCTCTCTAAACAGCCTCATGATCTTCTTGTCCCAGCAGCGACTCTCCTTGGAGGCAACATGAGACCTGTACTAGCCCTTGGCCTGCATGCAGAACAAGGTCTTCATCTTGTTCTTCAGCCTCTTAGCCCAAGATGGCTCAGAGGTGGGAGGGGTGTAACCCTCAGAGATGACCTCATCTGCTGGCTCCTCCTCATCCTCATCTGCATCCACATCCATGGCAGCTGCAGCCTCAGCACGAGAAGTGGTGTTAGCCCACTGAGGCTTGACACAGAGCCGGATGGAATCATGTCGAATCCAATCAGGGGCCTCAAAGTCATCCTGAGGGTATAGCTTCTCCCAAGTTGCAGAGATCAACAGAAACAGATGCGGTCCACAGATGGGGACCTTGCGGTTGAAGATGGCAAACCGAAGCTCACACTACATGATGTGTGAGACATCAAGTGGTAACGTCCGAGAGTTGCGCGCTCCTTCACATAAGAGCAACATGTCCACAAGATAAGCGTGTACCTTGTCCTTATCCCCAATGCGTGGGAAGAGAGAGTTGCGGAAGATCCGGTAGATGATGTCAAGGAAAGAGTTGAGCACCCACGAAGACTTTCCACTAGAGAGCTTCTTCTCAACAAGGAAGGGTGATACATCTCCAACATATCTACTTTTCCAAACACTTTTGCCCTTGTTTTGGACTCTAACTTGCATGATTTGAATGAAACTAACCCGGACTGACGCTGTTTTCAGCAGAACTGCCATGATGTTGTTTTATGTATAGAAAACAAAAGTTCTCGGAATGTCCTGAAAATCCATGGAGGCACTTTTTGGAATTAAGAAGAATTTCTGGGCGAAAGAAATATACCAGGGGGCCCAGGGCCTGTCCACGAGACAGGCCCCCCCTCTAGGGCGCGCCCCCTATATCATGGGCCCCCTGGACCTCCACCGACCTCAACTCCAACTCCATATATTCAAGTTCGGGGAGAAAAAATTAGAGAGAAAGTTTCATCGCGTTTTACGACATGAAGCCACCGCCAAGCCCTAATCTCTCTCGGGAGGGCTGATCTGGAGTCTGTTCGGGGCTCCAGAGAGGGGGATTCGTCGCCGTCGTCATCATCAACCATCCTCCATCACCAATTTCATGATGCTCACCGCCGTGCGTGAGTAATTCCATCGTAGGCTTGCTGGACGGTGATGGGTTGGATGAGATTTACCATGTAATTAAGTTAGTTTTGTTAGGGTTTGATCCCTAGTATCCACTATGTTTTGAGATTGATGTTGCTATGACTTTGCTATGCTTAATGCTTGTCACTAGGGCCCGAGTGCCATGATTTCAGATCTGAACCTATTATGTTTTCATGAATATAAGTGTGTTCTTGATCCTATCTTGCAAGTCTATAGTCACCTATTATGTGTTATGATCCGACAACCCTGAAGTGACAATAATCGGGATACTTCTCGGTGATGACCGTAGTTTGAGGAGTTCATGTATTCACTATGTGCTAATGCTTTGTTCCGGTTCTCTATTAAAAGGAGGCCTTAATATCCCTTAGTTTATGTTTGGACCTTGCTGCCACGGGAGGGTAGGACAAAAGATGTCATGCAAGTTCTTTTCCATAAGCACATATGACTATTTACGGAATACATGCCTACATTACATTGATGAATTGGAGCTAGTTCTAAGTCACCCTATGTTATAGCTATTACATGAGGAATCGCATTCGGCATAATTATCCATCACTGATCCATTGCCTACGAGCTTTTCACATATTGTTCATCGCTTATTTACTTTTCCATTGCTACTGTTACAACTACTGCAAAAACCCAAAAACATTTATCTTTACTTTTGCTACCATTACCATTATTATCATACCACTTTTGCTACTAAATACTTTGCTGCAGATACTATGTTATCCAGGTGTGGTTGAATTGACAACTGAACTGCTAATACTCAAGAATATTCTTTGGCTCCCCTTGTGTCGAATCAATAAATTTGGGTTGAATACTTTACCCTCGAAAGCTGTTGCGATCCCCTACACTTGTGGGTTATCAGGACTAATTTCTGGCGCCGTTGCTGGGGAGCATAGCTCTATTCTTTGAGTCACTTGGGATTTATATCTGTAATTCACTATGAAGAACTTGAAAGATGGTAAAACCAAGATTTTGCCCTCAACTACGAGGGGAGGTAAGGATCTGCCATCTAGCTCTGCACTAGATTCTCCTTCCGTTATTAGTAAGCTTGTAACACCTAAACCTGCTACTGCTATGAATTCTGATATGTCGCATGTTATTGATGATGCCACTTCTGCTATGCATGATGAAACTACTTCTGTGTGTGATACTACTTTGCCATTAGGTGAATTTCTTGATGAACAACTTGCTAGAGTTAGGGGGAATAAAATTACTGAAGATCCTATTACTGATGATAGTGATGATGAAGGTTCTCCCAATGATTATGTATTACCTGTTGTTCCTAAGGGTTATGTTACGAATGAAGAAGCTGCTAGGGAAATCTTTGCTTGCAATGATAGATATGATCTTAAGAAATTATTAGCTAAATGGAAGCAGCAGTCTCTTAATGCTAGAATGAAACCCGATCCTGCTTTTGCTACTTCACCTATTTGTGTTACTAATAAGGATTATGAATTCTCTGTTGATCCTGAAATTATTACTTTAGTTGAATCTGATCCTTTTTATGGCCTTGAATCTGAAACTGTTGTGGCACATCTTACCAAGTTGAATGATATAGCCACCCTATTTACTAATGATGAGAAGTCTCGCTATTTTTATATCCTTAAGATATTTCCGTTCTCATTAAAGGGTGATGCTAAGACTTGGTATAATTCTCTTGCTCCTGGTTGTGTGCGTAGTCCCTCGGATATGATTTATTACTTCTCTGCTAAATATTTCCCTGCTCTCATAAGAAACAAGCTGCCTTGCGGGAAATATATAATTTTGTGCAAATCAAAGAAGAGAGTCTCCCAAAAGCTTGGGGGAGGCTTCTCCGGTTACTTAATGCTTTGTCTGATCATCCTCTTAAGAAAAATGAAATACTTGATATCTTTTATAATGGACTAACCGATGCTTCCAAGGACTACTTGGATAGTTGTGCTGGTTGTGTTTTCAGGGAAAGAACAGTCGACGAAGCTAAAATATTATTGAATAATATGTTGACTAATGAAAATAATTGGACTCTTCCCGAGCCAATTCCTGAAGTAATTCCTGAACCAATTGAGCCAACTCCCAAGTCTATTCCTAAACCCACTCCGAAGAAGAGAGGTGTTTTATTTCTCAGTCCTGAAGATATGCAAGAGGCAAAGAAATCAATGAAAGAAAAAGGTATTAAAGCTGAAGATGTTGAGAATTTACATCCTATTGAAGAAATACATGGTCTTAATATACCGCCTGATGAAGAACCACATTGTCTTGATAACCCGACATCGGTAGTAAAGGTAAATTCTCTCTATAGATATGATAAAGTTGAAATACCCTCTACTAAATTTCATAGCCCATGCTTAGATGAATTTGATGACTTTATGGCTAGACAAGAAAGTTTTAATGCTTATGTTGGTAGAGAGTTAAAGAATAATGCTTTCGAGATAGGGTGCGTAAGCGATAATCTGGCTAGAGTTAAAGATGAACTTCACCTCGTTAACAAATATGCTTCTATGGTTGCTACTCAAGCTGAGCAAGTACTTAAAGCTCAAAATGATTTGCTTAATGAATTAAATAATAAAAATGACTTTGCTATTAGAGTGGCTACTAGAACTGGTAGAATGACTCAGGAACCTTTGTATCCTGAAGGCCACCCTAAGAGAATCGAGCAAGATTCTCGGAGAAATAATTTAGAGGCACCTAGTTCTTCTAAGAAGAAGAAGAAGAAAAATGATAGGACTGTGCATGCTTCTAGTGAACCTACTGTAGACACACGTGAGAATCCCAATGATATTTCTATTTCTGATGCTGAAACTCAATCAGGTGATGAACATGAACCTAGTGATAATGTTAATGATAATGTTCATGTTGATGCTCAACCTAGCAAAAACAATGATGTAGAGATTGAACCTGCGGTTGATCTTGATAACCCACAATCAAAGAATCAACATTATGATAAGACAGATTTTTTTGCTAGGAAGCACAGTAAAGAAAGAGAACCATGGGTTCAGAAACCCATGCCCTTTCCTCCTAAGCCATCCAATTCAAAGGATGATGAGGATTTTGAGCGCTTTGCTGAAATGATTAGACCTATTTTCTTACGTATGCGCTTAACTGATATGCTCAAAGTAAATCCTTATGCTAAGTATATGAAGGATATCATTACAAATAAAAGAAAGGTACCGGAAGCTGAAATTTCCACCATGCTTGCTAATTACACTTTTAAGGGTGGAATACCAAGGAAACTTGGAGATCCGGGTGTACCAACTATACCATGCTCTATTAAAAGAAATTACGTTAGAACTACTTTATGTGATCTTGGAGCCGGTGTTAGTGTTATGCCTCTCTCTTTATATCGTAGACTTGAATTGAATAAGTTGACACCTACTGAAATATCTTTGCAAATGGCTAATAAATCAACTGCTATACCTGTCGGTATTTGTGAGGATGTGCCTGTTGTAGTTGCAAATGTCACTATCTTAACGGACTTTGTTATTCTTGATATTCCCGAGGACGGTAGTATGTCTATTATCCTTGGTAGACCTTTTCTTAATACTGTAGAGGCTGTTATTGATTGGAACAAAGGCAATGTCACTTTTCATGTTAACGGTAATGAGCATACGATACACTTTCCTAGGAAACAATCTCAAGTACATAGCATCAATTCTATTGGACAAGTTCCAACTGTTATTATTGGAGGTTTTGAATTTCCTCTCCCTACTGTCAAGAAAAAGTATGATATTCTTATTGTTGGGGATTTTCATATCCCCGTTGAGGTAACTTAGTGTTATTCGAAATTTCTCCGATTGCGTGTTATTCGGAATGAGTTTGTTAACAAGACTTGATCAACCTTTTTAGTGGGTTCATTTTGACGATCATGAGATGGATGAAATTAGAAGGCACAACCTTCTGTACCCTCTTTTTACTTTCTGTTATTTAGAATAAATAAAGCAAAAAATAGTATTATCTGTCTGTTTTCTGAATTATCCGTGCATTAAAAAAACGGTCCAAATATAAAAGTGCTCCAAATGCCCTGCAAATTTTGTATGCTTTTTTCTGGAATATTTGAGGATTTTAGGCACTGAACTCACTACAGGAGGGGCAAGCACCAGGCCACGAGAGTGGAGGGCGCACCCCCTGTCTCGTGGGCCCCTGGTGGCCCCCCTCCACTTATGCCAGCACCCACACACTTCATCTTCTACCCAAAAAATCCCCATCCAGCTCAAGCACGAGTTCTAGCTTGTTTTGCTGCGATTTTCGATCTCTTAGCTCAAAGCTCCATTCACAAAACTGCTTTGGGAGATTGTTGCTTGGTATGTGACTCCTCCATTGGTCCAATTAGTTTATGTTATAGTGCTTTATTCATTGCAAATTTTTGCTGCTTAGGTGACCATGTTCTTGAGCTTGCATGTTAATTTTTTGAGGTCCCAAGCAATTCCAATGCATGATATAGGCTCTAGGCACTTGTAGGAGTAGTTGCTATCAATCTTGTTTAGTTTTATTCACTTTTATTTTGAAGTTACTAAAATTTCAGAAATTTTCAGAAAATATTGAGGAAACTTTTGAGGGGCTCTTCCAGCCAAAGCTCTCAGGAAAAACAAGCCAAAGAGAAGGAAAAAGCCAAGTATAATCTTCCTCATTTAGTGGAAGTACGGTCGTGTGAATGGCCATGCAAGGATTTCTTCAAAGAAGCTGGAATTCATGAAGACTTTTATTCTTTGATCGAGACTGCATGCCTCACTGGTTTCATCAACGACCGAATCGATTAGTATCTCTTACTCACCAATACTTTCGTGCAAAACTTTTATTATTATCCTAAGAAGTCACTGCCTACAGTATCATTTCATTCATATGATGAGTTCAAAGATATGTGTTTACATCATTTTTGCGCGGTATGTAGGATACCTTATGAGGGAGAATTAGAGGAACCCCATCGTGAAGATGTGGGTGGCTTTGTTAACACTATAGCTGTAGAGGAGCCAAAGAAGGGCTCTGAGGCAAAAGTCTCTAGCATACACTATCCTGTTTTACGCTACTTTGCCATATTTGCTAGTAGATGCTTGATTGGTGGAAATAGTGGAAACTTGAGCGTTCCTGATATTATCATTCTTCAACATGCTTTGCTTGGAGACAATACTTTAAGTATGGGTGCCGTCGTTGCTAAACGGCTAGCCCTGAATCATACAAAAGGCCCCATATTTGGAGGTATCTATGCAGCACGTCTTGCTAAACGTTTTCAGATACCCATTAGGCACCATGAGAAGGAGGAAATAATATTGCCTCCTCACATTTTAGATTATGAGAGCATGGTAGCACACAAGTTTATTGTTGAAAATGAAGAGAAGATGCTCTTGTATAAACTTAGATTTAATAAGAAACACTTTGAGATTATTATTTTGCCTGCGCCTCTGTTGTTTGATTTGCTCGCAGAAAATTTTCTTGTTACGCCGGAGGCGGTGAACAATCATTGAGCTCAAGCTTTTACTCCAGAACCTGAACCTGAGCTAGAACCTGAATTGGACCCTTATCGTCCATCATCTGTCCAGTGGGATCCGGAGATGACCAGCCAGTGGCATCCTGATTACACCTCCCATTACACCGGGGAGAGTAGCAGCGGTCCTTGGTATTAGACCAACTTAGGCCAAAAGCCTAAGCTTGGGGGATTACATATTTCTCACCGACTTTACATTCATGTTCACACACTAGTCGTCGGTGCTCATACTCTTTCATTGTATTATCCATGCTAGTTTAAATTTCTTTTTCGAGTTCTCTTCTTGTGTGTTCGATAAACCTTAAGAAAAACCAAGAAAATTAGTTAGTTTAATTTCCATGCTTGTAGTAGAATTAAAATAAAAACCCAAAAAGATTTCTAGTTCTTCTTCTTACTTGTTGGGAGCTTTCCCGTGTAAATAGTTTTATTTTATTTTCTTTCCTTTGGGGGTCGAGAAGACAATATTGAAAATGCTTAGTGGCTCTTATATGCATGATTGTTTATTTAACTTAGAGCCCGTATTACTTGTCTTCTCTTTTGAGTTGAATGCTTGCAGATTCCAGCTTAGTCTAATGCACGTGCACTCTTATTATTATACACATCGTTTGATCGTGCAAGTGAAAGGCAATAATGACGATATATGATGGACTTATTGGGATGAGAAAAGTTGGTATGAACTCGACCTCTCTTGTTTTTCTAAATATGATGAGTTCATCGTTCCTGAGTCAGCTATTATGAAGTAAACGTATTTGCAATGACATTTAGAGATTATAGTTGCTTGTGCCATGCTTGATTAGCTATGAGTTATAATATGGTTTACCTTGTGTGCCAACATGCTATTAGAATGATTATGATGTGGTATGATGGGATGGTATCCTCCTTTGAATGAATTGAGTGACTCGACTTGGCACATGTTCACGCATGTAGTTGAATCAAATCAACATAGCCTTCATGATATTTATGTTCATGGTGGATTATATCCTCCTCATGCTTGTATTCGGTGTGAATTAATTTTAATGCATGTTTATGACTATTGTCGCTCTCTCAGTTGGTCGCTTCCCAGTCTTTTGCTAGCCTTCACCTGTACTAAGTGGGAATACTGCTTGTGCATCCAAACTCCTTAAACCCCAAAGTTGTTCCATATGAGTCCACTATACCTTCCTATATGCGGTATTTACCTGCCGTTCCAAGTAAATTTGTATGTGCCAAACTCCAAACCTTCAAATGAAATTCTGTTTTGTATGCTCGAGCAACTCATGTTACAACTAGGGCTCCCTATATCTTCCATGCTAGGTGGGTTATTCTCAAGAGGAGTGGACTCCGCTCCTCATTCATGAGAAAGGGCCGGTAACCGGGATGCCCAGTTCCATGATCCAAAAAGATCAAAGCAAATCAAAATAATTAAACAAAACTCCCCCAAGGCTGTTGTATGTTGGAGGCACTCGTTGTTTCGAGCAAGCCATGGATTGATGCTTGTTGGTGGTTGGGGGAGTATAAACCTTTACCATTCTGTTTGGGAACTGCCTATAATGCATTTAGTATGGAAGATACAACCATCTCATAGTTGTTGTGTTGACAGTGAAAGTATGCCGCTCAAAATGTTATTCAATCTCTATTTTAAAATCGAGCTCTGGCACCTCTACAAATCCCTGCTTCCCTCTGCGAAGGGCCTATCTATTTACTTTTATGTTGAGTCATCACCCTTCTTATTAAAAAGCACCCGCTGGAGAGCACACTGTCATTTGCATTCATTACTATTGGTTTATATTGGGTATGACTTGACTGGATCTCTTTTACCATGAATTACAAAGTTTAGTCAGTCCTTGATCTTTAAAGGTGCTCTGCATTTATGTTTGGCGGTCTTAGAAAGGGCTAGCGAGATACCATTTTGTTATATCATGTTATGATTTTTTTGAGAAAGTGTTGTCATCCGAGTTTTACTATTATGGCTCGCTAGCTGATTATGCTATTGTTATGAGTAATTGTGAGACCCAATTGTGAGTATGGTTAGTTCATAATATTTGCTGAAACTTGAATGCTGGCTTTTCATGATTACAACAACAAGAGGAAATAGAGTTTGTAAAATTTTTCTTTATCACTTTCAGTTTATCAACTGAATTGCTTGAGGAGAAGCAAAGGTTTAAGCTTGGGGGAGTTGATACGTCTCCAACGTATCTACTTTTCCAAACACTTTTGCCCTTGTTTCGGACTCTAACTTGCATGATTTGAATGAAACTAACCCGGACTGACGCTGTTTTCAGCAGAACTGCCATGATGTTGTTTTATGTGTGCAAAAGAAAAGTTCTCGAAATGTCCTGAAAGTCCACGGAGGCACTTTTTGGAATTAATAAGAATTTCTGGGCGAAAGAAATATACCAGGGGGCCCAGGGCCTGTCCACGAGATAGGGGGGCCCGCCCCCCTGTAGGGCGTGCCCCTAGCTCATGGGCCCCTTGGACCTCCACCGACCTCAACTCCAACTCCATATATTCACGTTCGGGGAGAAAAAAATTAAAGAGAAAGTTTCATCGCGTTTTACGACACGGAGCCGCTGCCAAGCCCTAATCTCTCTTGGGAGGGCTGATCTGGAGTCCGTTCGGGGTTCCGGAGAGGGGGATTCGTCGCTGTCGTCATCATCAACCATCCTCCATCACCAATTTCATGATGCTCACCGCCGTGCGTGAGTAATTCCATCGTAGGCTTGCTGGACGGTGATGGGTTGGATGAGATTTACCATGTAATTTAGTTTTGTTAGGGTTTGATCCCTAGTATCCACTATGTTCTGAGATTGATGTTGCTATGACTTTGCTATGCTTAATGCTTGTCACTAGGGCCCGAGTGCCATGATTTCAGATCTGAACCTATTATGTTTTCATGAATATATGTGTGTTCTTGATCCTATCTTGCAAGTCTATAGTCACCTATTATGTGATATGATCCGACAAACCCGAAGTGAAAATAATTGGGATACTTCTCGGTGATGACCGTAGTTTGAGGAGTTCATGTATTCACTATGTGCTAATGCTTTGTTCCGGTTATCTATTAAAAGGAGGCCTTAATATCCCTTAGTTTCCGTTAGGACCCCGCTGCCACGGGAGGGTAGGACAAAAGATGTCATGCAAGTTCTTTTCCATAAGCACGTATGACTATTTACGGAATACATGCCTACATTAGATTGATGAATTGGAGCTAGTTCTATGTCACCCTATGTTATAGCTGTTACATGAGGAATCGCATCTGGCATAATTATCCATCACTGATCCATTGCCTACGAGCTTTCCACATATTGTTCTTCGCTTATTTACTTTTCCATTGCTACTGTTACAACTACTACAAAAACCCAAAAACATTTATCTTTACTTTTGCTACCGTTACCATTATTATCATACCACTTTTGCTACTAAATACTTTGCTGCAGATACTAAGTTATTGATACGTCTCTGTTGTATCTATAATTTTTGATTGTTCCATGCCAATATTATTCAACTTTTATATACTTTTGGCAACTTTTTATACTATTTTTTGGGTCTAACATATTGATCCAGTGCCCAGTGCCAGTTCCTGTCTGTTGCATGTTTTTTGTTTCGCAGAAACCCAATATCAAACGGAGTCCAAACGGGATAAAAACGGACGGAGATTTTTTCTGGAATATTTATGATTTTCTGGAAGTAAAATCAACGCGAAACGGTGTCTGAGGTGGTCACGAGGTAGGGGGGCATGCCCTACCCCCCCAGGCGCGCCCTTGACCCTCGTGGTCCACCCGTAAGGCGGTTGATGCTCTTCTTTTGGCGCAAGAAATATGATTTTATGAGAAATATCTGGGCGAAAGATTCACCCCAATCGGAGTTACGGATCTCTAGATATAAAGGAAACGATGAAGGGGTAGAATCTGAGAACGCAGAAACAGAGAGATAGATCCAATCTCGGAGGGGCTCTCGCCCCTCCCATGCCATGGGAGCCAAGGACCAGAGGGGAAACCCTTCTCCCATCTCGGGAGAAGGTCAAGGAAGAAGAAGAAGAAGGGGGGCTCTCTCCCCCTTGCTTCCGGTGGCGCCGGAACGCCGCCGGAGGCCATCATCATCACCGCGATCTTCACCAACACCGCCCTCATCTTCACCAACATCTCCATCACCTTCCCCCTTCTATATCCAGCGGTCCACTCTCCCGCAACCCGATGTACCCTCTACTTGAACATGGTGCTTTATGCTTCATATTATTTTCCAATGATGTGTTGCCATCCTATGATGTCTGAGTAGAATTTCATTGTCCTATTCGTGATTGATGAATTGCTATGATTGGTTTGAGTTGCATGTTTTATTATTGGTGCTGTCCTATTTTGCCCTCCGTTTCATGTAAGCATGAGGGATTCCCGCTGTAGGGTTTGCAATATGTTTATGATTTGCTTATGGTGGGTGGCGTGAGTGACAGAAGCACAGACCCGAAGAAGTAGGTTGTTTACGTATGGGATAAAGGGGACTTGATGCTTTAATGCTATGGTTGGGTTTTACCTTAATGATTCTTTAGTAGTTGCAGATGCTTGCTAGAGTTCCAATCATAAGTGCATATGATCCAAGTAGAGAAAGTATGTTAGCTTATGCCTCTCCCTCAAATAGAATTGCAATAGCGATTACCGGTCTAGTAACATAGTCAATTGCTTAGGGACAAATCCACAACTCCTACCACCACTTTTCCACACTCGCTATATTAACTTTATTGCTTCTTTATCTAAACAGCCCCTACTTTTTATTTACGTGTTCTTTTATTATCTTGCAAACTTATCCTATCACACCTACAAAGTACTTCTAGTTTCATACTTGTTCTAGGTAAAGTAAACATTAAGCGTGCGTAGAGTTGTATCGGTGGTCGATAGAACTTTAGGGAATATTTGTTCTACCTTTAGCTCCTCATTGGGTTCGACACTCTTACTTATCGAAAACTATTGCGATCCCCTATACTTGTGGGTTATCAAGACCTTTTTCTGGCGCCGTTGCCGGGAAGTCATAGCGTGGGGTGAATATTCTCGTGTGTGCTTGTTTGCTTTATCACTAAGTAATTTTTATTTGCTCTTCTTAGTTGTTCTCTATCTTTAGTTATGGATATGGAACGCAAAATACCAAAAAAATTAGCTGTACTTGCTACTCATGAGGATGGGGTAACTCCTAAAACCCTCGATTCTCATTATGCGAAAGATATTGTGTACTACTTTGATAATCCGGAGAAAACCCCATTCAACTTTATAATGGGAGACACGTTGGATCAACGTGAATACTTTAGGGATTATCGCTCGACACAAAAAGGGAAACTATTATGGGATCAATTTATTATGTTGCGTTTGTATGCCTGGGCTCTATGCTTGAGATATGATATTACTTGTTGCTCTTGGATGGAGGCTCCACACCTTCCCTTTTCATGCAAATTTAATGTTAATGAAACCTTAGCTTCTTATGCTAATGGTATATATGATTACTATGATGTGGAACAAATAGAAGAATTTGTTGCTTTTAAGGCTTCTTATGAAATTGAAGCTTTGTTTGAAAATATGAAGCTTTAGATGATGATGTTTATAGGCCTGAAAATCTTGCTATACTTAGATATTGCTATGCAAACTATGAATACAATTACTATATTAATGCATTTATCAAGAAAGTCTCCGCTGTCCAAGAAGGGACTAATATTTTGCAGGAAGCTATGGAAGAAGAAATTGATGAAACTATGAGCTCATTGGATGAAAAAGATGATGAGGAGAGTGAAGAACAAAAGGAGGAGGAGCGGATTAGCTAACCGTGCCCACCTTCTAATGAGAGTAACCCTCCAACTCATACATTATTTAATTCCCCTTCGTGCTTACCGAAGGATGATTGCTATGATGACTATTATGATCCCATTGATTATCTTGAAATATCCCTTTTTGATGATGCTTGTGGCCAAGATGCCAATATGAATTATGCTTATGGAGATGAACTTGCTATAGTTCCTTATGGTAAACATGAAATTGTTGCTATTGCACCCACGCATGATAGTCCTATTATCTTTTTGAATTCTCCCGACTACACTATATCAGAGAAATTTGTGCTTATTAAGGATTATATAGATGGGTTGCCTTTTACCATTGCACATGATGATTTTGATGAATGTAATATGCATGTGCTTGCTGCTCCTACTTGCAATTATTATGAGAGCGGAACTATGTCCCCACCTCTGTATGTTTCCCACATGATAAAATTGCAAGAAACTGCTTATACTATGCATTGGCCTTTACTATGTGTGCATGAATTGTTCTTTTATGACATGCCGATGCATAGGAAGAGAGTTAGATTCATTGTTGCATGATATATGTTCCTTTGTGCTCACTACTAAATTACAAATCATTGTTAATTAAAATTGGCTTTGATATACCTTGGGATCCGGGTGGATCCATTACGTGAGCACTATATGCCTAGTTTAATGGCTTTAAAGAAAGCGCTGCCAGGGAGACAACCCAGAAGTTTTAGAGAGTCATTTATTTATGTTGAGTGCTTTCATATAGTTTAAAAACAACAAAAAAATAAAGAGGGGAACCTAAAACCTTTTCAAAAAGGAAAGTGAAAGTAAGAAAGACAAGCATTGTTGAAGTGGGAGAGCTCCTTGAACTTTGTCCATGCTCACGGAAACTTTGTGAATCTTGATTACAGAAACTTTTCATAAAAAATAATTATCCACTTGTACAATTCCATTGTATTATAAAAATAATGTGCCAAGGTTTGCCTTTAGGATGTTTACAATGCTTGTTGGTTTGTACGGTGCAGGACAGAAACTTTGGCTGTAGTGCACGATTTTACATTTTTAACTGGAACGTCAATTAGTTCTGATTCCTTTTGAAATGTCTTGATATACAACTTTTTTATTATTCATAATTTTGGTAGAATTTTTGGGGTACCATAAGTATTGTGATTGTTCAGATTGCTACAGACTGTTCTGTTTTTGACAGATTCTGTTTTTGATGCATAGTTTGCTTGTTTTGACGAAACTATCAATTTATATCAGTGTATTAAGCCATGAAAAAGTTATATTACAGTAGACACAATGCAAAATAATGAATTGGTTTGCAACAGTACTTAGAGTGGTGATTTGCTTTATTATACTAACGGATCTTACCGAGTTTTCTATTGAAGTTTTGTGTGGATGAAGTGTCTAAACGAGGAGGTCTCGATATGAGGAAAAGGAAGAGAGGCAAGAGCTCAAGCTTGGGGATGCCCGAGGCACCCCAAGTAAATATTCAAGGAGACTCAAGTGTCTAAGCTTGGGGATGCCCCGGAAGGCATCCCCTCTTTCTTCAACAAGTATCGGTATGTTTCGGATTCGTTTCGTTCATGCATTATGTGCAAGTCTTGGAGCGTCTTTTGCATTTAGTTTTCACTTTTCTTTTATGCACCATGCTGGTATGAGATAGTCCTTGGTTGATTTATAGAATGCTCATTGCACTTCACTTAAATCTTTTGAGTGTGGCTTTATAGAATGCTTCATGCGCTTCACTTATATCATTTGAAGTTGGATTGCCTGTTTCTCTTTACATAGAAAACCGCCATTTGTAGAATGCTCTTTTGCTTCTCTTATATTTGTTAGAGTGTGGGCATATATTTTGTATAAAGAATTAAACTCTCTTGCTTCACTTATATCTATTTAGAGAGATGACAGGAATTGGTCATTCACATGGTTAGTCATAAAATCCTACATAAACTTGTAGATCGCTGAATATGATATGTTTGATTCCTTGCAATAGTTTTGCAATATAAAGATGGTGATATTAGAGTAATGCTAGTGGGTGGTTGTGGATTGTAGAGACACTTGTGTTGAGGTTTGCAAGTCCCGTAGCATGCACGTATGGTAACCGTTGTGTGACAAATTTGAAGCATGGGGTGTTTCTTTGATTGTCTTCCTTATGAGTGGCGATCGGGGACGAGCGATGGTTTTTTCCTACCAATCTATCCCCCTAGGGGCATGCGTAGTAGTACTTTGCTTCTAGGGCTAATAAACTTTTGCAATAAGTATATGAGTTCTTTATGACTAATGTGAGTCCATGGATTATACGCACTCTCACCCTTCCATCATTGCTAGCCACTTCGGTACCGTGCATTGCCCTTTCTCACCTCGAGAGTTGGTGCTAACTTCACCGGTGCATCCAAACCCCGTGATACGATACGCTCTGTCACACATAAGCCTCATTATATCTTCCTCAAAACAGCCACCATACCTACCTATCATGGCATTTCCATAGCCATTCCGAGATATATTGCCATGCAACTTCCATCGTCATCATATGCATGACTTGAGCATTCATTCTCATATTGCTTTACATGATCGTAAGATAGCTAGCATGATGTTTTCATGGCTTGTCCGTTTTGATGTCATTGCTATGCTAGATCATTGCACATCCCGGTACACTGCCGGAGGCATTCATATAGAGTCATATCTTTGTTCTAGATATTGAGTTGTAACATTGAGTTGTAAGTAAATAAAAGTGTGATGATCATCATTAGTAGAGCATTGCCCCAGTGAGGAAAGGATGATGGAGACCATGATTCCCCCACAAGTAGGAAAGGGACTCCGGATGAAGAAAAAAATATAATACAAAAAAAGGCCAAAAAACAAGAGAAGGCCAAAAAAAATGAGAGAAAAAGAGAGAAGGGGCAATGTTACTATCCTTTTACCACACTTGTGCTTCAAAGTAGCACCATGTTCTTCATAGAGAGAATATCCTATGCTTTCACTTTCATATACTAGTGGGAATTTTCATTATAGAACTTGGCTTGTATATTCCGATGATGGGCTTCCTGAAATGCCCGAGGTCTTCATGAGCAAGCAAGTTGGATGCAACCCACTTAGTTTCCAGTTTGAGCTTTCATACACTTATAGCTCTAGTGCATCCGTTGCATGGCAATCCCTACTCCTCACATTGACATCAATTGATGGGCATCTCCATAGCCCGTTGATTAGCCGCGTCGATGTGAGATTTTCGCCTTTTTTGTCTTCTCCATAACCTCCATCATTATATTCTATTCCACCTATAGTGCTATATCCATGGCTTGCGCTCATGTATTGAGTGAGGGTTGAAAAAGCTGAAGCGCGTTAAAAAGTATGAACCAATTGCTCGACTTGTCATCGCGGTTGTTCATGATGGGGGCATTTTGTGTGACGAAAATGAAGCATGGCCAAACTGTATGATTTTGTAGGGATAAGCTTGCTCTTGCCTTGTTGTTTTAAAATGACATGATTGCTTTATTGGTACGCTCGAAGTATTATTGTTTTTATGTCAAATGATAGACTATTGCTTTGAATCACTCGTGTCTTAATATTCATGCCATGATTATACATATGATCAAGATTATGCTAGGTAGCATTCCACATCAAAAATTATTTATTTTTATCATTTACCTAATCGAGGACGAGCAGGAATTAAGCTTGGGGATGCTGATACGTATCCGTTGTATCTATAATTTTTTATTGTTCAACGCCAATATTATTCAACTTTTATATACTTTTGGCAACATTTTATACTATTTTTTGGGACTAACATATTGATCCAGTGCCCAGTGCCAGTTCCTGTCTGTTGCATGTTTTTTGTTTCGCAGAAACCCAATATCAAACGGAGTCCAAACGGGATAAAAACGGACGGAGATTTTTTTGGAATATTTATGATCTTCTGGAAGTAAAATCAACGCGAAACAGTGTCCGAGGTGGTCACGAGGTAGGGGGGCGCGCCCTACCCCCCCAGGCGCGCCCTTGACCCTCGTGGTCCACCCGTAAGGCGGTTGATGCTCTTTTTTGACGCAAGAAAGATAATTTTATGAGAAAGATCTGGGCGAAGGATTCACCCCAATCGGAGTTACGGATCTCCAGATATAAAGGAAACGGTGAAGGGGTAGAATCTGAGAACGCAGAAACAGAGAGATAGATCCAATCTCGGAGGGGCTCTTGCCCCTCCCACGCCATGGGAGCCAAGGACCAGAGGGGAAACCCTTCTCCCATCTAGGGAGAAGGTCAAGGAATAAGAATAAGAAGGGGGGCTCTCTCCCCCTTGCTTCCAGTGGCGCCGGAACGCCGCCGGAGGCCATCATCATCACCGCGATCTTCACCAACACCACTGTCATCTTCACCAACATCTCCATAACATTCCCCCTTCTATATCCAGTGGTCCACTCTCCCGCAACCCGCTGTACCCTCTACTTGAACATGGTGCTTTATGCTTCATATTATTTTCCAATGATGTGTTGCCATCCTATGATGTCTGAGTAGATTTTCGTTGTCCTATTGGTGATTGATGAATTGCTATGATTGGTTTGAGTTGCATGTTTTATTATTGGGTCTGTCCTATTGTGCCCTCCGTGTCGCGCAAGCGTGAGGGATTCCTGTTGTAGGGTTTGCAATATTTTTATGATTTGCTTATGGTGGGTGGCTGGAGTGACAGAAGCACAGACCTGAGTAAGTAGGTTGTTTACGTATGGGATAAAGGGGACTTGATGCTTTAATGCTATGGTTGGGTTTTACCTTAATGAATCTTTAGTAGTTGCGGATGCTTGCTCGAGTTCCAATCATAAGTGCATATGATCCAAGTAGAGAAAGTATGTTAGCTTATGCCTCTCCCTCAAATAGAATTGCAATAGCGATTACCGGTCTAGTAACATAGTCAATTGCTTAGGGACAAATCCACAACTCCTACCACCACTTTTCCACACTCGCTATATTTACTTTATTGCTTCTTTATCTAAACAGCCCCTACTTTTTATTTACGTGTTCTTTATTATCTTGCAAACTTATCCTATCACACCTACAAAGTACTTCCAGTTTCATACTTGTTCTAGGTAAAGTAAACATTAAGCGTGCGTAGAGTTGTATCGGTGGTCGATAGAACTTTAGGGAATATTTGTTCTACCATTAGCTCCTCGTTGGGTTCGACACTCTTACTTATCAAAAACTGTTGCGATCCCCTATACTTGTGGGTTATCAGTTATTCAGGTGTGATTGAATTGACAACTCAACTGCTAATACTCAAGAATATTCTTTGGCTCCCCTTGTGTCGAATCAATAAATTTGGGTCGAATACTTTACCCTCGAAAGCTATTGCGATCCCCTACACTTGTGGGTTATCAAAGGGCTGAAGCTTGTTCTTGTTGGCAGACTCGGTATTGGCATGAGGACGAACACCTTGGGGTGTGGCGAGCCCCTCATCCGAAACACCAAGCAAAGTCATGAACACCTTCCAGGTAGCCGTCGGCCGCCGACCATTGGTCATCCAAGTCATCGTCCTGTCCTCATTAGGATGAAAGTACACCGAGGTGAAGAACTGAGCCACAATCTCTGGATCATAGTCTTTGTGAAAAGAGATGATATGCCCAATGCCAAACTGCTCCACTAGATCCAGAGCCTCACCAAAGTATGCCCGGTGCTTTTCTTCCCTCATATGATGCATGTCGATCCAATGCACATCCACATAGATATTCCGCTTGGCCTTGATCACATCCAAATAAATGAGATTCTGCTGCTTGGTCTCGAACAACTCATTCCCTCGAAGGTTAGCATGAGCATTCACATAGGGATTGATCTTCCTTTGAGAGACGAACTCATCAAGCGGCATCTCATCCATACTCATGGCGAGTTCCTTGTCCTTGATGGCGGTGGTCTTGGTCCTGCGTTGGGGGGCACTGGAGCCCTCAGGAGCTTCATCTTGATTGCGCAGGCGCTTGGAGCCCGTGTCACGGCTTGGATTGGAACGGCGAGCATGAGCACCTGAGCCACACACCACAAAACAAACACGCAAGAAACACGAGAAGGATCAGTGCAAAGAACACAGCAAAACAGTGAAACAAGTAGAATTCGCACATAATAGTTGCCACATGATAGATTTGACAGCAACTGTAGCACCGCTTGGTCACGCGGAACTAAAAAATTAGTGCCGCTTCAAATTACGGAGTACCGCGCGCGCGGTAGTACCGCGCTGGAGGTACGGTAGTACCGCGCCAGAGGTGCGGTAGTACCGCGCGTTTTCAGATCTGAAACAGCAGTTGAATCTGGGAACTACCGTGACGACAATGTTGTACTACGGCCAATCAAATCTACCACGGGACAACATATTATGTATAAACTCTACGCATTACTACTCTCCTCCGACCTACTCTTACAAAGATTTAGCCTAAAATCTCAAGAACAACTAGCATCTCCCCAAAAACCTAGAAGCAAAAGAACAAACCAAAAAGAGAGGGATTTGGGGAAAGACCTTGGTCCATGGCAAGAGGAAGTGGTGGGGAACGATCCCATCGGTCGGAATCCGAGGAGATCAGCCGGAGAGGGAGATCCGGCGAGGGTCTCCGGTGCCGTTCGTGGGCAGGAGAGAGAGAGGCGGCGTGGGGAGAAGGAGTGAATGGGTATGGGGGAGTTGGAACTCCCCCTGGCCGCTCTTAACCCCCACGCGCTCGCTACGCCATGGTAGTACCGCGACTCATTGTGGTAGTACCGCCAGGGCAGAAGTACCGCGTCGTGGGCGGTAGTACTGCTCCACCAGTGGCAGTAAAAAAATTAGTGCCGTGCTGGTTGCGGTAGTACCGTGTCCTGCGGTAGTACCGTGGCGGACCACGGTAGTACCGTGAACCCAAGAAAATGCAGTTTCAAGCACGGGAGAAAAACAACTTTGCACGGAACCTTCAAGAGAACACACACACCAACGAGCTAACAAGCAAAACACCACAACCAAACAAGAGGCGACAAAGACCAAAACGAGACACAACCTCTCCAAGGAGGGGGCGGTGGCCGGAGCCACCTATGTTTGAGTTCATTGGTATGGTACCGCGAAGAATTATCCTTGGGCCCATGACAAAAACTCGTCTTTGAAGCACATGTACCATCAAAAATGGCCAATGTGAAAGAGTTGATCAATTTATGCATAATGGGGGGGAGGAAGAGTTCATTGAGAGAACAGCACTCCCCCTATGTCCATGCCTGCACCTAAAGTAGACAACAAGTTGAGTGTGGTGGGATGTGCAAGGGTTCAAGTCACACTGCTCGAATCAATGATATTTAGCTCATGCCTTAACTCGCGAAATCTTGCTTCATCCAAGGGCTTCGTGAAAATATATGCATGGTTATCTTGAGTGTTGACATACTTGAGCTTGATCTCCCCTCGCCTAATATGATCCCGAATGAAGTGATACCGAATCTCAATATGCTTCGTCTTGAAGTGTTGCACCGGGTTGAGAGAAATCTTGATGGCACTTTCATTGTCACACCAAAGAGGCACTTTGTCACAAATGACACCGTAATCCTTTAAAGTTTTCCACATCCATAGGAGTTGTGCACAACAACTACCGGCCACCACATATTCCGCTTTGGTGGATGAGAGAGACACACAACTTTGCTTCTTGGAAGACCAACTTACCAAAGAGCAACCTAGAAATTGGCACCCTCCAGAAGTGGACTTCCTATCCACTTTGTCTCCCGCCCAATCGGAATCCGAAAATCCTTCAAGCTTGACGTTTGCTCCTGTAGGGTACCATAAGCCAAAGTTTGGGGTATGAGCCAAATATCGAAAGATTCGCTTGACCACCACATAGTGACTTTCCTTCGATGCGGATTCAAACCGTGCACAAATTCCCACACTCAACATGATATCCAGTCTAGATGCACAAACTTAAAGCAAAGAGCCAATCATGGAGCGATATACCTTTTGATCCACCGCTTTACCATTGGGATCAATGTCAAGTTGGCACTTGGTAGGCATTGGAGTAGAAGCCGGCTTGACATCACTTAGCTTGAAACTTTTACACATGTCTTGAGTGTATTTGGCTTGGTTGATGAAGGTACCTTCTCTTCTTTGCTTGATATCGAAACCAAGGAAGAACTTCAACTCTCCCATCGAAGACATCTTGAACTTAGAGGTCATGAGAGTGGCAAATTCCTCATTGAAAACTTTGTTAGGGGAACCAAAGATAATATCATCAACATATAGTTGGCATACAAACAACTCCCCTTTGACCTTCTTAGTAAAAAGAGTGGGATCGATTTGCCCAACCTCAAATCCACGATCTTGTAACAACTCGGTAAGGTGGTCATACCACACACGTGGGGCTTGTTTAAGGCCATAGAGTGCCTTATCGAGTTGATACACATGATCCGAGAAGTAGGGATCCTCGAACCCGGGGGTTGCTTGACATAAACCAAATCATTAATAGGACCATTAAGAAAATCACTCTTCACATCCATTTGTTGTAACTTAAAGTTGTGATGGGAAGCATAAGCAATCAACAAATGAATGAATTCAAGGCAAGCAACGGGAGCAAAGGTTTCACCGTAGTCGATACCCTCGACTTGGGAGTAGCCTTGTGCTACCAATCATGCCTTGTTGCGAATGATGTTGCCATGAGCATCTTGCTTGTTCTTGAATATCCACTTGGTTCCAATGACGTTGTGGTTCCCCGATGGCCTTGGCACCAATCTCCACACCTTATTGTACTCGAAGTTGTTGAGTTCTTCATGCATGGCATTGAGCCAATCCGGATCTTCGAGTGCCTCATAGACCTTTTGGGGTTCAACACAAGAGACAAACGCGTGATGTTCACAATAGTTCGCTAATTGTCTACGAGTGCTTACTCCCTTTCTTAGGCTTCCAACCACATTCTCCATGAGATGACCTTTGGTGGTGAGCTTGGAAGCAATCTTCGCGGCACGACGCTCTAATTCCTCCTCGGATGTGGAAGGAGGAGGGTTAACTTGATTATCTTGAGCACCGTCTTGAGCTTGTTCTAGATCTTGAGCTTGCTCTTGATCTTGAACTTGCTCGAGGGGGAGAACTTGGCCTTGGGCATTGAGGGAGTCCTGGACTAGGGGGTGTCCGGATAGCCGAACTATCATCATCGGGCGGACTCCAAGACTATGAAGATACAAGATTGAAGACTTCGTCCCGTGTCCGGATGGGACTTTCCTTGGTGTGGAAGGCAAGCTTGGCAATACGGATATGTAGATCTCCTACCATTGTAACCGACTCTGTGTAACCCTAGCCCTCTCCGGTGTCTATATAAACCAGAGGGTTTTAGTCCATAGGACACAACAAACGAACAACAATCATACCATAGGCTAGCTTCTAGGGTTTAGCCTCCTTGATCTCGTGGTAGATCCACTCTTGTACTACCCATATCATCAATATCAATCAAGCAGGAGTAGGGTTTTACCTCCATCGAGAGGGCCCGAACCTGGGTAAAAACATCGTGTCCCTTGTCTCCTGTTACCATCCGCCTAGACGCACAGTTCGGGACCCCCTATCCGAGATCCGCCGGTTTTGACACCGACATTGGTGCTTTCATTGAGAGTTCCTCTGTGTTGTCACCGATAGGCTTTGTGGCTCCTTCGATCATCAAGAACAACACGGTCCAGGGTGAGACTTTCCTCCCCGGACAGATCTTCATATTCGGTGGCTTTGCACTGCGGCCCAATTTGCTTGGCCATCTGGAGCAGATTGAAAGCTACGCCCCTGGCCATCAGGTCACATTTGGAAGTCCGAACTTCACGGCTGACATCCGCGGAGACTTGATCTTCGATGGATTCGAGCCACAGCCGAGCGCGCCGCACTGTCACGATGGGCATGACTTAGCTCTGCTGCCGGACAGTGCCCTGGAGGCCGCACACGAGTCCACTCTGATCCTCAATTCGGAGCCGGCTGCGCAGATCGAGGACGGGTGGCTAGACACCGCCTCGGGGGCTGCTACATCTACGGCGATGGAGCCAAATACCGACCTTGTCCCTTGTGAGGCTCGTGACTCCGAGGTGCCGGACTCCTCGCCGGACTCCGAACCTCCCGCGCCCCCTCCAATCGAATCCGATTGGGCGCCGATCATGGAGTTCACCGCTGCGGACATCTTTCAACACTCACCTTTTGGCGACATCCTGAATTCGCTAAAGTATCTCTCGCTATCAGGAGAGCCCTGGCCGGACTGCGGTCAGGACAGTTGGGATGCGGACGACGAAGAAATTCAAACCCCACCCACCACCCACTTAGTAGCCACTGTCGACGATCTAACCGACATGCTAGACTTCGACTCCGAAGACATCGACGGTATGGACGACGATGCCAGAGACGACCAAGAACCAGCACCTACTGGGCACTGGAAAGCCACCTCGTCATATGACATATACATGGTGGATATCCCAAAGGATGGGAACGGCGAAGGAACGGCGGAGGAAGACCCCTCCAAGAAACAGCCCAAGCGCCGGCGTCAGCGGCGCCGCTCTAAATCCCGCCACAGCAGGAATGGAGATTCCAGCACCAGAGATAATTACACCCCATAGAGTGCCGAAGACAACCCCCTCCGCAAGATTCAGCACAGGAGGACGGAGAAGCCAGCCCTCATGAGAGAGCGGCAGACGATGATGTAGAGGATGATAATTACATGCCTCCCCCCGGAGACGAGGCAAGCCTCGGCGACAACGAATTCGTCGTGCCTGAGGATCCCGTCGAACAAGAGCGTTTTAAACGCAGGCTTATGGCCACGGCGAACAGCCTCAAGAAAAAGCAGCAACAGCTTAAAGCTGATCAAGACCTGCTAGCCGATAGATGGACTGAAGTCCTTGCGGCCGAAGAGCATGAACTCGAACGCCCCTCCAAAAGCTACCCCAAACGCAAGTTGCTCCCCCGATTAGAGGAGGAGGCATATAAACCTACATCACCAGCGCACAATACGGCTGACCGACCACCTCGTCGCTGCGACAGAGAGGCCTCTAGGCCCTCCACCAGAACCGTACCCCGGCACCGCTCAAAAAGTACGAAGCCACGGGGGAATGCGCCGGACTTGCGAGACATATTGGAGGATAAGGCAAGGCAATCAAGATGGACCTACGGATCGCGTGGGCGCCCCACGATGCGCGATGACGACCGTCGCGCCGGATACAGCAACTCCGGCCGGGCCGAAGATAGTAGACAAAGCTCGCTTGAGCTACGTCATGATATAGCCCAATATAGAGGCGCCGCACACCCACTATGCTTCACAGATGAAGTAATGGATCATCAAATCCCCGAAGGATTTAAACCCGTGAATATTGAATCCTACGATGGCACAACAGACCCCGCGGTTTGGATCGAAGACTATCTCCTTCATATCCACATGGCCCGCGGCGATGATCTTCACGCCATCAAATACCTCCCACTCAAGCTTAAAGGACCAGCTCGACATTGGCTTAACAGCTTGCCAGCAGAATCAATTGGGTGTTGGGAGGACCTGGAAGCCGCATTCCTCGACAACTTCCAGGGCACATATGTGCGACCACCAGACGCCGATGACCTAAGCCACATAATTCAGCAGCCAGACGAATCGGCTAGACAATTCTGGACACGGTTCTTAACAAAGAAAAATCAAATCGTCGATTGTCCGGATGCAGAGGCCCTCGCAGCCTTCAAACATAACATCCACGACGAGTGGCTTGCCCGGCACCTAGGACAGGAAAAGCCGAAATCCATGGCAGCCCTCACATCACTCATGACCCGCTTCTGCACGGGAGAGGACAGCTGGCTAGCCCGCAGTAACAACCTCAGCAAAAATTCTGGCAGTCTGGATAACAAGGACTGCAATGGCAGGTCGTGTCGCAGCAAAAACAAATGCCGCGTTAACGGCGATAACACTGAGGATACGGCAGTCAACGCCGAATTCAAAGGCTCCAAACCCGGTCAGCGGAAAAAGCCATTCAAAAGAACTACTCCGGGTCCGTCCAATTTGGACCAAATACTCGACCGCTCGTGCCAGATACACGACACCCCTGAAAAGCCAGCTAATCACACCAATAGGGATTGTTGGGTATTCAAGCAGGCAGGCAAGTTGATTGCCGAAAACAATGACAAGGGGCTGCATAGCGGTGACGAGGAAGAGACCCGACCGCCGAACAATAGAGGATAGAAAGGTTTCCCCCCACAAGTGCGGACGGTAAACATGATATACGCAACCCACATACCCAAGAGGGAGCGGAAGCGTGCACTCAGGGACGTATATGCGATGGAGCCAGTCGCCCCGAAGTTCAACCCATGGTCCTCCTGCCCGATCACTTTTGATCGAAGGTACCACCCCACCAGTATCCGCCATGGCGGATTCGCCGCATTGGTTTTAGACCCAATCGTCGATGGATTTCACCTCACCAGAGTCCTGATGGACGGCGGCAGCAGCCTGAACCTGCTTTATCAGGATACAGTGCGGAAGATGGGCATAGACCCCTCAAGGATTAAACCCACAAAGACGACCTTCAAAGGCGTCATACCGGGTGTAGAGGCCAATTGTACAGGCTCAGTCACACTGGAAGTGGTCTTCGGATCCCCGGATAACTTCCGAAGCGAGGAGTTAATCTTCGACATAGTCCCGTTCCGCAGCGGCTATCATGCTCTGCTCGGACGGACCGCGTTTGCAAAGTTCAACGCGGTGCCGCATTACGCATACCTCAAGCTCAAGATGCCAGGCCCTCGAGGAGTCATCACGGTCAACGGAAACACTGAACGCTCCCTCCGAACGGAGAAACACACAGCGGCTCTCGCAGCAGAAGTACAAAGCAGCCTCTTAAGGCAATTTTCGAGTCCGGCCGTTAAACGACCGGACACGGCCAAACGCGCCCGGAGTAACCTACAACAAGACCACCTGGCACGTTCCGAGCACGCGTAGCAATGCGGCCCCAACCCCAGCCCTTGCAAAATTGCAAGACTGGTCCTTCGCATACATCACTATGCTCTGGAGATACCATGGGCATAGGGGGAGGGGCACGACCACGACAGGCCCAGAGCATGGTTTAACCACACCAGGGGCTCCCAAGTGTGTCATTCTTTTTTCCTTTTTCTTTATTTTCTACAGGACTCCGTTCACCAGAGGCCCTGTCCGGCAGTAGAACTGCCGAACTCACGATGCAACATCCAAGGAAGGAGAAAGGCTACGACGAATACTCAGGTGGTCTCCATTATGAGCATTATACCTGTTTTATACACCATTCCGCAGCCTACCCCTGGAGGGGGACATGCTAATAGTTTCACCCCTAGCTTATCGCACTATTTGTATCGTTCTGCATTCAAGACATCACTTTTTGAATAAACAATACATCGCTTTTTGCTTATAATTGCATTTCCTTCTTATACATATGTTCATTTATGACATGTTGCATCCGTACACTTTGGTACGGCTAAATACACCAGGGGCTTAAGTTCCCCACATTATGGTGTGATAAGTCCGAACACTTTCACAAGTGCGGCACCCCGAACTTATAGCATTATATGCATCGGCTCCGAATCATGTCTTGGGTCAATAGTTGGGTTTGCCCGGCTCCCATGTTTTGGTACCTTATGTTCCGTTGTATAGGCTAAGGTAGCACTGGGAGAACCACTGCGATTGCGCCCCAGTTGAGCTGGGCGAGCGCCTCAGTGGAGAAAGCTAAAACTGACCGTCATGATAAGGTGAGAGCTGGTCGCTGTTCGAGAGGTTTTTTCGAGTCCCTAAAGACTTATGCCGCTTAGAGCGAGGAACCGGCTTTGTCCGGCCCAGGTGTGGATAGCGCCCCGAACTCGGTCTTCCGAACACTAGGGGCTTCACCGAAATTTAAAATTATAGAATTCTATGGCTAAGTGAGAGTGCTCAAGCATTATAAGTCCGGTTGCCTCGTTTGTTGTGTTGAGCGCCTCCCTAGATGGACCAAAAAATGGAGCAAGAGCGCTCAAGTTTCTCCCGAACACCCCAGCACTCTTGGCATGGGGGCTGAAGCCGACCACTTGCCATCCCTCAGATTTCATAAACGGCAACACAGAAGGTAATATTTTAAATCAACAAGCGTTGCTTAGCGCATATGAACATAGTTTTCAGCACACAGGATAACAAAATGCGAGTCTACTCAAATATTACATCTTTGGAGCACTCACCCGCAATCATGCGGGCACCCTTCAGGACACTCTTATAATACATTTCGGGCGTGCGATACTCCTTGCCCGTCGGTGGCGCGTCTGTCACAAGCTTCTCAGCGTCCATCCTGCCCCAGTGCACCTTTGCACGGGCAAGGGCCCGACGGGCACCTTCAATGCAGGCGGAGTGCTTGACGACTTCAACCCAGGGACACGCATCCACCAGCCGCCCCACCAGGCCGAAGTAGCTCCCAGGCATGGCCTCCTTGGGCCACAGCCGAACTATGAAGCCCTTCATGTCCTGTTCGGCCACCTTGTGGAGCTCGACCAGCTGCTTCAGCTGGTCGCTAAGGGGCACCGGATGTCCGGCCTCAGCATACTGAGACCAGAAGACCTTCTCCGTCGAGCTCCCCTCCTCGGCCCGGTAGAATGCGGCAGCATCGGACACGCTCCGGGGCAGATCTGCGAGCGCTCCTGGAGAGCTCCGAATTCGGGTAAGTAATAGGTAATTCACATTCACATGCTTGCTTTGCTTGAAAAATGCCTTACCCGTCATTATCTTCTTCAACGCCTCGATTTCCTGAAGGGCCTTGTGGGCTTCGGCCTTAGCGGCTTTGGCACTCTCAAGAGCCGATGCAAGCTCGGACTCTCGAGTCTTTGAGTCGCGCTCCAAACTCTCATGTTTTTCCACAAGAGCCTGGAGCTCTTGCTGCACCTCCGCCACCCGCGCCTCCTGCTTCTCTCGCTCGGCTCGTTCCGCGGACGCATTGTGTTTAGCCGCGGACACCACCTCCTTCAGGGTCGCCAGCTCGTTCGTGGCCCCTGTAGTACCCACGTTATTTTTGTTATTTTCTCTTGCAACCAAATCCTTTTATATAAGGTACAACTTTAATAAGGTGTTACTCACCTTCCTTGTCCTCGAGCTGCTTCTTGGCACGGCCGAGCTCGCTCTCGGACCGCTCGAGGCTTTGCTTCAAAGCATTGACCTCCGCAGTCAATGCGGCAGAGGTCAGCAGTGCAGCCTGCAATCCCATATTGACATATTTTTTTTAGACTCCTGCGTATATCTTTTTAGATCCTCAGTCCGGCTTTTCTTTCTGAACACCGAACCGAGCATCAGGGGCTACTGTCTATGCGGTATTATATTACACATCTTAAAATTCTTACCTCAAAGCTTGTTAGAAGGCTACTGTAGGCTTCGGTCGGCCCGCTCTTGGCGAGCTGAACCTTCTGAATCACCGCACTCATGACAGTGTGGTGTTCTTCTTCGATGGAAGCGCCGTCGAGCGCCTCCAGCAAGTAATCCGGCGCCTCCGGTTGGACGGAGGCCGCCGGCGTCACAGTCTTGCCCTTCTTACGAAGGGGCCACTCGCCGAACTCCGGAACCACTGCAGGTTCCGGTGCGGAGTCCGGTGCAAATTCCGAGAGGTTGCCCTGCGGCACCTCCGGGGCCTCCTCCTCCTGGCGGGTCCCTTCCTGGGATCCCACCTCGATGTCGTCAGCGTCACGAGGGGTGGAGGCGGTCGGAAGAGAATCCATATCCGACGTGCCCAAGGACCCGCTCGATGAAGCGGGAAGATCGTCCTTGGCTGGACTACAGGTTGTATGCGGCATTAGAAAGACACCGCGTGGCAAAAAGAAAAATTATAAATCATCCAGGAGTCCGGATACTTACGATCTTGCCAGGGGCTTGGCCCTTGAGGGCCACTCCTCGTCGCCGTAGCCGACGCTGGCAGAGCAGTCTGGGGGAAGGGTACTTCCCTTCTTGGACCCTTCGGCCTCCCTCGTTGGGGAGGCCTTCCTCTTTTTCTCTTCCCCCGCTGGGGGAGAGGCCTCTTTCTTCTCCTCCTCGTCCTTGTGGGAGGAGTCCGCCTCGGAGTCATCGAACAATGAGTCCGATACCACCTGACGCCGGGAAGTCCTTCGGGTTCCCGTGGCCTTCTTCTTGGCTTTCTTCTCCGGCACCACGTAAAGTGCCGGGACCAGCAGCCCCGTCAAACGGGTGTCCGCTGGGTCTTCTGGAAGGGGAGCCGGACAGTTAACCTGTCTGGACGTCTTCCGCCAGTCCTGTTAAAGGTATTGGGAGCTTAGATCCCGCATAGAGTCAAACTATGAAAAGCAAGTGTCCCATAAAGGATAACATAGCTTACCTCGCCAGCCGGACGCTGCGTGCTGAATCCGCGATCTTCGGTAGCGGATGCGGGAGCTTCGGCACCCTTGAACAGCACCCTCCAGGCAGCTTCGTACGTAGTGTCGAAGAACCTTCTCAAAGTCCGGTGCTGTGCCGGATCAAACTCCCACAAATTGAAGTCCCGTTGCTGGCAGGGAGAATCCGGCGGACGAGCATGACCTGGATCACGTTGACAAGCTTGAGCTTCTTGTTCACCAGAGTCTGGAGACAGGACTGGAGTCCGGTCAGCTCTTCCGAACTACCCCATAGCAAGCCCTTCTCTTTCCAGGAGGTGAGCTGCATGGGGATGCCAGATCTGAATTCGGGGGCCGCTGCCCATTTTGGGTCACGCGGCTCGGTGATGTAGAACCACCCCGATTGCCACCCTTTAACGGATTCCACAAAGGCACCCTCGAGACAAGTGACGTTGGGCATTTTGCCCACCATGGCGCCTCTGCACTCCGCTTGGCTGCCCTTCACAACCTTCGGCTTGACATTGAAGGTCTTTAGCCATAAGCCGAAGTGGGGCTGGATGCAGAGGAAAGCCTCACACATGGCGATAAACGCCGAGATATTGAGGATGAAATTCGGGGCTAGATCATGGAAATCCAGGCCGTAGTAGAACATGAGCCCCCGGACAAAGGGGTGGAGTGGGAAGCCCAGTCCGCGGAGGAAGTGGGGAAGGAATACAACCCTCTCATGGGGTCTGGGGGTGGGGATGAGCTGCCCCTCGTCGGGGAGCCAATGCACGATGTTGCTGAACAGATATCCGGCACTGTGCAGCTTCTCAATGTGCCCCTCCATAACAGAGGAGGCCATCCAATTGCCTCCCACTCCGGACATGGCTGGAGAAGGTCGAGGTGAGATGTGCGGACTTGGGCGCTGGAGCTCGAGTGCGCGGATATGGATAAGCAAAGGAGGAAGAAGGCGTAGGTAAAAGAGGTGGATCCTTATCCCCTTATATATGGGCGGACGAAAACTATGCGTCCCCACCGGCCTGGTAAAACTTGCTTATCTCCCAAGCGCCACAATCAATGGCGCGGTTGGGTTACCCACGTCCGTATTGATGGGAATCCCGGAATAAGGGGAACATGACCTCTGCTTCGACAAGACATGCCAAGGAAACCGCTTCGCTAAACGCGCTGAGGTGGTATAATAAAAACGATTCGAGTAAAGGCTTGGTAGTGGTGTGACGTCATGCCACAAAATACGTCAGCAGATTGAAACTTGTGTAAATATTATTCTCTCTACGGTGGTATGTGGAATTTATTTTACAGAGCTGGACACTATCCTGGTGTTCACAATCTTCTATGAATTATTCGGAGGAGGAACCCGCCTTGCAATGCCGAAGACAATATGCGCGCCAGACTCGTCGCCATTGAAGCCTGGTTCAGGGGCTACTGAGGGAGTCCTGGACTAGGGGGTGTCCGGATAGCCAAACTATCATCATCGGCCGGACTCCAAGACTATGAAGATACAAGATTGAAGAATTCGTCCCGTGTCCGGATGGGACTTTCATTGGCGTGGAAGGCAAGCTTGGCAATACGGATATGTGGATCTCCTACCACTGTAACCGACTCTATGTAACCCTAGCCCTCTCCGGTGTCTATATAAACCAGAGGGTTTTAGTCCGTAGGACACAACAAACGAACAACAATCATACCATAGGCTAGCTTCTAGGGTTTAGCCTCCTTGATCTCGTGGTAGATCCACTCTTGTACTACCCATATCATCAATATCAATCAAGCAGGAGTAGGGTTTTACCTCCATTGAGAGGGCCCGAACCTGGGTAAAAACATCGTGTCCCTTGTCTCCTGTTACCATCCGCCTAGACGCACAGTTCGGGACCCCCTACCCGAGATCCACCGGTTTTGACACCGACAGGCATCATTTGGTGGTTCACCACCAACTTGAGGTTGATCTTGCCCTTGGTCTTGTTCACGAGGTTGAGGGCCTTCACTTTGTTCTTCAGAAGCGTGTGGGTCTTGGGTTGGTGATGGCTCCACTTGAGTGGAGCATTGTCCTTCTCCTTCAGCCACAAGGGGTTCCTCAATGGGTAGGATATGACCCACACCCATTCTTCTTATGGCTTGGGGAGGAATTTCATCACCTACATCACAAGTACTACTTTGCTCCACTTGGGATCTGCTATTTTCGTCAAACTCCACATTACACGTCTCCTCAATGAGTGTGGTGGACTTGTTGAGGACACGGTAAGCATGAGAGTTTGTAGCATAACCAACAAATATGCCCTCATAAGCTCTAGCCTCAAATTAGACAAACAAACAACTTTCTTGAGAATGAAACACTTACACCCGAACACCCGGAAGTACTTGAGGTTGGGCTTGTTACCGGTAAGTATTTCATAAGGAGTCTTGTTCAAGCCTTTGCGGAGATAGAGCCGATTGGATGCATGACATGGTGTGTTGATGGCTTCGGCCCAAAAGTTGTATGGAGACTTGAACTCCGCCATCATGGTCCTTGCCGCATCCATCAACGTCCGGTTCTTCCTCTCCGCGACACCATTTTGTTGAGGGGTATATGGTGCAGCATATTGATGCTTGATCCCCTCATCACTAAGAATCTCATCCAAGGTGTAGTTCTTGAACTCGATGCCGTTGTCACTTCTTATTGTCAAGATCTTTGCATCATGTTGACGTTGAGCTTCATTTGCAAAGTTGATGACGGTTTGTTGAGTCTCAGTCTTCCTCTTGAAGAAAAATACCCAAGTGTACCTTGAATAATCATCCACAATCACCAAGCAATACTTTCTACCTCCAAGACTATCAAAGGATGGAGGCCCAAAAAGATCCATGTGAAGGATCTCCAAGGGTCTCTTCGAGTAGATGATAGTCGTGGGAGGGTGAGCGTTTTCATGAAGCTTTCCTTCGATACAAGCATTGCAAGCACGATCGTTGGCAAAACTAACATTTTTTAGTCCACGGACAGGGTCCCCCTTGAGAAGACTTTGCAAAGATCTCATATTTACGTGGGCTAAACGGCGATGCCAAATCCATCCCACATCAACTTTAGCCATTAGGCATGTCGCGGTCTTAGTGGGTTGCTCCGAAAAGTTAATCACATAAAGACCGTTCTCGACATGCCCAACAAAGGCTACTTTAAGAGTCTTGCTCCACAAGAGGGCCACTGTATCAATATCAAAGAAAGTGGCAAATCCCATGAGTGCAAGTTGACAAACAGAAGTAAGATTGAATGCAAGGGACTCAACAAGCATGACTTTCTAGATCGTTAGATCATGAGAAATGACAACCTTGCCAAGACCTAATACCTTAGAAGACGAGGCATCACCCCACTCGACATTGGTGGGCATAGAAGGAATCTTGTGCACGTCCACCACCAAGTCCTTGCTTCCAGTCATATGATTCGTTTCTCCACTATCGAGCAACCATGAACCCCCACCGGAAGCAAACACCTACACGAGATCAATGCTTGGTTTTAGGTACCCATTTTTTAATGGGTCCTTTGATGTTAGTAACAAGGGTCTTAGGAACCCAAATAGACCATTCAATGTACTCATGAGGAGAACCAACAAATTTAGCATAAACATGCCCATCACTAGCATGACACAACACATAAGAAGGGTTAAAGTCACCGGCTTTGTTGGAGGAGGTGGTTTTGCCCTTTTTGACTTCAACACCCTTCACATTTTTCTTCTTCTCCTTAGGAGCACCTTCTCCCTCTTTCACAAAAGTTTGTTTGAGAGGAGGAGGTCATTTGGTCTTGTCGTTCTTCTTCTTGTTCTTGGACTTGGGTGAGAACCCAATTCCCCCCTTGGCCACAACTTCCTTTTGATTGCTCAAAAGGTTGTTGAGGTTCTTCTCACCTTGAATGCATGTCACAAGGCCTTTCTCAAGTTGATCCTACAACTTGGCATTCTCCTCCACCAGATGCACATGCTCACAACACGGGTTAGTGGCATATGCATTATCAATTAATACCATATGAGGAAAGGTGGCCTTTTCCTTGGTTAGCTTAACTTGGAGTTGAGCATGAGACTCCTTGAGGTTAGCATGAGCACCCTTCAAGACCTTGTCGGCCTTGTCAAGTACATCCTCCTTGAGTCTAGCATGATCAACCCCAAGTTTAGCCTTCTCGGAAGTTAGCACATGAGACACAACAAGTGCATGATCAAGATCTTTCTTTAACTTAGCATGGTCATCATTGTGTGACTCCTCAAGAGCCAAACGATGCCCACGCTCTTCCTCAAGAGCATTAGAGAGATCCGATATCTCATCGGCATAGTCACAACTATGACCTTCCATCTTAGAGATGGTTTGTTCGTGAGCCTCGATCATGTCATTGGCTTCACCAAGTTGTTCCAAGAGTGCAACAAAGTGCTTCTTCGATTTGCCCTTGAGCTTACTCATAAATGACTCAAATTCATTCACATCCTCATTAGACCCCTCATGTTCATCAATGAAACCCGTCAAAGAGGGATTAGTAATGATGGTGGTTTTGATGTTGGGGGTTACCTTGTTAGAGGCTTTGTCCATGAGGCACTTGGCGGTGATGTTCTCGTTGGGTGAATCGAAGAGAGACATCCCGGGAGTTGTGGCAATGGCAACGGATGCCATGGCCATTGCTTCACTATCTTCATCATCATCGTCATCCTCACAGTATTCTTCTTGAACCACCAACCCACGAGTAGGAGTCTTTTTGGTGAAGTTGTTCTTGTTGGGGAAGGACTTGGCTTTGTCTTTTCGGATGAGCTTGCCACCATTGTCTTCCCACTTCTCGTAAGGACAATCCGCAACGAAATGGCTCACATTGCCACAGTTGTAACAAGTTCTTACTCGTTGCCTGCCCTTGAAGCCACTTGAGTTGGTCTTGTTGAAATTGGGCTTTGAGTTCTTCTTGCTCCAAAATTGCCTTGAAGCAAGAGCCATGTGCTCATGATAATCATATTTTGTATCTTCGGGGTTGCTCTCCTCATCTTCCTCTTCTTCCTCTTCTTCCACAATAACCTTGGCATTCAAGGCAAGGTTGGGATTCTTTGCCCTTTGAGAGTGGAGCACCGCATTGTCGGCATTCTTGTCCAAGATGCTCATTGCAACAAACTCATCCAACACTCACTTGAGGTCATGGAGTGGAAGTCTGGTCTTTGACGAATGACGGAGGACATGGCCTTGTTGTATGGCATCATGGCCTTGAGGAACTTGCGCTTGATCCAATTGTCATCCGTGTCCTTGCTCCCATGACCTTGGAGTGAGACCGTGAGTTTGCTTACTCTCCGAAAGAGATCACGAGGTTCTTCGTCTTCTTTCATTGCAAACTCATCGGCTTCATCTTGCACCACTTCATAGTTGGAGCGTTGAATGCTTGCACTTCCCCGATAGAGAGACACAATGCATTGCCATGCGTCTTTGGCCATGGCATGGGGTCGGAGACGAGGGAGATCTTCGGTAAGGATAGCATCTTGGATGATGAAGAGAGCATTCTCACTGAATTGATTATCCACTGCTTCTCTAGGGGTGAAGTTGCTTTGGTCATGTGGATATAAACCTTCTTCAATGATTCTCCAAAGATTAGTATTCACATGATTTAAATGATGCTTGAAGCGATACACCCAAGAATCAAAATCCTCATTTTTCACAATCTTAGGAGGAGGGCCGGCATGATTTAAATGAGTAGAGGGAATCGATCCTCCATAAGTCGGAGGTTCCACATGGGCAAAGATGCCGGTGCCATTTCTACCACTAGTAGAAGGACCCTTCTCACTATTAGCTTCCCCCTTGTCGGAGTTAGCATCCGTCACCTTGTTAGTGGGATCACGCACTTGCAACAGTGAGGTAGGTAGTTTGAGTCCTTCTAAGAATTTATTAAACATGCTTTCAACCTTGGTTGTCATGGAGGTTTTCAATGTGTCCAAGGCCACATTGAATTCCTCACGGGACACCGAGGTTTCCCCATCACCCGTAGACGAGATCGGATTCACACCGGAGTGCTCCTCCTCCCCACCGTCTACGGTCTCAACCATACTCTTCAGACGGCAAAGTCCTTAATAAAGAGACGAGGCTATGATACCAATTGAAAGGATCAATATAGTTGACTAGAGGGGGGTGGGGGTGAATAGGCAACAAACAATTTTTAGCTTTTCTTTAACAAATTAAACTTTGCATCAAAGTAGGTTGTCTAGATATGCCACTAGGTGAACAACCTATATGTTGCAACAACAACAAGCACACAAGCAAGCAAGGGATATAACACAAGTAAGCTCGCAAAATTAAAGGCGCGAGAAAACCAAGAGTGGAGCCGGTGGATATGAGGATGTGTTACCGAAGTTCCTTCCTTTTGAGGGGAAGTACATCTCCGTTAGAGCGGCGTGGAGGCACAATGCTCCCCAAGAAGCCACTAGGGCCACCGTATTCTCCTCACGCCCTCACACAATGCGAGATGCTGTGATTCCACTATTGGTGCCCTTGGAGCCGGCGACCGAACCTTTACAAACAAGGTTGGTGCAATCTCCACAACTTAGTTGGAGGCTCCCAACGACACCACGAAGCTTCACCACAATGGACTATGGCTCCGTGGTGACCTCAACCGTCTAGGGTGCTCAAACACCCAAGAGTAACAAGACCCGCTAGGGATTAGTGGGGGAATCAAATTTCTCTTGGTGGAAGTGTAGATCGGGGCCTTCTCAACCAATCCCGAGCAAATCAACTAGTTTGATTGGCTAGGGAGAGAGATCGGGCAAAAATGGAGGTTGGAACAACAATGGAGCTTGGGGATGGAAGAGGTAGTCAACTAGAGTGTAGGATCAAAAGTATGTCTAGAGGGGGGGGGGTGATTAGACTACTTGACCAAATAAAACTTATCCTTTTCCCAGTTTTAGTCTTTGGCAGATTTTAGCTATCTTAGCACAAGTCAAGCAATCTCAACACAATTCAAGCAAGCATGCAAACAGTATATGAGCAGCGGAAAGTAAAGCATGCAACTTGCAAGAATGTAAAGGGAAGGGTTTGGAGAATTCAAACGCAATTGGAGACACGGATGTTTTTGTCGTGGTTCCGATAGGTGGAGCTATCGTACATCCATGTTGATGGAGACTTCAACCCATGAATGGTAATGGTTGCGCGAGTCCATGAAGGGCTCCTCCCACGAAGGGTCCACGAAGAAGCAACCTTGTCTATCCCACCATGGCCGTCGCCCACGAAGGACTTGCCTCACTAGCGGTAGATCTTCATGAAGTAGGCGATCTCCTTGCCCTTACAAACTCCTTGGTTCAACTCCACAATCTTGTCGGAGGCTCCCAAGTGACACCTAGCCAATCTAGGAGACACCACTCTCCAAGAAGTAATAGATGGTGTGTTGATGATGAACTCCTTGCTCTTGTGCTTCAAATGATAGTCTCCCGAACACTCAACTCTCTCTCACAGGATTTGGATTTGGTGGAAAGAAGATTTGAGTGGAAAGCAACTTGGGGAAGGCTAGAGATCAAGATTCATATGGTAGGAATGGAATATCTTGGCCTCAACACAAGTGTAGGTGGTTCTCTCTGAGAAAATGCAAGTTGGAAGTGTAGGTTCGTTCTGATGGCTCTCTCCTCGAATGAAGAGGAGGTGGAGGGGTATATATAGCCTCCACACAAAATCTAACCGTTACACACAACTTGCCAAACTCGGTGGGACCGAATTGATAAACTCGGTCGGACCGATTCAGCAAATCTAGTGACCGTTAGGATTTTCGGTGGGACCGACATGCAAATCGGTAGGACCGATATGGTTAGGGTTAGGGCATAACGTAATCTTGGTGAGACCGATTACACAAACTTAGTGGGACCGATTTTGGTAGTAAGCTAACCAGAGAGTTGGTCAGGTAAACTCGATGGGACCGGTTCGTTCATTTCGGTGGGACCGAAATGTTACTAAAAGGAAACAGGGAGTTTACTTTGCAATCTCGATGGGACCGATTGGTCATCTCGGTGGTACCGAAACGTTACGAAGGGAAACAGAGAGATTACAATCCCATCTCGGTGAGACCGAGATCCCTATCAGTGAGACCGATGTGCCTAGGGTTTGTGGCAGTGGCTATGACATCTGAACTTGGTGGCGCTGGATAGAAAGAATAGGTGGGGCCGAGTTTGACTTTTGGCTTAGGTCATATGTGGATGTGGGAAAGTAGTTGAGGGTTTTGGAGCATATCACTAAGCACTATGAAGCAAGAACCTCATTAAGCAACACCTCATCCCTCCTTGATAGTATTGGCTTTTCCTATAGACTCAATGTGATCTTGGATCACTAAAATATAAAATGTAGAGTCTTGAGCTTTGAGCTTGAGCCAATCCTTTTGTCCTTAGTATTTTGAGGGGTCCATTTTTCTCATCCATGCCATGCCATCCATTAAGCTTTTCCTGAAATATTTATCTTGGAATAATGTTAGCTCAATGAGCTATATGTTGTTAGGAATTACCAAAACCACCTAGGGATAGTTGCACTTTCAATCTCCCCCTTTTTGGTAATTGATGACTACATATAGATCAAAGCTTCGACAAATTATAATAAGAGTGAAAAACATTGTCGCTTTGAGAAGTATGTGATAAGCAAGAGCCCCCCCTAAATTTGTGCATAGCTTAAGATTTGCTTTGGACTGCAAATGCACAAAGAGTTAGGCTCATGGGTTACTCTTCCGTGTCACATACATCTTGGTGGAGCGCTCAAAATGATAATAATTAAATACATGCACTCATCACCAAGCAGAGTGAATGATCATATAGGGATAATAGGATAATGTCATCCTACAAGCATTAATGTAGAATATGATCAAACACATGATCATCCAACTATCACACGGACATAAGGTATCTCAATCAAGCAAATAAAGTTCAACCACCAAAGCAAGAGAGAATAAAAAGCAACGCTCTCTCTCGAAGCTTATGATCTATACATTTCTCTCCCCCTTTGGCAACAAGATACCAAAAAGTTCATAGAAAATGCATAGCACTAAATCGTCTCTCAGGCTTGATCTTCAGGTGGTGGTGTAGAGATAGCTCCTTGGACGAAGACTTCAGTAGATGTGGATGGAGCTGGTGGAGTAGGTGCTGGAGCTGGTTGCACTGGGGCTGTAGCTGGTGTAGATGAAGTGGCTCTGGTGTCTGTCACTGGCACTCCAGCTGGCACTCTGGCAAATGCCTCAGTGGTTGTCTTACCCTTCCTCTCCTGCATATCATCCTTGTCGGAGTAATGGGCCATGGTAGGCACACCCGAGTCCCTGAATTTATCAAGACCTTGGGCCGGCTCCGCCTTGCTGTGCCCCAGTTCGAAGCTCTGCCCTCCGAGGGCCGGCTTGTCCAACGGCCGGCTGCCAGAGGGCGGCTAACCACCAACAGATGGAATCCTGAGCGGCCGGCTCCAGCCGGCCGGCCTCTACGGGAGACGACATCTAGCAGGTGGCCGCCGCGCACCCTTAGAGTCTGTTCCCCCATCAAGAGGACGAGATGGGGGCGTGGCAACAGTGAAGCCACGCCCCCAAATCCTGGGGTCGGCATGGCTACAGTGTCCCGTAAGGGCGGAGATCTCCGCACGGCGTGGCACTGTTGCCACTCTCCCCTGACATCATTCTAAGCAAGCGGAGCCCTGCTCCCCACGACGGCCTGTCGGTATGGCCCGCAGGCGGCAGGCCCTACCATGCAGTGTCATCCCAGAAGACGGCGCGCACCAAACCAGACGGACCAGAGGCGGGCCGGCCTCTAGCAAGCGGCCGTCCCCTCCCTCGAGGCCCGTGCACCATTAACTTGATGAGACCAGGTGTGGCTATAGTGACCCCCACTAGGCGACAGGGACTATAGCCACACTGAGATGACCAAGCCAACGTCAGTAGCGGCACAGCTATAGTAAGCAGCCACCAACCAGACCCGCCAGCGGCGGAAGCGGCCTGTCGGCTCCGTACCAGACCGGTCGGCAGGGCCCGCCAGGTGGCGGGCCCCAGCAGTCGGTGGAGAAGCCGGAGGCCGGAGACGCTGACAGCCGGGCCCAGCAGCTGGCCAGATTACCATTGTACCCCTGGGGGGTAGGCCTATATAAACCCCCAAGACACCCACGCAAAGGGTTCCAACGCCATTAGACCTAGCCACATTCCTAGTGCGGGAGAGAGCTAGCCTTGCCTTCTCCTTCTTCTAGCATACAACTCAAGGAGCAACCTTGTATCACTTGTGCCTTTAGTGATCATGCAGAGACCCCGCAGAGCAGGACTAGGGGTGTTATCTCCTTGGAGAGCCCCGAACCTGGGTAAAGTCCGCCAGCGTTCGTGTCTACGCCTCATCCTGCTTCCGGGCACCAGGGACGTTCTACTCGCTCCCACCATGATAAGCCATCCTTTGGTATATGTCGCACAAAGCCCCCGACATTTGGCGCCCACCGTTGAGTGAGGTGCAACGTCTCCCGGAGACCTGCTCTGGACGGGAACCTTGTTCCTTCCTAGCGAGCAAAGCCAGCCCAGCATGCCCGACGGCGTCAGCCTCGACGCCCTTCATGGCGCGGAGATCGCCTGCGCGGCGAGCTGCCTCACCGACCTCGTTGGCGAGATTCACCTCTCCGACGAGCCTGCCTCCGATGCGGGCACCGGCTGCCCCGAGAGCCGCCTCGTCAGCCTCCTCGACCAACTTAACGTCACCAGCGAGCCTGTTGTGGACCTGGAGTCTGTTGGCTCCACCGACCCGATGTTCATCGACTCTGACTCGGCGTCGCTTGACGCGTTCCCCACTAACATGGTGAGCTACAACGAGCCGCCTCCTCGCGAGCACATCGGCGGGAGCACCGTCACGGAGGTGCTCGTCATTAACAGTGGCGAGCGCTCGAACGGAGAAGCTCGAGACCCACTCGATGTAGCGCTGTGGGACTTGAGGGCGCCCATCCTAGAAGACGCAGATATTGAGATGCTGGAGGCACGCCGCGTCCAGCTTCTCGAGAGTGCTGGCCGGCTGGCCATCATGCGATGCCTCTCGGACGCCTATCGGCGCGAGATGGACCGGGCCGTCGGTGGCACGCCGGCTCATGGGGGGCCTAGCCGCATCGGCCCTGTCGACAGCGTGGTGGGACCATCGCCAGCATGTTCGGGGCAAAACGCCCCGTCTACGCCACGCCTGCGGAGAACATTCGGGCTGCCCAGGCGTTCACGAAGGACCTGGACAAATACGAGGGCGACGAGCGTCGCCACATGATGGAGCGAGTCCAACAGCTCTTGGACGCGGCTGCCGCGTTGCACGAAGCCAGCTGCCGCGCCAAAGAACCCGCACCGCGGAATGACGATCCGCCCCTTCACCAAGAGCATGGCGCGACATCCCGGACGCCGACTGGCGGCGCCCGTGGAAAACAAGGCAACGAGCCGGCGGCCAGCCGAAGCCGGACTCGCCATTCCATCAAGCATGACGAAGACGGCCGCCCTCGAGCGGTGGAGCACCGAGATATCCCACTCCGCCGCCAGTCACGCACCCGACACTCGGCGACCGCCTTGGTCGCCAAGAGGGAGTCGGAGAGAACGACGCCCGCCATCGGATCGACCACCTCAATCGATCCCTGGCGCTAGAAGAAGAAGATGCGTTGGGACCGCCTTGTTTTGGCCCACGAATTCGAGATGAGCCCTTTCCCAAAGGGTTCACCCTCCCTCGAGATACGCCCAAGTACACCGGCTCCGTGAAGCAGGAGGACTGGCTGGTCGACTACTCGACAACCGTCAGCATAGCAAATGGCAACAAGCGTGTTGCCGTGAAGTACGTCCCGCTCATGCTTCAGGGCACTGCCCAAACATGGCTCAACAGCCTGAAGCCCCGCAACATCAACAACTGGGTAGATTTCACTGAGGCCTTCATCCGCAACTTCACTAGCACCTACAAGCGGGCTCCCAAGCCCCGACAGCTCTCCTTGTGCGTCCAAGGGCCTACAGAGTCCACTCGCGACGACCTCACGCGCTGGACCGAGCTGCGCAATTCCTGCGAAGGCGTGCACGAGGTGCATGCAATTGAGTACTTCATCGCCAGGTGCCGAGAGGGCACCCTCCTCAACCATCGACTCCTCTGCGACGAGCCCAAGATGCTCGACCAGCTGCTGATCATCGCCGACAAGCACGCCATGGCCAATTCTTCCATGAAGGCGGAAATCCTGGTTGATGCATCCGGCAAGGTGGCACCTCAGGCCCCTCGGACTCCAGCTGCTGATACCAGTCGGTGACAGCAACCAGGCGACGACAAGCGGAAGGCCACCCAGCCGGCTTCTACTAGCCGGCAGGTGGCGACGATCAAGGATAAGCAGCCAAAAGGGCAGCCGGCACCCAAGCGGCAGAAGGGCGACAAGTCCAATTGGTTGCCCGCCTTCTCTTACGAGCAAACTTTAGATGCACCCTGCAAGTTCCATAGCGGTGCAAAGCTGTCCAACCACACCACTCGGAAGTGTCACTGGCTCACCAGAATCGCCAAGGGAGATGGACTCCTGCCTCCTCCGCCTGCTGGACCGCCGCCTCCTCAGCCCCAACAGCCGGCGGCCCTACCAGTCGGTGCCATACAAGACGAGTATCTAGAGGAGCACGGAGCCTATGTTGTGTTCACCAGCGTGGCCGATGACAGACGCAGCAGACGGCAACAACAACAAGAAGTGCAAGCAGTGGCCTCCAACACTCTAGAATTCATGCATTGGTCCGAGAAGCCTATCAGTTGGAGCAGGGCCGACCACCCGAAAGTGATGCCTTCCCCAGGTTCATACGCCCTGGTCCTAGAAGCTATCCTTGCAACAAAGAGGCGGGCAACACATTTCTCCAGAGTCTTGATAGATGGCGGCAGCAGCATCAATATCCTGTACCGTGACACGATGGAGAAGCTGGGAATCAAGTAGAAGCAGCTCATCCCCAGTCGGACTGTATTCCATGGCATAGTCCCTGGCCTTTCGTGCTCGCCAATCGGCAAGACCCAGATTGATGTTCTCTTCAGAGACAAGAATCATTTCTGCCGTGAGCCAGTTTGGTTCGAAGTGGTGGACCTCGAAAGCCCCTACCATGCACTGCTTGGCCGGCCAGCTCTAGCCAAGTTCATGGCGGTCCCCCACTATGCCTACCTCAAGATGAAGATGCCGAGTACCAAGGGGATCCTGACCGTAGTCGGAGGCTACAAGAAGTCGGTCACCCGCGCCGCAGATAGCAGCCGGCTGGCCAAGTCCCTCATAATCGCGACTTAGAAGCGACTCCTTGACCGGGTGGTGGCGCTGGCAGGCAAGAAGCCAGAAATGTCACCCATCCCCCAGGAGTCGGAGGTTGAGGGTTCGTTCAAGCCGGCCAAGGAAAATAAGAAGATACCCCTGGACCTGGAGCACCCGGAGAGGCACGCTGTTGTAGGTACAAACCTTGACAGCAAATAGGAAAGCGAGCTCGTTGATTTCCTCCGTGAGAATCGGGACATCTTCGCATGGTCTCCCAAAGACATGCCAGGTGTTCTGACGGATTTCGCCGAGCACAAGCTACATGTCTGACCTGACGCCAAGCCGGCCAGGCAGCCCTTGCGCCGCCTGTCAGAAGAGAAGAGAAGAGTTGTTGGAGAAGAGATAGCCCGGCTTCTAGCAGCCAGATTCATCATGGAAGTGTTCTTTCCAGAGTGGCTGGCTAATCCAGTCCTAGCGTTGAAGAAAAACAAGCAGTGGCGCATGTGCATTGACTATACTAGCCTCAACAAAGCCTGCTGTCCGTGTCAAAACTGGCGGATATCGGGTAGGGGTCCCGAACTGTGCGTCTAGGCGGATGGTAACAGGAGACAAGGGACACGATGTTTTTACCCAGGTTCGGGCCCTCTCGATGGAGGTAAAACCCTACTCCTTCTTGATTGACATTGATGATATGGGTAGTACAAGAGTAGATCTACCACGAGATCAGAGAGGCTAAACCCTAGAAGCTATCCTATGGTATGATTGTTGTTCGTTGTCCTACGGACTAAAACCCTCCGGTTTATATAGGCACCGAAGAGGGTTAGGGTTACACAGAGTCGGTTACAATGGTAGGAGATCTACATATCCGTATCGCCAAGCTTGCCTTCCACGCCAAGGAAAGTCCCATCCGGACACGGGACGAAGTCTTCAATCTTGTATCTTCATAGTCCAGGAGTCCGGCCGAAGATAATAGTTCGGCTATCCGGACACCCCCTAGTCCGGGACTCCCTCAGTAGCCCCTGAACCAGGCTTCAATGACGACGAGTCCGGCGCGCATATTGTCTTCGGCATTGCAAGGCGGGTTCCTCCTCCGAATACTTCATAGAAGATTTTGAACACAAGGATAGTGTCCGGCTCTGCAAAATAAGTTCCACATACCACCATACAGAGAATAATATTTACGCAAATTCAATCTGCTGACATATTCCGTGGCGTGACATCACACCACGGCCAAGCCTTTATTCGAATCGTTTTTACTGTCCCACCTCAGCGCGTTTAGCGAGGCGGTTTCCTTGGCACGTCTTGTCAAAGCAGAGATCGTGTCCCCTTATTCCAGGATTCTCATCAATACGGGCGTGGGTAACCCAACCGCGCCATTGATTACGGTGCTTGGGAGATAAGCGAGTTTTACCAGGCTGGTGGGGACGCATAGTTTCGTCTGTCCATATAAGGGCATAAGGATCCACCTTTTTACCTACGCCTTCTTCCTCCTTTGCTTATCCATTTCCGCGCACTCGAGCTCCAGCGCCCAAGTCCGCACATCTTGCCTCAACCTTCCCCAGCAATGTCCGGAGCGGGAGGCAAGTGGATGGCCTCCTCCGTCACGGAGGGGCACATCAAGAGGCTGCGGAAGGCCGGATACTTGTCCAGCGACATCGCGCATCGGCTCCCTGACAAGGGGCAGCTCATCCCCACCCCCGGGCCCCATGAGAGGGTGGTGTTTCCCACCCACTTCCTCCGCGGACTAGGTTTTCCACTTCACCCATTTGTCCGAGGGCTCATGTTCTACTACGGCCTGGATTTCCATGATCTGGCCCCGAATTTCGTCCTCAACATCTCAGCGTCCATCGTCTTGTGCGAGGCCTTCCTCTGCATCAAGCCCTACTTCGGCTTATGGCTAAAGACCTTCAATGTCAAGCCGAAAGTAGTGGGGGGCCAGCTGGCGGAGTGTGGAGGCGCCATGGTAGGCAAGATGCCCAACGTTACATGGCTCGAGGGCTCCTTCGTGGAAACCATCAAAGGTTGGCAATCGGGGTGGTTCTACATCACCGAGCCGCGTGACCCTGAATGGGCAGCGGCCTCGAGTTCCGATCTGGCATCCCCACACGGCTCACCTCCTGGAAAGAGAAGGGCCTGACATGGGGTAATTCAGAAAAGCTGACCGGACTCCAAACCTGCGTCCAAAACCTTGTGAACAAGAAGATCAAGCTCGTCAACGTAGTCCAGGCCATGCTCATCCGCCGGATCCTCCCGTACGAACAACGGGCCTCCAGCTTGTGGGAGTTTGATCCGGCAGAGCACCAAACCTTGAGCAGGCTCTTCGACACTATGTACGAAGATGCCTGGAAGGTGCTGTTCAAGGGCGCCGAGGCTCCCGCATCCGCTACCGTAGATCGCGGATTCAGCTCGCAGCGTCAAGCCAGCGAGGTAAGCTATTTTACCCTTTACAGGACATTTATTTTCCATAGTTTGACTCTATGCGGGATCTAAACTCCCTTGCCTTTGACAGGCCTGGCAAAAGAAGTCCGGGTAGGTTAATTTTCCGGCTCCCTTGCCAGAATACCCAGCGGACGCCCGATTGACGGGGCTGCTAGTTCCGGCACCTTACGTGGTGCCGGAGAAGAAGACCAAGAAGAAGTCCACGGGAACTCAAAAGAGTTCCCGGCGCCAGGTGTTGTCAGACTCATCGTCCGACGACTCCGAGGCAGACTCCTCCCACGAAGGCGAGGAGAGAAGAAAAGGAAGGCCGCCCCAACGGGGGAGGCCGAAGGGTCCAAGAAAGGAAGGACCCTCCCTCCGGACTACTCCGCCAACGCCGACGATGATGAAGAGGAGTGGCCACCAAGGACTAAGCCCCTGGCGACTTCGTAAGTGTTCGGATACCAGAATGACTCATGGTGTTTCGTTTGTCACACCGAATATAACCCTACAGCCCGCCCACGGACGGGCTCGACACTTCAACGAGCGGCTCCCTGGCGCCATCGGACGTGGACATCACTTCACTTCCGGTCGTCTCCTCTCCTCGCGCTGTGGATGACGCCGAGGTGGGGTCCCAAAAGGGGGCTAGCCAGGAGGAGGAGGTCCCGGAGGCGCCGCAAGGCAACCTCCCAGACTCTGAGCACAAGGGGGATCAAACCCCAAAGGGCTCTAAGTCCGGCCCTGGGCCGGACTCTGCACCGGAACCTTCAGTTGTTCCAGAGTCCAGCAGGCGGCCCCTTCGTAAGAAGGGCGAGACTGCGACACCGGTGACCTCCGTCTAACCGGAGGCACCGAATAATTTGCTGGAGGCGCTTAACGGCGCCTCCATCGACGAGGAGCACCGCACTGTTATGAGTGTGGTGATCCAGAAAGTTCAGTCCGCCAAGGGTGGGCTGACTGAAGCCTGCGCCAGCCTTCTAACAGGCTTTGAGGTATGTATTTACGATATGTAAAAATATTACTGCATAGACAGTAGCCCCTGATGCTCAGTTTGGTGTTCGGAAAGAAAAGCCGAATTGAGGATCTTAAAAAAGATGTATGCAGGAGTCTAACATAAGTATGTCAATATGGGAATGTCGGTTGCGCTGCTGACCTCTGCCGCACTGACAGCGGAGGTCAATGCATTGAAGCAAAGCCTCGAGCGGTCCGAGAACGAGCTCGGCCTTGCCAAGAAGCAGCTGGAGGACAAGGAAGGTAAGTAATACCTTATGGGAGTATATAAAAAATGTGGTTGCAAAAAAGAACAGGAATAACGTGAATATTGCAGGGGCCACGAACGAGGTGGCGACCCTGAAGGAAGCGGTGTCCAGGGCTGAAAGCGATGCGGCCGCGGAACGCACCGAGCAAGAGAAGTAGGAGGCGCGGGTGGCGGAGGTGCGGCAAGAGCTCCAGGGTGAAAAAACACGAGAGTTTTGAGCGTGACTCAAAGACTCGAGAGTCCGAGCTCGCCTCGGCTCTTGAGAGCGCCAAAGCCGCTAAGGCCGAAGCCCAAAATGCCCTCTAGGAAATTGAGGCAATAAAGAAGATAGCGGCGGGTAAGGCATTCTTCATGCAAAGCAAGCACGTGAAAGTGAATTACTTGTTACTTACCCGAATCCGAAGCTCTCTAGGAGCATTCGCAGATCTACCCTGCAGTGTGTCCGACGCCGCCGCATTCTACCAGGCCGAGGAAGGGAGCTCGACGGAGAAGGTGTTCTGGTCTCAGTATGCTGAGGCCGGACACCCGGTGCCCCTGAGCGACCAGCTGAAGCAGCTGGTCGAGCCCCATAAGGAGGCCGAACAGGCCATGAAGGGCCTCATAGTTCGGCTGTGGCCCGAGGAAACCATGCCTGGGAGCTACTTCGGGCTGGTGTGGCGGCTGGTGGACGCCTGTCCATGGATTGAAGTCATCAAGTGCTCCGTCTACATCAAAGGTGCCCGTAGGGCCCTTGCCCTTGCTAAAGTGCACCGGGGCAAGATGGACGCTGAGAAGCTTGTGACGGACGCTCCACCGCCGGGAAGGGAGTATCGCAAGCCCGAGATGTATTATGAGAACGTCCTGAAGGGTGCCCGCCTTATAGCGGGTGAATGCTCCAAAGATGTAATTTTTGAGTAAACTCGAATTTGTTATCCTATACACTTGAAAACTTGTTCATATGCGCTAAGCAACGCTTGTGAATTTAAAATATTACCTTTCATGCGGCCGCTTATTAAATTTGAGAGATGGCGAGTCGTCGGCTTCTGCCCCATGCCACGAGTGCTAGGGTGTTCGGGATAAACTTGAGCGCTCTTTTTCCCTTTCTTGGGTCCTTCGAGGGAGGCGCTCAACGCAACGAACAAGGCAATTGGACTATAATGCTTGAACACTCTCACTTAGCCATAGAATTCTATAATTTTAAAATTCGGTGAAGCCCCTAGTATTCGGAAGACCGAGTTCGGGGCGCTATCCATGCCTGGGTCAGACAAAGCCGACTCCTCGCTCTAAGCGGCATAAGTCTTTAGGGACTCGAAGAGACCTCTCGAACAGCGACCAGATCTCGCCCTATCATGACGGTCAGTTTTAGCTTTCTCCACTAAGGTGCTTAACCCAACTCACCGGTGCACAATCGAAGTGGTTCTCCCAGCGCTACCTTAGCCGATATAACGGAACGTAAGGTACCAAAACATGGGAGCCTGGAAAACCAAACTATTGACCCAAGACATGATTCGGAGCCGATGCATATAATGCTATAAGTTCAGGGTGCCGCACTTGTGAAAGTGTTCGGACTTATCACACCATATTTTGGGGTACTTAAGCCCCTGGTGTATTTGGCCGGCGAATTGGCCTGCAGTGCAAAGCCGCCGAATACGAAGATCTGTCCGGGGAGAAAAGCCTCACCCTGGACCGCATCGTTGTTGATGATTGGAGGAGACATCGGGCCTAAAGATGACACACAGAGGAACTCTCAATGAAAGCACCAATGTCGGTGTCAAAACCGGCGGATCTTGGGTAGGGGGTCCCAAACTGTGCGTCTAGGCGGATGGTAACAGGAGACAAGGGACACGATGTTTTTACCCAGGTTCGGGCCCTCTCGATGGAGGTAAAACCCTACTCCTGCTTGATTGATAGTGATGATATGGGTAGTACAAGAGTAGATCTACCACGAGATCAGAGAGGCTAAACCCTAGAAGCTAGCCTATCGTATGATTGTTGTTCGTTGTCCTACGGACTAAAAGCCTTCGATTTATATAGGCACCAAAGAGGGTTAGGGTTACACAGAGTCGGTTACAATGGTAGGAGATCTACATATCCGTATCGCCAAGCTTGCCTTTCACACCAAGGAAAGTCGCATCCGGACACGGGACGAAGTCTTCAATCTTGTATTTTCATAGTCCAGGAGTCCGGCCGAAGATGATAGTTCGGCTATCCGGACACCCCCTAGTCCGGGACTCCCTCACCTGCCCCAAAGATCCCTTTGCTCTTCCAAGGATTGATCAAGTGATAGACTCCATAGCTGGATGCGAGCTGTTGAGTTTTTTGGATGCATACTCGGGGTATCACCAGATAAAGCTGAACCCAGCCGACAGGCTGAAGACCACCTTCATCACGCCATTTGGAGCCTTCTGCTACATGACCATGACGTTCGACTTGAGAAATGCCGGTGCCACTTTCAGCGTTGAATGCAGAAGTGTCTCCTCAAGCAACTCGGCAGGAATACCCATGTCTATGTGGATGATGTGGTGGTAAAGACGGAGAAGCATGGCACGCTGCTAGAAGACCTTAAGGATACTTTTGAGAATTTGCGCCGATTCCAGATCAAGCTCAACCCGGAGAAATGTGTCTTTGGAGTACCAGCCGGCCAGCTCCTTGGCTTTCTGGTCTCAGAGCGCGGCATAGAGTGCAACCCGGTGCAGATCAAGGCCATTGAGAAGATGGAGGTGCCCATCCGACTGCTGGACATGCAGAAGTTCACCGGCTGCCTGGCATCAATTAGCCGTTTCATCAGTTGGCTAGGAGAGAAGGCTCTCCCTCTGTACCAACTTATGAAGAAGACCACCTTTTTCGAGTGGAATGACAGGGCGGATGAAGCCTTCTCCTAGCTCAAGAAGATGTTGGCAACCCCGCCTGTCCTGGCAGCCTCGACCGAGAAGGAGCCCATGCTCCTCTACATCGCTGCCACCAGTCGGGTTGTAAGCACAGTCATTGTGGTAGAGCGCAAGGAGGAGGGCAGAGCATTGCCGGTCCAGAGACCGGTGTATTACTTGAGTGAAGTACTGTCCGCCTCCAAGCAAAACTACCCGCATTATCATAAGATGTGCTATGGCGTGCACTTTGCCGCCAAGAAGCTGAAGCCCTACTTTCAAGAGCACCCATCTACTAGCAGCCTCGCACCGCCATCAAGTCACAAGTGTTGGCCGACTTCCTCGTTGACTAGGCCGAGACCTAGTAGCTACCGCCAGCACCAGACTCCACCCATTGGCGGATGCATTTTGATGGTTCAAAGATGCGCACCGGTTTGGGAGCCGGCATCGTCCTCACCTCTCCCAAAGGCGACAAGCTCAAATATGTTTTGCAAGTCCATTTTGCCGCGTCCAACAACGTAGCAGAATATGATGCACTCATACACGGACTCCGGCTTTCCAAGGAACTCGGCATTTGCCGGATCCTGTGCTATGGTGACTCTGACTTGGTGGTCCAGCAGTCGTCAGGCGACTGGGATGCCAATGACGCAAATATGGCAAGCTACCGTTTTCTCGTGCAGCAGCTCAGTGGATACTTTGACGGGTGCGAGTTCCTTCACATGCCTAGAAACGACAATGAGCAAGCGGATGGTTTGGCACGGATCGGCTCCACCTGCCAAGCGATACCAGCCGGCGTTGCTTTGCCGCGCCTCCTCAAGCCGTCTATCAAGCCATCTCTAGAGTCCGACTCCATCTTTGTGCCGGCCCCTCCTGAAGCAGTCGAATCTGACTTGACGATACCAGAAGCTGGCACGGGGACTTCGGCAGGCGGCCCGGGGAGTGCAGCCGTCGCACCCTGCCCGGGGATTCCAGAGCCCGGCCCAGGGTCTGTAGCAGTCGGTCCGGGGACTTCTTCAAGACAGCAAGCGGCAGCCTACTCCAACCCGCCGCCTCCCAGCCTAACCACCGTTGTACAAGTAGCCGTCGTAGCAGTCGGATAGATAGCAGCACCATCCTGGGCTCAACCCATCCTCAAATTCCTGGTAAACAAAGAGCTGCCAGCCGACGAGACCCTGGCCCGACAAGTACAGCAACGGGCGGCGGCATACACCATAGTCAACAAAGAGCTTGTTCAGCACAGTGTCACTGGTGTGTACCAGTGCTGTGTGGAGCCAGACCAGGGCCAAGCAATCCTCACAGATATTCACCAGGGTGAATGTGGCCACCACGCGGCCTCAAGAGCCCTTGTTGCCAAAGCCTTTCGCCATGGTTTCTTCTGGCTGACTGCTCTTGAAGAGGCCAAAGAGTTGGTCCAGAAATGCCAAGGGTGCCAAAGATTCCGCTCCAAGCCACATTTGCCAGCTTCTGCACTCAAGACTATCCCGATTGCTTGGCCATTTGCTGTTTGGGGTTTGGATATGGTGGGGGCATTCAAGACAGCCCGTGGCGGCATGACTCATCTGCTTGTCACTGTGGGCAAGTTCACCAAGTGGATAGATGCCAGGCCAATCAAGAAACTAAATGGGCCGACTGCCGTGACTTTCATCGCCGACATCACCACTCGGTACGGCATACCACACAGCATCATCACCGACAATGGCACAAACTTTGCCAAAGGAGCCTTGGCTCGTTTCTGCGCGACGCAGGGCATCCGACTGGACCTAGCATCCGTCGCCCATCCGCAGTCAAACGGGCAGGTTGAGTGAGCAAACGGCCTCATCTTGTCCGGCATCAAGCCCCGATTGGTCGAGCCTCTTGAGCGTTCGGCCGTCTGCTGGCTCGACGAGCTGCCGGCCGGCCTCTGGAGCTTGCGCACAACCCCGAACAAGTCGACCGACTTCACGCCTTTCTTCCTCGTCTATGGTGCTGAAGCCATCATCCCAACGGACATAGAGTTCGACTCCCCGCTAGTCACCATGTACACCAAGGCGAACACCAAGGAGGCACGAGAATATGGCGTCGACCTACTGGAAGAAGGCTGGCTGTTGGCACTCAGCCGGTCCACCATCTACCAGCAGAGTCTGCACCGATACTACAACCGCAAGGTGAAGCCAAGATCCTTCCAAGAGGGAGACCTTGTGCTCCGACTGATCCAGCGAACAGCCGGCCAGCACAAGCTCTCGGCGCCTTGGGAAGGCCCCTTCACCATCAGCAAGGTGCTGGGCAACGACTCCTACTATCTGATTGACGCTCAAAAGCCCAGAGCGCACAAGAGAGATGATTTAGGCAAGGAGACGGAGTGGCCGTGGAATGCAAACCTCCTCCGTAGATTTTACAGTTGAAAGCAGTATGTATCACGCTACCTTTTGTGTTATGTACAAAGACTCCGGGTCCCCCGAGACGAACTCAAGGACTGCCCTCCTTTTACCTATATGATAAGTATTATGCCCATGAGTATGTTTCTGTTTTATGATTTCCTCCTGGCACCGGGTCGACCAGTCGGCCCGGAGGTTTGCCGCCCTCTACTATATGCCGCCTCCTGCAGCCGGACAAGTAATGTGTTGGCACCTAAAACTTCTTCTGTCAGAAGCCACAGTTCGCAGAGCGGCTGCTTGGCGGGCAAAACCGGCAAGACATTGCCCACATGAAAAATGGTTAAGGAAAAAGCACATATAGCCGAGGTCGGCACCATACCTACCCGGCCAGAAATCTGTTTGGGCAGAAAGCAAGGAAAAACAAAGTCAGAAACAAGCAGTCGGCTTAGAAGAGGCCGGCAGCTCAAGATGACAAACAAGAAGAATGAAAATCACCGTCGACCAGGTCCTCGATGCTACTGAAGCAGGCCGTAGTCTGCGCCTCCTTGTCGGCCCAGGCGGCACGCTCGGTTTCAAACTCGGCCAGGAGATCGGTCTCCTTCGCCTTTGCATCCCGCTGGGCCGTCTTGAGAGCCTCCGTCTGCTCGCCGAGCTTGGCGATCAGCCGGTCCCGCTCCTTGGTCATCTTAGTGCACTCCGCCTCCTTGCCGCGCAGAGCGGTGTTGGCCTCGCACAGCTGCTGCTGCAAGGCGGCGTTGGCCTCTGAAAAAAGGAAAAGAAGAAAAGAGTATCAGTCAAGCAGACAAGACGAAGAAAGAAACACTAAGGAGATTCAGCCCGACTGCTCAGCAGTCGGCCCGAACCTCGGGGACTACAGCTCGCGGGTGCGCCATCGCGCCCCCGCAGAGAAGAAGTAATTTGCAAAGAAAGAAACAATGAGGAGATTCGGCCCGACTGCTCAGCAGTCGGCCCGAACCTCGGGGACTACAGCTCGCGGGTGCGCCAGCGCGCCCCCGCGAAGAAGGAAGTCAGAACTTACTCCGGCTCTCAGACAGATGGGCGGTCTGCGTCTCCTGCTCCCGAACCCTGGAGTTGAAGGAGACGGCGCGGAGATTATGGTAGTCCTGCAGAAGGGATATCAGACAAGTCAACATTCGATATATACAAGTTGAAGTTCCGGACCGCCTGCTGAGTAGCCGGCCCGAAACTTGGGGACTACACCTAGTGGGTGCGCCAGCGTGCCCCCACAAAGAAAGCAGGAAGATCAAAAAGCGAAGGAAACTTACGCGGATGGCTGCCCGCTACTCTAAGAAGGCCTCGTTGCAGCGCCTGAGGGCCTCGGCTTCGGCCCGGAGCTTGGCCTGGACATGAAGGGACGCCTGGTTCAGGGCGCCCGTCCCTCCCCCGTGTATCCAGCCTGTGGGCACGGCGCTGGTCGCCTTAGTGTAGGGGACCACCTCCTGCGGCCGTGGTACTGAGGCCCCCTTCTCAAGGCGGTGACGCGCGGGTGTGCGGACCTTAGGAATCAGGTCCATCACCACCGTGTCCTCGACTGGTGGCACCAGCGGTGCAGCCGGCTGCTCGTCCTGCGTCCCGCTGGCTGGCGGCGGTGGCGGAGGCGGTGGCGGTGGCACAAAGACGTCCGGCATAGCCACGTCGCTGCCGTCCCGCTCCCGGAACGGGTGATCGTCGCCGGCTCCTCCGGCCGTCGCCACAAACTCAGGCGGAGGCGGTGCGGTGTTTAGGGGCGTCATGAGCAGCGGCTCTTGGCGGTGTGCAGCCTCCGCGAGCCGCTCCCTCTCCGTGGCTTCGGCCTCCGCCTGCGCCAGCGCCTTCTCAGCAGACGCCGCGGCCTTCTCCGCCTGCTCCTTGGCCAGACGGTCGGCCTCTTCCTCACGCGCCTCCCACGCGTTCCACTCTGTCGCCTCCTGGAGGTCGGGGGCCGGGTCAATTCGCCGGCTGGTCGAGGAGGTCGCCGCCGACCTGATGACCGAGGCGGCGCTCGAGTTCTTGAGGGTCAGCGGGGCCCTGAAATAAGAAGACAAGTCAGAAGGCTCTCATGCCAGATTGGCATGGAGACGGAAAACATGGAAAGGATAATTACGCCGACACAATGAAGGGCATGTTCGGTTGCCTCTGATACTTGGCCACCTTGGCCATGGCTTCTTTCCGCCTGGTCTCCACGACCGAGTTCTTGGGCTTCTTTGGGGCACTGCCAAACAGGGCAGCGCCCTGCTTCCACTTGCGCTTGCTGCCATGGGCGGGTGGCCCAGAAGAGGGTCTGCGCCGGTGTCAGCAGTGCTCTGGGTGGGGCGCAGTTCATCCTCCTCCTCATTGTCGTCGGGCCAAGTCCCCACGCCGCCGCCTCCCTCGGAGCCGCCTGCTCCTCTGCCGCCGCCTGTTGCGTCGTCCGCCAGGGCGGCCGCCCCCAAGTCGGTGTCGTCCAAGTCACTCGCTGCCCTGTCCGGCCGGTAGTCATCACCCGGACCCAGGAGGGTGGCCGTCGCCTCGGACATATAAATCTGCAATCAGAAGGAAGTCGCATCACGACAAGAACAAGACTGAAAAAGCAAATCAGAAGGAAAAAAATAAAGAGACTTACGGTAGGCGACGAATCATCGCGCGAGTACGGCCGCTCCCCGTACCGCCACTCCACCTCCGACACCTTGTGGTCGGAGATCTCATTCACCATACGCGTGACCTCGGCAGTCGGCATCTGCTTCGTGCATAGCGGGCTGGGGTCGCGGTGCCCGCTCATCCGGAATATTGGATGAGGGCAGCTCTAGAGCGGGAGAACCCAGCGCTCGACGAAGGCGATCAGGAGGTCGGAGGCCACGAGGCCCTCCTACTCCTCGAGCACCCGGAGTCGGCCGATGGCGGCCGCTGCGTCTGGCGTCACCAGCTTCGGCTTGTAGCCCCAGTTAGGTCGGAGACCGGTGGGAGGGCCGGCCTCGTAGGCCGGAAGGTTGAGGAAGTTGGCAGCCGGATCTACGTTCTCGACGTAGAAGTAGGACTGCTGCCACTTCTTCTCGGACTGCGCCAGCTTGATGACGGGGAAGGCGTTCCGCTTCGCCTGCCGACGCACGACGACGAAACCGCCACACTCGGCTGCCGTGTCCTTGGCGGAGGTGCCGAGCTTCCCATAGAAGAACGCTCCCCACAGCTCGAGTGTGGGAAGGACACCGATATAGCCCTCGCACGGCGTGACAAAGGTGGAGAGCAGGGTCACGGCGTTGGGCGTGAGATGATGGGGCTGGAGGTTGTTGAAGTCGAGGAAGGAGCAGAGGAAGCCGCTCACCGGAAGGCCGAAGCCGCGGAGGAAGTGCAAGCGGAACACGACCCGCTCGTTCCCCCTCGGCGCCGGCGAAATCTCCTCCTCCAACGGCACCCACGCCTTGACGAATGCCGCGCTGGGCATCCGGCGCGTGTCTGATCTTCGATCAAAGTCAACCCCTCTCAATCGCCGCCCTTCTCACGCGCCATGGCTTCGGGCATGCTGCGTGAGGAGGAAGGATGCGACGGCAGCAACTCCACGGCAGCACTGGGCAGCAGCAACTTTGGAGGAGAGAGCAGGGAAGAAGAAAGAGTGGGAGGGGGCGCGCAAGCTTTGCTGCACCCCTCCCTTCCCCCTATTTATAGCCCTCGGGCTACGAAGCCGAGGGGGCGGGACGTAGGACGTGAGATTAACTGCGCCCACGACCCCACATCCCCCATTTATCGCACGCATTCACCATGCTGCAAACAGTCGTGGGAATGGCAACCGCCCCCCTCGGCACAGTGGATCCGCCCAGTTGCCGAGGCGTTGTAGTGGCGGGCCCGGCCCACTATCACGTCCCATCAGGGGCGTGGGGTGGCAGGCTGGCCAGGCTGGCATGCACCGCGTGGCGCGTATGTGGCGGGCGACGGCTTGGGAAGCTTAGCAGGCACACCACCTGCTTCCCGCCTTGGAGTTCAAAATCGACCAAATAGCTCCGCCTGGGCGAGGCCAGCTTCAGCAGTCGGCTAGCCACAAGATGGATCGACGCTCTCTCGGAGCCCGGTGAGGGGTGAAGCCGCTGAGACTTCGCGGCCCCTCAACCACAATGCCTCACCGGCTTCGGGGACTACTGTCGGAGTAATGGGCCACGAGTAGGCACACCCGAGTTGTCACGCCCAATATGCGATACTATCCTAATGAGACTCGAAGGTCCCACCAAGGATAGAACCCCATATTGATACGCTTTTGCAAGGTGGATATCATTACATCAACATTACATAATAGATGGGGATACATAGAAAAGGCATACAATGCCACACGAATACAACAACATCTTACATAAGAGCACCATCCGACTATGGATGAAACATAAACAGAAATCCAAATGACATCCACCCTGCTAGCCCAGGCTGCCGACCTGGAACCTATCCCCTGAATGAAGAAGAAGCAGAAGAAGAACTCCAAAACAAGCAAACATCGCTCTCGCGTCATGATCATCACGTAACCTGTACCTGCAACTGTTGTTGTAGTAATCTGTGAGCCACGAGGACTCAGCAATCCCATTACCATGGGTATCAAGACTAGCAAAGCTTAATGGGAAAGGAAGGGGTAAAGTGGTGAGGTTGCAGCAACAATTAAGCATGATATGGTGGCTAGCATACGCAAATAAGAGCGAGAAGAGATCAAACGGAACGGTTGTGAAGCTAGCAATGATCAAGAGGTGATCCTGAACTCCTACTTACGTCAAACATAACCCAAAACCGTGTTCCCTCCCAAACTCCGCCGAAAAGAGACCATCACGGCTACACACGCGGTTGATGCGTTTTAATTCGAATCTAGTGTCAAGTTATCTACAACCGGACATTAACAAAATTCCTATCTGCCACATAACCGCGGGCACGGCTCTCGAAAGTTTATACCCTGCAGGGGTGTCCCAACTTAGCCCATCACAAGCTCTCATGGTCAACGAAGGATATTCCTTCTGCCAGGAAGACCCGATCAGTCTCGGAATCCCGGTTACAAGACATTTCGACAATGGTAAAACAAGATGATACGTCCTACGAGTAAAACCAGACCTCGAGTTTCCCCGAGGGGGCCCCGCAGGCTGCTCAGTTCGGACCAGCACTTAGAGAAGCACTGGCCCGGGGGGGATAAAGTAAAGATGACCCTTGGGTTAATTACTCCCAAGGGAAAGGTATAGGTGGTAGGCAAATGGTAAAACCAATGTTGGGCCTTGCTGGAGGAGTTTTATTCAAGGCGAACTGTCAAGGGGGTCCCATAAATCACCCAACCGCGTTAGGGACGCAAAATCCAGGAACATAACACCGGTATGACGGGAACTAGGGTGGCAAGAGTGGAACAAAACACTAGGCATAAGGCTGAGCCTTCCACCCTTTACCAAGTATATAGATGCATTAATAATTTAAGAGATATTGTGATATCCCAACATAATCCTGTCCACCATGGAGCAATCTTCAACTTCACCTGTAACTAACAATGCTATAAGAGGGGATGAGCAAATCGGTAACATAGCCAAGCAATGGTTTGCTAGGAAGGGTAACAAAGGTTAGAGGCTGACATGGTAGTTAGGGAGGCTTGAGGAACAAGTGATAGGAAGCGCAGCATAGCGATAGAACGAAGCAACTAGCATAGCAATGATAGTAATGAGATCCAAGGTGACGGCCATCTTGCCTGAAATCCCGCAAGGAAGAAGAACGAGTCCATGAAGAAGATGAAGCCACGAAGACGAACCAAGCGTAGACGAACAAATCCTCACGATCGCAACGAAACGGGAACTATCGAGAAGAAGCACACAACATGGTAAACACCCCACACATGAACAAGGCATGATGCTCAACCAAGTATGATGCATGACAAGGCTAGATGAGGCTACTCATGGCAAGAGATGATGCAAACAAGAACAACATATCAAGGCAAGTTTAAATGAGGCCGGAAACAACATATGACAATTCCGGTAAGTCCCCATATGCAAATTTCGAAATTGGTCCTGATCTGAATAAACCTTATGTTCAAGTTGTTAAACAGCAAGTTAAGATGCACTAATATGATCTACACGAGATTCTAGTCAAGTTACATATAAAGTTCATTAGATTCGGAGCTACGGCCTAGAAGATATGAGCAAAACAAGATAAGCATGGCATTGATGCAAAATGCATTCAACCATCAAGCAAACACCTCAAAGCATGGATGCAACAAGGTAATATGAAGCTACATGCAAAACTAAGCAAGTTTCATATAGAGCACACTCAAAGCGGAGCAACGGTTCAACACACACTCTAAACAAGTTTAAAGGACAAGCTGTCCAAAACAGCAACTAGGCATCTAGCAAGCATCAAAACAATATGCTATAGCATCTCAACAGGAAAACAAAAGGAATGGGCATGAAGTACAGGTAAAGCATGACAAAACATGAACACTAAGCTAACTCCAGAAACCACTAGAACATGCTCAAAAGGACATGGCAAGATTGCAAATAATAACAGTTCCAGGGTTAGAAGAAATAACATCAGGTTGCAATGTTTAGAACTATCAAACAACATGTTATAGGAACTTAACATGGCAAACAAAGGCATGTCATGCTAGTACTAAAGACAAAGAACAAAACTCCCTTACTGAACTAATTCTAAAGATCAACAGAAAAGATGGTATCATCGATGCAAACATGGCCATTGATATGACAGATTCATACATGGCAGGAACAACAATAAGTAGGCATGTTGGTGAGCTTGAACCACTCACCACAGAGCAATACATGCCATGACAAGGCAACCAACAGTAATAAGACATGTTTGAGAAGCTAAGCATGGCAAGAACAAGTTCATAGGATGCCTGGATCACTAGAAAAGCTCATGGCAAAACTGACTTAATGTTAGCAGGCTGACAGCAACATTATTTAGCAAGTTTGGAACAAGATAACAACAAGTTACAACAGGCTATAAATACAACCAGGGGCATGGATGGGTAGAGAATGACATGTAAAACAAAACATCCTTAGTGAACATCTCCAGGTTATGCATAGAATGACTTGTAGCAGCACGTTTACATAGCATTATCATATAGCAGAAACAGTCTAGCAAACAGTAACAACAAGTACCCTACTTCATGAGCTCGACGCATTCACTACAAGACATACAAAAATACATGGATTGAACCACTGTAAATTTAGTATGTTGTAGCTAAAAACTCATGTAGACATCAAGCTCATAGGATGCACGCAAAAAATGCAATGAAAAAGACAAATCAGCAAGTACTGTTAACAGACAGCAGTTAACATCATTTAGCACTCTTGCTACGATGATTAGGGCATCAAGATGGACTCAAACAAGCATGGCATAATGGAATGAAAGGAATATCACATCGTGATGAACATTTTGATATATTATGCACGCAAAGCAGAGCTACAGACATGGAGATATGATGCAATGGACATGGCATGAAAATGATAAAATCCTGGGACAGTAATTTTCCGAAAAAAATAGACGAGCGCTATATAACTATTCGGCGCACGGGGCGGAGTTTAGGCGTTGCTCACCATGGGCTTCGGCCCAGTTGGGGAAGGGGCTGCAGCAGGCCGGGGAAGCTGGGCTGGGCCGTGGGGCGCGCTAGCAGGGATCTGGGCCGCGTGGAGGCCCACGTGACCGGATATGGTCAACGGGTGCTCGGGCGAGCCCCCGATGAACTGGAGGACGGCGGCGGCGTGATTCCGGCGAGACGGCGCGACGAAGATGACCGGAGAGGGGCGGAGCGATGGCGGGGCACGCGGATCCGGTGGGGAGCGGCCGGATCCGGTCACGGGAGGTCGCCGGAGGGACTCCGGCGGCCGCGTCTTGCGGCTCTGGCGGCTCCTGCAGGGGCACGCGAGAGGGAGTTAGAGGGAGCTAGGGAGGAGGGAGAAGAAGGAGGGCGTGGGAGCGGCCTGGCCTGGTCGTCGAGGTCGCCGGCGGCGACACTGCTCCGGCGACGGGTGGCACTAGGCGGCGGGGAAGGCGATCTGGCGCCGGTGTTCCTGCAGGAGCGGGCACCGCAGAGGAGCGGCGGCGCGCGCGGGTCTGTCCCGGGCCCCAGATGGGCTCGGCGGGCTAGATCTGGGCTTCGGCGGGCCCGTGACGGTGAAGGGGCTTGGGGCAACGCGTGGAGGGCGCGGGTTGGAGGAGGCGGGTGCTGGGCGACGTGGAGATGCCCGGTTGGCTCGGGGCGCGGCGGCGGCGGCGCCAAGTGGCAGAGCTGGAGCGGGTGGCGCGGAAATGGAGGTGGGAGGCGACAGCGCGGCCCCCGAGGTGGGAGGAGGCTGGAGGCGTGTGGATTTCGAGGAGGGGGGTTGGCTGCTACCAAATATGGACGGGAGGCTTCCCTTTATAGGTAGGGGCTAGGGTTTGAGGGGTTAGGAGGGGTTTCGGAGCCTTCGATCGCGATCTGGCGGACCCGATCGAGAGGGGGGTTAGGCAGGCCTAGGTGGGCTGCACGTGGGCTCTGTAGGAGGCCTTGAGCTAAGGGGAGAGAAGAGAAGTGCGCCCCGGCGACTGTTTCGGAGACCGAAACGTCCGACGAATAAACTGGCAACGGTGCCGCTACGAATGGCGGTTGGGCTATCAAACGAGCTTCGAATGCGACGAAACTTGACAGGCGCTCTGTCTACACTATAATAAGACTGCATGCCAAGTTCCAACCCATTCCGATAACATTATTATGCCACTTATAAAAATAATATTCGCAGGTGCCGTGGGCGCGTGCGAGTGTGGTCGGGCTCAGAACGGACAACGGAGAGAACCGGTGGAACCCGAACGGATACAAGTTTTGAAAAACATGCAGATGTAATGCAGATGATGACATGGCAAAATACAACACGCAAGCAAATGACATGGCAACAACGACGAATAACTGGCAGACACCTGGCGCATCGAATCCGGGGCGTTACACGCGTCCCTGAATTTATCAAGACCTTGGGCCAGCTCCGCCTTGCTGCGCCCCAGGTCGAAGCTCCGCCCTTCGAGGGCCGGCTTGTCCAACGGCCGGCTGCCAGAGGGCGGCCAACCACCAACAGACGGAATCACGAGCGGCCGGCTCCAGCTGGCCGACCTCTACGGGAGACGGCATCTAGCAGGCGGCCGCCGTGCACCCTTAGAGTCTGTGCCCCCGTCAAGAGGACGAGATGGGTGCGTGGCAACAGTGAAGCCCACGCCCCCAAATCCTGGGGTCGGCATGGTTACAGTGTTCCATACGGGCAGAGATCTCCGCACGGCGTGGCACTGTTGCCACTCTCCCCTGACATCATTCTGAGCAAGCGGAGCCCTGCTCCCCACGACAGCCTGTCGGTACGGCCCGCAGGAGGCGGGCCCTACCAGGCAGTGTCATCCCAGAAGACGGCGCGCGCCGAACCAGACGGTCTGGAGGCGGGCTGGCCTCTAGCAGGCGGCCGTCCCCTCCCTCGAGGCCTGTGCACCATTAACCTGATGAGACCAGGTGTGGCTACAGTGACCCCCCACCAGGTAGTAGGGACTGTAGCCACACTGAGATGACCAAGCCAACATCATTAGCGGCACGGCTACAGTAAGCAGCCACCAACCAGACCCACCAACGGCGGAAGCGGCATGTCGGCTCCGTACCGGACCGGTCGGCAGGGCCCGCCAGGCGGCGGGCCCCAGCAGTCGGCGGAGAAGCCAGAGGCCGGAGACGCTGACAGCCCGTGCCAAGCAGCTGGCCAGATTACCATTGTACCCCTGGGGGTAGGCCTATATAACCCCCCTAGGGCACCCACGCAAAGGGTTCCAATTCCATTAGACCTAGCCACATTCCTAGGGCAGGAGAGAGCTAGCCTTGCCTTCTCCTTCCTCTAGCATACAGCTCAAGGAGCAACCTTGTATCACTTGTGCCTTTAGTGATCATGCGGAGACCCCACAGGGCAGGACTAGGGGTGTTATCTCCTAGCAGAGCCCCGAACCTGGGTAAAGTCCGTCGGCGTTCGTGTCTACGCCTCATCCCGCTTCCGGGCACCGGGGACGTTCTACTCGCTCCCACCATGATAAGCCATCCTTTGGCATATGTCACACTCAACTCCCGATAATGCTGGAGTTGCTCAACAACAGACTGGATCTCAGTTACTGTCGGTGTCAAAACCAGCGGATCTCGGGTAGGGGGTCCCGAATTGTGCGTCTAGGCGGATGGTAACAGGAGACAAGGGACACGATATTTTTACCCAGGTTCGGGCCCTCACGGTGGAGGTAAAACCCTACTCCTGCTTGATTGATATTGATGATATGGGTAGTACAAGAGTAGATCTACCACGAGATCAAGGAGGCTAAACCCTAGAAGCTAGCCTATGGTATGATTGTTATGTGTCCTACGGACTAAAATCCTCTGGTTTATATAGGCACCGGAGAGGGCTAGGGTTACAAGAGTCGGTTACAATGGTAGGAGATCTACATATCCGTATTGCCAAGCTTGCCTTCCACGCCAAGGAAAGTCCCATCCGGACACGGGACGAAGTCTTCAATCTTGTATCTTCATAGTCTTGGAGTCCGGCCGATGATGATAGTTCGGCTATCCGGACACCCCCTAGTCCAGGACTCCCTCAGTAGCCCCTGAACCAGGCTTCAATGACGACGAGTCTGGCGCGCATATTGTCTTCGGCATTGCAAGGCGGGTTCCTCCTCCGAATAATTCATAGAAGATTTTGAACACCAGGATAGTGTCTGGCTCTGCAAAATAAATTCCACATACCACCGCAGAGAGAATAATATTTACACAAGTTCAATCTGCTGACGTATTTCGTGGCATGACGTCACGCCACGGCCAAGCCTTTATTCGAATTATTTTTATTGTTCCACCTCAGCGCGTTTAGCGAAGCGGTTTCCTTGGCACGTCTTGTCAAAGCAGAGATCGTGTCCCCTTATTCCGGGATTCTCATCAATACGGACGTGGGTAACCCAACCGCGCCCGTTGGCACGCCCCCTCCATCGAAGGCGAGTCCCAAACGGTCACGGGGACGACTCTTGGTATTCTACCTGTTTATAATGAGACCAAGGCCCATTCCTTTTCTTCAATCTCAATCGAATCCGTCCCTCGCCTCGAGTTCCAACACCCAAGGTTCCAGATTCGAGCACTTCGGACCTTTGACAATGTCCGGCTCCGACCTACAGGGCCGGTGGATGCCATCTTCCGTCACGGAAGAAGACGTGCTAAAGCTGAGAGACGCCAGGTATCTAACCAGCGAGATTTCGCATAGGCTGCCCGCCCACGGGCAAGTCATTCCCACTCCCGAGCCTGGTGAGAGCGTGGTGTTCGTGTCTCACTTCCGTCGGGGTTTAGGCTTCCCGATGGACCCGTTCGTGAGGGGGCTCATGTTTTACTATGGGATGGAATTCCATGACTTGGCTCCGGAGTCCATCCTCCACATCTCATCGTTCCTTGTTGTCTGCGAGGCCTTCCTCCGTGCTACCCCTCACTTCGGATTATGGCTCAAGACCTTCAACGTGGAGCCAAAGATAATCGAGGGGCGACAGGCAGAGTGCAGAGGGGCAATTATAAGCAAGAGGGCCGATGCTCCATGGCCCGAGGGCTCCTTTCAAGAGGAGCTTGGTTTGTGGCAACAGGAGTGGTTCTACATCACCGCTCCTAGGGGCACCAGGCATGTGGTGCCACCCGCCTTTCGCTCGGTCCGTCCACAACGGCTGGCGTCATGGGTCAACAAAGGGCTTGACTGGGGGCCGTCCAAGGACGTACCAATATTGCAGGGCCGGATTCGAGACCTCCAAGAGAGGGAGATCAATCTGGTCGTAGTGGCGCAGGTTATGCTGATTTGGCGCCCTCTGCCCTGCAAACGTCGCCCTCTCCGCCTGTGGGAATTCAATCCGGAGGGACCGTGACCTCTCCACCACTTCATGGGTGCGACGCCCGTGGAGATGTATAAACTGTTCTTCGGATCACAAGAGATGTGTCCGGACTTGACCGAGGACGCAGGTCTGAGTTGCAATCGCCCGGATACTCAAGTTATTAATTCCTGTGCCCGGACGTGCTATCCGTACATTCATCATATTACTTGCCCTTTAAAGAGCTGTCCCTTGAACAGGAATGGATAGCAGAAGCAAAGCTAATAAGGTGTCCGGCCCCCCTCCCTGAGACCTCACCGGATCCTGTGTTAACCAAGGTGCTGGAGGCTGTGCCTTTGGAAGAGGGCGAAGGGGGGAATAGGAAAGCCACCGCCTCCGCTAAGGAGGCCTTTAAGGAAGGGGGATCGATAATCCCTCCCTCCAAGGGGAGAAGAGGACCGCTTCTGAAGATCCGGAGGTCAAGGCCTCAAAGCGGGGGAAGAAATCTTCGCTAGAGGGTCCTGCGCCAGGAGAGGCCCCAGCCGCACTATTTCCCCAAGGGAATTAGCCCTCCAACAAGCCGTAAGTAGAAAGGGGAGTTCTGTAATAAGAGACATCCCTGTTTTTATTTCTGAGGATGACCGAAGTTTTTACCTTGTAGTTCGGATCTCAGCCCTTCTCAACAGAGCTCATCTTCGGGGGATCTTCATCCGGAGATGATGGAGAGCGAAACGCCTCCATCTGCCGCGCCATCAGGCGGGGCGGATGACCCTGAGGTGTCGTCGCGAAGGGTTTCCCTGAGTCCGGCGGGGCCGGGAGGTCCGGCACAAACTGGTGTGCAGTCGGAGGAGCTAAAAGATCTGCTCGGGCGAGCATCTCTCTCAGAAGATCACTGTGCATTAATGGTTATGGTGATTGAAAGGATTTCATCCGCTAAGAGCGGATTGCATGAAGCCGTCAGAAGTTTACTGACGGGGTTTGAGGTATGCGGAAATGATGTACCTTCTGATAGTTTTGCATATAGAATGCGCCCTGTATAGATAGTAGCCCCTCAGTCTCGGTACGTTGTCAGAAGTGACGGCGTGCCGAGGATCATAATCTCAGTGTAAAGATGTCGCCCTTCCTATTCAGGGGGCAAAGCGTTCGGTGGCCAGCCGGACTGATGGAGTTGCCGAACTGAAGCGGCAACTGGACGTTGCGGATGCGGACATCGCGCTGGTTAATAAGCGACTTGACGAGTCACAAGGTATGTGGCTTCTCCGCGAACACCTGGTAAGGGAGCTTGAAGCCCGTGCCTTACTACATGTATGCTTAATGCAGATGGTGCCGCTGCTATGGAGGACCTTCGGGCAGAGCTTGCCCGAGCCAAGGAGCAAGCCAGAAAAAGTAATGTGGCTGCCTTGAAGGCGGCCGAAGAGCTAAAAGCCGAACAGGCTGCTCACTGCCGAAGCAGGGAGGAAATGGCCGAAATGGCCGTAAAGCTGAAGGATGCTACCGACCGCTATGAGTTTCTTGAAAGAGAACGCCGAGCGGAGCAAGAGGGCCTGAAGAAGGCCACCGCCGAAGCCAAGGATGCCCGCTCCACGATGAGAGCCATAAAGGAGGAGCTATGTCAGGCCGGGGATATTGCGGCTGGAAATCCCTTTCTGCTTTGTAGGAAGTTCACGGATCCGAAGTATGCTCAGTTGGGACAGTTGTGGGGTGCGGAGGATGCTTATCTGAATTTGGCGACGAGTGCCGTCGACACGGTTGCACACTTCCAAGGCCAGAAGGATCACGGAATGGAAGAGATTTTTTGGTCGCAATTCCATAGTCCGGACCGTCCACTTCCATTGATCGATCGGTTAGCCGAGTGGGCCGAGCTGAATAGGTTGTTCGTGCTTTCCATGAAGGATGTCGTGGCTCATCTATGGCCGGAAAGTCCCGAGCCAAAGAGTTATTTTGGCTTGGTGCAGCAGTTCCTTGATGCGGTGCCGCATATCAAGGCGATGAAGCGGTCGGCATGCATAGAGGGTGCACGGATGGCGCTCGCCCGTGTCAAAACATACTGGGCAGAGATGGAGGCCACCGACGTTGCTTCCCAGGATTCGGACAAGAGCCGATTACCAGCCGAGCACTATTTTGGGGAAGTCCTGCAGGGCGCTCGTTTAATAGAGACGCAGTGCTTGAAAAATGTTATGTTCAAGTGAGATGTATGATTTGTGAAGCCATGCTTCGAATATAATATAAGGGCTTTTTATACTTGTGCGTTCAAGTGTTAAAATTCCTCCTGTGCGGCCGTTTAATGTATATATGTATATAACCTGAAAGATGGCAGTCTTCGGCTTCAGCCCCCACGCACATAGTGCGGGGGTGTTTGCAAGAAATAGCGCATTTTCACACTTAATCCAACGTCTTGGTCCTGTGAAGGAGGTGATAGCGTAGCAAACTAGGCAACCGGACTATAATGCTTTATCACTTTCACTTAGCCATAGGAGTTCAATGGTGGGGCTACTATATAGCGCCTAGGGGCACTGCGCTCTCCGAATTTCGGGGCGCGTATGTGCCTGACCAGGAAACGGTCCTTCGTCAAAGCGGAGAAATTCTAAACATTCTGGTAGTCGATCGAGTGGTTGACCAGTCTCTCGCTATATCATGACAGTCAGTTTTCGGGTTTCTCTACTGAGGTGCTCACCTGGACGAACCGGGGCACAATCGCAGTAGTTCTCCTGGTGCCGCGTTAGCCGATAGAGCGGAACGTAAGGCAGCAAAACACAGGAGCCGGGCAAACCCAACATTTGACCAAAGACATGATTCGGAGCTGATGCATATAAGGCCTAACTCGAGACGCCGAACACTCCCTAAGGTATTCGGTCTTTATGAAAAGGGCAGAACAATGCCCTAAGCCCCTGGTGTCCAGGTACGCGCAAAATTTCTGACGCGGCCGATGCCAAAACGCCAGCCTCCTCCTCGGTTATAGTGAGGAACTAGGGGATGTGTATCAACAAGAGACAATAAGAAAGGTTTACGCAGGGTCTTAATTGAAACGAATCCTTGTAACGGGTCCCTACTGCACGTCTGCGCCTGTGTCTCCGTTGTGCCGTATCCTTGACGGGCGTAGCACGGTGTTCATCTGTAAAAGAGAAGAACTTAGTTTGAAAAAGGATCGTGCGAAAAATGTATAAACAGAGTATAATTCAAAAAACGAATAAAATTGAGCTTCATTGTCTCTTATTGTACGTGCGTGCAGCCCTTGTAAGGGGGTACGCGGCTGGTAAGCCCCTTGTTTATTTGCGCCGGACTCGCCTAACCGTGTCCGGGGTCTGGATGACCTGTTTGGGGGCTCTGATCGGCAAAGCCGGATTAATGTGTGGTTGTCAAGGCAGTCTCACTTTCTTCCTTATTCGAGGAACACTCGAGGTTTCCCTTTAATGAGATTATGCCGCGTGGACTGGGCATTTTGAGTGTAAGAGATGCATAATGCGGTATTGCGTTAAAGCGGGCGAAAGCTTCGCGTCCCAATAGTGCTTGATAGCTACTTTTAAATGGGGCGATGTGGAAGACTAGCTTTTCGCGACGGGAGTTGTCGGCTGAGCCGAACACAACTTCTAGTAGTAGAGAGCCCGTACAATGGGCATATGGGCCTGGCATTACTCCTTTAAAGGAAGTGTTGCTATGGCGTATTTTGGTTGGGTCTATCCCCATTCTGCGGATTGTGTCCTGATATAGCAGGTTTAGATCACTGCCGCCGTCCATTAGGACTTGTGTAAATTGCAGTCCGTCGATTATAGGATCTAATATCAGGGCAGTCCATCCTGCGTTCCGGATACTTCCGGAGTATCCTGATGATCGAAGGTGATTGGTTTTGACATCCAGTGTCTGGGCTCCGCTGGGGTGGACCGTGCGGCGCGCATTTTAATGGGCGCCGCTCTATTTTTGCCTATTATCACATGAAGTGAATTTACTGTTTTGACCTCTTGTGGGAAATTCCTTTGTTTGCCGGTGCTCTGCTTGTGGAGTTCATCATCGTCCTCACTTGGTGTTTCGAGCCCCTTGTGTTCGGCATTAAGTCGGCCGGACTGTTTGAAGACCCAACAATCTCTGTGGGTATGGTTTGCAGGCTTCCCGGAGGTGCTGTGGATTTGGCATATCTTGTCCAAGATTTTGTTTAGGTTTGATAGCTCGTCGCTGTTGTCCTTGAGAGGCAGTGTTTTGTTGTTCTGTCGAGAGCTTTTGAACCCGGCGTTGACTGCCGTGCTCTTTGGGCCGTTTACCTTAGTTCGGCGCTGGTCCTTTTTGCGTCGTGGTTTCCCATTTCCATCCCTGACTTCGGATGTACTTGGGTCGCTGGTGCTGCGTCTTGCCAGCCAGCTATCCTCTCCCGCGCAAAAGCGGGTCATGAGGCTTGTTAGTGCGGCCATTGTCCTAGGCTTTTCCTGGCCGAGGTGTCTGGCGAGCCATTCGTCTCGGACGTTATGTTTGAAGGCTGCTAAGGCTTCGGCGTCCGGACAGTCGACTATTTGGTTCTTTTTGGTGAGGAACCTGTTCCAGAATTTGCGGGCTGACTCTCCGGGCTGTTGAGTTATGTGACTTAAATCGTCTGCATCCGGAGGGCGGACATAAGTCCCCTGAAAATTTGCCCGAAACGCATCCTCGAGCTCTTCCCAACTTCCAATGGTATTTTCTGGGAGGCCTTTGAGCCAATGCCGGGCTGGCCCTTTGAGCTTGAGGGGTAGGTATTTTATAGCGTGGAGGTCGTCTCCTCTGGCCATATGTATGTGCAGGATATAATCCTCAATCCAGACTCCAGGGTCTGTTGTTCCGTCGTATGCCTCTATGTTTACGGGTTTGAATCCCGCTGGAAATTCATGATCCAGCACCTCATCGGTGAAACATAAGGGGTGTGCGGCGCCCCTGTATTTGGGTGTGCCGTGATTTTCGAATACTCGACGTGTTGTTTCGCTTTCTGAAGCTTGCTTTCTGGACCCATAAATGGACCTGACCGGGCCGTCCTCTTTACGAGGATCCTTATATGGATCACGTGCCGGCTTGTGTGCGGCGCCACTTGCCGCTCTTTGTTTGCCATGTGGTCGTCCATCAGACCGGGCGGCCTCTTTGTTTTTTGATTGTGGGGGCTCTACGGCCTCCTCGTCAAATTCTGGCAGTAGTTTACGCTTCGGGTAGCTCTTTGCTTGGTGACTATCGTCGTATTTGTCTGCGGTCTTGAGTACTTTGCTCCATCTCATTCTGAGTACGTCTTCCGTTGTTTTGAGCTTCCGCTTCTGCTTCTTCAGGCTTCGTGCAGTGGCGACGAGCCTTTTGTGGAGGTTCTTCTGCTCCACCGATGTGTCCGGTGTGAGATCATCCGGACTGTTGTTTTCGCCGGGGTGGATTGCTTTTTTAATTCATCCTGTTCGGATAGTTGATCGGGCACATGTTCGTCGTCAACCGGTTCGCCCTGCTCTATAGATGTGTCTACATGGGTACTGTCGTTGTCGAGGCGGGACTTTTGGCGGCGCTTGCGTCGCCGTTTCGGCTGTTTTTGGGGGAATTATCCTTCGCGGCATCCCGTTGTTCCTCGTTATCGCTTCCATTAGGTGTATCCACCATATATACATCGTGAGTTGGAGTGGCCTTCCAGTACCCTGTGGGTGCTGGTTCTTGGTCGTCTTCGGCATCGTCGTCCATACCGTCGATGTCTTTAGAGTCGAAGTCTAGCATATCGGTTAAGTCATCGACAATGGCTATAAAGTGGGTGGTGGGTGGGCTTTGAATTTCTTCGTTGCCCGCATCCCAACCGTCCTGACCGCCATCCGGCCAGGGCTCTCCTGATAAAGAGAGGTACTTTAGCAAATTCAGGATGTCGCCAAAAGGCGAGTGCTGGAAGATGTCCACAGCAGTGAACTCCATGATCGGCGCCCAATCGGATTCGATTGGAAGGGGCGCGGGAGGTTCGAAGTCCGGCGAGGAGTCCGGCACCTCGGAGTCACGAGCTTCACAAGGGACAGGGTCAGTATTCGGCTCCATCGTCGTAGAGGTAACAACCCCGAGGCGGTGTCCAGCCACCCATCCTCGATCGGCGCAGCCGGCTTCGAGTTAAGGGTCGGAGCGGACTCTTGTGCGGCCTCCAGGGCACTGTCCGGCAGCAGAGCTAAATCATGCCCATCGTGACAGTGCGGCACGCTCGGCTGTGGCTCGAATCCAGTCGAAGATCAAGTCTCCGCGGATGTCGGCCTAATAGTTCAAACTTCCAAACCTGACCTGATGGTCAAGGGCGTAACTTTCGATCTGCTCCAGATGGCCAAACGAATTGGCCCGCAGTGCAAAGCCGCCGAATACAAAGATCTGTCCGGGGAGAAAAGTCTCACCCTGGACCGCGTCGTTGTTGATGATCGAAGGAGCCATCGGGCCTATAGGTGACGACACAGAGGAACTCTCAATGAAAGCACCAATGTCGGTGTCAAAACCGGCGGATCTCGGGTAGGGGGTCCCGAACTGTGCGTCTAGGCGGATGGTAACAGGAGACAAGGGACACGATGTTTTTACCCAGGTTCGGGCCCTCTCGATGGAGGTAAAACCCTACTCCTGCTTGATTGATATTGATGATATGGGTAGTACAAGAGTAGATCTACCACGAGATCAAGGAGGCTAAACCCTAGAAGCTAGCCTATGGTATGATTGGTATGTGTCCTACGGACTAAAACCCTCCGGTTTATATAGGCACCGGAGAGGGCTAGGGTTACACATAGTCGGTTACAATGGAAGGAGATCTACATATCCGGACACGGGACAAAGTCTTCAATCTTTATCTTCATAGTCTTGGAGTCCGGCCAATGATGATAGTTCGGCTATCCGGACACCCCCTAGTCCAGGACTCCCTCAGTTACCTTCACATCCAAGTCATAGAACTTCTGCTCCATGATCCTCTCCAGGCTCTCCTCGTTTTGAGTCAGGGTGGCCAGTCCCTTCTCAATCCTCAGAGTGGATTCTATCAAGTAGCCAAGTTGATCCTGTTTGCTCTTCAAAAAGTACCGAGATGGCCCTTCCATTGTTGGCATCTTGGCAGCCTTCTCAGCCCTTGCCTTCTCCTTGCACAGAAGATGGTTCATCTTCATCCATAACCACTTGGTTGTCCTCAAAATCTAGATAGATAGGCATGTGATCCTTGTCCAACAAGTATGTGCCAGTGCCCATCTTGGAGTTAATCAGCTCCTGGATCTGTGGGGCATACCCACAACTTCTCTTTTGGTTAGTAGCTATCCTCTTGATAGTTTCAACTATAAGACTCATGACCTTGAACTTTTGTGGCAAATCAAATAAGTGTAGCAGATTGATTGCATGGCCTCTGTTCATGTTGTGATCATCTGACTTGGGCAAGAGAGTGTGCCTGAGGATCTAGTTGATGGTTGGCAGTCCTGACAGAAGTTAATGTACTGATCCAAACTTGTGTGTTTCAACAGCAGCATCTGGGATCTCCTTGTACATATGTGCCATAGTGTTGTGATCCATCTTCTTCTTGGCATAGACATCCAAGTCAACCTCTTTCTCCTTAGGTGCATTGATCAGATTAGCCCATTCTTCAACTGATGATTCGTACCTAGTACCTTCAGACATCCATACTATCCTGCCATCTGGATAGAAGTGTGCTGTGGAGTAGAATTGCATTATTAGCTCATAATTCCACTTTGTGAGCTTCTGCCCAACAAAGTCTGCCACTCCACAAGTACTAAAGCTGTCATATACACTAGGATAGTGTTCTTCATTCTCCTTGATGTACTTCCAGTCCACCCATCTCATGTCACACACTATTGGCTTCTTGTCCAGCAGCACTGTCTCATAGAAATCCCGCTGTTCCTTTGTATGGAACTTGTAGTCTACAACACTTCTTCTCCTGACTGCATAAGGATCAGTCAACCTCCACTGTCTGAGTCCTACATCCTTTCTCAACTTCATGTTCTCAGCTACATGATGAGCATCATTATGATCTGGAATTTTTGGCTTCAATTTTCTCAAGACATGCTCTTCATCATCTTCCTCTTCAGCAACAACTTCAGGAACTGGGCCTTGTTCTTCTCAGTAGCTGATATGTTCCTGGTATTCCTCTTAGGTGTAGTCTTGGGCTTGGAAGCAGCCCTGGGTGCTTCTTTGGGTTTTGATGAAGCAGCCCCTGACCTGATGGCATCACCCATAAGCTTCTGAGCTTTGGGTGCTGGTGCAGCATCCTCTTCTTCTTCCTCTTCTTCCATCATGGAAGGCTTTCCAACAACCCTGGCCATGGTCTTCTTGACCCTTTCCTTTCTCTTCTTTTCAGTCACTTCTGGCTCTTTGGGATCTGATTTCTCAGTTGCTTTAGTGGATCCTCTGACCTTCAGCATAGGAGTCCTTTTGGCTGGAATTTTCCGGTTTTGTCCAGGCTTAGTGGCTGCAGCTGAGCCATATTCTTTCTTGAGCACCTTCTTCTTGGAAGTGGCCTCATCCTCAATAGCCACATAGTCTTCATCCTCAGATTATGAGGTTCTCTTCTTTCTGGCCTTGGTGGCAGCTTTGGGTAAGTTGCTTGGGGTGCTCCTGCTGCCACCATCATAGCTGCTAGAGGGACTAGTGCCCTCACTCACTTGAACCTGCTTCTCTTCCCTGTTCTGGCTGTCACTCTGATCAGACATATTGCAAACACTGACAGTAGACCCTGTGAATAGATATAGATGAGATAGAGTGGATGAGCATCACAAAATACATAGGTTTTTGCAAAAGAATGAGTCAAAAACTTATTTTTAGTTTTCCACAGAAAGCATTTCGGATCTACCGATTCATAAACTCGGTGATACCGAAGCAGCTTTGGAACCTAAACTAGTGAACTCGGTCAGACCGAATCACAGTTTGGTGGCACCGAGACTGCTAGGGTTTCGCAAAGTCCTGAACTCGGTCACACCGATTTGCAATTCTCGGTCAGACCGAGATTTACATGTGCAATGGCCTTAGCCGAATCGGTGGTACCGAGTTTTACAGATCGGTTGGTCCGAGATGGTTTCGGCGGAAACCTAACCCTAAATTTTCAATTCAAACCTAATCTACGGTGTGTTTTGACTAGATAAGATAGTTTCAATCGTGGCAATATTCATGGCGAACACAATGTGCTAGGAATCAAATAGGGATAGCACAGTGATCGAGTCCATACCCTAGTTCGGTGATGAACTCACTACGGAGGCAACGGCAGAGATGATTCCCATTGACGGCGATGGAGACCAGTGGCAGGAGGCAGCTGGCGACGAGGACGATCCGGAGACCCTGGAGGCAGAGCAGGCTGAGCGCGGGCGAAAGAGTTCGGAGAAAAATTCCAAAGTTTTGCCCGTGGGTATATATAGCCCGACCCTGTCTGTGTGACCGAGTGGAACAACTCGGTGGCACCAAGATGCATAACTGCTAGCAGTCACAGTAACTCGATGTGACCGAAAAGTTCAAATCGGTTGCACCGAGATTGAAAACCTAGATCGACTTAGTGATCTCGGTATGATCGAAATGGGAATCGTTCAGACCGAAACGCACAAAGAAGTTTTGGAAGTTTAAGTCTATGACGAATCGGGGACTCCGAGTGCTCCTCACACAGAGTGGTTCGAATCTAACATGATCAAATTTTGTGATGTAGCATGAATAGAGCTTGAGACAAGAAAAGCATAGATAGCTAGAGAAGGTTCTTAGGCATTCTTGTCCATCCACTTGGAAAAAGGAAAAAAGAAACCAATCAATCAAAACAACAAGTGGATGTCCTCGAATGAGTAAAATATGCAACCAACATGCTCACACAATAAAGAAATATGTGGCAAAGCATGCACAACCAATTCTAGCATCTATCAAGCAATTGGCGATGACTAGGTCATCTAAATATGATTATATTGACTTAGGAGTCAAATGAGAACATTTGATCATAGGTCATACTCATCGTTTAAGCTCAAGTGGGGTTACCACTTTTACATAATGCATTGATGTGTTCACACCATTAGAGTTGCTCTGACTCAATTCTTAGAGTATAGCTCCCCCTATATGTGAGATCCCCCCTTAGAGGGATGAACTAACCTTGGGTTTTGTCGATGATGACTTCATGTAGGTGTTTAAGATGTGGATGCTCAATGTTGATGTAGATCATTTGGAGCAATCCTTTGGAGTGAGTTGCACTTTCAATACCTACACGGGTTAGTCCCACAAGGAACAAACAAGGATATCCATAGACATAGAGTGATGCACACACAAGATGATGTCTATGAGAGCATTAGGTTACCTTGTCCCTTGTCTTACCAACAAGAGGGTTTGTGACTCCTTGAACTACTGCAAGATGTGGAAGTTGACTGCACTTGTTATTGCCAAAATGATATGAGTGAAATATGTTGGCGGAGTCACCCTCAAGAACTCTCTAGTTCTTCTTCTTCGGGACCCACATCATCTTGATGAGAATCCTTGGAGTTGTAGTTGTACTTGATGAAGTAGAGCTTGACATAGTCTTGGGAAACCACTTGACCAAGGCCTTAGGAGCTTCTTCAAATGCATCAATTTCCTCTTGAAGCTTGTCCTTGCCTTTTTGCTTGTGGTCTTGTGGTGGAAGATCATCCTGGGCTTGTGTCCCTTTGAAGGAAGTAGGATCATACTTCTCTTGTTGAGGAACAAACTTCGTCTTGGGGTATTGATCTTCTTCCCACTCAACTCCATTGGCATTGAACTTTCGTTCAAAACCAACACCTTGGTTCTTCCGGTGCCTTCCTTGCTTGCGTACAATTTTCTCAAATTGCTTACTCCCGGCAAGGCTCTTGTAAATACCTTTATGTATAATTCCCTTCAGTAAGCTATTTTCTTGCTCAAGTGTAACTTGGCTAAGAGAATCATAAGTGGAATCAAGAGAACTACTAGAAGCAACAACATTGGATTTAGCATGATTATTGTTACTACTAGAGGAAGAATCCTTCTTGTTCTTGTTACTAGACTTGACTTGAGGCATGTAAGTAGATAAGAGTAAACACTTGGCAATGTAAGAAGAACTTTTCTTACGAAGATCATCATTGATTTCCTTTAATAACTCATGCTCTTTCTCAAGATTGAGCTTTTCAAAGCATAACTTCTCATGAGTCCTTAAAAGTTCTCTATGATCTTCTAAGATAGTTTCATGAGCTAAATTAAGAGTGTTTAGTTCTTTAGTTAGAAGCTCAATCTTCTCCTTATCATTGTCATTCGTTTTATCTTGATTAGCATGATTAATTGACGTCTCATCATAGTATTCATCACTAGAGTTGTCAACAAGTAAATCATCATCACCTAACAAGTCATCTTCATCACTATTGAAATCAACATACTCGAAGTGTGATACCTTTGGGCCTTTAGCCATGAAGCATCTTCCAAGTCATTCATTTGGTGAATCAAATATGTCATAGGAGTTGGTTGACACAAGTGCTAGACCGGCAACACCTTCATCTTGAGTATATTCGGAATCAGAGTGATAGCTTCTCTCGGAGTGGTTGTCGGAGTCGGAGCCGGATACCCATTCACCAACATGAGCTTGATGTCTTTGTTTTGTGTAGCTCCTTGATGGCTTGTCCTTCCTTTCCGAATCCTTGCTTCTCTGGGATGTTCTTCGTTCATAACGATCATCTCTACTCCTCTCTCTTGGTGGTGATTCTTCTCTTCTACTTCTCCTCTTAGGTGATTCTTCTCTTCTTTTGTAGGGTGCCGTACACTCATTGGAATTGTGTCCGGGTCTTCCACAATTGTAGCAATTACGCTCTCGACTAGAAGATCTTTTGTCATTGTAGGACCTTGACTTGGAGCTTTTCTCTTTGCTTCTACTCTTGTAGAACTTGTTGAAGTTCTTCACCATTAAGCTCAGTTCTTTATTGAATGTTTGTTTCTCACTTGATGATGTGGGGGCTTCACATGAGGCTTTGTAAGCACCACTTGACTTGTTGTGAAGTTCCTCATTATCCTTGAGTGACATCTCATGAGCAACAATTCTTCCAATGACTTCCGTTGGCTTGAGATCTTTGTAATTGGGCATCATTTGGATCAATGTGCACACGATATCATATCTTCTGTCCAAAGCTCTTAGGATCTTCTTGATGATGAATTTCTCGGTCATCTCTTCACTTCCTAAGACGGCAATATCATTTGTGATAAGAGCAAGCCTAGAGTACATTTCAGCGACACCTTCACCATCCTTCATTTTGAACTTGTCAAGTTGACTTTGAAGCACATCCAACTTGGATTCCTTGACAGAGTCGGTACCTTCATGCATATCAATCAAAGTATCCCAAATTTCCTTTGCATTCTCAAGACGGCTAATTTTGTTGAATTCTTCAGGGCACAATCCGTTGAAGAGGATATCACAAGCTTGAGCGTTGTATTGCAGCATCTTCAACTCTTCCGCGCTAGCTTCACAGTTCGGTTCTCTCCCATCAAAGAATTCACCTTGCAAGCCAATACACACAATAGCCCAAACGGTGGGGTTATGTCCAAGAATATTCATTTTCATCTTATGCTTCCAACTAGCAAAATTAGTACCATCAAAGTAAGGGCCTCTACGGTGATAATTTCCCTCGCTAGACGCCATACTCTTCTAGGTTGTGAAACCAAGGCTATGATCACCAAAAGCTATGGAAATCAAAGCAAATGGAGACCAAAGCTCTGATACCACTTGTAGGATCGAAAGTATGTCTAGAGGGGGGGGGTGATTAGACTACTTGACCAAATAAAACTTATCCTTTTCCCAATTTTAGTCTTTGGCAGATTTTAGCTATCTTCGCACAAGTCAAGCAATCTCAACACAATTCAAGCAAGCATGCAAAGAGTATATGAGCAGCAGAAAGTAAAGCATGCAACTTGCAAGAATGTAAAGGGAAGGGTTTGGAGAATTCAAATGCAACTGGAGACACAAATGTATTTGTCGTGGTTCCGATAGGTGGTGCTATCGTACATCCACGTTGATGGAGACTTCAACCCACGAAGGGTAATGGTTGCATGAGTCCATGGAGGGCTCCACCCACGAAGTGTCCACGAAGAAGCAACCTTGTCTATCCAACCATGGCTGTCTCCCACGAAGGACTTGCGTCACTAGCGGTAGATCTTCACAAAGTACGCGATCTCCTTGCCCTTACAAACTCCTTGGTTCAACTCCACAATCTTGTCCGAGGCTCCCAAGTAACACCTAGCCAATCTAGGAGACACCACTCTCCAAGAAGTAACAAATGGTGTGTTGATGATGAACTCCTTGATCTTGTGCTTCAAATGATAGTCTCCCCAACACTCAACTCTCTCTCACAGGATTTGGATTTGGTGGAAAGAAGATTTGAGTGGAAAGCAACTTGGGGAAGGCTAGAGATCAAGATTCATATGGTAGGAATGGAATATCTTGGCCTCAACACAAGTGTAGGTGGTTCTCTCTAAGAAAATGCAAGTTGGAAGTGTAGGTTCATTCTGATGGATCTCTCCTTGAATGAAGAGGAGGTGGAGGGGTATATATAGCCTCCACACAAAATCTAACCGTTACACACAACTTGCCAAACTCGGTGGGACCAAATTGATAAACTCGGTCGGACTGATTCAGCAAATCTAGTGACCGTTAGTATTTTCGGTGGGACCGACATGCAACTCGGTAGGACCGATATGGTTAGGGTTAGGGCATAACGTAATCTCAGTGAGACCGATTACACAAACTCGGTGGGACCAATTTTGGTAATAAGCTAACCAGAGAGTTGGTGAGGTAAACTCGGTGGGACCGGTTCGCTCATTTCGGTGGGACCGAAATGTTACGAAAAGGAAACATGGAGTTTACATTGCAATCTCGGTGGGACCGATCGCTCATCTCAGTGGTACTGAAACGTTACGAAGGGAAACCGAGAGATTACAATCCCATCTTGGTGAGACCGAGATCCCTATCTGTGAGACCGATTTGCCTAGGGTGTGTGGCAGTGGCTATGACATCTGAACTCGGTGGCGCCGGATAGAAAGAATCGGTGGGGCCGAGTTTGACTTTTGGCTTAGGTCATATGTGGATGTGGGAAAGTAGTTGAGGGTTTTGGATCATATCACTAAGCACTATGAAGCAAGAACCTCATTAAGCACCACCTCATCCCTCCTTGATAGTATTGGCTTTTTCTATAGACTCAATGTGATCTTGGATCACTAAAATATAAAATGTAGAGTCTTGAGATTTGAGCTTGAGCCAATCCTTTTGTCCTTAGTATTTTGAGGGGTCCACTTTTCTCATCCATGCCATGCCATCCATTGAGCTTTTCCTGAAATATTTATCTTGGAATAATGTTAGCTCAATGAGCTATATGTTGTTAGGAATTACCAAAACCACCTAGGGATAGTTGCACTTTCGTAGAGGAAGAAGACGCCCCTTATATATTGGAGAGACAAATCCAACCGTTATCCACTTACTCAGCCCACGACCTGCGGTACTACCGCTCCAGACACGCGGTACTACCGCAAGGGCTCACGGTACTACTGTGGTGGGCCGCGGTACTACCGCTACAGCGACAGGGGATAGTCCAGGCCAGAGCCGCCAAGGCTGAGAGCGGTACTGCCGCTGACGCGGTACTACCGCTCCCCCTTGCGGTACTACCGCAAGGCCAGGATGGACTAGGCTGGTAAGGGCACGGATGAATAAAAATACATCCGTGTCTACTTCCGCTGAAAATCGAACAGTGCAAATATCCAACATGGTACTACCACGCCTGGCTTGCGGTACTACCGCGCAGGGAGCGGATGTAAAAAATTACATCCGGCCCTACTTCCGCTCGTGCTACTGAGCCGGACCAGGACTCACGATACTACCGCGCACCTAGGGCGGTACTACCGCATAGGGCGCGGATGTAAAAAATTACATCCGCCCCTACTGCCGCAAGAGGGGCTGAGCCTGGCCTGAGGCCACGGTACTACAGCTCCATAGGAGTGGTACTACCATGTGCGCCTACGGTACTACCACGAGGGCTTGCGGTACTACCGCAGGGGCCTGCGGTACTACCGCTCCTAGGAGCAGTACTACCGCATGCCTCAACCAACAGCACTTAGGAATCCTTCTTTTTGCACAATAAAGGAGATAACGGAGGATGCTCCAAAGCGCAAAGGGAAAGGCGGGGAAAAGGGAGAAAACGTGTACGTGATGATTCCACCCAAACCTTTCCACTACGGACCCCCTCTTAATAGTACGGCTATCCTATGACTCAAATCCACCAAAAGAGACGGAGAACACCACCGTCTTCAATAGTCTTCGAGGGGTACCAAACCGTCTTGTGCCTAACGACGAAGCGCCTGAAATACTCAAGGCACACGATTAGTCCGCAAAAGCATTGTCATTAATCACCAAAACACCTTAGGGATAAACATGCCCTTGCACACCGCAAGATGACGCAAGCGTGCTTCGATCACCCGCGCGTGCAACTCCCACGTCACGTATTCAACGTGGGTCGTGGGGAAGTGCAGCCGACGGAAAGATACCACGGTAAAAACCGCCCCGCCGGCCCGCGCACCATTCTGGGCCTGGCCCAACAACATGTCGCGCCTATGTGTGGCCCAGGCCCGGGGGCTCCTGTCGGTGTACCAAAGTAGGGGCGATCCTTTGAACCCCTTATTTGTGCACGGGCAGTCAGAGCTGCGCCCACAGCCACACTTAAGCAGGGTGGAGACACAGAATCAAAGTCGCAAGACGGTCAAGGAAATGCCAAGATGGAGGCATAAAGAGCAAGAAGGCGAAGTGGTTTCCCCCGGCAAGACCCTTGCCGGGGCAGCCTACCTGGCGCCAGCAGGGCGCGCCACCCTTGGGCCCCAGTTTCTCCAGCGTCACCAACCGCGTTGGGACCGGGGCTCGGGAGGCACCTCCATGATGGCATGCAGATCTTTGTGAAGACAAGGAACATTCCAAATCAGAAGAGGATTAGAAGATGACGAACCTCGGCAAGATCCTTGCCGAGGAAACCCAGAAGACCCCCGGCAAGATCCTTGCCGGGGACGACCGCAACACCGCGGCAAGACCCTTGCCGGGGCCCCGGCAAGGCCCTTGCCGAGGACGTCCGCGAGGCCACAGCCAGGCCCGCACCCACCAAGCTTCTGCCACCGCTCCCATGTAGCTGCCAGCCCACTAGTTGGGTAGGCGCCTGCGTGTCAGCATGAGGCTTCTTGGCCAACTAAGCGCATGCCTACATGGTGGCATGCAAATCTTTGTCAAGGCCCAACCACCACGCCACCTCAGCAGCCCGCCAGCCTACATGGTGCTGGCCGCCTTGCTGGCCCAGGCACATGTCAAGGCAGGGCGAAGCGGCGGTAAATTGAAGGGGACATGTCTGAGGCGCATTAAATGCATCTTGTCCCGTAATATCTAGCGATAGGCTTAACCATAGTACCCCAATGCCACCTCCTGTATGCCACTGTGGCGATCCCCTTGCCTATAAAAGGAGACCCAAGGCATCCAGGAGAAGGATTCGGACGTTTGGACAAGTTACGCTCATTGTAAGTAGCTCAAGAACTCCAAGAACACAGATATACACACCAAAGTAGGACTAAGGTGTTATGCATCCCTGCGGCCCGAACCTGGGTAAACGACCCGCGTGCCCGTACTGACTGCTGATCCCGCTCTTCTCACCACCCCGCGCCCCGCAACTGTAGTAGGGATTCTTGTGATCCCATAAGTGTCGTTTCCCACCGACAGTACTAGTGCTAGTACTTAGTTTATAAAAAGGGGAACTACCTAACCGAAAATTACTCTACCTTTCATCCTCATAAGTGCTTCTTCCTTGCCTGTCCTTGCCATGGCCGGTGAGCAGAGCTCTAGGTCGAGAACTACTCATAACAAGGGAGCGGCAACCAAGGCTGCGGAAAAAAAAAGAGGGCTCGCCGCCATGCAGAGACCTCGAAAGATCTCTCACGGGCAGGCGACGGCTCCCAGGAGCGCCCTAGCCGCGGAGGCGAGCATGGCGAGCCGGCGGCGCTGGAGTCGTTATCCCTCGACGGCATGCCCTATCATCTCAATAAGCACCTCAATAAGCAGAAGGACTTCATCCAAGGCTTGGTGGAGCTGCTGAAGGAGAGCCTCGACGACATGCACACTGAGCTCAATATGTAGGGGGAGTTGACCGCCGGCTTGGTGATGCTGCTGAAGAAGAGCATTGCCTCGGAGAAGAAGGCGACCGGCCAAATCCTGCAACTTCAGGAGGACAAGGCGAAGCTCTGCCACGAGCTCGACCTGTTGAAGGAGAAGAACGCTGGCTAGAAGAAGTTGCATGAGAATAGTAGTTCCTCGATGAAGATGATGCAGGCCCTCGTCATGGAACAGAAGGAGGAGTTGGCGAAGCTCCGCATCGAGCACCCGGCTGCTGTCAAGGTATTTAATGCGGCCGTGGAACAGATGATGAAGGCTCGCGTCGAGAAATCCCGCATCATGGACAGAATGAAGAAGATGGTGGAGGAGACACACAAGGAGATGGAGGTCGTGGAGGCGATGAAGAAGCAGTTACGACTCCGTGGCAAATTAGATCATTTGGGGTGATAACCTTCCTTCTTCTTTTGCTCCTGTGTTTCATCTTTTGCTTCGGGTGTTTTGCTGCACGTGTCACGTTCTCTACGAGGCATGAATAGAACAATGCTAACCATGAGATGAATAGCAAATTAGATCATTTTTTATCGCCATATGGCACTGGGCTGCCGTGTTTCGTGCTCCTCCGTCGTAGTACTACTCCAGTGGAAAACTTGAGTATACCGCATAGTTCTTTGCTCCTCCTCAGGTCGTCGGCACATTTATACAAGCAGTCAAATCACAAGGCCCCGCCTTCCAGAAGTAATGAGCCATCAAATCACAAAGGCCCTCGCCTCTCGTGTAACCGACCAAGCTAGACTGCCCCGCCCTCTAGCCTTTTAAAAAATGTATACTTTTGTACAGTAGTAGTATCGATGGATTGCGCCATTGGGCAAAACATGAAATTAAAAAAAAAGGTGGTACATATAGAGAGCACTCGACACCAAATTATGCATATTGTACTATTAAAAAGGTTAGTCACAATAATGGTGTCCAGCATAACCCACCCCTCAAATAAAACTAAGCACCCTGGAATTCTTTGACAAAACTAAGCACCCTAAAACTCTTTGACAACTAAACTACTGGTTATATGATGTTGGCCATATATATTGTATGTATATAATGTGAAGAAACGAGTGGTAGTACTATACCAACTAAAAGATGAAATGTAAGAAATACTAGTATGTACGTACTGAAGAGTTAAAGTAACGAGAAGAAACATAACATAGTTCTGCTCGGGCCTCAGCACAACACACCCCTCAAATTAAACTAAGCACACCTGAAACTAAACTATGCAACTAATCCGTAGACACTGCATTAGAACCACCATGAGCGATGACACTGCCACCTTACTCAGAGTCCTCGTCCACGTCCTCGACTTCGTCCTTGTCCCTCTTCCTCTTGGCTGATACTTCTTTGCTTGAACCGCACACTTGGCTCTTTCTCTTCATCCAACCCTTCTAGATATTGAAACAAAGGTAGCCATCCATTGCAACATAGTGGATGTGGTCTATATCTAGTACATTCCACTGCCATGCATGACGATGAAACGTGTGATGAGGTTTCTCTAGTTTACCGTACAAAGGATGAACCATGGCTCCTGCCAGGGTCAGCATTGAAGGCTGGACACTGGAGGGCAGCAGCCGATTCTTCTGGAGGTCGAAGGGGTTGCCAACAATGAGGCCTATCTGACCCAGGACTCTTTTGTCGTTCGTAAAGTCTATAGTAACGAATTTGACTAGGTTGCTCTCGAGGAAGTTCTTAAAATCCAGGCATTCAATGTTGGCATGGCATATGTGGTAGACCAAGCATAAGTCATGCACGCAAACCTGGATCATGGCGGGCTTCTTCCTCTCTTCCTCCTTTAGATCCTTCTCTCATCCCAGGACTATAGTGTACTCAACATCTAGCCCAGCGACCCACTCATCATCTGAGTTTTCGAACATGTGTCTGAAGCGAGAAAGGCATCCTTTCACTGTCGTGGAAGAACAGGTGTAGATGATGTCGAACTCATCGCCGGTGATGGTTCTAACCTTTTACTCACCGCCGATCATGGAGATTTGGGACGCCTTGGATTTGGGAGGAGGGTTAGGATTAGTGGAACTGCAATAATGTGAAAGGACTGGACGACTAGGAGCGAACTGCCGTAATATTAAAGGACGTGCGGGGACGAGTAGGAGCGAACTGCCAGCGTGCGAACGGTAGGGTAGTGGCTTTCCATTCTCCCATGATATGGGCTTTCGAGAGCCCTTGGATCTGAGATCGAATGGTTGCATGGCGTGATTCTAGACCTATGGGTGAATATCCTATCCTGGAGGGTTATTCTGCAAATTTTCAGCAACTTAGCATGCGACCGTTCGATCTCAGATCCAAGGGCTGCCAGCAGCCCATATCATGGTCGCGCCTACCACGACTGTCACGTCGCTCGCACGGTAGTTCCCTTGGAGATTTAACACGGTGCGTGAGGCTATCTGATGTTGGCATGTCATCACTTAGTCACTCATACTACAACAAGGTTAGCTATAAGGTTGGCTATATGTGTATTTTTTTACTTCTCTCTATCTCTTTCTTCGTACTCCCTCCGTCCCATAATATAAGAATGTTTTTGACACTAGTGTAGTGCCAAAAACATTCTTATATGGGATTGAGGGACTAGTATTTATTGCATTTGCCTAGGAGTGACCTCTTCCAATGAAATGGTGCTTTAGATGAGGTGCTAAGGGCATTAAATGGCTTAGCAATCATGTCCCCAATGCATAGGTGCTTATTTGTTTTTGTTGCTAAGTTTGCTTCATTTAATTAGCTATAGACTCAAAATTGTCTTTTCACCTAGGTACACGCGGTTAGGCCGGTCGTAATGGGAGTATCATAAGTGGTATCATGCATGCCAACTAGATTTTTTAGATGATGTGGCACACAATTAAACTAGGAAAGAGAGGGTGAGGTATCATATCATGATACCGTATCATATTAAATGTTGTACTACTTTGTGTCATGCATGGCAATTAATAAGGCAACCTAAGATACTAAGTTATGATACTATGCATTATGGAGGTAGTATCATATACCAGTATCATATGCATGATACTAGTAGATGATACTCCCCACTACAACCAGCCTTAGCACCGTTTCTTCCTTGGGTCACCAAACTTGCCACATCAGACTTTATGCCTATGTGGCAAGCTTAGCACCTGTAGGAGCAAGTAAGTACTGCAATAGTGGGCTATAAGCCCGCTTTACATGGCATTTTTGCATATGTGGAGGAAAGAGGCAATGAAAAAGTGGAGAAGTGGAACTCATGCAAGAGCCAGCTTCTACTACATGGTGGAGCATTAGGAGAGGCACCCATATGGAGGTGGTCAGGAATCGGGAGACTCACGCCGGTCCTAGCGTCCTAGTTAAAATGATAATGGCAAGTCAAATCACGGGGCCCCACCTGTCCAGCAGTAACTCACTGTCAAATTACACATCCCTACGTTTGCAGCGGCCTACTCCCTCGTCTTCTCGCGTCTCTGTCGAACCGACTAGGCGGAACTGCCCCGCCTACCGCACAGGAAAAGCCATGCCCTCAACTTTTCAATAGTACAGTATACTAATTTTGTATCCATGGATTGCGCCATGGAGCAAAGCCTCTAGAAAACGGCGGTACACATGTACGGAGTACACAGCACACCCGTCGCATTTGCATCGTACCCCAGACGGTCGGTCGGTCTAGCACGATGCTCTCCGAATGGAACGCGCGTCACATTGCGTTTGCACACACATGTGGGACCGCAATTGAGAACCAACCATAGGCACACTCCCCGGCCCCGCAAGTCGGGTGACTTAACAGAAGAGGGAGAGGAGCGATAGTACTAGAGAAGTGTCGTACTACGTTGGTGCGTGTACGGTCCCTGCAAGACACATAAGATCAGTTCATCCATGCATGTGACCAGACTCCAGTAGACACGCCTGGATTGGCTATCATCTACATATCGTGCAGGCTGTGTTGTACAGGGCTGTAGTTCTAGTGAGAAATCTAAAAAAAGGTTTCTTGTCATCTCGCAAAATTAGGTGTCATGTGCTTCGGATCACTGCGAGGGTTCAACAACGACAACGGAGTTGGGCTAGTCATTGGGGGCACAAGCATGAAGACTACTCGGCTGCCATCTAGGTTAAGCCGGTTATGTTAATTAGGACATCTATCGACGGACCCCTTTTCTACGACTTTATCTTTAATTTGAGCTTTGTTCCTCGTCTAGTTTGTCCGTCGGGATTCAGGTTGTCTCCTTTGGGCAGTAAGTTTATGATTTCTTGTCATGTGGCATTTTTTCGTGTTATATGTTATAATTCGGTGCTTCAGATCAAAATGACGTGTGGCACCCTGGCTCAGAGAAACCGGAACGCCCCGTATTCTAGCCCAGAGATCGAGGAGAAGTCTCTGGAATACGGCACTGCTTGACATAGAACAAATCAGCTCTTATTACAAGAATAAATACAAAGGTCTGATGTTACAAAGGTACACATCAGCACAGCGACACTACGCCTGCGATAATACACTTGCTCTATGCTAGCAGCAGAACAAGTCGTAGCAGCGGAAATCTTCTAGCAGCGGAACAACGACGAATGTGGTGAAACTCCACTCCGCAGGGACTCTGGCTGGGACACGATCTAGCTCACACGAATGGAAACCACGACAAGCAAATCAAGCAAGCACGGCATCACCTGCAATCTGGCATGACACGCCAGGTCAGTACATTGAATGCACTTGCAAGCTCACAACAACCAAAAACATCAAGGCAAGAGAACAACATAGCATTAAGCAGGTTAATTAAATTAACAGCTACCATGATATAACAACAACTCCTAAGCATAATATGAAACTACTACAATATTGATAAATCACCATCTCCAATCTCTATAACCATATCTCACTGGGCTAATTGGCCAAGCAATATACCATCTCGATCACTTCATGATCAAAACCAAACTGTAACCATGATCCTTTCGGTGAGCACAACCCAACCAATAAATGGCCCGTGATCCTTACGACGATCACAACCCGACCAATAAATGGCTCATGATCCTTACGTCGATCACAACCCGACCAATAAATGGCCAATCTGTACTGCTCCAAATATCCACATATCCATCACCTATAAGTCATTCCGTCATGTGAGTGTTGATCGAATGGTGTACGCTAGTACGAACCCATGCCCATGACCAAGGACGCGGCTATCGATAGATTAAACATACACTCTGCAGAGGTAGCGCACTGTACCCACACCACAGAACCCATAGCCTCGCACTCCCATTCGGGTGGACCAACGGCGTTCCGACAAAACCGGTCTACTGCCATGACACTCTCCCGGCCACTCCGACTCGCTCCCCTTTGGGCTAAGTCATGGGTGGCCCCGTGTCTACCTCAAGACACAACGACCACCGTCGTGGCCAAACATAAACGATCCCGCACGGGGACCCGAGCTCAAAATCAAAACCGGGCACACAAGGCTTATGTCCGCCTACCTGATCAGGATAGCGCACGCCCATAACCTTCCCTCGTTAGAGGCACCGGCGAGAGGCACGACAATAGACCGCATTAGGGCCGTCCCATACCGACAAATGTGGTTGCACTGGAAAAGTTCGATTCGGCGGCACCTGACCAACTTACTGACGGAATTTATCCCAAAAATATAACCATGACAACTGATACTCCGATGTCAGTCATCAAACTATAATCCATGTAATAGCAATATCCAACAAATAATCCAAGCATAATATCATCATCTCAAAATACTCCCAGGATAGCATAACACTACTACCATGATGAATCCGAAACAATAATCCTACTATTCCAATAACAAGAATACAGCTATCCAGCTAAGCTCCACATGTAACTATCATCTCCAAAAATAATACTCCAAGCTACAGAACATCAACTAGCATCATGAAAATATTCATACTAACCACTAATAATCCAAAGGTAGCATGATATCCAAAGTAATACTCCAAGAATATAATCACATATATCATCATGGAAATAATGATAATACCAGCCACTAATACTCCAATGGCAACATGATACTCAACAACTACAAACATAACTCCTAGTATCCAAACAATAGCATGGCAACAACAAGATCAAAATAATACTCCGAGAAAATGCCATGCACAGAGTCATGTTGCTAAAGCAATACTTTAAACAAGTTCAAAATGAATTAAACCATGTCACTGCATTACAGTGATGCAAATGGAGGGTGTGGCTTGCCTGTGGTGGAAGAAATCACCGGGGAGAAGTGTGAGAAACTCAAAGGGGCTGAATAAGGGCAAGGGCATAATGGTCATTTTCACAGTGTCAAACCATAGTGAAACCATGACCAACAGAACGGGCTCCACAAAACGAAGAAGTGAGCGTTGGAATCACCTCATTTGGAGCTACGGTTGAAAAGTTGTGGATGATTGAAGTTCAGGGACTTTTCTGTAAAAATTCTATTCACAGACGGGTCCCTGAGTGGGTAAGGCAGAGGCGCAAACTGGAAACACGCCTTCGGTCAGAGAAAACGTATTCTGTGGAATACGTTTCAACTAATCTGCGTCAGCGTGGACAGGTCAACGCGGGGCCGACCCTTAAGGCTGACGGGTGGGGCCCGCGCTGCTTCTCTCTCTTCTCCCACGCCTCCTTCCCCCGCGTTCGCCCGACGGGGCAGAGTAGAGGCCCGGCACCGGCGGCCGTTCCGGCGGCTCGGTCCACCTCAGGTGGCGCCCCGGCCACCGGAGTAACTAGCGCGGGGAGGCGCATCCGCCTGGGCTCCTCACGTGTGCCGGCGAGCGCGGGACGAAGCAGGGCCTCGACCGCAGCGGACGAGAGCTACGGGCGCCGTTGAGCATGCTGCCACAAGCCACCAGAGGAGTAGGTGGAGGTCGGGGCGACCTTCTGAGCATCGAGGGAGATCTCTGGTGGTGGAATAAGGCAAGGAGGGGACGACTCCGGGCGATTTGGAGAAGATGGCCGCGACGGCCATGGCGGCGATGGTGAGCAGGGAAGGCTCCAGAGGCTCGCGGAAGGGGCTAGGGAGAACTAGGGGAGAGGAGTGAGGCCTCTAGTGAGCTCGGGGGACTCGGGAAAGGGCTTAAATAGCCGCGGGGAGAAGCTGCCATGCTGTCACCGCCGCGGACACGTGTCCGGCGCCGCTGGCGCGTGCACACGCGCATGAGCTCGAAGGCAGACGACGAGGGAGGCACAGAGAAGGCTCTCACGGGGCAGAAGAGGCCATGGGAGCGCAGGGAGGAAGACGACGGTGACGGGAAGATCCAAAACTCCACTATACGCCCGTGGGCACGCGGCGGCGAGCGTCGGTGAGCAAGCAGACGGAGGGGGAGAGGGGTCCAGAGTGAAGAGGGCGACGAGGCTGAGCTGTTTGACACTCGGGGACAAGCCAGAACCGACTGGAGCGGCGTTGTTGTTGCCAATAGTGGCGAGACCACCATTTTGGCCGGCATCTCCCGTGGTCACCACCGATAGCATGCGCTCTGGCTTCCAACTTAGTGCCAAACCTTGTCATCGGGGGAGTCCTTCCAAGGATGGTTTCAACTGCGGTGGTAGTTTGGTGAAAACGGCTGTGGTTAAAAGGTTAGTGAGCTCTGAAGTTTACTGGGGGCTGCTATGTGTAAAGTGTTATGTCTGGGGTGTTTAGTCTAGGAAGGACTACAATCCTGGAGAGTTTGAGGAGAAATGGACCAAGATTTTCTGCAGTTGCTTCACAACTGACCAAAATGGTCTAGAAACTAGATCATGATGGTGCACTCACATGGAGTGTCAACTTGGGCTAAGAGTGGGCAAGGCAAAGTCATTTGGTCATATGGAGATGCTCAAAAAGTCTCAAACCAATTGGCAAAGCCAAACTGGTACTTGCTTCATAAATATCTCCTCTGGACAGAAACTTGGAATAATATTGGTAATCAAATGGATCAATGAAATGATGCCAAATTGGGTGGAGAGATGTTTTATGGGTATAAGAATGATCTGGTAATTTATCAGGATGTTTGAAGCAAAATAAAATACACTTGCTTCACAACCTGAAAATAAGGCCAGAATAAAAGATTTGCTCCTGTGCTCACATAGATGATTGGATGGGGCTGAAAATGGCTGGAGAGGGTTAATATGAGCACATTAAGGAGTTTGCAAAAGTTCAACTCATTTGGATACTCCTAGCTAGTACTTCCTTCACAAAGCCTTTTGTCTGACAGAAACTTTGAAAATTCACTGAGGAAGATTGGCTAGGCAAATAAATTTGAACTTGTGCATGGGGCAATTATTTGGACCTATAATCGTGCCCAAAAATGTTGGGAGGCACTAGGAGAAATATAAATGACACTTCCTTCACTAAGTGCCATTCAGGGTAGAATAGAAAAAGGATTATTGGGGAATTATTTTTGAACTGGACAAGGCAATGTTTGGCCATATTTGAGCTATATATGATCCAAAGGAATTATGAGAATTATTTGGGGATTTTTGGGATGGACAGAAATATAGGTTGCTTCACAACCTAGGGCATATAGGGTTATCCCTTTAATGAAAAAGGAATTTTCCCTAGAAAAAGATTTTAGGGTTTGTCAAGGAGTGAAGTGACATGATCTTGGCAAGGTTTTGAGAATGATCAGCCACTTGGGAGAGGAAATGAGGGTGATTTCCCAGGTGGTAAGGCCAAAGAACCACTCCAAAAAGAAAAACAGAGCAAAAACCAAATAAATCAGAAGAAAAAGAAAAGGGCCAAAATCCAGGCTGTTACAATCCTCCCCCCTTAAAGAAATCTCGTCCTCGAGATTTGGTTGCTCAGGGAACGAGTATGACTTGAGGACACTGTTTCCAACTTGGGTATCCTTTTTTCCTTTATTTATTGTTCCCCCAAGAATTTCAGATGATCAACTTACATTGTTGTGGGGTGGTTTGTTTCACCTTTCCCAAATTCTGGTAGATTTTTGCTCACATGCCAAATCCTTTTCGTGAAATTTCCCATATCTGCGGTGATATCCACTGGATCTGGGTATAAATTTTCCTTTGGTCATGAAAACCTTTTTACTTCTGCCATGGGGTTTCTTCAAATAAATGCAGGCCTTATGGGTTCCATAAATGTTGAGAATCATGGCCATCCTCTGACGGGATCTGACTGCTCACAGGTGGCACTGATTTATCTAGATTTATTTCTTTGGCTCGAGCATCAGATATGTACCAAAGATTTGACTGCCTTCTGTCGTGAGCAATATAATGGAATATGGATTTATCGCTGTGTCAAACCTCAATTATTTACATCTCGAGACTGGCCCGATAGGGGCTGACGGACAACTGCTTTTCCTCACAGAGTGACCATGTACTTGATTCCGTCGGTGAGTATACCGGGTCTGAGCTGATTGTTCGGCTTTTGATTTTTTCTCATGTGATTGATATACCCATATGTATTAATAGGCCGTGATATGCTTTAACACCGCCACTGAAGTCAGACTATGAGGTTGCAAAGGAATCTTTGATCTGACAGAAAAGACTTGGATATTCCACACTAACCATGTCAAGCGGGTCGGCGGGATATGAAAATCCTTGTAAATAGAGTAGGCCGCTGAGAGTATGACTTTGTGGATCCATATGGGATTATGGCTTTCAACTGACTTGGGTATCCGGACCCTGATGGTCGTGCAAAAATCATCATGCTTTGCTGTCAGTCTCATCCTTTTTATGGTCCTGATTTTCTTGGTTAGGATACCTTACTGAAACAACTTGGCCACACCTGTCCTTGATTCTTCGTATGATCATGGATGCAATTAGTATTTTTGACATTATTCCTCCTTGTTTTCTGACCTGAGTCCGCACACATATGACATATACCCGGGGTTTGTAGCTGTACAGAGCTCATTGCTGAGGCCAATCATACAAGAAGGTGACAAGGTTTTATAATATCTCCTTGTCAATTGAGCGAATAATGATCTTGATGACCATTGTCAAGACTGTGGATTTTGTGATGTCATCTCCAAATATTATCGCTCCTTGCATCACATGAGATGTATTTTTGCTTATTTTCCTTTGCCTGACTGGGGAGGTTGTGGGATCCTTACTTTTCTTAGGTATATCTACTAGATCTTTGCCGCATCTCATATGAGTTACTGATATGACCGGGGATACATGCTCACCATATATAAGAAGGATATGCCACCGATCACTCGATCCTTGCGGTAGGCATCTGTTTTGTCTGAATTTTACCTCTGACAAAATTATTGCAAATCTGGTCCTTGAGCGGTACTGCCATACATCGACAACTCATCATATAATCTCGGAGGATGGTGCAATATTGTGGTACTGATGCGGACTGAGTGGCTTACGAGAGAAGCCATCCGAGTAGCTTGCTGAGGAAGACTTGTTAAGTTCAGCTCAAATATTTTGTCTGGGTACCGTGCAGAAAAAGGCCTATAGCTTACACATGAAGCTTGGTATGATTATTGTGCTGGAGAAGCCTAAGTTCCATAATTGAGAAGCTTCTCCTCAAGTTTGCTTGTTGAAAAAAAATCATTTTCGTCTGTCAAAAGCTTTTACTGAGGTGTCTTGCTGTGAAAGAACGGGTATCATGGACCGGAAATTGTTCACATATCATAAAGAGGAAAATTGAGGAACCTTGTATAATAAATTTCTTTCGATAGCGTGTGGAAGAATACTGGGTTTCTTATATCAAAAACTTCATACTGGTATGCAGACTGAAATCCATACACATGCCCATAATATTCTGAGACCGATTATTTGCATGAGAAAAATGGTTTGGATGTCTTGCTTGAGCGTACCACATTCTGGCTTTATTTCGGATAGTAACATATTTCAAGCATCATGCACTGCTGAGCCAAAACTTTGTATATGATCCATACCTCTGTCTAAAAGTATACCGTTGATCTTGTACCTGACTGGTCTTTCTGCCAGCTGGATCATTACTGCTATGAGGATTTTGCACTGATGTAGTGTGGCACCCCGGCTCAGAGCAACCGGCCTGCATTGCAAGCCTAGAGACCTTGTCTTCTGGCAACAGACAACAACATGGTACAGAAAACAACCGCTTTATTCATGCTAGCGGAACATAGTTCATATTACAACAGTTAGCGAGGCCAAGCGGCACACACGGTGTGGCTAAACAATATGTACATTATTTAGTGAACATAAAGGGGCCTCGATCATGGCAACTACTCGGCAGCGGAACAATGTCGTAGCGGGACTCCATAGCACAAGGACACCGACGTGGACACGGTTTAGACTCGGACAACATTCCTTTCCAACGGATCTTTCCTGAAATCTGGCATGACACGCCAGGTCAGTACATTGAATGTACTTGCAAGCTCACAATAAACATAGATAAGATGACACACAATATTATGATATTTATCCAATTTAATCAACAATGCAACTATATATCCAACATGCTGTGACAGTGCTCAACAGGTGCTCATTCTCCGGACTTGCTTACTAGGTGTGACCAACAAACATAATATTACCAAAACATACTCGTGATCCTTACGGCGATCACAACCAGACCATCTCATGGCCCATGATCCTTACGGCGATCACAACCCGACCAACTCGTGGCCCGTGATCCTTACGGCGATCACAACCTGACAACTCATGTCCAACTCAACACGATGACCTCAGTTCCATCCTTAGTGCAATTTAGTGTGCATATTTATTAAGTGTTGACCCATGGTGTACCTTACTTTCGAGCGTGTCCGTATCCGTGGACACGGCTATCGATAGATTAAGAGAACTCTGCAGAGGTTAGTACGCTGTACCCACACTACGGAACCCATAGCCTCACTCTCCCATTCGGGTGGACCAACAGCGTTCCGACGAAACCATTTCACTGTCATGACACTCTCCCGGCTCCTCCGACTCAGACCCCACCGGGCTAGTCCTGGGTGGCCCCGTGTCTACCTCCAGACACCTCGACCACCGTTGTGGGCACGATCCACACTGGGATCCGGTACCAAACATAACCTAACAACGGGCTCAGAAGGTTATGCTTGCCTACCGGGCCAGGGTACAGCACGCCCATAACCTTCCCTAAATTGAGGTACCGACCAGAATCACGACAATGAAACGCATTAAGGCCGTCTCATACCGGCAAATGTGGTTGCAGTGGGAAAGACTCGTTTTAGCGGCACCACGACCCAGTCAACAACATGTTCAAGTTGAATTATTAATTAGGTTCATCTTTAATGTGAAAAGAAAATAACCGGTGTCATACTGCCATATCATGCATCACTTCACATATGCATCACATAACCGTGCAAAGATTGCACCAACTACGCTCCCATGGAGCCAACATAACTCATGCTACTATACTGGTTAAAACCTCTCTTTACTTATACCAGAACTATTTCTAGCATTATCATCATTATACCTCATGCAAAAATAATATTCAAATTACTCATCAAACTCCATGACCATATTATTTATTTATCACTTGCAACTAAGTTCTCATGATCTTACCAACAATATTTACTTCAAACATACTGAAGTTCAAGCATTTTAACATAACAAGGATATAACAGAATATATTTATTATATAACTAATATAAATGCATCAATATTCATAAGTTCAAGTATGAAAATCATAAATATTGAAGTGGCACCATGAAAATATTACTCTAGCTTGCCTTAGTACTGATGAGGTTCACAAGGCTCCTGGTGATCCTCAAGACAAGCTGGTTCCTCTGAAAATATTCAAAAAACACAAATGAAAATATCAAGAAACCTTCTGAAAAATGCCAGAAAATCTAGACAGCAAGGAAAAATCCCATCTTTTGGGTGCTGTTAGATTTTTGGACACTGAACACGATGCAAAAAGAATCAATGCATTTGGACTTGTAAAATAAAAGTTATGGCCATATTGAATGGTACTGGAATTTAAATGAATTTGAAAAAAGAAAACAGAGGGGGGGTTGGCGTCGAAGGCGTATTCTCCCAGGGCGCCACCACTCATACCGCTTCGCGAGCATAGTGACTGGCTAACTAGCGGGCCCCGCTAGTCAGGTCGGAGGGAGGGGAGAAGGAAACAGAGAGACGCGGCGCTTCGCCGGAGCGTACGCCGGCGTTGAGGCTTCTTGGAGGAAAACGAGAGGGAGGGATCAAAGGAGTAGACGATTGCGCACCTGCCCATACCCGTAGCGTGGCTAACGGTGACCGGACAGCGTTGGATTCTTCCTCGCAAGTGGAGGCAGAACACGGTGGTAGCCGCAGATGAGGAAGAGGACAGATAGGGGCGGCTCCAGGGGCTCTAGCTAGGCGCGTTGGCTTCACGGAGGAGAGGCGGAGGCCCTAGCGGGGTCTCCTTGGCTTGGGAGTGGCCGGAGTTGCAGGAACGATCCAGAGGGGATCGCCGGCGAGCTCGGCTCTGGAACGGCAGCCCGCGGCCTGCCCGGCCGGGCTGCGGCTTCCTACTAGTTTGTGGGGTGTGAGAGAGTGCGGGATGGTGCTCGAGGAGGCTTGGGGGTGGCTCCTTATATAGGCAAGTGGTGAGGGGGTTTCGGGCTCCACCGGTGGACACCTGTCCACGACGCCCGGCGACGAGCGTCGTTAGAGAGAGGGGGGGAAGGCGACGGGGGTCACGCGGGAGCTGTGCACGGACGCGGACGAGCACAAGAGCGAGGAGGAAAGGGACGAACATAGTGCGCAGGCACTGTGCCATTGGCCGGACCGTGCCCGTGCTCGCTGTGGCGAGCTCCAGCGTCGGCGAGCGGTTGGGAGGAGTTAAGAAGGTGGACCAGTCTCTCGCTATATCATGACAGTCAGTTTTCGGGTTTCTCTACTGAGGTGCTCACCTGGACGAACCGGGGCACAATCGCAGTAGTTCTCCTGGTGCCGCGTTAGCCGATAGAGCGGAACGTAAGGCAACAAAACATAGGAGCCGGGCAAACCCAACATTTGACCAAAGACATGATTCGGAGCTGATGCATATAAGGCCTAACTCGAGACGCCGAACACTCCCTAAGGTATTCGGTCTTTATGAAAAAGGGGCAGAACAATGCCCTAAGCCCCTGGTGTCCAGGTACGCGCAAAATTTCTAACGCGGCCGATGCCAAAACGCCAACCTCCTCCTCGGTTATAGTGAGGAACCGGGGGATGTGTATCAACAAGAGACAGTAAGAAAGGTTTACGCAGGGTCTTGATCTGAAAAGAATCCTTGTAACGGGTCCCTACTGCACGTCTACGCCTGTGTCTCTGTTGTGCCGTATCTTGGACGGGCGTAGCACGGTGTTTCATCTGTAAGAGAGAAGAACTTAGTTTGAAAAAGGATCATGCGAAAAATGTATAAACAGAGTATAATTCAAAAAACGAATAAAATTGAGCTTCATTGTCTCTTATTGTACGTGCGTGCGGCCCCTTGTAAGGGGTTACGCGGCTGGTAATCCCCTTGTTTATTTGTGACGGACTCGCCTAACCGTGTCCGGGGTCTGAATGACCTGTTTGGGGGCTTTGATCGGCAAAGCCGGATTAATGTGTTGCTGTCAAGGCAGTCTCACTTTCTTCCTTATTCGAGGAACACTCGAGGTTTCCCTTTAATGAGATTATGCCGCGTGGACTGGGCATTTTGAGTGTAAGAGATGCATAATGCGGTATTGCGTTAAAGCAGGCGAAAGCTTCACGTCCCAATAGTGCTTGATAGCTACTATTAAATGGGGCGATGTGGAAGACTAGCTTTTCGCGACGGGAGTTGTCGGCTGAGCCGAACACAACTTCTAGTAGTAGAGAGCCCGTACAATGGGCATATAGGCCTGGCATTACTCCTTTAACGGAAGTGTTGCTATGGCGTATTTTGGTTGGGTCTATCCCCATTCTACAGATTGTGCCCTGATATAGCAGGCTTAGATCACTTCTGCCGTGCATTAGGACTTGTGTAAATTGCAGTCCGTCGATTATAGGATCTAATATCAGGGCAGTCCATCCTGCGTTCCGGATACTTCCGGATCTAATGATCGAAGGTGATTGGTTTTGACATCCAGTGTCTGGGCTCCGCTGGAGTGGACCGTGCGGAGCGCATTTTAATGGGCGCCACTCTATTTTTGCCTATTATCACATGAAGTGAATTTACTGTTTTGACCTCTTGTGGGAAATTCCTTTGTTTGCTGGTCTCTGCTTGTGGAGTTCTTCATCGTCCTCACTTGGTGTTTCGAGCCCCTTGTGTTCGGCATTAAGTCGGCCGGACTGTTTGAAGACCCAACAATCTCTGTGGGTATGGTTTGGAGGCTTCCCGGAGGTGCTGTGGATTTGGCATATCTTGTCCAAGATTTTGTTTAGGTTTGATAGCTCGTCGCTGTTGTCCTTCAGAGGCAGTGTTTTGTTGTTCTGTCGAGAGCTTTTGAACCCGGCGTTGACTGCCGTGCTCTTTGGGCCGTTTAACTTAGTTCGGCGTTGGTCCTTTTTGCGTCGTGGTTTCCCATTTCCATCCCTGACTTCGGATGTACTTGGGTTGCTGGTGCTGCGTCTTGCCAGCCAGCTATCCTCTCCCGCGCAAAAGCGGGTCATGATGCTTGTTAGTGCAGCCATTGTCCTAGGCTTTTCCTGGTCGAGGTGTCTGGCGAGCCATTAGTCTCGGACGTTATGTTTGAAGGCTGCTAAGGCTTCGGCGTCCGGACAGTCGACTATTTGGTTCTTTTTGGTGAGGAACCTGTTCCAGAATTTGCGGGCTGACTCTCCGGGCTGTTGAGTTACGTGACTTAAATCGTCTACATCCGTAGGGCGGACATACGTCCCCTGGAAATTTGCCCAAAACGCATCCTCGAGCTTTTCCCAACTTCCAATGGTATTTTCTGGGAGGCCTTTGAGCCAATGCCGGGCTGGCCCTTTGAGCTTGAGGGGTAGGTATTTTATGGCGTGGAGGTCGTCTCCTCTGGCCATATGTATGTGCAGGATATAATCCTCAATCCAGATTCCAGGGTCTGTTGTTCCTCGTATGCCTCTATGTTTACGGGTTTGAATCCCGCTGGAAATTCATGATCCAGCACCTCATCGGTGAAACATAAGGGGTGTGCGGCACCCCTGTATTTGGGTGTGTCGTAATTTTTGAATACTCGACGTGTTGTTTCGCTTTCTGAAGCTTGCTTTCTGGACCCATAAATGGACCTGACCGGGCCGTCCTCTTTACGAGGATCCTTATATGGATCACGTGCCGGCTTGTGTGCGGCGCCACTTGCCGCTCTTTGTTTGCCATGTGGTTGTCCATCAGACCGGGCGGCCTCTTTCTTTTTTGATTGTGGGGGCTCTACGGCCTCCTCGTCAAATTCTGGCAGTAGTTTACGCTTTGGGTAGCTCTTTGCTTGGTGACTATCGTCGTATTTGTCTGCGGTCTTGAGTACTTTTCTCAATCTCATTCTGAGTACGTCTTCCGTTGTTTTGAGCTTCCGCTTCTGCTTCTTCAGGCTTCGTGCAGTGGCGACGAGCCTTTTGTGGAGGTTCTTCTGCTCCACTGAAGTCTAGGATATCGGTTAAGTCATCGACAATGGCTATAAAGTGGGTGGTGGGTGGGCTTTGAATTTCTTCGTTGCCCGCATCCCAACCGTCCTGACCGCCATCCGGCCAGGGCTCTCCTGATAAAGAGAGGTACTTTAGCAAATTCAGGATGTCGCCAAAAGGCGAGTGCTGGAAGATGTCCACAGCAGTGAACTCCGTGATCGGCGCCCAATCGGGTTCGATTGGAAGGGGCGCGGGAGGTTCGAAGTCCGGCGAGGAGTCCGGCACCTCGGAGTTACGAGCTTCACAAGGGACAGGGTCAGTATTCGGCTCCATCGCCGTAGAGGTAACAGCCCCGAGGCGGTGTCCAGCCACCCATCCTCGATCAGCGCAGCCGGCTTCGAGTTAAGGGTCGGAGCGGACTCTTGTGCGGCCTCCAGGGCACTGTCCGGCAGCAGAGCTAAATCATGCCCATCATGATAGAGCGGCACGCTCGACTGTGGCTCGAATCCGTCAAAGATCAAGTCTCCGTGGATGTTGGCCGAATAGTTCAAACTGCCAAACCTGACCTGATGGTCAAGGGCGTAACTTTCGAGCTGCTCCAGAAGGCCAAACGAATTGGCTCACAGTGCAAAGCTGCCGAATACAAAGATCTGTCCGGGGAGAAAAGTCTCACCCGGGACCGCGTCGTTGTTGATGATCGAAGAAGCCATCGGGCCTATAGGTGACGACACAGAGGAACTCTCAATGAAAGCACCAATGTCGGTGTCAAAACCGGCGGATCTCCGGTAGGGGGTCCCGAACTGTGCGTCTAGGCGGATGGTAACAGGAGACAAGGGACACGATATTTTTACCCAGGTTCGGGCCCTCACGATGGAGGTAAAACCCTACTCCTGCTTGATTGATATTGATGATATGGGTAGTACAAGAGTAGATCTACCATGAGATCAAGGAGGCTAAACCCTAGAAGCTAGCCTATGGTATGATTGTTATGTGTCCTACGGACTAAAACCCTCCGGTTTATATAGGCACCGGAGAGGGCTAGGGTTACACATAGTCGGTTACAATGGAAGGAGATCTACATATCCGGACACGGGACAAAGTCTTCAATCTTGTATCTTCATAGTCTTGGAGTCCGGCCAATGATGATAGTTCGGCTATCCGGACACCCCCTCGTCCAGGACTCCCTCAGTTACCTTCACATCCAAGTCATAGAACTTCTGCTCCATGATCCTCTCCAGGCTCTCCTCGTTTTGAGTCAGGGTGGCCAGTCCCTTCTCAATCCTCAGACTGGATTCTATCAAGTAGCCAAGTTGATCCTGTTTGCTCTTCAAAAAGTACTGAGATGGCCCTTCCATTGTTGGCATCTTGGCAGCCTTCTCAGCCCTTGCCTTCTCCTTGCACAGAAGATGGTTCATCTTCATCCATAACCACTTGGTTGTCCTCAAAATCTAGATAGATAGGCATGTGATCCTTGTCCAACAAGTATGTGCCAGTGCCCATCTTGGAGTTAATCAGCTCCTGGATCTGTGGGGCATACCCACAACTTCTCTTTTGGTTAGTAGCTATCCTCTTGATAGTTTCAACTATAAGACTCATGACCTTGAACTTTTGTGGCAAATCAAATAAGTGTAGTAGATTGATTGCATGGCCTCTGTTCATGTTGTGATCATCTGACTTGGGCAAGAGAGTGTGCCTGAGGATCTAGTTGATGGTTGGCAGTCCTGACAGAAGTTAATGTACCGATCCAAACTTGTGTGTTTCAACAGCAGCATCTGGGATCTCCTTGTACATATGTGCCATAGTGTTGTGATCCATCTTCTTCTTGGCATAGACATCCAAGTCATCCTCTTTCTCCTTAGGTGCATTGATCAGATTAGCCCATTCTTCAACTGATGATTCGTACCTAGTACCTTCAGACATCCATACTATCCTGCCATCTGGATAGAAGTGTGATGTGGAGTAGAATTGCATTATTAGCTCATAATTCCACTTTGTGAGCTTCTGCCCAACAAAGTCTGCCACTCCACAAGTACTAAAGCTGTCATATACACTAGGATAGTGTTCTTCATTCTCCTTGATGTACTTCCAGTCCACCCATCTCATGTCACACACTATTGGCTTCTTGTCCAGCAGCACTGTCTCATAGAAATCCCGCTGTTCCTTTGTATGGAACTTGTAGTCTACAACACTTCTTCTCCTGACTGCATAAGGATCAGTCAACCTCCACTGTCTGAGTCCCGCATCCTTTCTCAACTTCATGTTCTCAGCTACATGATGAGCATCATTATGATCTGGAATTTTTGGCTTCAATTTTCTCAAGACATGCTCTTCATCATCTTCCTCTTCAGCAACAACTTCAGGAACTGGGCCTTGTTCTTCTCAGTAGCTGATATGTTCCTGGTATTCCTCTTAGGTGTAGTCTTGGGCTCGGAAGCAGCCCTGGGTGCTTCTTTGGGTTTTGATGAAGCAGCCCCTGACCTGATGGCATCACCCATAAGCTTCTGAGCTTTGGGTGCTGGTGCAGCATCCTCTTCTTCTTCCTCTTCTTCCATCATGGAAGGCTTTCCAACAACCCTGGCCATGGTCTTCTTGACCCTTTCCTTTCTCTTCTTTTCAGTCACTTCTGGCTCTTTGGGATCTGATTTCTCAGTTGCTTTAGTGGATCCTCTGACCTTCAGCATAGGAGTCCTTTTGGCTGGAATTTTCCGGTTTTGTCCAGGCTTAGTGGCTGCAGCTGAGCCATATTCTTTCTTGAGCACCTTCTTCTTGGAAGTGGCCTCATCCTCAATAGCCACATAGTCTTCATCCTCAGATTATGAGGTTCTCTTCTTTCTGGCCTTGGTGGCAGCTTTGGGTAAGTTGCTTGGGGTGCTCCTGCTGCCACCATCATAGCTGCTAGAGGGACTAGTGCCCTCACTCACTTGAACCTGCTTCTCTTCCCTGTTATGGCTGTCACTCTGATCAGACATATTGCAAACACTGACAGCAGACCCTGTGAATAGATATAGATGAGATAGAGTGGATGAGCATCACAAAATACATAGGTTTTTGCAAAAGAATGAGTCAAAAACTTATTTTTAGTTTTCCACAGAAAGCATTTCGGATCTACCGATTCATAAACTCGGTGATACCGAAGCAGCTTTGGAACCTAAACTAGTGAACTCGGTCAGACCGAATCACAGTTTGGTGGCACCGAGACTGCTAGGGTTTCGCAAAGTCCTGAACTCGGTCACACCGATTTGCAATTCTCGGTCAGACCGAGATTTACATGTGCAATGGCCTTAGCCGAATCGGTGGTACCGAGTTTTACAGATCGGTTGGTCCGAGATGGTTTCGGCGGAAACCTAACCCTAAATTTTCAATTCAAACCTAATCTACGGTGTGTTTTGACTAGATAAGATAGTTTCAATCGTGGCAATATTCATGGCGAACACAATGTGCTAGGAATCAAATAGGGATAGCACAGTGATCGAGTCCATACCCTAGTTCGGTGATGAACTCACTACGGAGGCAACGGCAGAGATGATTCCCATTGACGGCGATGGAGACCAGTGGCAGGAGGCAGCTGGCGACGAGGACGATCCGGAGACCCTGGAGGCAGAGCAGGCTGAGCGCGGGCGAAAGAGTTCGGAGAAAAATTCCAAAGTTTTGCCCGTGGGTATATATAGCCCGACCCTGTCTGTGTGACCGAGTGGAACAACTCGGTGGCACCAAGATGCATAACTGCTAGCAGTCACAGTAACTCGATGTGACCGAAAAGTTCAAATCGGTTGCACCGAGATTGAAAACCTAGATCGACTTAGTGATCTCGGTATGATCGAAATGGGAATCGTTCAGACCGAAACGCACAAAGAAGTTTTGGAAGTTTAAGTCTATGACGAATCGGGGACTCCGAGTGCTCCTCACACAGAGTGGTTCGAATCTGACATGATCAAATTTTGTGATGTAGCATGAGTAGAGCTTGAGACAAGAAAAGCATAGATAGCTAGAGAAGGTTCTTAGGCATTCTTGTCCATCCACTTGGAAAAAGGAAAAAAGAAACCAATCAATCAAAACAACAAGTGGATGTCCTCGAATGAGTAAAATATGCAACCAACATGCTCACACAATAAAGAAATATGTGGCAAAGCATGCACAACCAATTCTAGCATCTATCAAGCAATTGGCGATGACTAGGTCATCTATATATGATTATATTGACTTAGGAGTCAAATGAGAACATTTGATCATAGGTCATACTCATCGTTTAAGCTCAAGTGGGGTTACCACTTTTACATAATGCATTGATGTGTTCACACCATTAGAGTTGCTCTGACTCAATTCTTAGAGTATAGCTCCCCCTATATGTGAGATCCCCCCTTAGAGGGATGAACTAACCTTGGGTTTTGTCGATGATGACTTCATGTAGGTGTTTAAGATGTGGATGCTCAATGTTGATGTAGATCATTTGGAGCAATCCTTTGGAGTGAGTTGCACTTTCAATACCTACACGGGTTAGTCCCACAAGGAACAAACAAGGATATCCATAGACATAGAGTGATGCACACACAAGATGATGTCTATGAGAGCATTAGGTTACCTTGTCCCTTGTCTTACCAACAAGAGGGTTTGTGACTCCTTGAACTACTGCAAGATGTGGAAGTTGACTGCACTTGTTATTGCCAAAATGATATGAGTGAAATATGTTGGCGGAGTCACCCTCAAGAACTCTCTAGTTCTTCTTCTTCGGGACCCACATCATCTTGATGAGAATCCTTGGAGTTGTAGTTGTACTTGATGAAGTAGAGCTTGACATAGTCTTGGGAAACCACTTGACCAAGGCCTTAGGAGCTTCTTCAAATGCATCAATTTCCTCTTGAAGCTTGTCCTTGCCTTTTTGCTTGTGGTCTTGTGGTGGAAGATCATCCTGGGCTTGTGTCCCTTTGAAGGAAGTAGGATCATACTTCTCTTGTTGAGGAACAAACTTCGTCTTGGGGTATTGATCTTCTTCCCACTCAACTCCATTGGCATTGAACTTTCGTTCAAAACCAACACCTTGGTTCTTCCGGTGCCTTCCTTGCTTGCGTACAATTTTCTCAAATTGCTTACTCCCGGCAAGGCTCTTGTAAATACCTTTCTGTATAATTCCCTTCAGTAAGCTATTTTCTTGCTCAAGTGTAACTTGGCTAAGAGAATCATAAGTGGAATCAAGAGAACTACTAGAAGCAACAACATTGGATTTAGCATGATTATTGTTACTACTAGAGGAAGAATCCTTCTTGTTCTTGTTACTAGACTTGACTTGAGGCATGTAAGTAGATAAGAGTAAACACTTGGCAATGTAAGAAGAACTTTTCTTACGAAGATCATCATTGATTTCCTTTAATAACTCATGCTCTTTCTCAAGATTGAGCTTTTCAAAGCATAACTTCTCATGAGTCCTTAAAAGTTCTCTATGATCTTCTAAGATAGTTTCATGAGCTAAATTAAGAGTGTTTAGTTCTTTAGTTAGAAGCTCAATCTTCTCCTTATCATTGTCATTCGTTTTATCTTGATTAGCATGATTAATTGACGTCTCATCATAGTATTCATCACTAGAGTTGTCAACAAGTAAATCATCATCACCTAACAAGTCATCTTCATCACTATTGAAATCAACATACTCGAAGTGTGATACCTTTGGGCCTTTAGCCATGAAGCATCTTCCAAGTCATTCATTTGGTGAATCAAATATGTCATAGGAGTTGGTTGACACAAGTGCTAGACCGGCAACACCTTCATCTTGAGTATATTCGGAATCGGAGTGATAGCTTCTCTCGGAGTGGTTGTCGGAGTCGGAGCCGGATACCCATTCACCAACATGAGCTTGATGTCTTTGTTTTGTGTAGCTCCTTGATGGCTTGTCCTTCCTTTCCGAATCCTTGCTTCTCTGGGATGTTCTTCGTTCATAACGATCATCTCTACTCCTCTCTCTTGGTGGTGATTCTTCTCTTCTACTTCTCCTCTTAGGTGATTCTTCTCTTCTTTTGTAGGGTGCCGTACACTCATTGGAATTGTGTCCGGGTCTTCCACAATTGTAGCAATTACGCTCTCGACTAGAAGATCTTTTGTCATTGTAGGACCTTGACTTGGAGCTTTTCTCTTTGCTTCTACTCTTGTAGAACTTGTTGAAGTTCTTCACCATTAAGCTCAGTTCTTTATTGAATGTTTGTTTCTCACTTGATGATGTGGGGGCTTCACATGAGGGCTTTGTAAGCACCACTTGACTTGTTGTGAAGTTCCTCATTATCCTTGAGTGACATCTCATGAGCAACAATTCTTCCAAATACTTCCGTTGGCTTGAGATCTTTGTAATTGGGCATCATTTGGATCAATGTGCACACGATATCATATCTTCCGTCCAAAGCTCTTAGGATCTTCTTGATGATGAATTTCTCGGTCATCTCTTCACTTCCTAAGACGGCAATATCATTTGTGATAAGAGCAAGCCTAGAGTACATTTCAGCGACACCTTCACCATCCTTCATTTTGAACTTGTCAAGTTGACTTTGAAGCACATCCAACTTGGATTCCTTGACAGAGTCGGTACCTTCATGCATATCAATCAAAGTATCCCAAATTTCCTTTGCATTCTCAAGACGGCTAATTTTGTTGAATTCTTCAGGGCACAATCCGTTGAAGAGGATATCACAAGCTTGAGCGTTGTATTGCAGCATCTTCAACTCTTCCGCGCTAGCTTCACAGTTCGGTTCTCTCCCATCAAAGAATTCACCTTGCAAGCCAATACACACAATAGCCCAAACGGTGGGGTTATGTCCAAGAATATGCATTTTCATCTTATGCTTCCAACTAGCAAAATTAGTACCATCAAAGTAAGGGCCTCTACGGTGATAATTTCCCTCGCTAGACGCCATACTCTTCTAGGTTGTGAAACCAAGGCTATGATCACCAAAAGCTATGGAAATCAAAGCAAATGGAGACCAAAGCTCTGATACCACTTGTAGGATCGAAAGTATGTCTAGAGGGGGGGGTGATTAGACTACTTGACCAAATAAAACTTATCCTTTTCCCAATTTTAGTCTTTGGCAGATTTTAGCTATCTTCGCACAAGTCAAGCAATCTCAACACAATTCAAGCAAGCATGCAAAGAGTATATGAGCAGCGGAAAGTAAAGCATGCAACTTGCAAGAATGTAAAGGGAAGGGTTTGGAGAATTCAAATGCAACTGGAGACACAAATGTATTTGTCGTGGTTCCGATAGGTGGTGCTATCGTACATCCACGTTGATGGAGACTTCAACCCACGAAGGGTAATGGTTGCATGAGTCCATGGAGGGCTCCACCCACGAAGTGTCCACGAAGAAGCAACCTTGTCTATCCAACCATGGCTGTCTCCCACGAATGACTTGCGTCACTAGCGGTAGATCTTCACAAAGTAGGCGATCTCCTTGCCCTTACAAACTCCTTGGTTCAACTCCACAATCTTGTCCGAGGCTCCCAAGTAACACCTAGCCAATCTAGGAGACACCACTCTCCAAGAAGTAACAAATGGTGTGTTGATGATGAACTCCTTGATCTTGTGCTTCAAATGATAGTCTCCCCAACACTCAACTCTCTCTCACAGGATTTGGATTTGGTGGAAAGAAGATTTGAGTGGAAAGCAACTTGGGGAAGGCTAGAGATCAAGATTCATATGGTAGGAATGGAATATCTTGGCCTCAACACAAGTGTAGGTGGTTCTCTCTAAGAAAATGCAAGTTGGAAGTGTAGGTTCGTTCTGATGGATCTCTCCTTGAATGAAGAGGAGGTGGAGGGGTATATATAGCCTCCACACAAAATCTAACCGTTACACACAACTTGCCAAACTCGGTGGGACCAAATTGATAAACTCGGTCGGACTGATTCAGCAAATCTAGTGACCGTTAGTATTTTCGGTGGGACCGACATGCAACTCGGTAGGACCGATATGGTTAGGGTTAGGGCATAACGTAATCTCAGTGAGACCGATTACACAAACTCGGTGGGACCAATTTTGGTAATAAGCTAACCAGAGAGTTGGTGAGGTAAACTCGGTGGGACCGGTTCTCTCATTTCGGTGGGACCGAAATGTTACGAAAAGGAAACATGGAGTTTACATTGCAATCTCGGTGGGACCGATCGCTCATCTCAGTGGTACTGAAACGTTACGAAGGGAAACCGAGAGATTACAATCCCATCTTGGTGAGACCGAGATCCCTATCTGTGAGACCGATTTGCCTAGGGTGTGTGGCAGTGGCTATGACATCTGAACTCGGTGGCGCCGGATAGAAAGAATCGGTGGGGCCGAGTTTGACTTTTGGCTTAGGTCATATGTGGATGTGGGAAAGTAGTTGAGGGTTTTGGATCATATCACTAAGCACTATGAAGCAAGAACCTCATTAAGCAACACCTCATCCCTCCTTGATAGTATTGGCTTTTTCTATAGACTCAATGTGATCTTGGATCACTAAAATATAAAATGTAGAGTCTTGAGATTTGAGCTTGAGCCAATCCTTTTGTCCTTAGTATTTTGAGGGGTCCACTTTTCTCATCCATGCCATGCCATCCATTGAGCTTTTCCTGAAATATTTATCTTGGAATAATGTTAGCTCAATGAGCTATATGTTGTTAGGAATTACCAAAACCACCTAGGGATAGTTGCACTTTCGTAGAGGAAGAAGACGCCCCTTATATATTGGAGAGACAAATCCAACCGTTATCCACTTACTCAGCCCGCGACCTGCGGTACTACTGCTCCAGACACGCGGTACTACCGCAAGGGCTCACGGTACTACTGTGGTGGGCCGCGGTACTACCGCTGCAGCGACAGGGGATAGTCCAGGCCAGAGCCGCCAAGGCTGAGAGCGGTACTGCCGCTGACGCGGTACTACCGCTCCCCCTTGCGGTACTACCGCAAGGCCAGGATGGACTAGGCTGGTAAGGGCACGAATGAATAAAAATACATCCGTGTCTACTTCCGCTGAAAATCGAACAGTGCAAATATCCAACATGGTACTACCACGCCTGGCTTGCGGTACTACCGCGCAGGGAGCGGATGTAAAAAATTACATCCGGCCCTACTTCCGCTCGTGCTACTGAGCCGGACCAGGACTCACGGTACTACCGCGCACCTAGGGCGGTACTACCGCATAGGGCGCGGATGTAAAAAATTACATCCGCCCCTACTGCCGCAAGAGGGGCTGAGCCTGGCCTGAGGCCACGGTACTACAGCTCCATAGGAGTGGTACTACCATGTGCGCCTATGGTACTACCACGAGGGCTTGCGGTACTACCGCAGGGGCCTGCGGTACTACCGCTCCTAGGAGCAGTACTACCGCATGCCTCAACCAACAGCACTTAGGAATCCTTCTTTTTGCACAATAAAGGAGATAACGGAGGATGCTCCAAAGCGCAAAGGGAAAGGCGGGGAAAAGGGAGAAAACGTGTACGTGATGATTCCACCCAAACCTTTCCACTACGGACCCCCTCTTAATAGTACGGCTATCCTACGACTCAAATCCACCAAAAGAGACGGAGAACACCACCGTCTTCAATAGTCTTCGAGGGGTACCAAACCGTCTTGTGCCTAACGACGAAGCGACTGAAATACTCAAGGCACACGATTAGTCCGCAAAAGCATTGTCATTAATCACCAAAACACCTTAGGGATAAACATGCCCTTGCACACCGCAAGATGACGCAAGCGTGCTTCGATCACCCGCGCGTGCAACTCCCACGTCACGTATTCAACGTGGGTCGTGGGGAAGTGCAGCCGACGGAAAGATACCACGGTAAAAACCGCCCCGCCGGCCCGCGCACCATTCTGGGCCTGGCCCAACAACATGTCGCGCCTATGTGTGGCCCAGGCCCGGGGGCTCCTGTCGGTGTACCAAAGTAGGGGCGATCCTTTGAACCCCTTATTTGTGCACGGGCCGTCAGAGCTGCGCCCACGGCCACACTTAAGCAGGGTGGAGACACAGAATCAAAGTCGCAAGACGGTCAAGGAAATGCCAAGATGGAGGCATAAAGAGCAAGAAGGCGAAGTGGTTTCCCCCGGCAAGACCCTTGCCGGGGCAGCCTACCTGGCGCCAGCAGGGCGCGCCACCCTTGGGCCCCAGTTTCTCCAGCATCACCAACCGCGTTGGGACCGGGGCTCGGGAGGCACCTCCATGATGGCATGCAGATCTTTGTGAAGACAAGGAACATTCCAAATCAGAAGAGGATTAGAAGATGACGAACCTCGGCAAGATCCTTGCCGAGGAAACCCAGAAGACCCCCGGCAAGATCCTTGCCGGGGACGACCGCAACACCGCGGCAAGACCCTTGCCGGGGCCCCGGCAAGGCCCTTGCTGAGGACGTCCGCGAGGCCACAGCCAGGCCCGCACCCACCAAGCTTCTGCCACCGCTCCCATGTAGCTGCCAGCCCACTAGTTGGGTAGGCGCCTGCGTGTCAGCATGAGGCTTCTTGGCCAACTCAGCGCATGCCTACGTGGTGGCATGCAAATCTTCGTCAAGGCCCAACCACCACGCCACCTCAGCAGCCCGCCAGCCTACATGGTGCTGGCCGCCTTGCTGGCCCTGGCACATGTCAAGGCAGGGCGAAGCGGCGGTAAATTGAAGGGGACATGTCTGAGGCGCATTAAATGCATCTTGTCCCGTAATATCTAGCGATAGGCTTAACCATAGTACCCCAATGCCACCTCCTGTATGCCACTGTGGCGATCCCCTTGCCTATAAAAGGAGACCCAAGGCATCCAGGAGAAGGATTCGGACGTTTGGACAAGTTACGCTCATTGTAAGTAGCTCAAGAACTCCAAGAACACAGATATACACACCAAAGTAGGACTAAGGTGTTATGCATCCCTGCGGCCCGAACCTGGGTAAACGACCCGCGTGCCCGTACTGACTGCTGATCCCGCTCTTCTCACCACCCCGCGCCCCGCAACTGTAGTAGGGATTCTTGTGATCCCATAAGTGTCGTTTCCCACCGACAGTACTAGTGCTAGTACTTAGTTTATAAAAAGGGGAACTACCTAACCGAAAATTACTCTACCTTTCATCCTCATAAGTGCTTCTTCCTTGCCTGTCCTTGCCATGGCCGGTGAGCAGAGCTCTCGGTCGAGAACTACTCATAACAAGGGAGCGGCAACCAAGGCTGCGGAAAAAAAAGAGGGCTCGCCGCCATGCAGAGACCTCGAAAGATCTCTCACGGGCAGGCGACGGCTCCCAGGAGCGCCCTAGCCGCGGAGGCGAGCATGGCGAGCCGGCGATGCTGGAGTCGTTATCCCTCGCCGGCATGCCCTATCATCTCAATAAGCACCTCAATAAGCAGAAGGACTTCATCCAAGGCTTGGTGGAGCTGCTGAAGGAGAGCCTCGACGACATGCACGCTGAGCTCAATATGTAGGGGGAGTTGACCGCCGGCTTGGTGATGCTGCTGAAGAAGAGCATTGCCTCGGAGAAGAAGGCGACCGGCCAAATCCTGCAACTTCAGGAGGACAAGGCGAAGCTCTGCCACGAGCTCGACCTGTTGAAGGAGAAGAACGCTGGCTAGAAGAAGTTGCATGAGAATAGTAGTTCCTCGATGAAGATGATGCAGGCCCTCGTCATGGAACAGAAGGAGGAGTTGGCGAAGCTCCGCATCGAGCACCCGGCTGCTGTCAAGGTACGTAATGCGGCCGTGGAACAGATGATGAAGGCTCGCATCGAGAAATCCCGCATCATGGACAGAATGAAGAAGATGGTGGAGGAGACACACAAGGAGATGGAGGTCGTGGAGGCGATGAAGAAGCAGTTACGACTCCGCGGCAAATTAGATCATTTGGGGTGATAACCTTCCTTCTTCTTTTGCTCCTGTGTTTCATCTTTTGCTTCGGGTGTTTTGCCGCACGTGTCACGTTCTCTACGAGGCATGAATAGAACAATGCTAACCATGAGATGACTAGCAAATTAGATCATTTTTTATCGCCATATGGCACTGGGCTGCCGTGTTTCGTGCTCCTCCGTCGTAGTACTACTCCAGTGGAAAACTTGAGTATACCGCATAGTTCTTTGCTCCTCCTCAGGTCGTCGGCACATTTATACAAGCAGTCAAATCACAAGGCCCCGCCTTCCAGAAGTAATGAGCCATCAAATCACAAAGGCCCTCGCCTCTCGTGTAACCGACCAAGCTAGACTGCCCCGCCCTCTAGCCTTTTAAAAAATGTATACTTTTGTACAGTAGTAGTATCGATGGATTGCGCCATTGGGCAAAACATGAAATTAAAAAAAAGGTGGTACATATAGAGAGCACTCGACACCAAATTATGCATATTGTACTATTAAAAAGGTTAGTCACAATAATGGTGTCCAGCATAACCCACCCCTCAAATAAAACTAAGCACCCTGGAATTCTTTGACAAAACTAAGCACCCTAAAACTCTTTGACAACTAAACTACTGGTTATATGATGTTGGCCATATATATTGTATGTATATAATGTGAAGAAACGAGTGGTAGTACTATACCAACTAAAAGATGAAATGTAAGAAATACTAGTATGTACGTACTGAAGAGTTAAAGTAACGAGAAGAAACATAACATAGTTCTGCTCGGGCCTCAGCACAACACACCCCTCAAATTAAACTAAGCACACCTGAAACTAAACTATGCAACTAATCCGTAGACACTGCATTAGAACCACCATGAGCGACGACACTGCCACCTTACTCAGAGTCCTCGTCCACGTCCTCGACTTCGTCCTTGTCCCTCTTCCTCTTGGCTGATACATCTTTGCTTGAACCGCACACTTGGCTCTTTCTCTTCATCCAACCCTTCTAGATATTGAAACAAAGGTAGCCATCCATTGCAACATAGTGGATGTGGTCTATATCTAGTACATTCCACTGCCATGCATGACGATGAAACGTGTGATGAGGTTTCTCTAGTTTACCGTACAAAGGATGAACCATGGCTCCTGCCAGGGTCAGCATTGAAGGCTGGACACTGGAGGGCAGCAGCCGATTCTTCTGGAGGTCGAAGGGGTTGCCTACAATGAGGCCTATCTGACCCAGGACTCTTTTGTCGTTCGTAAAGTCTATAGTAACGAATTTGACTAGGTTGCTCTCGAGGAAGTTCTTAAAATCCAGGCATTCAATGTTGGCATGGCATATGTGGTAGACCAAGCATAAGTCATGCACGCAAACCTGGATCATGGCGGGCTTCTTCCTCTCTTCCTCCTTTAGATCCTTCTCTCATCCTAGGACTATAGTGTACTCAACATCTAGCCCAGCGACCCACTCATCATCTGAGTTTTCGAACATGTGTCTGAAGCGAGAAAGGCATCCTTTCACTGTCGTGGAAGAACAGGTGTAGATGATGTTGAACTCATCGCCGGTGATGGTTCTAACCTTTTACTCACCGCCGATCATGGAGATTTGGGACGCCTTGGATTTGGGAGGAGGGTTAGGATTAGTGGAACTGCAATAATGTGAAAGGACTGGACGACTAGGAGCGAACTGCCGTAATATTAAAGGACGTGCGGGGACGAGTAGGAGCGAACTGCCAGCGTGCGAACGGTAGGGTAGTGGCTTTCCATTCTCCCATGATATGGGCTTTCGAGAGCCCTTGGATCTGAGATCGAATGGTTGCATGGCGTGATTCTAGACCTATGGGTGAATATCCTATCCTGGAGGGTTATTCTGCAAATTTTCAGCAACTTAGCATGCGACCGTTTGATCTCAGATCCAAGGGCTGCCAGCAGCCCATATCATGGTCGCGCCTACCACGACTGTCGCGTCGCTCGCACGGTAGTGCCCTTGGAGATTTAACACGGTGCGTGAGGCTATCTGATGTTGGCATGTCATCACTTAGTCACTCATACTACAACAAGGTTAGCTATAAGGTTGGCTATATGTGTATTTTTTTACTTCTCTCTATCTCTTTCTTCGTACTCCCTCCGTCCCATAATATAAGAATGTTTTTGACACTAGTGTAGTGCCAAAAACATTCTTATATGGGATTGAGGGACTAGTATTTATTGCATTTGCCTAGGAGTGACCTCTTCCAATGAAATGGTGCTTTAGATGAGGTGCTAAGGGCATCAAATGGCTTAGCAATCATGTCCCCAATGCATAGGTGCTTATTCGTTTTTGTTGCTAAGTTTGCTTCATTTAATTAGCTATAGACTCAAAATTGTCTTTTCACCTAGGTACACGCACTTAGGCCGGTCGTAATGGGAGTATCATAAGTGGTATCATGCATGCCAACTAGATTTTTTAGATGATGTGGCACACAATTAAACTAGGAAAGAGAGGGTGAGGTATCATATCATGATACCGTATCATATTAAATGTTGTACTACTTTGTGTCATGCATGGCAATTAATAAGGCAACCTAAGATACTAAGTTATGATACTATGCATTATGGAGGTAGTATCATATACCAGTATCATATGCATGATACTAGTAGATGATACTCCCCACTACAACCAGCCTTAGCACCGTTTCTTCCTTGGGTCACCAAACTTGCCACATCAGACTTTATGCCTATGTGGCAAGCTTAGCACCTGTAGGAGCAAGTAAGTACTGCAATAGTGGGCTATAAGCCCGCTTTACATGGCATTTTTGCATATGTGGAGGAAAGAGGCAATGAAAAAGTGGAGAAGTGGAACTCATGCAAGAATAGTGGGCTATAAGCCAGCTTCTACTACATGGTGGAGCATTAGGAGAGGCACCCGTATGGAGGAGGTCAGGAATTGGGAGACTCACGCCGGTCGTAGCGTCCTAGTTAAAATGATAATGGCAAGTCAAATCACGGGGCCCCACCTGTCCAGCAGTAACTCGCTGTCAAATAACACATCCCTACGTTTGCAGCGGCCTACTCCCTCGTCTTCTCGCGTCTCTGTCAAACCGACTAGGCGGAACTGCCCCGCCTACCGCACAGGAAAAGCCATGCCCTCAACTTTTCAATAGTACAGTATACTAATTTTGTATCCATGGATTGCGCCATGGAGCAAAGCCTCTAGAAAACGGCGGTACACATGTACGGAGTACACAGCACACCCGTCGCATTTGCATCGTACCCCAGACGGTCGGTCGGTCTAGCACGATGCTCTCCGAATGGAACGCGCGTCACATTGCGTTTGCACACACATGTGGGACCGCAATTGAGAACCAACCATAGGCACACTCCCCGGCCCCGCAAGTCGGGTGACTTAACAGAAGAGGGAGAGGAGCGATAGTACTAGAGAAGTGTCATACTACGTTGGTGCATGTACGGTCCCTGCAAGACACATAAGATCAGTTCATCCATGCATGTGACCAGACTCCAGTAGACACGCCTGGATTGGCTATCATCTACATATCGTGCAGGCTGTGTTGTACAGGGCTGTAGTTCTAGTGAGAAATCTAAAAAAAGGTTTCTTGTCATCTCGCAAAATTAGGTGTCATGTGCTTCGGATCACTGCGAGGGTTCAACAACGACAACGGAGTTGGGCTAGTCATTGGGGGCACAAGCATGAAGACTACTCGGCTGCCATCTAGGTTAAGCCGGTTATGTTAATTAGGACATCTATCGACGGACCCCTTTTCTACGACTTTATCTTTAATTTGAGCTTTGTTCCTCGTCTAGTTTGTCCGTCGGGATTCAGGTGGTCTCCTTTGGGCAGTAAGTTTATGATTTCTTGTCATGTGGCATTTTTTCGTGTTATATGTTATAATTCGGTGCTTCAGATCAAAATAACGTGTGGCACCCTGGCTCAGAGAAACCAGAACGCCCCGTATTCCAGCCCAGAGATCGAGGAGAAGTCTCTGGAATACGGTACTGCTTGACATAGAACAAATCAACTCTTATTACAAGAATAAATACAAAGGTCTGATGTTACGAAGGTACACATCAGCACAGCGACACTACGCCTGCGATAATACACTTGCTCTATGCTAGCAGCAGAACAAGTCGTAGCAGCGGAAATCTTCTAGCAGCGGAACAACGACGAATGTGGTGAAACTCCACTCCGCAGGGACTCTGGCTGGGACACGATCTAGCTCACACGAATGGAAACCACGACAAGCAAATCAAGCAAGCACGGCATCACCTGCAATCTGGCATGACACGCCAGGTCAGTACATTGAATGCACTTGCAAGCTCACAACAACCAAAAACATCAAGGCAAGAGAACAACATAGCATTAAGCAGGTTAATTAAATTAACAGCTACCATGATATAACAACAACTCCTAAGCATAATATGAAACTACTACAATATTGATAAATCACCATCTCTAATCTCCATAACCATATCTCACTGGGCTAACTGGCCAAGCAATATACCATCTCGATCACTTCATGATCAAAACCAAACTGTAACCATGATCCTTTCGGTGAGCACAACCCAACCAATAAATGGCCCGTGATCCTTACGACGATCACAACCCGACCAATAAATGGCTCATGATCCTTACGTCGATCACAACCCGACCAATAAATGGCCAATCTGTACTGCTCCAAATATCCACATATCCATCACCTATAAGTCATTCCGTCATGTGAGTGTTGATCGAATGGTGTACGCTAGTACGAACCCATGCCCATGACCAAGGACGCGGCTATCGATAGATCAAACATACACTCTGCAGAGGTAGCGCACTGTACCCACACCACAGAACCCATGGCCTCGCACTCCCATTCGGGTGGACCAACGGCGTTCCGACAAAACCGGTCTACTGCCATGACACTCTCCCGGCCACTCTGACTCACTCCCCTTTGGGCTAAGTCATGGGTGGCCCCGTGTCTACCTCAAGACACAACGACCACCGTCGTGGCCAAACATAAACGATCCCGCACGGGGACCCGAGCTCAAAATCAAAACCGGGCACACAAGGCTTATGTCCGCCTACCTGATCAGGATAGCGCACGCCCATAACCTTCCCTCGTTAGAGGCACCGGCGAGAGGCACGACAATAGACCGCATTAGGGCCGTCCCATACCGACAAATGTGGTTGCACTGGAAAAGTTCGATTCGGCGGCACCTGACCAACTTACTGACGGAATTTATCCCAAAAATATAACCATGACAACTGATACTCCGATGTCAGTCATCAAACTATAATCCATGTAATAGCAATATCCAACAAATAATCCAAGCATAATATCATCATCTCAAAATACTCCGAGGATAGCATAACACTACTACCATGATGAATCCGAAACAATAATCCTACTATTCCAATAACAAGAATACAGCTATCCAGCTAAGCTCCACATGTAACTATCATCTCCAAAAATAATACTCCAAGCTACAGAACATCAACTAGCATCATGAAAATATTCATACTAACCACTAATAATCCAAAGGTAGCATGATATCCAAAGTAATACTCCAAGAATATAATCACATATATCATCATGGAAATAATCATAATGCCAGCCACTAATACTCCAATGGCAACATGATACTCAACAACTACAAACATAACTCCTAGTATCCAAACAATAGCATGGCAACAACAAGATCAAAATAATACTCCGAGAAAATGCCATGCACAGAGTCATGTTGATAAAGCAATACTTTAAACAAGTTCAAAATGAATTAAACCATGTCACTGCATTACAGTGATGCAAATGGAGGGTGTGGCTTGCCTGTGGTGGAAGAAATCACCGGGGAGAAGTGTGAGAAACTCAAAGGGGCTGAATAAGGGCAAGGGCATAATGGTCATTTTCACAGTGTCAAACCATAGTGAAACCATGACCAACAGAACGGGCTCCACAAAACGAAGAAGTGAGCGTTGGAATCACCTCATTTGGAGCTACGGTTGAAAAGTTGTGGATGATTGAAGTTCAGGGACTTTTCTGTAAAAATTCTATTCACAGACGGGTCCCTGAGTGGGTAAGGCAGAGGCGCAAAATGGAAACACGCCTTCGGTCAGAGAAAACGTATTCTGTGGAATACGTTTCAACTAATCCGCGTCAGCGTGGACAGGTCAACGCGGGGCCGACCCTTAAGGCTGACGGGTGGGGCCCGCGCTGCTTCTCTCTCTTCTCCCACGCCTCCTTCCCCCGCGTTCGCCCGACGGGGCAGAGTAGAGGCCCGGTACCGGCGGCCGTTCCGGCGGCTCGGTCCACCTCAGGTGGCGCCCCGGCCACCGGAGTAACTAGCGCGGGGAGGCGCATCCGCCTGGGCTCCTCACGTGTGCCGGCGAGCGCGGGACGAAGCAGGGCCTCGACCGCAGCGGACGAGAGCTACGGGCGCCGTTGAGCATGCTGCCACAAGCCACCAGAGGAGTAGGTGGAGGTCGGGGCGACCTTCTGAGCATCGAGGGAGATCTCTGGTGGTGGAATAAGGCAAGGAGGGGACGACTCCGGGCGATTTGGAGAAGATGGCCGCGACGGCCATGGCGGCGATGGTGAGCAGGGAAGGCTCCAGAGGCTCGCGGAAGGGGCTAGGGAGAACTAGGGGAGAGGAGTGAGGCCTCTAGTGAGCTCGGGGGACTCGGGAAAGGGCTTAAATAGCCGCGGGGAGAAGCTGCCATGCTGTCACCGCCGCGGACACGTGTCCGGCGCCGCGGGCGCGTGCACACGCGCATGAGCTCGAAGGCAGACGACGAGGGAGGCACAGAGAAGGCTCTCACGGGGCAGAAGAGGCCATGGGAGCGCAGGGAGGAAGACGACGGTGACGGGAAGATCCAAAACTCCACTATACGCCCGTGGGCACGCGGCGGCGAGCGTCGGTGAGCAAGCAGACGGAGGGGGAGAGGGGTCCAGAGTGAAGAGGGGACGAGGCTGAGCTGTTTGACACTCGGAGACAAGCCAGAACCGACCGGAGCGGCGTTGTTGTTGCCAATAGTGGCGAGACCACCATTTTGGCCGGCATCTCCCGTGGTCACCACCGATAGCATGCGCTCTGGCTTCCAACTTAGTGCCAAACCTTGTCATCGGGGGAGTCCTTCCAAGGATGGTTTCAACTGCGGTGGTAGTTTGGTGAAAACGGCTGTGGTTAAAAGGTTAGTGAGCTCTGAAGTTTACTGGGGGCTGCTATGTGTAAAGTGTTATGTCTGGGGTGTTTAGTCTAGGAAGGACTACAATCCTGGAGAGTTTGAGGAGAAATGGACCAAGATTTTCTGCAGTTGCTTCACAACTGACCAAAATGGTCTAGAAACTAGATCATGATGGTGCACTCACATGGAGTGTCAACTTGGGCTAAGAGTGGGCAAGTCAAAGTCATTTGGTCATATGGAGATGCTCAAAAAGTCTCAAACCAATTGGCAAAGCCAAACTGGTACTTGCTTCATAAATATCTCCTCTGGACAGAAACTTGGAATAATATTGGTAATCAAATGGATCAATGAAATGATGCCAAATTGGGTGGAGAGATGTTTTATGGGTATAAGAATGATCTGGTAATTTATCAGGATGTTTGAAGCAAAATAAAATACACTTGCTTCACAACCTGAAAATAAGGCCAGAATAAAAGATTTGCTCCTGTGCTCACATAGATGATTGGATGGGGCTGAAAATGGCTGGAGAGGGTTAATATGAGCACATTAAGGAGTTTGCAAAAGTTCAACTCATTTGGATACTCCTAGCTAGTACTTCCTTCACAAAGCCTTTTGTCTGACAGAAACTTTGAAAATTCACTGAGGAAGATTGGCTAGGCAAATAAATTTGAACTTGTGCATGGGGCAATTATTTGGACCTATAATCGTGCCCAAAAATGTTGGGAGGCACTAGGAGAAATATAAATGACACTTCCTTCACTAAGTGCCATTCAGGGTAGAATAGAAAAAGGATTATTGGGGAATTATTTTTGAACTGGCCAAGGCAATGTTTGGCCATATTTGAGCTATATATGATCCAAAGGAATTATGAGAATTATTTGGGGATTTTTGGGATGGACAGAAATATAGGTTGCTTCACAACCTAGGGCATATAGGGTTATCCCTTTAATGAAAAAGGAATTTTCCCTAGAAAAAGATTTTAGGGTTTGTCAAGGAGTGAAGTGACATGATCTTGGCAAGGTTTTGAGAATGATCAGCCACTTGGGAGAGGAAATGAGGGTGATTTCCCAGGTGGTAAGGCCACAGAACCACTCCAAAAAGAAAAACAGAGCAAAAACCAAATAAATCAGAAGAAAAAGAAAAGGGCCAAAATCCAGGCTGTTACAATCCTCCCCCCTTAAAGAAATCTCGTCCTCGAGATTTGGTTGCTCAGGGAACGAGTATGACTTGAGGACACTGTTTCCAACTTGGGTATCCTTTTTTCCTTTATTTATTGTTCCCCCAAGAATTTCAGATGATCAACTTACATTGCTGTGGGGTGGTTTGTTTCACCTTTCCCAAATTCTGGTAGATTTTTGGTCACATGCCAAATCCTTTTCGTGAAATTTCCCATATCTGCGGTGATATCCACTGGATCTGGGTATAAATTTTCCTTTGGTCATGAAAACCTTTTTACTTCTGCCATGGGGTTGCTTCAAATAAATGCAGGCCTTATGGGTTCCATAAATGTTGAGAATCATGGCCATCCTCTGACGGGATCTGACTGCTCACAGGTGGCACTGATTTATCTAGATTTATTTCTTTGGCTCGAGCATCAGATATGTACCAAAGATTTGACTGCCTTCTGTCGTGAGCAATATAATGGAATATGGATTTATCGCTGTGTCAAACCTCAATTATTTACATCTCGAGACTGGCCCGACAGGGGCTGACGGACAACTGCTTTTCCTCACAGACTGACCATGTACTTGATTCCGTCGGTGAGTATACCGGGTCTGAGCTGATTGTTCGGCTTTTGATTTTTTCTCATGTGATTGATATACCCATATGTATTAATAGGCCGTGATATGCTTTAACACCGCCACTGAAGTCAGACTACTGAGGTTGCAAAGGAATCTTTGATCTGACAGAAAAGACTTGGATATTCCACACTAACCATGTCAAGCGGGTCGGCGGGATATGAAAATCCTTGTAAATAGAGTAGGCCGCTGAGAGTATGACTTTGTGGATCCATATGGGATTATGGCTTTCAACTGACTTGGGTATCCGGACCCTGATGGTCGTGCAAAAATCATCATGCTTTGTTGTCAGTCTCATCCTTTTTATGGTCCTGATTTTCTTGGTTAGGATACCTTACTGAAACAACTTGGCCACACCTGTCCTTGATTCTTCGTATGATCATGGATGCAATTAGTATTTTTGACATTATTCCTCCTTGTTTTCTGACCTGAGTCCGCACACATATGACATATACCCGGGGTTTGTAGCTGTACAGAGCTCATTGCTGAGGCCAATCATACAAGAAGGTGACAAGGTTTTGTAATATCTCCTTGTCAATTGAGCGAATAATGATCTTGATGACCATTGTCAAGACTGTGGATTTTGTGATGTCATCTCCAAATATTATCGCTCCTTGCATCACATGAGATGTATTTTTGCTTATTTTCCTTTGCCTGACTGGGGAGGTTGTGGGATCCTTACTTTTCTTAGGTATATCTACTAGATCTTTGCCGCATCTCGTATGAGTTACTGATATGACCGGGGATAGATGCTCACCATATATAAGAAGGATATGCCACCGATCACTCGATCCTTGCGGTAGGCATCTGTTTTGTCTGAATTTTACCTCTGACAAAATTATTGCAAATCTCGTCCTTGAGCGGTACTGCCATACATCGACAACTCATCATATAATCTCGGAGGATGGTGCAATATTGTGGTACTGATGCGGACTGAGTGGCTTACGAGAGAAGCCATCCGAGTAGCTTGCTGAGGAAGACTTGTTAAGTTCAGCTCAAATATTTTGTCTGGGTACCGTGCAGAAAAAGGCCTATAGCTTACACATGAAGCTTGGTATGATTATTGTGCTGGAGAAGCCTAAGTTCCATAATTGAGAAGCTTCTCCTCAAGTTTGCTTGTTGAAAAAAAATCATTTTCGTCTGTCAAAAGCTTTTACTGAGGTGTCTTGCTGTGAAAGAACGGGTATCATGGACCGGAAATTGTTCACATATCATAAAGAGGAAAATTGAGGAACCTTGTATAATAAATTTCTTTCGATAGAGTGTGGAAGAATACTGGGTTTCTTATATCAAAAACTTCATACTGGTATGCAGACTGAAATCCATACACATGCCCATAATATTCTGAGACCGATTATTTGCATGAGAAAAATGGTTTGGCTGTCTTGCTTGAGCGTACCACATTCTGGCTTTATTTCGGATAGTAACATATTTCAAGCATCATGCACTGCTGAGCCAAAACTTTGTATATGATCCATACCTCTGTCTAAAAGTATACCATTGATCTTGTACCTGACTGGTCTTTCTGCCAGCTGGATCATTACTGCTATGATGATTTTGCACTGATGTAGTGTGGCACCCCGGCTCAGAGCAACCGGTCCTGCATTGCAAGCCTAGAGACCTTGTCTTCTGGCAACACACAACAACATGGTACAGAAAACAACCGCTTTATTCATGCTAGCGGAACATAGTTCATATTACAACAGTTAGCGAGGCCAAGCGGCACACACGGTGCGGCTAAACAATATGTACATTATTTAGTGAACATAAAGGGGCCTCGATCATGACAACTACTCGGCAGCGGAACAATGTCGTAGCGGGACTCCATAGCACAAGGACACCGACGTGGACACGGTCTAGACTCGGACAACATTCCTTTCCAACGGATCTTTCCTGAAATCTGGCATGACACGCCAGGTCAGTACATTGAATGTACTTGCAAGCTCACAATAAACATAGATAAGATGACAGACAATATTATGATATTTATCCAATTTAATCAACAATGCAACTATATATCCAACATGCTGTGACAGTGCTCAACAGGTGCTCATTCTCCGACTTGCTTACTAGGTGTGACCAACAAACATAATATTACCAAAACATACTCGTGATCCTTACGGCGATCACAACCAGACCATCTCATGGCCCATGATCCTTACGGCGATCACAACCCGACCAACTCGTGGCCCGTGATCCTTACGGCGATCACAACCCGACAACTCATGTCCAACTCAACACGATGACCTCAGTTCCATCCTTAGTGCAATTTAGTGTGCATATTTATTAAGTGTTGACCCATGGTGTACCTTACTTTCAAGCGTGTCCGTATCCGTGGACACGGCTATCGATAGATTAAGAAACTCTGCAGAGGTTAGTACACTGTACCCACACTACGGAACCCATAGCCTCACTCTCCCATTCGGGTGGACCAACAGCGTTCCGACGAAACCATTTCACTGTCATGACACTCTCCCGGCCCCTCCGACTCAGACCCCACCGGGCTAGTCCTGGGTGGCCCCGTGTCTACCTCCAGACACCTCGACCACCGTCGTGGCCACGATCCACACTGGGATCCGGTACCAAACATTAACTTAACAACGGGCTCACAAGGTTATGCTTGCCTACCGGGCCAGGGTACAGCACGCCCATAACCTTCCCTAAATTGAGGTACCGACCAGAGGCACGACAATGAAACGCATTAAGGCCGTCCCATACCGGCAAATGTGGTTGCACTGGGAAAGACTCGTTTCAGCGGCACCACGACCCAGTCAACAACATGTTCAAGTTGAATTATTAATCAGGTTCACTTTAATGTGAAAAGAAAAAACCGGTGTCATACTGCCATACCATGCATCACTTAACATATGCATCACATAACCGTGCAAAGACTGCACCAACTACGCTCCCATGGAGCCAACATAACTCATGCTACTATACTGGTTAAAACCTCTCTTTACTTATACCAGAACTATTTCTAGCATTATCATCATTATACCTCATGCAAAAATAATATTCAAATTACTCATCAAACTCTATGACCATATTATTTATTTATCACTTGCAACTAAGTTCTCATTATCTTACCAACAATATTTACTTCAAACATACTGAAGTTCAAGCATTTTAACATAACAAGCATATAACAGAATATATTTATTATATAACTAATTTAAATGCATCAATATTCATAAGTTCAAGTATGAAAATCATAAATATTGAAGTGGCACCATGAAAATGTTACTGTGGCTTGCCTTTGTACTAATGAGGTTCACAAGGCTCCTGGTGATCCTCAAGACAAGCTGGTTCCTCTGAAAATATTCAAAAACCACAAATGAAAATATCAAGAAACCTTCTGAAAATTGCCAGAAAATCTAGACAGCAAGGAAAAATCCCATCTTTTGGGTGCTGTTAGATTTTTGGACACAGAACACGATGCAAAAAGAATCAATGCATTTGGACTTGTAAAATAAAAGTTATGGCCATTTGAATGGTACTGGAATTTAAATGAATTTGAAAAAAGAAAACAGAGGGGGGGTTGGCGTCGAAGGCGTATTCTCCCAGGGCGCCACCACTCATACCGCTTCGCGAGCGTAGTGACTGGCTAACTAGCGGGCCCCGCTAGTCAGGTCGGAGGGAGGGGAGAAGGAAACAGAGAGATGCGGTGCTTCGCCGGAGCGTACGCCGGCGTTGAGGCTTCTTGGAGGAAAACGAGAGGGAGGGATCAAAGGAGTAGACGATTGCGCACCTGCCCATACCCGTAGCGTGGCTAACGGTGACCGGACAGCGTTGGATTCTTCCTCGCAAGTGGAGGCAGAACACGGTGGTAGCCGCAGATGAGGAAGACGACAGATAGGGGCGGCTCCAGGGGCTCTAGCTAGGCGCGTTGGCTTCACGGAGGAGAGGCGGAGGCCCTAGCGGGGTCTCCTTGGCTTGGGAGTGGCCGGAGTTGCAGGAACGATCCAGAGGGGATCGTCGGCGAGCTCGGCTCTGGAACGGCAGCCCGCGGCCTGCCCGGCCGGGCTGCGGCTTCCTACTAGTTTGTGGGGTGTGAGAGAGTGCGGGATGGTGCTCGAGGAGGCTGGGGGGTGGCTCCTTATATAGGCAAGTGGTGAGGGGGTTTCGGGCTCCACCGGTGGACACCTGTCCACGACGCCCGGCGACGAGCGTCGTTAGAGAGAGGGGGGGAAGGCGACGGGGGTCACGCGGGAGCTGTGCACGGACGCGGACGAGCACAAGAGCGAGGAGGAAAGGGACGAACATAGTGCGCAGGCACTGTGCCATTGGCCGGACCGTGCCCGTGCTCGCTGTGGCGAGCTCCAGCGTCGGCGAGCGGTTGGGAGGAGTTAAGAAGGTGGAGACGAGGATGGTGGCGAGGGGGGACACGCTCTGGTTGGTCGAGCAGCGAGCACGCGCGCCACAGAGGCGCTGGTGACGCGTAAAGCGCACGTTTGGCATGCCAGCACGCTCGGACGAACATGATCACCGCGTGGACCGTGACATCAGGCCACATATGCACTAACCATGATGTCTGGTGTGTAGTCCTTAGTAAACTTGGGTGTTAGCATGACTCGGTTTGGTTCCAGGTGCAGTAGAAGTAAAATGGTGATGAGGTGAAGTTTCTGGATAGAAACTTTGGGGAGTTACTGTGGTCAAACTACAGGGATTCAAGGGCTGAGCTTTGGGGTTTTACTGACTCTTACTAAGGTGAATAAGCTCAGGGAAAACCAGCTACATTGGAGCTAGTAAAAAGGTAGTTGCTGTAGAAACTACCATTTCAGCCCAGAAGTGTTTTTATTTTCTGTAGCCAAAATACTCCAAAGAGTGGTGAAATATTTTTGCTCAGAAATGTGCCCTAGGGTCCAAAGAATATTTGCGATTTTTCTCAGGATTTTTGGGGCAACAAAAATGAGGGTTGCTTTGGAGGTCAAAGAGTTTAGCTAGGGTTTTAGGGGCAAAATGAATATTTTTCATTTAAGAAAATATTCCAAGCAATTTTGTTGGGTTGGCTAGGGGTGAAATGATGGATTAGAGGAGGAGAGGGAACACTTGGGTGAAAATCAAGGGATACCCAAGTTGTCAAGTCCAAATGGAATGATTCATAACTCCAAATCCAAACCAACTCAGCTGAAAATCAAGCAAAGAAAATAGGGCAAAAACCAGGCTGTGACAAACCTCCCCCACTTAGAATGAATCTCATCCTCGAGATTCGGTTACTTGGGAAAACCATTCTAGATAACATGCCCTTAGAAACTCTTCTGATTCCCAGGTTGATTCTGACTCGGTATGATGCATCCATTGAACCTTGTAAAACTTCCGTGACTTACTGCAAGTGACTCTTTCCATCTGATAGAAAATTTTCACTGGCCTTTCTTCGTAGGTCAAGTCCTTTGCCAGCTCTATTTCTGCCAAATTGGTCTTTTTCTCGGGTGGTGAGATGCATCATCGCAGTTGCAAAACGTGGAATACGTTGTGCACATCGGACAGTTCCAGAGGCAGCTCCAACTGATATGCCACAACACCTACTCGTGTCATGATGGGAAATGGACCAATAAACCTGGGTGCCAATTTTCCACGGGTTTGGAACCTTTTTACTCCCTTCATGGGTGTGACTCAAAGGTAGACATGTTATCCGGGTTCCAAATAGATCTGCCGGTGTTTTGCATCATAATAACTTTTCTGTCGCGATTTGGCCAGTTGTAATCTGTCTCGGATCTCCTTGACTTGCTTTTCGGCTTCCAGCATGAGATCTGTTCCAAAAATACGGCTGTCTCCCGTTTGAGACCAATTTAATGGAGTGCGGCACTTACGGCCATACAAAGCTTCATAAGGTGACATCTTTAAACTGGTCTGGAACCCATTGTTATATGAGAACTCAGCGTATGACAAACAATCTTCCCATTGTGGTCCTTGGGCTAAAACACAGGCTCAGAGCATATCTTCGAGTATCTGATTTACTCTTTCCGTTTGCCCATCTGTCTGAGGATGATAAGCAGTGCTATATTTTAATTCTGTCCCAAGGGCTTGATGGAGACGGGTCCAGAAAGCAGAGGTGAAAAGTGAACCTTGGTCAGTAGTGATGGTTCTGGGAACTCCATGTAAACTGACTATCCTGGATACATACAGTCGGGCAAGCTCATCTGCTCGGTATGAGGTTTTGACTGGGAGGAAGTGGGCCATCTTGGTTAATGTATCCACTATGACCCAGATCGCATTATTGCCTCGTCGGGTCCTGGGTAATCCTGTGATGAAATCCATACAGACATCGTCCGATTTCCATTGTGACACGGGCAGTGGTTGGAGAAGTCCGGCTGGTTTCTGATATTCCGCCTTAACTTTGTTGCATATGTCGCAACAGGCCACGAAATAAGCAATGTCTTTCTTCATTCCATCCCACCAGAATATTTGTCGAAGGTCTTCATACATTTTTGTACCTCCAGGGTGGATTGAATACGAGGACTCGTGGGCTTCTGACAAAATTTTCTGCTTTAGGTCAGCTTGATTAGGCACACAAATCCTTCCCCTGAATCAGAGGGTATCGTACTGATCCTTCGAGAAATCGGATGACTTGATGCGTTTCTGCAGATTAGCATCGCCTGGCTGGGCCTTGCGGATTTCTTCCTCAAGAGTAGGGGTGACTGTCAAAATATTTGCAAGACCAGCCTCAACATTGACCAGGTTGAGCTGAGCAATTTCTTCTTTAAGTTCGGAAGGTAGAGATTCCAGCATGATGTTTAAACTGACGGGCTTTCGACTAAGTGCATCGGCAACCACGTTGGCCTTACCCGGATGGTAATTTATTCCAATATCATAATCCTTGACCAACTCCAGCCATCTTCGCTGACGGAGGTTTAAATCCGGCTGGGTAAATATGTATTTGAGACTTCGGTAAAAATTTGGCACCTTTTTCCAATGAGGTAGTGTCTCCAAAATTTTCAAGCATGAACCACCGCGGTCAATTCCAAATCATGAGTTGGGTAATTTCCTTCATGGGGTCGTAGCTGCCATGAGGCGTAGGCTACTACTTTGCCATCTTGCATAAGCACGCACCCAAGTCCTTGCCGGGAAGCATCGCAATATACGTCAAAGCTGCGGTAGATATCTGGAAGTGTTAATACTAGCGCAGTTGTTAAGCGCTTCTTTAACTCAGTGAAACTTTTCTCACAGTCTGACGTCCATTCAAACTTATTATCCTTTTTAAGCAACTCCGTCATGGGCTTAGTAATCTTGGAGAACCCTTCAATGTATTGACGGTAGTATCCGGCTAATCCAAGAAAACTCCGGATCTGAGACACGGTGGCGGGTGGCAACCAATCGAGCACGTCTTTTACTTTGCTTGGGTCCACGGCTATTCCTTCAGCGGATAGTATATGTCTGAGGAATCCAACTTGCTTGAGCCAAAACTCGCATTTACTGAACTTGGCGTACAACTGGTGCTCACGGAGTCGTTGTAGCACTTCACGGAGGTGTCCTTTATGCTCTTCTTCATTTCTTGAGTAGATAAGTATATCATCGATGAAGACGACCACGAACTTATCAAGGAAATCCATGAACACTTTGTTCATCATGTGCATGAAGAAGGCGGGGGCGTCGGTGAGGCCAAAGGACATGAAGGTATATTCATAAAGACCGTAGCGAGTGGTGAACGCGGTCTTGGGAATATCCTCCTTTTTAATTTTGAGCTGGTAATATCCAGTCCGCAAATCAATCTTTGAGAATACCTTGGCTCCACTGATCTGATCAAGCAAATCATCAATTCTTGGCAGAGGGTATTTGGTTTTGATCGTGACATCATTCAATTGTCGGTAATCCACACACATACGAAGGCTGCCATCTTTCTTGTCCACAAAAATAGCGGGTGATGCCCATGGCGAGGACCTGGGGCGGATATATCCTTTTTGGAGCATTTCATCAAGCCGCTTCTTTAGCTCCACCAATTCGGATGATGGCATTCGATAATATTTCTTGTGTATTGGTGTGGTTCTGGGCACAAGTTCTATTGCAAACTCAAGCTCTCGGTCAGGTGGCATGCCTGGCAGTTCTTCTGGGAATACATCGGGAGACTCACTGACCACTGGAATTAATTCCATTTCTGCTATTGCTGCAAAAACCATTTCCTTGGAGGGTATGCTTCTACGAGCAATAAACTTGGTAGCTTGTCCATCTTGTCCGGTCAAGTTGACTGCTCGGGTCGCACAATTTATACATACTTGGTACTGAGTCAGCCAATTCATACCCAAGATGACATCCAATTTATCAGACTCAATCAGTATCAAAGACGTCGGGAAACAGATTTCGTTGATACTGACTTCCAGATTGCGACAGACCAGATTGCTTTGAATAATAGATCCCGGGGTTTGTACCAGCATATTCTTGCCCAAAAGCGAACAAGGAAATTTTTTTGGGCGACAAAACACCGAGAAATAAAAGAGTGGGATCCCCAGAGTCAAATAAAATTACTGCAGGTATGTTATTAACAGGGAACATACCAATGACGACTTCGGGATTTTCTTGGGCTTCGTCGGCTGATATATGATGAATGTATGCCGTGACGTCGTGCTGACTTGGACCGGCTTCCAAATAATGGATTTGAGGCTTGAACGTAGCATTGGTCCGGTTGTTCTTGGGACACTGTTTGGCATAATGTCCGGTTTGTCCGCAACTATAACAGGAATTGTTGCGCAGACGATTCTCCATAACTGGGTGGAGCACGTCATTCTTCACTTGGGTGGTGGTCTTATTAACATTCTGTTGCCAACTAGGCTGGTATGCCATCGGAGTTAGCTGCCAGGTACGAACCTTCTGCACTGGTTGCATTTCGTTCTTTTGCTCAAACTTGCGTTTGTGATCGTTGTGGGCAGACTTATTATCTGACACGAGCTTGTGTTCCCTTTCAGCGATGAAAGCCTTGTTCACCAGGGTTTGAAAATCTGGAAAATCGAACACACTGAGAGCACAACGAAGTTGCGGGTTTAATCCCCCAAGAAAGCGGTCCATCTTCCTTTCTTCAGTGGACACATCATATTGAGAGTAACATGACAGGTGATTGAATTTTTGTAAATATTCTCCCACTGACTGACTTCCTTGGAGGAGCACGAGAAATTCATGCTGCTTCGTCTTCATAATTCCCACAGGGATGTGATATTTCCGGAATTGTTCCTTGAATCTTGACCAGGTAATTGCTTCATTCTCAGTCCCTATGGCTTTCTCACTTTCCCACCATATGGCAGCAGCACCTTCCAGATAATGTGTTGCAAATGGAACTTTATCCTCTTCATCAGTTCGAGCAACCTCAAGTTTCTTTTCATAGTTCTTAACCAATCATCTGCATCCAAGGGATCAACGGCCTGACTGAAACTGGGAGGCTTAGTCCTTTGAAAATCAGATAGCTTGGAGTGAGAGGCAGGCTGATTCCCATTTTGTCTAACCATTGCTTGAATACTTCTGAATATTTCCATTAGATTATTGTTTCTTCGTTCCTCGAACATACGCATAATTTGCTCGGTGGAGGGCGGATTTGGCGATGGAGGCGGTGGTGGAACGTACGGCTCGGGTGATTGTCCTACCTGTCGTGCGGAACGCCGAATAGGAGAACCCTCGCGAACGTTGCTACTGCAGCCTCCCCGCGTCATCCTAAAATGATTTTTCCCAAGTCAACGCAACAGAGATGAGAAGCATTCAACAAAAATTGGGGAGAAGCCAACAACAGAAACCAAGCGAAACCGAAAAGACGAAGAAAATGCGGCGAATAAAATAAAGTCCAACATAGTTATACATAGACTCATACATGAAAGATAACAACATGCCAGGTCCAACTACCCTCATACGTGAAACGAAACATCATGACTAGTATGATTACATCCATACTCCGTCCCGACAACTGAGAATACTTGATAGCTCTACTGCTCGGTTGGCGTTGCGGGGTCCTCTCCTGATGCGGACTCAGATCCAGAACTAACAGGGTTAACGGAGACCTCCGGGTTAAAAGTGACATGATGACGCTGCCTCGAGGGCTCTCCCTCAGGGGCAGGTGGAGGGCGGATCATCGGGTCTGCATGAGTGGCGAGGAGTGAAACCCACTCTGCAGGAGCACTAAGGGGACTCGCAGTCGCGGTGCCCGAGCTACTCGGGGGAGTACCGGAGAAACAGGGGATCTAGAACTGGCAGGAACGTAGGGAATAAATCCCACAGATGGAGAAGCAATGGCTGAGCGAGAAGAGATTAAAGTAGAGGCTAAAGCAGTACGGGCATGACTCAGCTCTCGAGCCAGCTCGTAGATCAGAAGATAGCTAGCAGTGATGTAGCGAGAAAGGTGGCTAGCGACACTATGAGACTCTGGATTAATGACAAGGAAACGGACACTACCATTATCGTGGAGAGAACGGTAGTAATGGAAACCTGGGTGATTCTGCATCCGGACCTCGTTGTAGTGGAGCTCAACAAGTACTTCGAATGCAGCAAACTGGTACAGAAAACAACAACACTACATATACCAAGCGTTGTGGCACCCCGGCTCAGAGCGACCGGTTTACCCTACATAGCCAGCCTAGAGACCTTGTCTTCTGGCAACACACAACAACATGGTACAGAAAACAACCGCTTTATTCATGCTAGCGGAACATAGTTCATATTACAACAGTTAGCGAGGCCAAGCGGCACACACGGTGCAGCTAAACAATATGTACATTAATTAGTGAACATAAAGGGGCCTCGATCATGGCAACTACTCGGCAGCGGAACAATGTCGTAGCGGGACTCCATAGCACAAGGACACCGACATGGACACCGTCTAGACTTGGACAACACTCCTTTCCAATGGATCTTTCCATAAATCTGGCATGACACACCAGGTCAGTACATTGAATGTACTTGCAAGCTCACAATAAACATAAACAAGATGACAGACAATATTATGATATTTATCCAATTTAATCAACAATGCAACTATATATCCAACATGCTGTGACAGTGCTCAAGAGGTGCTCATTCTCCCGACTTGCTTACCAGGTGTGACCAACAAACATAATATTACAAAAACATACTCGTGATCCTTACGGCGATCACAACCCGACCATCTCATGGCCCATGATCCTTACGGCGATCACAACCCGACCAACTCGTGGCCCGTGATCCTTACGACGATCACAACCCGACAAATCATGTCCAACTCAACATGATGACCTCACTGCCATCCTTAGTGCAATTTAGTGTGCATATTTATTAAGTGTTGACCCATGGTGTATCTTACTTTCGAGCGTGTCCGTATCCGTGGACACGGCTATTGATAGATTAAAAGAACTCTGCAGAGGTTAGTACACTGTACCCACACTACGGAACCCATGGCCTCACTCTCCCATTTGGGTGGACCAACAGCATTCTGATGAAACCATTTCATAGTCATGACACTCTCCCGGCCCCTCCGACTCAGACCCCACCGGGCTAGTCCTGGGTGGCCCCGTGTCTACCTCCAGACACCTCGACCACCGTCATGGCCACGATCCACACTGGGATACGGTACCAAACTTAACTTAACAACAGGCTCAGAAGGTTATGCTTGCCTACCGGGCCATGGTACAACACACCCATAACCTTCCCTAAATTGAGGTACCGACCAGAGGCACGACAATGAAACGCATTAAGGCCGTCCCATACAGGCAAATGTGGTTGCACTGGGAAAGACTCGTTTCAGCGGCACCACGACCCGGTCAACAACATGTTCAAGTTGAATTATTAATCAGGTTCAACTTTAATGTGAAAAGAAAATAACCGGTGTCATACTGCCAGACCATGCATCACTTAACATATGCATCAGATAACCGTGCAAAGATTGCACCAACTACGCTCCCGCGGAGCCAACATAAACTCATGCTACTATACTGGTTAAAACCTCTCTTTACTTATGCCAGAACTATTTCTAGTAGTATCATCATTATTCCTCATGCAAAAATAATATTCAAATTACTCATCAAACTCTATGACCATATTATTTATTTATCACTTGCAACTAAGTTCTCATGATCTTACCAACAATATGTACTTCAAACATACTGAGGTTCAAGCATTTTAACATAACAAGCATATAATAGAATATATTGATTATATAACTAATTTAAATGCATCAATATTCATAAGTTCATGTATGAAAATCATAAATATTGAAGTGACACCATGAAAATGTTACTGTGGCTTGCCTTAGTACTGATGAGGTTCACAAGACTCCTGGCGATCCTCAAGACAAGCTGGTTCCTCTGAAAATATGCAACAAGCACAAATGAAAATATCAAGAAACCTTCTGAAGAATACCAGAAAATCTAGACAGCAAGGAAAAGTCCCATCTTTTGGGTGCTGTTAGATTTTTGGACACTGAACACGATGCAAAAAGAATCAATGCATTTGGACTTGTAGAATAAAAGTTATGGCCATTTGAATGCTACTGGAATTTAAATGAATTTGAAAAAAGAAAACAGAGGGGGAGTGACATCGAAGGTGTATTCTCCCAGAGCGCCACCACTCATACCGCTTCGCGCACGTACTGAGTGGCCGACTAGCAGGCCCCGCTAGTCAGGCCGGAGGGAGGGGAGAAGGAAATAGAGAGGCGCGGCGCTTCACCGGAGCGTACGCCGGCGTTGAGGCTTCTTGGAGGAAAATGAGAGGGAGGGATCGACGGAGAAGACAATTTCGCACCTGCCCGTACCCGTAGCGTGGCTAGCGTTGACCGGACGGTGTCGGATTCTTCCTTGCAAGCGGAGGCAGAACACGGTGGTCGCCGGAGATGAGGAAGACATCGGCTAGAGGCGGCTCCAGGGGCTCTAGCTAGGCACGTTGGCTTCACGCAGGAGAGGCAGAGGCCCTAACGGGGTCGCCTTGGCTTGGGAGTGGCCGGAGTTGCGAGAACTATCCAGAGGGGATCGCCGACAAGCTCGGCTCTAGAATGGCAGCCCGCGGCCTGCCCGGCAGGGCTGGGGCTTCCTACTTATTTGTGGGGTGTGAGAGAGTGCGGGATGGTGCTCGAGGAGGTTGGTGGCTCCTTATATAGGCAAGCGGCGAGGGGGTTTCGGGCTCCGCCGGTGGACACCTGTCCATGGCAGCCAGCGATGAGCGGCGTCAGAGAGAGAGAGGGGTAAGGCGACGGGGGTCACGTGGGAGCTGTGCGCGGACGCGGACGAGCACAGGAGCAAGGAGGAAAGGGACGAACACAGTGCGTGGGCACTGTGCCATTGGCCGGACCGTGCCCGTGTGCGCTGCGGCGAGCTCCGATGTCGGCGAGCGGTAGGGAGGAGTTAGGAGGGTGGAGACGAGGATGGTGGCGAGGGGGGACACGCTCTGGCTGGCCGAGCTGCGAGCACGCGCGCCACAGAGGCGCTGGCAACGTGTAGAGCGCGCGTTTGGCATGCCAGCACGCTCGGATGAATGCGGTCACCGCGTGGACCATGACATCAGGCCACATATGCACTAACCATGATGTCTGGCGTGTAGTCTTTAGTAAACTTGGGTGTTACCACGGCTCGGTTTGGTTCCAGGTGCGGTACAAGTAAAATGGTGATGAGGTGAAGATTCTGGATAGAAACTTTGGGGAGTTACTATGGTCAAATCACAGGGATTCTAGGGCTGAGCTTTGGGGTTTTACTGACTCTGACTAAGGTGAATAAGCTCAGGGAAAACCAGCTACGTTGGAGCTAGTAAAAAGGTAGTTGCTGTAGAAACTACCATTTCCGCCCAGAAGTGTTTTTATTTTATGTAGCCAAAATACTCCAAAGAGTGGTGAAATATTTTTGCTCAGAAATGTGCCCTAGGGTCCAAAGAATATTTGGGATTTTTCTCAGGATTTTTGGGGCAACAGAAATGAGGGTTGCTTTGGAGGTCAAAGAGTTTAGCTAGGGTTTTAGGGGCAAAATGAATATTTTTCATTTAAGAAAAATATTCCTAGCAGTTTTGTTCGGTTGGACAGGGGTGAAATGATGGATTAGAGGAGGAGAGGGAACACTTGGGTGAAAATCATGGGATACCCAAGTGGTCCAGTCCGAATGGAATTATTCAAAACTCCAAATCCAAACCAACTAAGCTGAAAATCAAGCAAAGAAAAGAGGGCAAAAACCATGCTGTGACATGTAGACTCGATGCTGATAGTCAATCCAAGACACCATTGATATTCTGAGCAAATATTAATGCCATAACACAGTTGACTGGGTAGACCAAAATGTTTAGCTGAGCTTCTTCCAAATATTTGAAATCCTTATTGTTTCTTTGAGTCTGTTGTCGGTGGATGAGCAATTCTTTATGGGGGAAAATAATGTAACACCAGGGCCCAAAAAGAAAGAATCAAAATAAAACTCACTAAACAAAAGCACAGAACCACAAACAATTCACACACAATCAATGTCACATATTACTCCTAGTCACACAATATGCATGCCCACTTAAGCACACACATTTCGCAGGATCTCGGATTCTACGATCTGGCATGCTGTGATGATGTGCACGAGGACGAATAAATTTGTGGAAGAATTGGTGTAAACAGCGCTACACCAAGTGCTAGCTTAGCCAGGAGGCAACCTGAACTAGCTCGGGGGCGAGGACGTACTCGGTAATCATGTAGTGGGACTCGAAGGTCGCAACCGCATTATTATCAAGCGGACGGAAAAAGATCCGTACTCGTCCAAGAAATAGGATAGAAGGGAAAAACTAAGGCTGCTGACATTTCCCTTTTTTGATAACTAAGATCATTAAGGGTTGCCAACACGACAAAAGAATGATCCGGGATAGAAACATGCCCATCACCGAAAAGATAGACAGGACTGAAAGAAAGACATCGGTGCGATACCTAAGCACCATTTTTGCAAACAGTGTCGGGATCACTTGGCATCACTCTGCTGGGATAGAGATGACACCAAACACCGAAAGAAAAAGGAACTGGACAAATGCAAAGGTTGAGCTGTAGTGGATCCGAACCGATACCAGCTACACTCACCAGATAAACCATTATCACAAATAATAATTCTATATGCATGCTATGCAACAAACAAATGCAGAAATCAAATGCAATCATCAAGCCAGACTCTATACTACCGATATCTACCGGTTTCTACCGCTCACGCTGAGTAGGGCGTCCTACAGCCAGACCTACTATGATACCAAGCCCGTGGCACCCCGGCTCAGAGAAACCGGAAGGCCCCGTATTCCAGCCCAGAGATCGAGGAGAAGTCTCTAGAATACGACACTGCTTGACATAGAACAAATCAGCTCTTATTACAAGAATAAATACAAAGGTCTGATGTTACAAATGTTCACATCAGCACGGCGACACTACGCCTGCGATACTACACTTGCTCTATGCTAGCAGCGGAACAACTCGTAGCAGCGGAATCTTCTAGCAGCGGAACAACGACGAAGGTGGTGAAACTCCACTCTGTAGGGACTCTGGCTGGGACACAATCTAGCTCGCATGAACGGAAACCACGACCAGCAAATCAAGCAACCACAACATCACCTGCAATCTAGCATGACACTCCAGGTCAGTACATTGAATGTACTTGCAAGCTCACAACAACCAAAAACATCAAGGCAAGACAACAACATAGCATTAGGTAGGTTAATTAAATTAATAGCTACCATGATATAACAGCAACTCCTAAGCATAATGTCAAACTACTACAATACTGATAAATCACCATCTCCGATTTCCATAACCATATCTCTCTTGGCTAACCGGCCAATCAATATACCATATCGATCACCTCATGATCAAAACCAAACTGTAACCGTGATCCTTACGGCGATCACAACCCGACCAATAAATGGCCCGTTATCCTTACGACAATCCAACCCGACCAATAAATGGCCCGTGATCCTTACGGCGATCACAACCCAACCATAAATGGCCCATGATAATTACGGCGATCACAACCCGACCAATAAATTGCCCGTGATCCTTACGGCGATCACAACCCGACCAATAAATGGCCAATCTGTACTGCTCCAAATATCCACATATCCATCACCTATAAGTCATTCCATCATGTGAGTGTTGATCGAACGGTGTACCCTAGTACGAACCCATGCCCATGACCGAGGACGCGGCTATCGATAGGTTAAACATACACTCTGCAGAGGTAGAGCACTGTACCCACACCACAGAACTCATGGCCTCGCACTCTCATTCAGGTAGACCAACAGCGTTTCGACAAAACCGATCTACTGCCATGACACTCTCCCGGCCACTCCGACTCACTCCCCTCTGGGCTAAGTCATGGGTGGCCCCGTGTCTACCTCAAGACACAACGACGACCGTCGTGGCCAAACATAAACGATCCCACACAGGGACCCGAGCTCAAAATCAAAACCTGACACACAAGGCTTATGTCTGCCTACCTGATCAGGGTAGCACGCGCCCATAACCTTCCCTCGTTAGAGGCACCGGCGAGAAGCACGACAATAAACCGCATTAGGGCCGTCCCATACAGGCAAATGTGGTTGCACTGGAACAGTTCGATTCGGCGGCACCTGACCAACTTACTGACGGAATTTATCCCTAACATATAACCATGACAACTGATACTTTGATGTAAATCATCAAAATATAATCCATGTCATAGCAATATCCAACAAATAATCCAAGCATAATATCATCATCTCAAAATACTCCGAGGATAGCATAACACTACTATCATGATGAATCCGAAACAATAATCCTAATACTCCAATAACAAGAATATAGCTATCCAGCTAAGATCCACATGTAACCATCATCTCCGGAAATAATACTCCAAGCAACAGAACATCAACTAGCATCATGAAAATATTCATACTAACCACTAATAATCCAAAGGTAGCATGATATCCAAAGTAATACCCCAAGAATATAATCACAGATATCATCATGGAAATAATCATAATGCCAGCGACTAATACTCCAATAGCAACATGATACTCAACAACTACAAACATAACTCCTAGTAATCCAAACAATAGCATGGCGACAACAAGATCAAAATAATACTCCAAGAAAATGCCATGCATAGAGTCATGTTGCTGAAGCAATACTTTAAACAAGTTCAAAATGAATTAAACCATGTCACTGCATTACAGTGATGCAAATGTAGGGTGTGGCTTGCCTCGGGTGGAAGAAATCACCGGGGATAAGTGCGAGAAACTCGCGGAGCGAATCACCGGAAAACATACTCTCTCGGAGGGGCTGAATAAGGGCAAGGGAATAATGGTCATTTTCATAGTGTCAAACCATAGTGAAAGCATGACCAATAGAACTGGCTCGACGAAACGAAGAAGTGAGCGTTGGAATCACCTCATTTGTAGCTACGGTTGAAAAGTTGTGGTGATTGAAGTCCAGTGACTTCTCTATAAAAATTATATTCACAGACGGGTTCCTGAGTGGATAAGGCAGAGGCGCAAAATGGAAACACACCTTCGGTCAGCGAAAAAGTATTCTGTGGAATACATTTCCACTAATCCACGTCAGCGTGGACAGGTCAACACGGGGCCGACCCTTGAGGCTGACGGGTGGGGCCGGCATTGCTTCTCTCTCTCTCCCCACGCCTCCTTCTTCTTCCCCCGCATTCGCCCAGCGGCGGTTGTTCCGGCGGCTTGGTCCACCTCAGGTGGCGCCCCGGCCACCGGAGTAACCAGCACGGGGAGGCGCATCCGCCTGGGCTCCTCACGCGTGCCGGCGAGCGCGGGACGAAGCAGGGCCTCGACCGCGGCGGACGAGAGCTACGGGAACCGTCGAGCACGTGGCCACAAGCCACCAGAGGATGAGATGGAGGTCGGGGTGACCTTCTGAGCGTCGAGGGAGCTCTTTGGTGGTGGAATAAGGCAAGGAGGGGACGACTCCGGGCGATTTGGAGAAGATGGCCGCGGCGCCATGGCGGTGATGGCGAGCAGGGAGGGCTCCAGAGGCTCGGGGAAGGGGCTCGAGAGGGCTAGGGGAGAGGAGTGAGGCCGCTTGTGAGCTCAGAGGACTCGGGGAAGGGCTACAATAGCTGCGGGGAGAAGCTGCCGCGCTGTCACCGACACGCGTCCACGGACGCGTGCACACACGCATGAGCTCGGAGGCAGACGACGAGGGAGGCACAGAGAAGGCTCTGACGTGGCAGAGGAGGCCAAGGGGGCGCAGGGAGGAAGATGACGGTGACGGGAAGATCCAAAACTCTATTGTACGCCCGTGGGCACACGGCGGCGAGCGTCGGTGAGCAAGCGGACGGAGGGGGAGAGGGGTCCAGGGTGAAGAAGGCAACGAGGCTGAGCTGTTTGACACTCGGGAACAACCCAGAACCGGCTGGAGCGGCGTTGCTGTTGCCAACAGTGGAGACACCACTGTTTTGGACGGCATCTCCCGTGGTCACCACCAACAGCAAGCTCTCTGGCTTCCAACTTAGTGCCAAACCTTGCAGCGGGGGAGTCCTTCCAAGGATGGTTTCAACTGCGGTGGTAGTTTGGTGAAAACGGCTGTGGTTAAAAGTTTAGTGAGCTCTGAAGTATTGCAGTAAACTTTATCAGCTCAATGTGATCAACTAGGGGCTGCTATGTGTAAAGTGTTATGTCTGGTGTGTTTTGGCTAGGAAGGACTACAGTCCTGGAGAGTTTGAGGAGAAATGGACCAAGATTTACTGCAGTTGCTTCACAACTAACCAAAATGGTCCAGAAACTAGATCATGATGGTGCACTCACATGGAGTGTCAACTTGGATTAAGATTGGGCAAGGCAGAGTCATTTGGTCATATGGAGATGCTCAAAAAGTCTCATACCAATTGGCAAAGCCAAACTGGTACTTGCCTCACAAACATCTCCTCTGGACAGAAACTTGGAATAATATTGGTGATGAAATGGATCAATGAAATGATGCCAAATTAGGTGGAGAGATGTTTTATGGTCATAAGAATGATCTGGTAATTTATCAGGATTTTTGAAGCACTATAAAATACACTTGCTTCACAACCTGAAAATAAGGCCAGAATCAAAGATTTGCTCCTGTGCTCACATAGATGATTGGATGTGGCTGAAAATGTGTAGAGAGGGTTAATATGAGCACATTAAGGATTGTGCAAAATTTCAACTCATTTGGATACTCCTAGCTAGTACTTCCTTCACAAAGCCTTCTGTTTGACAAAAACTTTGAAAATTCACCGAGGAAGATTGGCTAGGCAAATAAATATGAACTTGTGCACGGGGTAATTATTTGGACCTATAATCATGCCCAAAAAGGTTTGGAGGCACTAGGAGAAATATAAATGACTCTTCCTTCACAAAGTGCCATCTAGGGCAGAATAGAGAAAGGATTATTGGGGAATTATATTTGAACTGGCCAAGGCAATGTTTGGGCATATTTGAGCTATATATGACCCAAAGGAATTATGAGAGTTATTTGGGGATTTTTTGGATGGACAGAAATATAGGTTGCTTCACAACCTAGGGCAGATAGGGTTATTCCTTTAATGAAAAAGGAATTTTACCTAGAAAAAGATTTTAGGGTTTTGTCAAGGAGTGAAGTGACATGATCTTGGCAAGGTTTTGAGAATGATGAGCCACTTGGGAGAGGAAATGAGGGTGATTTCCCAGGTGGCAAGGCCACAGAACCACTCCAAAAAGAAAAACAGAGCAAAAACCAAATAAATCAGAAGAAAAAGAAACGGGCCAAAATCTAGGCTATTACTGACGACAGCTGCCCCTCCGGGCCACGTGCATGAAGACTTCTCGACAGTCATTGACGAGGTCAAGCCGGCTCTAGTAGACAAAAGAAAACTAGTACTCCACTATATAGGCAGGAGCCTCCGCGCTTGCTTGGTAGTGTTGCTCTCTTCACACTGTCTCGTCCTCTCTAGATCTAAACACGATAGTGTTGGCCACACACACTCTCTCTCTCTCTGCTCACTGCTGGTCACAGATCTAGCCGGATCCTCTCCGCTGGAGAAGGTGAGAAGGTGAAACATTCACGCGGTCGTCCACGGCGATGGCTCTTACCCATTGCTGGCGCGTCCCGATCAGCCTGCCTTGTCGTTCTCTCTCAAGCACCACTGGCGAGGGAGGGCTCCGGCCCCTTCTTCCTCCCTGCCGTAGTGTGGGCAGATCCGGCCTCCCGCCGCCCACCTAGCAACATCCCGGCGACCATAAGGTATAACTTCCTTTGAAACTGGCCTTGCTCTACTTCCTGAGCTCCTTATGTCGTTGCATTTGTATCTTTTACTATTTCTCAGGCCCCCTCGTAGATAGGATCGATCGGCTATTCAAAAACCACCTAATTTTTTATGGTTAAGAGGTAAAACTAGTTCATGCACTCAAATCTAGTACTACTTGGTTCAAACAAGGAAGAAAGGGGGTGGGGGGTGTGGGAAGATTTGTTACCTGAATCCAGGACTTGGTTGAAAGAGGAAATAATGGGGGCGAAAAGTAGGAGAGACTGGCTATCCAACTGGTCTCTAGGTCTAATAGGGAAATAAAGGGAAACGCAGTACAAACTCAATATAAACCTGATCTATTGGTTGCAAAAGGAAAGAAAGTGGGGACTGGGGGACATGTCAACAGAGTAAGTCAAGCACTAGATTTGCTAGCCTCACATAGTATGAGGTGGCTATACCGAACAAAAATGGGACCAACCCAGATATCCTGTTCTGATGTTTGTTGCCCCGAGCCACTCTTATGTAATGCCACTGGTAAAATGTAGCAGTCGCACTGTTAAAAGTAAGGACACATTAAACCAATGTTGTTTTCAATGTAATGCCTCCAGTAATGTGAATCAATGACACTTTTTTACATGTCCTGCTAAATTTCCCATTAAGATAAGTTGGTTCTTTTCGTTAGAAATGCAACTGTCCTGGTCCGCCTACTCTCCTGTGCCCAAAGTAATGTCGTATTTAACAGTTGTCATAGTTAATCCTAATGCCCACACTAATATCTAGCAATGCCACTGCTTTAGATATTGCTACTGTCCTTGTAGGATTGCCATTCAGATAAGGAACATGCTTCTTTTCATTTGATGCATGTTTCATCACTTGTTAGTCACCCTCCTTTCCACCTTTTTTGTGCAAACAGAGATATACATTTCACGCTCGATCTTAGTTGAACTGCACAAATGATATCCAAATTATAGTTGAACATTCCAAGTGCTTCACAACCAACCTTGATGTTGCTCAATTTTATTGCAACTAATGAAGAACAAGCTCTGTGGGTTTCATTTTCTGATGGAAATGGAATCGGGGCTGGAGCCCTTTTCTTAAAAAAAAAGAAGCTGCTAGCTCACGGGACATTGCTTCATTTTAGGGGAACTGCACCAAAAGGTCCCGTGAATTGAATCAGCCATGTTGGTGACTGAAAGAGCCAGCTTCAGCATCCCAGTCTAAGCACCCCCGGCCTCCATCCTTGCGACACACGGTATACCTCGTTTGCCACCTGCTCGACCCTAGTGTCACTGATAAAATGAAGTAATAATACAAATAAAATAGAGCGAGTGTCCTCTCTATCATTTCATTTCCATTGTAGATAAAGAAAGTGCTTCTCTTTGTTAATGTATGTTTCATCAACTAGTCCCATTGTTAATGTTTAAGCGTTTCTGCAAACTAGGGTTCTTAATTTTAGTTGATCTATGCAAAAATAGAGATTTGAATGTCTCAAGGAGCCTCCTTGTACTACCGTTGTACACTGATGTTCATCACTGAAAGAAGGTGTATCTGGGAGACTTGGGACGATTTCCAGTATGAGGCGTACCATATGAGGCATCGCAGGGCCCATCTCGCCCTCACAGCATGGCATACTATGATACTATCACAATAGTTTCTTCTATTTATTTTGTGTGTTTCATCAACTAGTTCCACTACAATGTAATCACACTTTTTCATTATCTATGCAAAAAGGTTTATTCAGCTGCATTTTGGTGGAACTGCACAAATGTATGTATGGAACCGGCATATATGCAGAGTGGAAGGTGTGCCAAGTAAAAATTACCGACACCAACCATGCTGCATGCACGCATTGGCATCCACCACCACTAGTGGGATGTGTGGCGCCCTCTGTGGACGGATCTTTCTCGGCAGCAAATCCTCTAACCAAATACTAGTAGCTTATATTGGTAGTTTTCTAGGGAGTACTCTTTTCTGAAAGAAGCACCAATCTATTTTTCTTTATTTGTACACTGTGTCACAACTTTGACCCCAAGGTCTAGAGCTATTTTAGGGTGATTGGCGTAGTACTCAGAGACTGATTGTAAGCATGATTTTTATTAGCTGTCACACTGATTGTAACCATGAGCAGGTGGAAGATTAGGTTAGTGCGAAGCTTACCTTAAACCCTACCGCCGCCGTTGAAATGAGGCATCCGGCCTCCTCTTGCGGTGGGAGAACGAATACTCCTGTGGCTGGCTCTACACCCTCATGAACGGCACACCATACTCGATCGATTCGTTATCCTCTGGGTGCTCGACCTTTGACCTGTACGCCCACCACCTCTCCGGACTGTCGCCTCGGGTGAATCTGTCTGCTCCATCGCCCAGAGGAGATACTCGATCTCGGAGGACTGCGGCGTGACTGCCACCGAGGAGTACATGTACATCGCCGCCCTCATCATCGCCGTCTCGCTCTTTCGCATACATTGCCACATGGCCCTCACCGTCCTTGAAATCTCCCACTCATTTTCAAACCAAGTAAGGATCTCCTTCAACCTGGCTAACTTTGCCTGGTCGCTGCCGGTGATCTACCTGATTTGCTGCTGCATCCTCTCCATAGATGTCCTTCTGAGTGGTCCGGTGCTAGCCTTGGAAGATGGGAGGAGAGATGGTGATCTTGCAATAGAGAAGAGGGAGAGGTGAGACGGTGGTTTTGGAATGGAGATGATGGGGAGGAGAAGAGGTGGTTTTGCAATGGAGAAGATCAGAAGAGGGAGAGGCAGGACAGTGGTTTTGGAATGGAGATGATGGAGAGGAGAGGAGGTGGTTTTGCAATGGAGAAGAGAGATAGGAGCGTGCGGCAGCGATTTAGGATTGGACGAGAGTGCCGGTGCGCTGTGACTGGATCAAAATCAAAATCAATTTACCCATCAATTAAGAAAGCGACCCCACATTAACTATTCTCCCTTTTATTCTGGGTCATAATTGACCATGATTTTTGCACATAAAATATATGTTATACGTTACAAAAATAATATAATTTGAAATTCAGATATGAACCAAACGATACAATTTTTGGTGACATGCATTCACATTTTTCTTGTCAAATACAGTACGTGGTCAAACTTTGACCAAAAATACGCAAAACAACAAACAAAAATACTTCCAAGACTAGTGCTGCTCTTCCGCTCTCCTCCTCTCACCGCCGCCCCTCTCCTGTTCCAATCTAAATCCAGCGCCGCTCCTCTCCTCTTCCATTTCAAAACCACCGCCCCTCCTCTCCTGTTCCAGTCCAAAACCAGCATCGCTCCTCTCCCGTTCTAATCCAAAACCAGCGCTGCTCCTCTCCTCTTCCATTCAAAAACCACCGCTGGCCAGTGAAGGTGCTATGGAGAAGTAGATCAATGGAGGAGTACAACTGATGTGTGAGGATCGGAGACGGTGACCCTATGAAGCTAGCTAGGATGTTGGAGATACAGTCTTGGTTTGGCAACAAGGACCAACTAGCAGCGACGGCGACATCCATGGCCAAATATCTGCAACAGAGCGAAAAGGCGGCGATACTCCCGGAGGGAGTCGAGCGGGAGTACATAGAGCTGCTCCTTTGAGCCATGGAGCAAACAGATTCACCGAATCCGATCGTGAGGGAGCGGTGGTGGGAGTATCGATCCCAGATGGAGCATCCACCAGAGATTGAAGGATCGAGCATCTACATGGTGCCATTTGTGAGGGTGTCCTGCCAGAGCAAGCCGGTGGAGTCTTCGTCGACCGAACCCAACTGCAAGAGGAGAAAAGCAGTTGGCCCGATGACGCTTCCCCGCCATCCATGTATCGACCGGCCTATGGACCTCCCATCCGAGGTTTTATTTTTCCTGAAACACCGGCAGCCCAATTTATATATCTTTTTGAAGAAAACGCAGAGGCCTGTTCTATTTTTCTATATAAGAATAGGAACGCCGGGTCCAACTGATGTTTCCCTTCTAACTATATTATATATATTTAAATTATTTTATAAGTTATTATATATTATTTTTATTATCATCATATATTTAACAGATACTTACATATGTAAGGAAACAACATCCCACATCTTATTAACTTATAAAAATAATTTCTTAACAATAAAATCCTGGATTGTTTTGGCACGAAAATCCTAGTGATTGTGTACAAAAGCTTGGTAAGATTTAAGGACGAATGTAATAATATCACTTATTATTTAAATATATTTATAAGAAAATGCTCAACCCCTTTTTATTTTTTGATAACATTGCTGGCCCAACCCAACATTATACTTAGAATCAGCCCAGCAAAATCGTGTATTTCGAGAAAGTGCAAATGGCCTGTTATTTTTTAAGGAAAAAATGGGCTGCATGGACGCTACATTATTTGTTCACCCAGCCCAGCTAATGGACTGTAATTCAAAAAAAAGATCAAATTGACTGTAAATTCTACCGCACAAAAAAAGACTGTAAATTCTGAAAAATGGGTTGAATACGTGCCACATTTTTGGAGGCTGAAATGTGGGCCAATAGGTTGGAGCCAACGCAAGTCGTTGTCAATTTAGTCAACAAATGACTCTGACATGTTAGCCGTTGGATTTACATCCAACTACCGGCATCCATCTTCAATATCTCGTCTTCTTCCTCAAGCGCCGCCAGGACCACCTCCCGCCTCCTGCTGCAAGCAGCTCTACTCAGCACACTTTGCTGTGAAGCGCTACTCCACCATTGGCCAGGCCATACCTCCACCCCTCCACCCCTCCTGTTCTTCTCCACCGACTGCGGAACCACACCGCACTAGAACCAGATAACCCTCGTACACCTCTCCGTCTGCGACTCTACTCCCACGTCTTCCCATCTCTGTCTGGTTGCTGTCCGGGGCCTCGCCGTCATCCACCACCTTGGATGCGCTTGGCGCGGCGTGGTCAATGAACAATACCATCGGAAGTAGATTGTGCATGGAGAGACTGACAGCTAGGTCCATGGCCGCACACAAGGAAATGCCTCCTTATTACGCACCAAATAATGATTCATCCACCTGACATCTGGGACCCACCGGAAGGGCCTCTGTATTTCGCGAAAAAAACGTGCCCCCCACTGATAGGTCGGACCCACCAGCTATCTTTGCACGCAAGGAAGTGCCTCCTTATTACGCACAAAAGAATGAATACTCCCCCTGCCAGCTTGAACCCAGCATAGTGGGAGGCTGACTTGTGGGCCTACCAAGTTGACGGGGACGGAGGGCTTTGTCAACTTAGTCAATATGAACGATTCTAGCTCCTATTAGGGTACGATGTTCATCCAACAGCTGTAGTGCTTCTTCAACCTCTGGTCTTCTTGCTCCAGCCGCCCAAACCAGTGTCGGTCGTGCCGCGTGCTCCTACCTCCCATGGCCGGCTGTGATGCCGCGGAGGCCTCACCACCCCATACTACTCCCATCGCTGGCCAGGCCATCCCTCTACTCACCCACACCCGCTGTTATTCTGCGGCGACGGCAGTCTCACACCGCAGCTGAACCAGTGAACCCTCGTACTCCTCTCCGCCTAGGCATCCACTGCCGCGTCTTCCCTAGCTCCGCGTCGTCCCCTTCCTAGGCCTCGCTGTCGTCCACCGCCCTGGTGCTCTCGGCGCGGCGTGGTCAACGTGGTCAAGGAACGACTTCCACTGGACATGGACTATACGTGGAGAGGCTGACAGTTGGGTCCACGGCCGCAGCAAGGAAGCGCCTCCTTATTACGCGCAAAATAATGATTCCTCCACCTGACAGCAGGGACCCACCGGACGGGCCACCGTATTTCATGAAAAAAACATTTCCCCCCTGGTTGGAAGGACCCATCAGCTACATCTTCGCACGCAAGGAAGTGCGCCGAAAAAAATGATTCACCCCCTGACTGTTAGGACCCACCAGCTACATCTTCGCACCCAAGGTAGTGCGTCTGGAAAAAAAAAGATTTGCCCCCTGACTGCTGGGACCCACCAGCTACATCTTCGCACGCAAGGAAGTGCTAGACAGTTGGGACCCACCTGGTCGAAGCGTACATAGCATTGTCATTTTGGTCGTGAATGTGTACGTACATACTGGTCGATGTAGAGGTGCACACGTGTCGTAGTAGAGGCGAGCATGTGTCATAGTAGAGGCGCGCACGTAGCATGTACACGTACGTACAACGACCAGGGTGCAAGAAAGTAAATACGACCATGTATGTACACACGGGCGGGGTCTCGAACGCCTACTCGCCCATACGTATGGCCAGGGCTCGTGTACATGGCTGGGTCAGAACGGAGAAACAGCATTGTCGTCGTGTTCATGGGGAGCCAACCGGCTGGGTCGGAATGGAATGCCTCGGCGTGTTCATCGGGAGGGCTTGGACGAAACAAGCGATGGAAACGAGGCCTGGCATACCGCAGAACGGAGGAAACGGCCTTGTGTTCGACCGGCCACATTCGAAACGAGATCCTGTTCATCAGGAGGGGTCTGGTGTACTGCAAAACGGAGGAAACGGACTTGTGTTGGACCTCCTACGGTCGAAACGGGGTCCTGTTGATCGGAAGGGGTGTGGCATACCGCAAAATGGACAAAACGGACTTGTGTTGGAGCGCTACGGTCGAAACGGGGGTCCTGTTCATTGGGAGGGGTGTGGCGTACCGCAAAACGGGACTCCACGGGGTACTGTTCATCTCCACCGTCGACCTCCTCCAGCCGTCACGGGCCACTGTTCATCCACGGGCTCCTGTTCATCCAGCCTCCACCGCGCTACTCCACCGGCTACTGTTCAACCACCCCTTCACGGGCTACTGTTCATCCACACCTCCATTGTCTATTGTTCATCTAGCCCTCCATGGGGTCGTCCTTTTCATCGAGCCCTCCATGGGGTCCATTTCATCCAGCCCCAACTGGTTCGATCGATCGGGGTCCTGTTCATCCAGAGGCAACACCACAGGGTCCTATTCATCCACCCCCACCGATCACTGTTCATCCACCCCCCCCCCCGCATCACTCACTGTTCATCTAGAGGCAGCATCGATCCGCTTCAGTTAGCAGCAGTAGAGAAGGAATCGCTCGATCGGGTTCAGTTAATAGCCATCGATCGATCGCTCGGGTTCAGTAACGCGTAGCCTGCAGTGCAACCGCTCTGGTTCAGTTAGAGCCCAACGCCTCACACACATGCGCATACATGTACAAGAGAGGCACGCATCGCTCGACCCCGACCACCCACCGTAACCTGGAACTCGCTGAAATTTTCCTGGCCCTCGCTTCTAACACGGTTTTTTCCATCATGGACGGCCCAAAGAATGTCATGTAGCTGCGTCTCTGGCCCACCCAGGATGAAAAACCCATTTTCTGTCATGATTTTTTGTCATAAAAGTAGGAGCCCACCACATCTATGATGGTACCGGGTTTTGTCACAATTATCGTCATAGAAGTGTCATAAGTATGACAGAAAAATATTTTGTTCGGCCCCCAAAATGTCATGGATGTGTCTTTTTTTGTAGTGAGAGGACCAAACTGTAAACTAAACATCAGATTGCATATTAACATTACAAAGGAGAAATCACTAGTAGGCATTAGCGGTGGCCTCGAGGAAACAACACAAATTGTATTTTAAAGTAGACAACCGCGTGGCAGTGTCGACGGTGGCCTTGAAGTCGAGGTGCTCCTCCAAGATCTGACGGTCGGCACGCATGGTAGCCATAGCGACCTCGTGCGCGCGTGCGGCCGCCATTTGCTTCTCCGCTACCGGATGCTACTGAGCTCCATGTTATACTGCGTGCAAAATGGTTGTGGGTGGCGCTTAATTGGAGGAGGGGGACAGTGATTTTGGCGGAAGGTGTCGCACCGTCGGTCAGGGCATGTGGGAAGGGAAAGGAGGAGGATGGTGTGCGTGGGGTGTGGATTACCTGACCATATCGACGAGGCCACGCAGCAAGAAGAAGGGTCGGTGCCAAGGAGGCTGCGCAGCAAGAAGAAGGGTCTTCGTTGAGGAGGCGGCGTTGCGAGAAGAAGGATCAACGGTGAGGAGGCAGCGCTTCAAGAAGATGGGTCGCCAGCGAGGAGGCGGCGCTGCAAGAAGAAGGGTTGCCGGCGAGGAGGCAGCGCTGCAAGAAGAAGGGTAGCCGGCAAGGAGGCGGCGCTACAAGAATAAGGATCGCCAGAAGGGAGGCTGAGCTGCCAGTAAGCAACAATGAAGGTTTGAATTTGGAAAGCATGGAGGAACAGTTGAAATGTGGCTTTTGGTGGGAGGGAGGGGGCGGGGAGATAGATATTTCCGCGGTGGGAAAAAAATTCGTTCGGTGCCACGAGAAACTGGCGCATAAGTGTGGTTCAAGTGGGGGCGGTGGACTGTAGACGATGAAGCTTCCTGCGTAAGCCAGACAAGATGGTGCGCCAAAATATTTTATATCGCAGATCACAAGATTCTTTCTAGTAAACTGTTTGTGGTATACCTGATTTTTTTCATTATGTTTTGAAAGAGAAAATGGTGTTACGGAGGGAAAGGATGGTGTTTGAATTGCTAGAACATTTATGTACAATGAACATGCAACTAAATGAGTGTCGTGTTTAAATTTGGAACTATTCCAGGTTCATTTGGCATTTTTATGGATTAATTGAGTTTCTCGGCAATTAATGTGCATAATTCAAATTTGAACTACAAGCACATGCTCCAGTGCACCAAAGTTTGTTGAAAAATCACATGTGTCTCTTTGGGTGAATTATAGGTCCCATGCAAGAAATGGGTATGGAATTCAAACATCTGGGCATCGTGGCTCGGTCGGGAACGTTGAGAAACTTGGTTTTTAAATTCTTGCAAATTCAAAACTCGCCTGAAAATCATGAAACTTGGCATGATGTCATTTCATGGCACCAACATGCTGCGGTAAAGAAAATGGCTGCATTTGGACAAGTTTTTGGTATAAGCTTCTTGCAAACTGAGCTTCTGTCGAGAAGACTCGTGGTTCCCGAGGGGGGAAGTGTCACCTTTGTGTTCGGAATGATATATGCTTCCTCTCCCCACTTGTTTTTTACAGAGGAAACATATAACTATATGAGTGTCATGTTAAAATTTGGAATTATTCTGGCTTTGTTTGGACTTCCTTATACATTAATCGAATTTCTGGTCATTTAATATGCATAATTCAAATTTGAACTACAAGCACATGCTCCAATGCACCAAAGTTGGTTGAAAAATCACATGTGTGTCCTTGGGTGAATTTCTAGGTCCCTTACAAGAAATGAGAATGAAATTCAAACATCCGGGCGTCGTGTCTCAACTGGAAAGATTGAGAAACTTGATTTTTTAATTCATGTAAATCCAAAACACGCCTGAAAATCATGAAATTTGGCATGGTGTCATGACATGGCACCAACATGTTGCGATATTTTTTTTGGCCAAATTGGAACAAGCTTTGGTATAAACTTCTTGCAAACCGGAGCTTCTCTGAAGAAGGCTCGTGGTTCCGAGAGGAACGTGTCACCTCCGTGTGTGAAACGACATACGTACACTGCCTTCTCCTGCCTTAATTTTTTTACACAGGCAGATTAGACAAAATAGAAGTATTGTGCTAAATTTTGGAATTATTCCGGATTCATTTGGCCTTTTTATACATTAATTGAAATTTTGGTCATTTAATGTGCATAATTCAAATTTGAACTACAAGCACATGCTCCAATGCACCAAAGTTGGTTGAAAAATCACATGTGTGTCCTTGGGTGAATTTCTAGGTCCCATACAAGAAATGAGAATGAAATTCAAACATCCGGGCGTCATGGCTCAACTGGAATGATTGAGAAACTTGATTTTTTAATTCATGTAAATCCAAAACACGCCTAAAAATCATGAAATTTGGCATGGTGTCATGACATGGCACCAACATGTTGCGATATTTTTTTTGGCCAAATTGGAACAAGCTTTGGTATAAACTTCTTGCAAACCGGAGCTTCTCTGAAGAAGGCTCGTGGTTCCGAGAGGAACGTGTCACCTCCGTGTGTGAAACGACATACGTACACTGCCTTCTCCTGCCTTAATTTTTTTACACAGGCAGATTAGACAAAATAGAAGTATTGTGCTAAATTTTGGAATTATTCCGGATTCATTTGGCCTTTTTATACATTAATTGAAATTCTGGTCATTTAATGTGCATAATTCAAATTTGAACTACAAGCACATGCTCCAATGCACCAAAGTTGGTTGAAAAATCACATGTGTGTCCTTGGGTGAATTTCTAGGTCCCTTACAAGAAATGAGAATGAAATTCAAACATCCGGGCGTCGTGGCTCAACTGGAAAGATTGAGAAACTTGATTTTTTAATTCATGTAAATCCAAAACACGCCTGAAAATCATGAAATTTGGCATGGTGTCATGACATGGCACCAACATGTTGCGATATTTTTTTGGCCAAATTGGAACAAGCTTTGGTATAAGCTTCTTGCAAACCGGAGCTTCTCTGAAGAAGGCTCGTGGTTCCGAGAGGAACGTGTCACCTCCGTGTGTGAAACGACATACGTACACTGCCTTCTCCTGCCTTAATTTTTTTACACAGGCAGATTAGACAAAATAGAAGTATTGTGCTAAATTTTGGAATTATTCCGGATTCATTTGGCCTTTTTATACATTAATTGAAATTCTGGTCATTTAATGTGCATAATTCAAATTTGAACTACAAGCACATGCTCCAATGCACCAAATTGGTTGAAAAATCACATGTGTGTCCTTGGGTGAATTTCTAGGTCCCATACAAGAAATGAGAATGAAATTCAAACATCCGGGTGTCATGGCTCAACTGGAATGATTGAGAAACTTGATTTTTTAATTCATGTAAATCCAAAACACGCCTGAAAATCATGAAATTTGGCATGGTGTCATGACATGGCACCAACATGTTGCGGTAATTTTGTTGGCCAAATTGGAACAAGCTTTGGTATAAGCTTCTTGCAAACTGGAGCTTCTCTCAAGAAGGCTCGTGGTTCCGAGAGGAACGTGTCACCTCCGTGTGTGAAATGACATACGTACACTGCCTTCTCTTGCCTTCATTTTTTTACACAAGCAGATTAGACCAAATAGAAGTATTGTGCTAAATTTTGGAATTATTCCGTATTCATTTGCCCTTTTTATACATTAATTGAATTTCTGGTCATTTAATGTGCATAATTCAAATTTGAACTACAAGCACATGCTCTAGTGCACCAAAGTTTGTTCAAAAATCACATGTGTGTCCTTGGGTTAATTTCTACGTCCCATGCAAGAAATGGGAATGAAATTTAAACATCTGGCGTCGTGGCTCGGCCGGAAAGATTGAGAGATTTGGTTTTTTTAATTTATGTAAATCCTAAACACGCCTGAAAATCATGAAACTTGGCATGGTGTCATGACATGGCACCAACATGCTGCGGTAAATTTTCTGGCCGAATTTGGATAAGCTTTGGTATATGCTTCTTGCAAACCGGAGCTTCTCTCAAGAAGGCTCGTTGTTTCGAGAGGGAACATGTCACCTCCGTGTGCGAAACGACATACGTACATTGCCTTCTCCCGCCTTTATTTTTTTACATAGGCAGATTAGACCAAATAGAAGTATCGTGCTAAATTTGGAAATTATTCTGGGTTTGGTTGGCCTTTTTTATACATTAATTGAATTTCTGGGCATTTAATGTGCATAATTCAAATTTGAACTACAAGCACATGCTCTAGTGCACCAAAGTTGGTTGAAAAATCACATGTGTGTCCTTGGGTGAATTTCTAGGTCCCATGCAAGAAATGGGAATGAAATTCAAACATCTGGGCATCGTGACTCGGCCGAAAAGATTGAGAAACTTTATTTTTTTGATTCATGTAAAGCCAAAACACGCCTGAAAATCATGAAACTTGGCATGGTGTCATGACATGGCACCAACATGTTGTGGTAATTTTTCTGTCCAATTTGCGAAGGCGCACACATTAACAATCAACAAAGTCATTTTGGAACAAGTGTTGTCACGTTACAAATCGGAAACACAACTATTATTGAAACTGTGGGTGTTCTACTTACCAATTACGTGCCGCCACACATCCCCTTTTTTTATTGGCTAGGAGGTGTCATGTGGGGTAGCTATTTGAGTATGGGAGGCGTGCAATCAGACCCCTACGCATGCTCATCAGGAGGAGAGCCCTTTGACCTCTATCTGCCGCGCACCCCTCCCAACATCTCCATTTATGGTGCCCGAGCCCCTGTTTCACGGCGTGGCTATGTCTCACTGGATTGAGATTTAAGAGAGAAAAAAATGAAAAACTGAAAAGAAAGTTTTGCACGGATCTGATGTAAGATCTGACGGACCTATATAGCATCCACTGCGACTTATAGCAAGCATGATGAATATAAAGACGATGACAATGGATAATAATTGTCTTACATATTTAGGAACATAATTAGAAAAAGCCACATGCGGCAACGCCCGAAATACACAAGGGCAAAAGAAGAAGGAAGACAACGATCTGGCTCGCTGATCCCTACTTTCTTGATGCATTGCTGCAAGCCATGGTAACTAGTCTCCGCAGCGAGCGGCGATGAGCTCTTTCCTGTCCTCAATATGTTGCTTGAGAGAATCCACGGATTCCTCCACCGTCCTATTGTGCTTCATGCGCAGCACAACATTCTCGTCCATAAGTTTCTTGACGATGACGCTGGTCCTCTTCAACAAGGCAGTGGTCTCCTCCTGCTGCTCCGCACTTCCGACGATCTTCGCCCTCAGCAGGTCGCGCTCGTCCTGGAGCTTCTCATTGCTTTCACTTAGTTGCCAGATGACACCGATAGCCTGTTCAAATGAGGCTTTCATGTCGTCCGGCAACCTCGCCCAGCCAGAGATCTGATCCATCTGGCTATGGACGATCGCATGCATGCACCTGTAAGAGTCCTCGCCTGCCGAAAGACATTTTCCCAGGCCGCCGCGGCGCGGGAGGACATCTCTGCTACTTCCGCGGCATGGCCGGACATCTCTGCTACTTCTGCGGCATGGCCACACCAGTCTGCTGCATCAAGGGTGCGGCGGGACCTCCGTGCTGCCTTGGTGGCGCAGCGGGACCTCTGTGCTGCTACGGCCGCTTGGCGGGACATGTCGGCTGCTTTCACAGTGAGGCGGCACATCTCTCGTGCTTCTGCTTCCATGCTCGTCTCTCCCTGGTGGTAATCTCTCGGCCCATAACTCACGCTGGCCATGGCAGATGCAAGGAAACGATGATGAATGACTTGTTTGTTTTTTGGATGAGGAGTTGAGGAGGAATGTGGAGTCATCTTGGAGTAGTAGTATTTATAACCGAGTACTAATACGCTCCTAAGTGGGAAACTGTTTAGGTTTTAATCGGTGTGAACATGTTTGCAATTTGGAATGTGACGGGACGTATTTTCAAAATTTGTTGACGGTTCTCTAATTTCTAAGTGCAGCACTATTCTCGGATGGCGTAACATGGGCATGCTTTCTCGGCCGCATACGTGGGGTTTGCACCATAGGGTGCACCGCAATAGGCAATGTCAGCACATGTCTTATTCCAAGAACCGTGTGCACTCATTATTACCATCGTGCACGCTTCTTTTAATTAGAATGTGTGCCCGTTTAGCGCACACATGTTGATCTGTCTAACTGTTTCTGTTTGTTGTGGCGAATTGCAAATAGTTCATCCCTGTGAAGTGTATGCCATCAATTGCACACACCTTTGATCTAGCTGATCGTTTCTGTTCTGTTGCCTAATCGCAAACAGTTAATCCTTCTGAAGCGTATGACCTCAATCGCACACACCTTTATCTAGCTGTCTGTTTCTATTGTTCTGCCTCATCACAAGAAGTCAATCTGACTGAATTGTATGTTGTATATCACACACGCCTTCATCTGGCTGCCTGTTTCTGTTCTTTTTCCTCATCACAAACAGTTCGTTGAACTAAACTGTATGCCCTACATCGCACATGCAACTAAAATGTGAACCATGTTTGATGCATCCGTCATTGCAAATGTTTTGCACCTTTTTTGACGTTTTTCACCGCCATTTGCGATTATTGCATCACACACAGTTTCATCGAAGGGTATCTGATCATAGTCGCGTTAGCAGCATCCTGCTGTAGTGTAGCAACATCAATCTTAGAACATAGTGGATACCAGGGATCAAACCCTAACAAAACTAACTCGATTACATGGTAAATCTCATCCAACCCATCACCGTCCAGCAAGCCTACGATGGTATTACTCACCCACGACGGTTGAGGGAGTCCTGGACTAAGGGGTCCTCGGGCGTCCGGGCTATGTGATGTGGGCCGGACTGATGGGCCGTGAAGATACAAGATAGAAGAACCTCCCCGTGTCCGGATGCGACTCTCCTTTGTGTGGATGGCAAGCTTGGCATTCGGATCATGCATTTTCCTTCCTCTGTAACCAACTCTGTACAACCCTAGATCCCTCCTGTGTCTATATAAACTGGCGGGTTTAGTCCGTAGGGCAAGAACACAATCATACAGGCTAGACATCTAGGGTTTAGCCAATACGATCACGAGGTAGATCAACTCTTGTAAACCCTATATTCATCATAGTAAATCAAGCAGGAAGTAGGGTATTACCTCCATTAAGAGGGCCCGAACCTGGGTAAACACCGTGTCCCTTGCCTCCTTGTTACCTTCGATGCTTAGACGCATAGTTTGGGACCCCCTACCCGAGATCTGCTGGTTTTGACACTAGCATTGGTGCTTTCATTGAGAGTTCCACTGTGTCGTCACGAAAAGGCTTGATGGCTCCATCAACCATCCACAAAAATTCTGCCCTGAGGGAGACTTTCCTCCCCGGCAAATCTTCGTCTTCGGCGGCTTCGCACTACATGTCAATTCGATTGGTCAGCTAGAATAGACCGAGAGCTACGCCCCTAGTCATTAGGTTAGTTTTGGAAACCTAAACTACGTCGCTGATATCCGAGGAGACTTGATCTTCCAAGGGTTCGCGGTCTCAACCGTAGTTCCGGCCTCAGATCCGGAATTCCTCGCCGAGTCCGAAGACGGGAGCTTAGAGCCCGCCGGGCTCTTGGCGGGCATAGAGCTCAACGGAGATGCAGAGGGGATCGTTTCGTCGGCCGGCCCGGAATCACTCCTGGCCCCCTCTATCCTCACCGAGCCAAACTCAACCCCGTCCACCAGCTCTGAACTCTCGAGGTCTATGTTATACAAGCCCGGTCAGGAAACTCCTATCCTGCCCTGCTCCCAGAATTTTCGCTTCCCTGTCCATACCTCGCCCTTAAGCGAGGATTTGGACTTAATGTAGTCTCTCACCATTTCAGAAGGATCGCTGCCGAACTATGCCCAGCCCGCACTAGGGGCTGAGTGCAGGGAAGTCTACGTCCCTCCCACCACCCACTTCATAGCCACCGTCAAGGATTTAACTGACATGCTCGATTACGCCTCCGAAGACATCGACGACATGGATGACGATGCCAAAGAAGAGCAAGGCCGGAACTCACCGTTCACCGGACGCTGGACGACCACTTCTTCGTACGACGTATACATGGTGGATACACCCAAAGAGAATGACGCCAACAACGAGAAGATTCTAGAAGATGAACCAGCTGAAGCACCCATGAAGCATCGACGTCAGCGGCGCCGATCAAAATCGCGTCGCAAAAAAGACAACAATACAGGCACCGGAGACAACAATACTCCAAATAATTCCGAAGACCAAGAAGCCCCTGTCGAGCAAACACTCGAGTAGGATGATTGGAAAGAGGGGAAAGTCAACCCCGAGGACCCCATCGGGGATGAGGGCTCGGAGGATAGTAACTACTACCGACCTTTGAAGAGGATGAGAGCCTGGGCGACGAAGACTTCATCGTACCAGAGGACCCCCTCGAACAAGAGCGCTTCAAGCACCGGCTAATAGCCACGGCCAGAAGCGTGAAAAAGAAACGACAGCAACTTCACGCCGATCAGGATTTACTCAACGACAGATGGTCTAGTTTCCTAGCAGCCGAGGAATACGGCCTCGAGCGCCCAACTAAAAGTTACCCAAAACGTAGGTTGCTCTCCCAATTCGGCGAAGAGGTCCTAGTGCATATACCGATAGCGTGTAACACAGCTGATGGACCTGACTGGCCACCTCGTGGACGGGACAAGCGGCAACCCAAGCTGAACACCAACCTGCGCCACCTCGCCACAGAGGCAGAGAAACAACAGCCGCAGGACGCACACATGACCTGCGACAGGACCTGGACAATAGAGCTGGTCATGCAAGATCAATTTATGGGTCACGAGGGCGTGCACCAGCGCAAGCAGACGACATCAAGCCTGGCGCAGCACACACAACCTCACACGGGTCGAAAATCTCATACGGGCTCCATCCGACTGCGCCGTGACGCCACCCGATATAGAGGAGCCGTATACCCTCTAAGCTTCAATGATGAAGTAATGGAACACCAGCTTCCAGAAGGGTTTAAACCTGTAAACATCGAGTCATATGACGGCACCACAGATCCCGCAGTCTGGATTGAGGACTTTCTTCTCCATATCCACATGGCCCGCGGTGATGACCTACATGCCATCAAGTACCTCCCTGATGTCTACTACACAACCTTCTTCTTGTGGACGTTGTTGGGCCTCCAAGTGTAGAGGTTTGTAGGTCAGTAACAAATTTCCCTCAAGTGGATGACCTAAGGTTTATCAATCCGCGGGAGGCAAAGGATGAAGATGGTCTCTCTCAAACAACCCTGCAACCAAATAACAAAAAGTCTCTTGTGTCCCCAACACACCCAATACAATGGTAAATTGTATAGGTGCACTAGTTTAGCGAAGAGATGGTGATACAAGTGCAATATGCATGGTGGATATAGGTTTTTGTAATATGAAAATATAAAAACAGCAAGGTAACTAATGATAAAAGTGAGCACAAATGGTATTGCAATGGTAGGAAACAAGGCATAGGGTTCATACTTTCACTAGTGCAAGTTCTCTCAACAATAGTAACATAATTGGATCACATAACTATCCCTCAACATGCAACAAAGAGTCACTCCAAAGCCACTAATAGCGGAGAACAAACGAAGAGATTATGGTAGGGTACGAAACCACCTCAAAGTTATCCTTTCTGCTTGATCTATTCAAGAGTCCGTAGTAAAATAACACAAAGCTATTCTTTCCGTTCAATCTATCATAGAGTTCATACTAGAATAACACCTTAAGACACAAATCAACCAAAACCCTAATGTCACCTAGATACTCCATTGTCACCTCAAGTATTCATGGGCATGATTATACGATATGCATCACACAATCTCAGATTCATCTATTCAACCAACACAAAGTACTTCAAAGAGTGCCCCAATGTTTCTACCGGAGAGTCAAGACGAAAACGTGTGTCAACCCCTATGCATAGGGTCATGGGCGGGACCCGCAAGTTGATCACCAAAACATACATCAAGTGGATCATGTGATATCCCATTGTCACCACAGATAAGCACGGCAAGACATACATCAGGTGTTCTCAAATCCTTAAAGACTCAATCCGATAAGATAACTTCAAGAAGAAAACTCAATTCATCACAAGAGAGTAGAGAGGGAGAAACATCATAAGATCCAACTACAATAGCAAAGCTCGTGATACATCAAGATCGTGCCATAGAGAGAATACGAGAGAGAGAGAGAGAGAGATCAAACACATAGCTACTGGTACATACCCTCAGCCTCGAGGGTGAACTACTCCCTCCTTGTCATGGAGAGCACCGGGATGATGAAGATGGCCACCAGTGAGGGATCCCCCTCTCCGGCAGAGTGCCCGAACGGGCTCCCGAGAGGTTATTGGTGGCTACAGAGGCTTGCGGCGGCGGAACTCCCGATCTATTGTTGTCTCTGAAGGTTTTAGGGTATATGGGAATATATAGCCGAAAGAAGTCGGTCGGGGAGCCACGAGGGGCCCACGAGGGTGGAGGGCGCGCCCAGGGGGTTCGGCACCCCCTATCTCGTGGCCTCCTCAAAGCTTCCTTGGCTTGCACTCCAAGTTCCCTGGATTGCTTCTGTTCCAAAAATAACTTTCCCGAAGGTTTCATTCTGTTTGGACTCCGTTTGATATTCCTTTTCTTCGAAACACTGAAATAGGCAAGAAAACAACAATATGTGTTGGGCCTCCGGTTAATAGGTTAGTCCCAAAAATAATATAAAAGTGTATAATAAAGCCCATAAACATTCAAAACAGATAATAAAATAGCATGAATGCTTCATAAATTATAGATACGTTGGAGACGTATCAACATCTCCAAGCTTAATTCCTGCTCGTCCTCGAGTAGGTAAATGATAAAAGAAAGAATTTATGAAGTGTGAATGCTAGAAGGTGCACAAGTTTGATCAATGATAATTTCAATCACCTTTTCTAGCATGATTATATGTCATAACAGTATTTCATCTCATAAAACTTCTCACGAACAAGCAATTCACATGTTAAAGCATATACCACAAACTTTCTTGAAAACTAGCAAACTATGTTCTCAGTCATCAAACAATTGTAATTCATCTTATTTTCAGGAATGGTCTATGTCAGAGCTTTGATTTAGCAAACTCCACATACTCAACTATCATATAGTGTTCTACAATTGCTAACACTCACGCAATACTTATGGTTATGGAGTTTTAATCGGACACTAAGAAAGATAGGGGCTTATAGTGTTGCGTCCCAATGTATTCACCTTTGCGTGATGTCAACAATAATAGTTCATGCTAACTTACATCCAATTGGATATATATATATATATATATATATATATATATATATATATATATATATATATATATATATATATATATATATATCAGGATCTTTCCAACACGAGGTGCTTGCCAAAGGATAAAATGAAAAAGGGAAAGGTGAAGATCACCTTGACTCTTGCATAAAGTAAAAGACATAAAGTAGAAGATTGGCCCTTCGCAGAGGGAAGCAGAGGTTGTCATGCGCTTTTATGGTTGGATGCACAAAATCTTAATGCAAAAGAACGTCACTTTATATTGCCACTTGTATATGGACCTTTATTATGCAGTCCGTCGCTTTTATTGCTTCCATAACAAGATCGTATACATCTTATTTTCTTCACACTAATAGATCATACATATTTAGAGAGCAATTTTTATTGCTTGCACCGATGACAACTTAGTTGAAGGATCTTACTCAATCCATAGGTAGGTATGGTGGACTCTCATGGCAAAACTGGGTTTAAGGGTATTTGGAAGCACAAGTAGTATCTCTACTGGGTGCAAGGAATTTGGCTAGCATGAGGGGGAAAGGCAAGCTCAACATGTTTGAATGATCCATGACAATATACTTTAACTGAGATGTGAGAAAACATAGCCCATTACGTTGTCTTCCTTGTCCAACATCAACTCTTTCGCATGTCATACTTAGTGAGTACTCACAATTATAAAATATGTCTAGGATAGTATATTTATATGTGAAATCCCTCTTTCTTCAATATTCTTTCATGAATTGTTCAAATGACCAATACAATGCATGCTAAGCTTCAATAAAGTTACAAACTCTACCTCTTAGATGTGAAGTCATTACTCCCCATGGGATAAGCAAATGAACCATATAAAATTTCAGATTTATGACATTCAACACATTCAACCATTTACTCATAGGATATAAGTGAAGCACACGAGTAAATGATAAACTACTCCAAAAAGATATAAGTGAAGATCAATGAGTAGCTAAATAATTATGAAGCTATGCGAAGACTCTCTCTCATTTAAGAATTTAAGATCTTGGTATTTTATTCAAACAGCAAGCAAAACAAAATAAAATGACATTGCAAGGATAGCACAACTCATGTGAAGAAGCAAAAACTTAGGCTCAACTGATACTAACCGATAGTTGTTGAAGAAGAAAGGTGGGATGCCTACCGGGACATCCCCAAGCTTAGATGCTTGAGACTTCTTGAAATATTATCTCGGGGTGCCTTGGGCATCCCCAAGCTTGAAATTTTGTGTCTCCTTAATTCCTCTCATATCATGGTTTCTCTTTTTATCAAAAGCTTCATCCACACCAAACTCAACAAGAACTCGTGAGATAGGTTAGTATAAACCAATGCAAAACCATATCATTTTCTACTGTAAAAAATCACTAAAACTATTATTCAACATTGCAGAGAAAATGTCTTTGCATATTTAATACTCATATCCTCAAATAGAATCATTAAACAAGCAAACATATGCAAACAATGCAAACATAACAGCAATCTGCCAAAACAGTATAGTCTATAAAGAATGCAAGATTCATTATACTTCCCTAACTCCAAAAATTATGAGAAAAATACTAAGCTGTATAAGATTTATCGGAGCTCAATATTCAAAAAGTTTCAAAATTATACCATTCTCTGACATTTCTAGGGAATTTTTGCAACAGCGGTAAACTTTCTGTTTTCAAACAGCAACATGTATACTAGCAAAATAAGCATGGTAAAGGCTATCCTTGACATTTTTCTTGAAACTAAAGATGCAAACCATTATTATAAATAAAAGCAAGTAAATACTAACAAAAGAAAATTACTCTCCAAGCAAAACACATATCATGTGGCGAATAAAAATATAGCTCCAAGTAAAGTTACCGATAGAAGAAGACGAAGGAAGGGATGCCTTCTGGGGCATCCCCAAGCTTAGGATTTTTGTTATCCTTGAATATCTTGGGGTGCCTTAGGTATCCCCAAGCTTAGGCTCTTGCCACTCCTTATTCCATAGTCCATCGAATCTTTACCCAAAACTTGAAAACTTCACAACACAAAACTCAACAGAAAACTCATAAGCTCCGTTAGTATAAGAAAATAAAACCACCACTTAGGTACTGTAGTGAACTCATTCTAGATTCATATTGGTGTAATATCTACTGTATTCCAACTTTTCTATGGTTCATACCCTCTGATACTACTCATATATTCATCAAAATAAGCAAACAACATAATGAAAACAGAATCTGTCAAAAACAGAACAGTCTGTAGTAATCAGTATCAAATGTATACTTCTGGAAGTCCAAAAATCCTACCAAATTAGGAAGTCCTAAGAAATTTGTTTGCCAATCCATAGAAAAATGAATCAGATCATAACAACGTTTCTGTGAATTATAAAAACTAATTTACTGGGTGCAAAAGTTTCTGACTTTCAGCAGGATCAACACAACTATCACCGTAAGCTATCCTAAAGATCTTACTTGTCACTTTATTGGAAAAAAACCTATAAAGCATGATTAATACAGTAGTATAATCATTTGAACACACAAAAACAGTAAGGGTAAATATTGGGTTTTCTCCCAACAAGCACTTTTCTTTAATGCCTTTCTAGCTAGGCATGATGATGACAATGATGCTCACATAAAAGATAAGAATTGAAACATAACGGGAGCATCATGAAGCATATGACTAGCACATTTAAGTCTAACCCACTTCCTATGCATAGGGATTTTGTGAGCAAACAACTTATGAGAACAATAATCAACTTTAAGACTTTTAGCTCATAGAGAGGAACTTGATATCATTGCAATTCTACAAGCATATGTTCCTCCATCATAATAATTTTCAGTAGCATCATGAATGAATTCAACAATATAACCAGCACCTAAAGCATTCTTTTCATGATCTACAAGAATAGAAAATTTACTACTCTCCACATAAGCAAAATCCTTCCCATTCGGAATAGTGGGAGTATCATAAGAGACTTGAATACTATAAATTGTTTCCACATTAAAAGAGTAATGTTCAGAAAAAGGGTAATCATAATCATGACAAGTTTTATAAATATAATCATCACTACTTTTTATAGCATAAGTTTCATCACAATAATCATCATAAGTGGCAACTTCGTTCTCATCATAATCGATTGAAACCTCTCCCAAGATAGTTTAATCATCACTAAATAAAGTCGACACTCTTCCAAATCCACTTTCATATTCATCACAATAAAATTCAACATCCTTGAAAATAGTGGGATCACTACTTCCTAAAGTTGACACTCTTCCAAACCCACTTTCATCAATATAATCATCATAGGTAAGAGGCATGCTATCATCATAAGAACTTTGCATATCAAAAATTGGGAGGCTAAAAATATCATCTTCATTAAATGTAGCATCCCCAAGCTTGGGACAAACATTAATTTCAGCAAATATATTCTCAAATATTTCATCCTCATCAAACATAGCTTCCCCAAGCTTGGGCCTTTTCATATCATAAGCATAATCACTATCACCATTAGTAGTAGGAGCAATATCATTTGGGAGGGATACCTTTTTTTACCTTTGTTGCTCCTTCTTTTCTTTTTCTTCTTCACATTATGTGTGGGTTCATCCCTCTTTTTTGAGCTCCATATTGATGAGATTGGTTGAATAGAAAGCTCCTCCTCGTTACCTGATTCATCATAGGAAATAATAGGAGGATATTTTGAAGTCTCTCCCCTTTCATTATATTCTCTTCATCTTCTATTTGCTTTCTTTTCTTTAGGTAATTGGCAATATAAGGATTTTCAATGCAATTCACCGCACAATACATATAAATTTCTTCTAGATCAATATCAAGAAAATTCTCAAGATAAAATTCTGGAATATGCTTAGTTGCACGTTTCAATTCTTCATAACCCAAAAGTAAGCTAAGTTCATTATTATGTGCAAGGGAAATCAAGTCATCACAATTTTTGGATACGATTCGATCATGAAACAATTTGCATCGGATATTTAAATGACCATGTTCATTGCAAAGTTCACAAGTACGGTAAAGATATCTTAAATTTTCAGCACTAACATTAAGCCTTTCTTGCAACCATTTAGTTTCTAAATGCTTATGCCTCTTGCAATATCTATTTTCCCTATATGGTGTGTACTTGCAAACCCGATTCACTCCACAAAAATCGACATGCTTATAGGAGACATTTTCATCATAACTAGTGCAGTCATCATTAGTACTATGGATATTAAAAGAGTTCACACTAACAACATTGCAATCATGCTCATCATACAAAAATCTAGTACCAGATATTTTAATGCATTCTTCTTCTAGCACTTGAGCACAATTTTCCTTTCCATCATTCTCATGAAAGATATTAAAAAGATGAAGCGTATGAGACAAACTCAATTCCATTTTTTGTAGTTTTCTTTTATAAACTAAACTAGTGATAAAACAAGAAACAAAAAGATTCAATTGCAAGATCTAATGATATAACTTCAAGCACTCATCTCCCCGGCAACAGTGCCAGAAAAGAGCTTGATGTCTACTACACAACCTTCTTCTTGTAGACGTTGTTGGGCCTCCAAGTGTAGAGGTTTGTAGGACAGTAACAAATTTCCCTCAAGTGGATGACCTAAGGTTTATCAATCCGCGGGAGGCAAAGGGTGAAGATGGTCTCTCTCAAACAACCCTGCAACCAAATAACAAAAAGTATCTTGTGTCCCCAACACACCCAATACAATGGTAAATTGTATATGTGCACTAGTTCGGCGAAGAGATGGTGATACAAGTGCAATATGGATGGTGGATATAGGTTTTTGCAATTTGAAAATATAAAAACATCAAGGTAACTAATAATAAAAGTGAGTACAAAGTATTGCAATGGTAGGGAACAAGGCATAGGGTTCATACTTTCACTAGTGCAAGTTCTCTCAACAATAATAACGTAATTGGATCATATAACTATCCCTCAACATGCAACAAAGAGTCACTCCAAAGCCACTAATAGCGGAGAACAAACAAAGAGATTATGGTAGGGTACGAAACCACCTCAAAGTTATCCTTTCTGCTTGATCTATTCAAGAGTCCGTAGTAAAATAACACAAAGCTATTTTTTCCATTCAATCTATCATAGAGTTCGTACTAGAATAACAGCTTAAGACACAAATGAACCGAAACCCTAATGTCACCTAGATACTCCATTGTCATTATACAATATGCATCACACAATCTCAGATTCATCTATTCAACCAACACAAAGTACATCAAAGAGTGCCCCAACATTTCTACTGGAGAGTCACGACGAAAACGTGTGCCAACCCCTACGCATAGGTTCATGGGCGGAACCCGCAAGTTGATCACCAAAACATACAGATAAGCACGGCAAGACACACATCAAGTGTTCTCAAATCCTTAAAGACTCAATCCGATAAGATAACTCAAGAGGAAAACTCAATTCATCACAAGAGAGTAGAGGGGGAGAAACATCATAAGATCCAACTACAATGGCAAAGCTCGCGATACATCAAGATCGTGCCATAGAGAGAACATGAGAAAGTGAGATCAAAAACATAGCTACTGGTACATACCCTCAGCTCCGAGGGTGAACTACTCCCTCCTCGTCATGGAGAGCGCTGTGATGATGAAGATGGCCACCGGTGAGGGATCCCCCTCTCCGGCAGAGTGCTCGAACGGGCTCCCGAGAGGTTTTTGGTGGCTACAGAGACTTGCGGCGGTGGAACTCCCGATGTATTGTTGTCTCTGAAGGTTTCAGGGCATATGGGAATATATAGGCAAAAGAAGTCGATCGGGGGAGCCACGAGGGGCCCACGAGAGTGGAGGGCGCCCAGGGGGGTGGGCGCGCCCCCCTATCTCGTGGCCTCCTCGAAGCTTCTCTAGCTTGCACTCCAAGTTCCCTAGATTGCTTCTGTTCCAAAAATAACTTTCCCGAAGGTTTCATTCCGTTTGGACTCCGTTTGATATTTCTTTTCTTCGAAACACTGAAATAGGCAAGAAAACAGCAATATGGGTTGGGCCTCCAGTTAATAGGTTAGTCCCAAAAATAATATAAAAGTGTATAATAAAGCCCATAAACATTCAAAATAGATAATAAAATAGCATGAATGCTTCATAAATTATAGATACGTTGGAGACGTATCACTCCCCCTAGAACTTAAGGGACCAGCACGGCATTGGCTGAACAACCTCCCAGAAAACTCTATCGGAAGCTGGGAAGACTTAGAGGACGCCTTTAGAGACAACTTCCAAGGTACCTATGTTCGACCCCCAGATGTCGATGACCTTAGTCACATAATCCAGCAACCCGGTGAGTCAGCCCGGAAGCTCTGGACCAGGTTCATAATTAAAAAGAACCAAATAGTTGATTGTCCGAATGCTGAAGCCCTCGCGGCCTTCAAACACATCGTCCAAGAGGAGTGGCTTGCCTGACACCTCGACAAAGAGAAACCGAAGTCCGTGCAGCCCTTACGACACTTATGACCCGCTTTTGCGCGAGAGAAGATAGCTGGCACGCTCGTAGAAGCAATAGCACCAGCGACCCAGGCACCTTCGAAGTCAGAAACGGCAATGGCAAACCACGACGCGACAAGAACAAGTGTCGAAGCAATACAAAAGACACGACGGTAAACGTCGGATTCAGTGGCTCAAAATTCGGACAGCGGAATAATCCAGTCAAAGGAAACAAAGTTGGTCCATCTAGTTTGGACAGAATACTTGATCAGCCTTGCCAGATTCATGGCACCCCCGATAAACCTGCCAATCACACCAACAGGAACTGTTGGGTGTTTAAACAGGCCGGCAAGCTCAACACCGAACACAAGGGGAAAAGGGCGCCCAACAAAGACGACGATGAAGAGCCTCGCCCACCGAACACGCGTGGGGGGGGGGGGGCAGAAGCAATTTCCCCCTGAGGTCAAAACGGTGAATATGATCTATGTCACAGACATCCCCAAGCGGGAGTGCAAACGCACACTAAGGGGCGTCTACACCGTAGAGCCGGTCGCCCCAAAATTCAACCCATGGTCGGCTTGCCCGATCACATTCGATCGAAAGGACCACCCAACTAGTATCCGTTATGGAGGATCAGTAGCTTTGGTCCTTGATCCAATCATCAACGGATTCCATCTCACGCGAGTCCTCATGGACGGTGGCAGCAGCCTTAACTTGCTCTATCAGGACACCGTCCGCAAAATGGGTATTGATCCGTCAAGAATCAAACCCACAAAAACTAACTTTAAAGGAGTAATACCTAGCGTAGAGGCCCGCTGCTCAGGCTCCCTAACGTTGGAAGTTGTCTTCGTCTCGCCCAATAACTTCCGAAGTGAAGACTTGATCTTTGATATCGTACCCTTCCGAAGTGGCTATCACGCACTGCTCGGACGGACCGCTTTTGCATGATTCAATGTGGTGCCGCACTATGCCTACTTGGGGGGAAATTGCTTGGTCCAGCGGTGTTATAATAGTCAATGGAAACATGGAACGCCACACCGCAGCTCTTGCAGTCGAGGTACAGAGCGGCCACTTTAAGCCGCACACCTCGTCAGTCACGAAACTGCCGGACCCTTTTAAAAGAGTCCGGATAGCTCTGCTAGCTAGTGGTTCAGTACATCCAGAGCTAGACTAGCAGTTCCGCCTCCGCCGATCGCTGGGCATACCGGCGGAATTCGCACCGCGCATGCATCATTATGCACTCAAAATACCTTGGGCATCGACGGAGGCACAATATGGGAAGGTCTATAGTGCGGCTCAATCCTATATGATCTTCCACCCTTTTTTTACCACAGGTGCGTTCGAGCCCATGTATCCTACGTATTTACAAGGACTCAGTCCAAGCCCGATTTCGTACGGCAAACAGAGGACCGTTTCCTTCAAGGAACCCCTATATACAGGACAAAAGCAGTGCAGACATGCGACAGGACATCGAAAGGACTCTTCGGACCAAACCTTATTTACAAGGACCTGTATTGAGCTTTTCTCCTTGTTATTAGACCCCGACATTTAAAAAGATTTCGCTACTTATGGTACCTCCCTGTACAATCACGCCTCGACGTGTCAATCAGATTCTAGTATCGACAATTTCTTTTCGGTATCTACTTTATTTATAAAACTGTAATCCGTCTCTCCAGTTGTCGAACATACCTCGACACCCATTGCCAGGGGCTCTATACGTCCACTCATGAGCCACTAAACAAAATCCCGAATAGTTTTGTAGCACACTTCGGCGTCCCGATCTTGGCATTATATGCATCGGTTCCGAATCATGTCTTTGGTCAATAGTTGGGTTGCCCGGCTCCTGTGTTTGCTACCTTACGTTCCGTTTGTTCGGCTAGGGTAGTAAAGGGAGAACTACTGCGATTGTGTTTCTGGTTCATCAGGTTAAGCACCTCAGTAGATAAAGCCAAAAACTGACTGTCATGATGCGGCGAGAGCTGGTCAGCCATTCGGTGACTTACTAAATCTTTAACGTTTCTTCCATTTTAAATGAAGGACTATTTTTTCAGTCTTACACGTAACGCATCCGCATTCGGATAGTCAAATACGTACCAGGGGCTATTTTACAGCCCCATCGTCAAACTCCTATGGCTATGTGAGAGCGGTAAAGCCCTATAGTCTGATTGCCTAGTTCAACGCACTAACACCTCCGGCACGGACCAAGACGTTGGGTCAAGAGTGTTAATGTGCCTTTCCGAACACCTCCGTAGTATCTACGTGGAGGTCGAAGCCGACGACTGGAAAACTCTCAGACATTCAAAAATACGGCCGCACAGGAGGAAACAATTTTAGATAATAGTGCAAATATATTACAAAGCCTTAAATATCCATAATGCACACGATCGGGTTGTTCAGATATTTAACTCGAATATGACATCCTTTGAGCATTGACACTCTATCAAACGAGCACCCTCCAGTATGTCGTTTAGATAACGTTCCAGTGTGTGGTGGTGTTTGCCTTCGGGAGGACGCTCCACCGCGACAACAGCAGCCTTCATCTTTGCCCAGTGCACTTTGACACGGGCAAAATCCCTCTGTGCACCTTCTATGCAGACCGACCGTTTGATGGACTCAATGCGGGGCACGGCATTAATGAGTCGCTGCATCAGGCCAAAATAAGAGCTCAGAATGGATTCAGCCAGCCACAGCCAGAGTATAACCTCCTTCATGGCCGCTTCGGACATCTTGTGCATCTCAGCCCATTGTGCCACCTGGTCGTTCAGCAGCGTCGAACGCTCCTGAGTGGCATATTGCGACCAAAGCAGCTTCTCCATCGTATGCCCCTCCTGGGCTCGGTAGAATTGCACCGCGTCAGCCGTGCTCTTCGGTAGATCCGCAAAGGAGTCTGGAAAACTCCAAAGTCCATTAAGTAAGGCATACCTCTGAACGCCAAACTTAGACAGTAAAAGAAAAGGCTTACCAGCCGCTATATATCCGGCCTGTCGGAGCTCCTCGCGAGCCATGCGGGATTTGGACCTCGCCACTTGGGCGTTGCTACGTCTTGAGCTTGCGTTGGTTTTCCTTGAAGAGGAATGGATGATGCAGCAATAATAGCGTAAGTATTTCCCTCAGTTTTTGAGAACCAAGGTATCAATCCAGTAGGCGGCTCATCAAAAGTCCCACGCACCTACACAAACAAACAAAGAACTCGCAACCAACGCAATAAAGGGGTTGTCAATCCCTTCACGGCCACTTGCGAAAGTGAGATCTGATAGATAAAGTATGATAAGATAAATATATTTTTGGTATTTTATAATATAGATGCAAAAAGTAAAGATACAAACAAAAGTATATTGGAAGCAAATATGATAAGAGATAGACCCGGGGGCCATAGGTTGCACTAGTGGCTTCTCTCAAGATACCATAAGTATTACGGTGGGTGAACAAATTACTGTCGAGCAATTGATAGAAAAGCGAATAATTATGAGATAATCTAGGCATGACCATGTATATAGGCATCACGTCCGCAACAAGTAGACCGACTCCTGCCTGCATCTACTACTATTACTTCACACATCGACCGACTCCTGCCTGCATCTAGAGTATTAAGTTCATAAGAACAGAGTAACGCTTTAAGCAAGATGACATGATGTAGAGGGATAAACTCAAGCAATATGATATAAACCCCATCTTGTTATCCTCGATGGCAACAAAACAATACGTGCCTTGCTGCCCCTGCTGTCACTGGGAAAGGACACCGCAAGATTGAACCCAAAGCTAAGCACTTCTACCATGGCAAGAAAGATCAATCTAGTAGGCCAAACCAAACTGATAATTCGAAGAGACTTGCAAAGATAACTCAATCATACATAAAAGAATTCAAAGAAGATTCAAATATTATTCATAGATAAACTTGATCATAAACCCACAATTCATCGGATCTCGACAAACACACCACAAAAAGAGTTTACATCGAATAGATCTCCACAAGAGAGGGGGAGAACATTATATTGAGATCCAAAAAGAGAGAAGAAGCAATCTAGCTAATAACTATGGACCCGTAGGTCTCTGGTAAACTAGTCACAACTCATCGGAGGGGCAACGATGTTGATGTAGAAGCCCACCGTGGTGGATTCCCCCTACGGCGGAGCGCCGGCGAAGGCTCCAAGATGAGATCTCGCGGATACAGAAGGTTACAGCGGTGGAAATTGTGTTTCGTTGGCTCCCTGGATGTTTTTGGGGGTACATAGGCTTATATAGGAGGAAGAAGTACTTCGGTGGCCGCCTGAGGGGCCCATGAGACAGGGGGCGCGCCCTATAGGGGGGGGGGCACCCTCCTATCTCGTGGCTGCCTCGGCTGCTTCTTGACTTGCACTCCAAGTCCTCTGGATCATGTTCGTTCCAAAAATCACGCTCCTGAAGGTTTCATTCCGTTTGGACTCCGTTTGATATTCCTTTTCTTCGAAACACTGAAATAGGCAAAAAAAATAGCAATAAGGGTTGGGCCTCCGCTTAATAGGTTAGTCCCAAAAATGATATAAATGTGTAAAATAAAGCCCATAAACATCCGAAAGGGGTAATATAATAGCATGGAACAATAAAAAATTATAGATACGTTGGAGACGTATCAAGCATCCCCAAGCTTAATTCCTGCTTGTCCTCGAGTAGGTAAATGATAAAGAGAGAATTTTTGATGTGGAATGCTACCTAGCATAATTCTCAATGTAATTTTCTTTATTGTGGCATGAATGTTCAGATCCAAGTGATTCAAAATAAAAGTTCATATTGATAAAAGAAATATTAACACTTCAAGCATACTAATCAAAGTAATCATGTCTTCTCAAAATAGCATGGCAAAAGAAATTTCATCCCTACAAAATCATATAGTTAGGCTATGCTTCATTTTTGTCACACAAAGATGTTCCCAACTTCTATACCCCCGATGACAAGCCAAGCAATTGTTTCATACTTAAATAATCTCAAACTTTTTCAACCTTCACGCAATACATGAGCGTGAGCCATGGATATAGCACTATGGGTGGAATAGAATATGATGATGGGGATTGTGTGGAGAAGACAAAAAAGGAGAAAGTCTCACATTGACGAGGATAATCAACGGGCTATGGAGATGCCCATCAATTGATGTCAACATGAGGAGTAGGGATTGCCATGCAACGGATGCACTAGAGCTATAAATGAATGCTCAACAAAAGAAAACTAGTGGGTGTGCATCCAACTTGCTTGCTCACGAAGACCTAGGGCGATTTGAGGAAGCCCATCGTAGGAATATACAAGCCAAGTTCTATAATGAAAAATTCCCACTAGTATGAAAAAGACAACTTATGAGACTCACTATATGAAAAACATGGTGCTACTTTGAAGCACAATATATGAGACTCACTACATGAAGAACAAGGTGCTACTTTGAAGCACAAGTGTAGAAAAAGAGATAGTAACGTTTCCCTTTTTATTTTTTTTCCTTTTCTTTTTTCCTTTTCCTTTTTTCTTTTTCTTTTTTTGGGCCTTTCCTTTTTTGGCCTTTCATTTTTTTACTTTCTTTTTTTTCTTTGAGCAATGTTCTAATAATGATGATCATCACACTTCTATTGATTACAACATATGAATTACAACTCGAAACTAGAACACGATATGACTCTATATGAATGCCCCGGCGGTGTACCGGGATGGTGCAATGAATGAAGAGTGACATGTATGAAAAATAATGAATGGTGGCTTTGCCACAAATACGATGTCAACTACATGATCATGCAATGGCAATATGACAAAAGTAAAATATGTCATGATGATGATAAACGGAACGATGGAAAGTTGCATGGCAATATATCTCCGAATGGCTATGGAAATGCCATAGTAGGTAGGTATGGTGGCTGTTTTGAGGAAGATATAAGGAGGTTTATGTGTGATAGAGCGTATCGTATCACGGGGTTTCGATGCACCGGCGAAGTTTGCACCAACTCTCAAGGTGAGAAAGGGCAATGCACGGTACCGAAGAGGCTAGTAATGGTGGAAAGGTAAAAGTGTGTATAATCCATGGACTCAACATTAGTCAAAAGAACTCATATAATTATTGCAAAAATTTAGAATTCATCAAAAATCAAGCACTATGCGCATGCTCCTAGGGGGATAGATTGGTAGGGAAGGACCATCGCTCGTCCCCGATCGCCACTCATAAGGATGCACAAGCCAGGTACACTTCATGTTTCAAATTTGTTACACAACTTTAACCATACGTGCATGCTACGGGACTTGCTAACTTCAACACAAGCATTCTTTAAATTCATAATCACCCAACTAGCATGACTTTAATATCACTACCTCCATATCTCAAAACAATTATCAAGTATCAAATTGATCATAACATCCAATTCACTTCCTATGATAGTTTTAATATACCCAACTTGGATGCCTACCATTCTAGGACCAATTTTATAACCATAGCAAATACCATGCTGTTCTAAAAGACTCTCAAAAAGATATAAGTGAATCATGAGAGACTAGCAATTTCTACAAAAATAAGTCACCGCCGTGCTCTAAAAGATATAAGTGAAGCATTAGAGCAAAACTATCAAGCTCAAAAGATATAAGTGAAGCAAATAGAGTATTCTAGCAAATTCTAATAAAATAGGCTTCTCCCAAAAGGTGTTTACAGCAAGGATGATTGTGGTAAACTAAAAAGCAAAGACTAATATAATACACGACGCTCCAAGAAAAACACATATCATGTGGCGAATAAAAATATAGCTCCAAGTAAAGTTACCAATGAACGAAGACAAAAGAGGGGATGCCTTCCCGGGGCATCCCCAAGCTTAGGCTTTTGGCTATCCTTGAATATCTTGGGGTGCCATGGGCATCTCGAAGCTTACGCTCTTGCCACTTCTTATTCCATAGTCCATAAAAGCTTTACCCAAAACTTGAAAACTTCACAACACAAAACTCAACAGGAAATCTTATAAGCTCCGTTAGTGAAAGAAAACAAAACCACCACATAAGGTACTGCAATGAACTCATTATTTATTTATTTTGGTGTTAAACCTACTGTATTCCTAGTTCTCTATGGTTCATACCACTTAATACTAGCCATAGATGCATCAAAATAAGCAAACAACACACGAAAAACAGAATCTGTCAAAAGCAGAACAGTCTGTAGCAATCTATAACTAACGCAAACTTATGTAACTCTAAAAATCCTAATAAAATAGGAAATCCTGGACAATTTATCCATTGATCAGCATCAAAAAGAATCAACGCAAAATCACGTTTCTGTGATTCAAAAAAACTAAATTCGTGCGCGCAAAGTTTCTGTTTTTCAGCAGAATCAAATCAACTATCATCATAGGTTATCCTATAGGTTCTACTTGGCACAAACACTAATTAAAAAACACATCTAAACACAAGGTAGATGCAAGATTTATTACTAAACAGGAACAAAAACAAAAAACATAAAGAAAATTGGGTTGTCTCCCAACTAGCGCTATCGTTTAACGCCACTAGCTAGGCATAAAAGCGAAGATAGATCTAAGGAGTGCCATCCTTAATTTTCAGCTTTTTAGCGGAGTCATGCTCAAATCCGGGAGGTTCTTTACGCTTCCTTCATACTCAGAAATTTTTAGATCTAAAGAATCCAACCGCTTATTGCAAAGAGTAATCAACATATTCATGCGGTGAAGATTTCCGCTAACACTTTTAAGAGGCTCAAGAGACTTCTGTAAAAAAATTGTTACTTCGCAAATCTTTCCAAACACTTGTGTTTCTTCTTGGGTAGGATGCGATCCACCCTTTTGAGGCAGTGTTCCCACTATTCCCTCTATAATTTCACGAGCAATACTAGAATCAATTTTGATAAAATTTCCCTTGGCAATGCAATCCAAGAGTTGTCTATGCATCATATCTAACCCAACATAAAAATTACGAAGAAGAATTCTAAAGTTCACCACTAGGGTGCACTTGCGATAAGATTCCATCATCCTATACCAAGCATATTTTAAGTTTTCTCCTTGCCTTTACTTGAAGTGAAGAACTTCAAACTCAGGAGACATAGGAGCGGATAAGGAACTAGACATAACGACAAGCAAACAACAGGCAAGTGAAAGAGAGAGGAGGAGATTGGGAAAGAGAGGGCGAATAAAATGGAAAGGGTGAAGTGGGGGAGAGGAAAACGAGAGGCAAATGGCAAATAATGTAAATGCGAGGGAGATGAGTTTGTGATGGGTACTTGGTATGTCTTGACTTGAGCGAAGACCTCCCCGGCAACGGCGCCAGAAATCCTTCTTGCTACGTCTTGAGCTTGTGTTGGTTTTCCTTGAAGAGGAAAGGGTGATGCAGCAATAGTAGCGTAAGTATTTCCCTCAGTTTTTGAGAACCAAGTTATCAATCCAGTAGGAGGCTCCTCAAAAGTCCCACGCACCTACACAAACAAACAAAGAACTCGCAACCAACGCAATAAAGGGGTTGTCAATCCCTTCACGGCCACTTGCGAAAGTGAGATCTGATAGATAAAGTATGATAAGATAAATATATTTTTGGTATTTTGTAATATTGATGCAAAAAGTAAAGATGCAAATAAAAGTATATTGGAAGCAAATATGATAAGAGATAGACCCGGGGGCCATAGGTTTCACTAGTGGCTTCTCTGAAGATAGCATAAGTATTACGGTGGGTGAACAAATTACTGTCGAGCAATTGATAGAAAAGCGAATAATTATGAGATTATCTAGGCATGATCATGTATATAGGCATCACGTCCGCAACAAGTAGACCGACTCCTGCCTACATCTACTACTATTACTCCACACATCGACCGACTCCTGCCTGCATCTAGAGTACTAAGTTCATAAGAACAGAGTAACGCTTTAAGCAACATGACATGATGTAGAGGGATAAACTCAAGCAATATGATATAAACCCCATCTTGTTATCCTCGATGGCAACAATACAATACGTGCCTTACTACCCCTGCTATCACTGGGAAAGGACACCGCAAGATTGAACCCAAAGCTAAGCACTTCTCACATGGCAAGAAAGATCAATCTAGTAGGCCAAACCAAACTGATAAGTCGAAGAGACTTGCAAAGATAACTCAATAATACATAAAAGCATTCAGAGAAGATTCAAATATTATTCATAGATAAACTTGATCATAAACCCATAATTCATCGGATCTCGACAAACACACCACAAAAAGAGTTTACATCGAATAGATCTCCACAAGAGAGGGGGAGAACATTGTATTGAGATCCAAAAAGAGAGAAGAAGCCATCTAGCTAATAACTATGGACCCGTAGGTCTGTGGTAAACTACTCACAACTCATCGGAGGGACAAGGATGTTGATGTAGAAGGCCTCAGTGGTCAATTCCCCCTCCGGTGGAGCGCTGGCGAAGGCTCCAAGATGAGATCTCGCGGATACAGAAGGTTACGGCGGTGGAAATTGTGTTTCGTTGGCTCCCTAGATGTTTTCGGGGTACGTAGGCTTATATGGGAGGAAGATGTACGTCAGGGGCCGCCCGAGGGGCCCACGAGACAAGGGGGTGCGCCCTATAGGGGGGTGGCACCCTCCTATCTCGTGGCTGCCTCGGCTTCTTCTTGACTTGCACTCCAAGTCCTCTAGATCACGTTCGTTCCAAAAATCACGCTCCCGAAGGTTTCATTCCGTTTGGACTAAGTTTGATATTCCTTTTGTTCGAAACATTGAAATAGGCAAAAAATCAGCAATATGGGCTGGGCCTCCGGTTAGTAGGTTAGTCCCAAAAATGATATAAATGTGTAAAATAAAGCCCATAAACATCCAAAAGGGGTAATATAATAGTATGGAACAATCAAAAATTATAGATACGTTAGAGACGTATCAGGTGTCCTGAAGGGCCTTGGTTAGTTCGGCCGCCTTCGCTTTATTGTCCTCCTCGAGGAGCTCGCACTTGCGAGTTGCATCCTTGAGCTCTTGCTCAATCTTGGATACGCGCTCCTCCAGCTGGCTCCGTGTGGCCTGTTCCTCCTTCAAATTGGCAGCCGCTTTCTCAGCGGCCGCATTGCCCACTCTTGCCAGCTCCTTTGCATGGGCAAGGTCACTTCGGAGGGTTTCGACCTCCACAACGCCATCTGCCATTTTGCATGTAATAGCACATGAGCCTCACTCCAGCATTTGCAAAACCAATTTGGTGGAACATGGAGCACTTGAAACAAACCTTGCGCTTCGTTGAGCCGCTTGTTAATCTAAATGTTGTCCTCCTCGACCAGCTGCAGCTTCCGCTTGAGTTCGAAAACTTCGGCAGCCTGAGCGGTTGCCCCTAACAGTGAAGCCTGATGATTATCAAAAGGGCTAAAAATGTTATTTACCGCGGGTACCTATAGACCCTCTGTTCGCCCTTCTTCGTCGGCCAAACAGAGTCTCAGGGGCTACTATCTATATATAGATGGATTTGTTATGAAAAGTGGATAAAAAACATTACATTGCATATCTCGAAGCCTGTTAGTAGGCTTGTGAAGGCTTCATCCAGTCCGCTCTTAGCGGATCGCACTCTTTCAACCACCGTACCCATTAAAGTATGGTGCTCCTCGAAGACGGACGCACCTTGTAGTGCATCCATCAGCTTGTTCGACGCCTCTGTATTGGTAGAGGCCGCCGTTCCCTCCTCTTGCATAGGGGGCTGCCGACCCAACTCCAGGACCGTATGGGTCTTCGAAATGGTATCCGGCTGAGGGTCCGGTAACCGAGGACCCCCATGGTCGGTCTCCATAGGGGTTGCGCCCCCATGTTCTTGGCAACCTCCGGTGTCGCATTGACCGTCCCCCGCACTTCTTCGGAGTTCAGAGAAACCCTTTGGGACGACACCTCAGGATCATCCGCCCTAGGAGGCAAGAAATCCTGTGGAGGCGTCTTGCTCTCCATCTTGTCCGACGAAAGATCTCCCGATGAAGACGATCCTTGAGGAATGTCACGGGCCGGACTGCGGCATAAAAATTCGATATTATTCTCATAATCTATAAAGAGGATTAGATATGAACAAGGCATCTGAAGGTACTCATGATTCGGCGAGGGGCTTTGTGCGAGAGCGGTGCTTGGGAACGGCTTCGGTGCCCGAATCCAAGTTATCGAAAAGGGATACCCTTCCCTCTTGGGTGCCCCATCCTCCGGATCTATAGAGGCCGCTCTCTTTTTCCCCTTGGGAGGAGGGTTCTCTGCTTCCTCCTCCTCCTCCTCATCCTCCTCTTCCTTCTTGTCATCCTCATCTTTGTCTTCCTCATCAGAGGAAGGAGATTCGGTTCCTCTGGACACAGCGGATGGAGGTCGCCTTGGGCCTCCTTGGCCCTCTTCTTCTTGTTATCCTTCTTCGCCGGCGCCTGATAGGGCGCCGGGACCAGCATCTTCATTAACAGAGGATCAACTGGGCTTTCGGGGAGTGGGGCCAGACACTTAATTCGCTTGGCCTTCTTTATTTAGTCTTGTTCAAGATATGGAATTTTCAAGGGCCCCTCCCTAAGACTGAAAAGTTAAGTAGTGTTCGGCAACATGATACTTACCGGGGACGTCGGATTGTTGTAGTCGAGGCCGGTGTCATCGGACGTTGAAGGCCACGTCTTCTGCTTCTTAAAAAGCAGCTTCCGGATCTTCTTGTGCGTCGTGCCGTAGAAGTGATGCAGAGTCCGTGCCCCCTCTGGATTGAACTCCCACATCTTGAGAGGTCGCCGTTGGCAAGGGAGAGCTCGGCGGATGAGCATCACCTGAATCACATCAGCAAGGGTGTTGTCCTTGTCTATCATGCTCTTGACACGCTGTGGCAGCGTCAATACATTGTTGGGGGACCCCCAATCTAGGCCCTTGTTGGTCCAGGACGCGAGCCATAGTGGAGGACCGAATCTGAAGGCAGGAGCAGCGGCCCACTTGGTGCCGCAGGGTTCGGTGATATAAAAACACTCCTGCTGCCACACCTTGACGGTGTCTACAAATCTTCCTTTGGGCCAGGTAACCTTGTTGAGTTTGCTCACCATGGCGCCGCCACACTCAGTGTGTTGGCCTTCGACCACCTTCGGCTTCACATTAAAAACCTTGAGCCATAAGCCGAAGTGTGGAGGGACGCGGAGGAATGCTTCGCACACGATGATAAACGCCGAGATGTGGAGGAAGGAGTTCGAGGCCAGATCATGGAAATCCAGCCCATAGTAGTACATAAGACCTCGGACAAAGGGGTGAAGGGAGAATCCGAGCCCTCGGAGGAAGTGGGGGATAAAAACCACCCTTTCGCCGGGCTCCGAGGTGGGGATGATCTGCCCCGGGGTCAGAAGCCTATGTTTTCTCTCCACCGTCAGGTACCTTGCCTCCCGTAGATCTTGGATGTTCTTCTCCTTACGGAGGAGGCCATCCACTTGCCTTGAAAGCTAGATCTGGCCATTGCTAGAGAAGCTAGGGCGGAAGGAAAAGTTTGGAACTTAGGCGCTGGAGCTCGGGGGATTGGAAGGCAGAGGAAGGAGAAGGCGTGGGGTGAACAGATGGGTCCTTCTATCCTCTTATAGAGGCAACGAATATCAAGCACCCCCTCACAAGCCTTAAATCTCGCCAATTCCCAAGGGGATGTGTGAACGGCATGGTTGAATTACCCAAAACCCCTATTGATGAGAATCCCGTAATAAGGGGACACGTTCTCTGCTTCGACAAGACGTGTCACTTGCCGTACCTCGAAATACGAAACATGGTTGTAAAACGGTTCAGAATAATTATGAAGGCCAGAACATAACATCTCGCCCAAAAAGTGACCCATGGGCCTGACTTATTTTTGAAGTATTGTTACTTTTTACAGCTTAGGGTTGTACGTGTTAAGCAAAGCCGCACACATTTCTTGTGTGCAGAAAACTATGTTCAGGGGCTACTATGTTGAAGTATTCAGAAAAGGGGAACCCGCCTCGCAATGTCAAAGACAATCCGTGCGTCGGATATATCATCATTGAAGCCTGGTTCAGGGGCTACTGAGGGAGTCCTGGACTAAGGGGTCCTCGGGCATCCGGGCTATGTGATGTGGGCCGGACTGATGGGCCATGAAGATACAAGATATAAGGACCTCCCCGTGTCCGGATGGGACTCTCCTTTGCGTGGATGGCAAGATTGCAATTCGAATCATGTATTTTCCTTCCTCTGTAACCAACTCTGTACAACCCTAGATATCTTCGGTGTCTATATAAACCGGCGGGTTTAGTCTGTAGGGCAAGAACACAATCATACAAGATAGACATCTAGGGTTTAGCCATTACGATCTCGAGGTAGATCAACTCTTTTAACCCATATATTCATCATAATGAACAATCAGGAAGTAGGGTCTTACCTCCATTAAGAGGGCCCGAACCTGGGTAAACACCGTGTCCCCTGCCTCCTTGTTACCTTTGATCCTTAGACTCACAGTTTGGGACCCCCTACCCGAGATCTGCCGAATTTGACACCGACAGCAGTGAGCATCATTAAATTGGTGATGGAGGATGGTTGATGATAACGATTGAGGGAGTCCTGGATAAGGGGGTCCTCGGATAGCGGACTATATGCTTGTGCCGGATGGGACTCTCCTTCGCGTGGAAGGCAAGGTTGGCAATTCGGATATGTAGATTTCCTTCTCTGTAACCGACTCTATGTAACCCTAGCCCCCTCGGGTGTCTATATAAACCGGAGGGTTTAGTCTGTAGGGCAATGTCGTGGGAAACGAACACCTATGGGGCAGGGGCCCTTCTCGGTCTGGCAGGGAGAGGAGATCGCACGAAGAGCAGATCGAGGCGAGCACACGAGCGATTTTACCCAGCTTCGGAGCTCTCCGGAGAGATAAAACTCCTACTGCTGCTTTGTGTTTGTATTGTGTTCTTGCTCGAGAGCGTGAGCGTTCTGTAGTTTCGAATGAGTCGAACCTCCTCTACGTTGCGCATGGGCCTCCTTTTATAGGCTAAAGGGGTCACCGACAGGTGGCAACGCAGGCAAGGGTACAAATATAAAAAGGGTGGTTGGTATAACTGCTATCTACAGTGCATCCTACCTAACTCTGACGGCAGGGGACAAGAGCATTTAATGTCCGTCCGCATCACCCAAACAGTGCAGAAAAGCGACCGTTAGGGGCGCCACCACTTGCCACGATGGCCTTCTCGTCATGTCCACTTGCCACCTCGCACCGCTTGGCTGCACAGCTTCCTGCCACGTTCGCCTCGAACGGTCCTGCGGCGACACGTCGACGGATGTGCTGGAGCATGGGCGCAAGGTGGTGGCTTCACCGCGGCAAAGCACCTTGCCGCGGTCGTTGTCTTGTCTCACCCGGAAGCTTGTTGCTCGTCGGGTCTTGCCGGGACACGTGGCGCGTCGCGGCAAGTTCGTTGGAGTGCCTTGGTTGGCCCTCCCGGCAAGCTCCTCTTGCCGGGGCCTTGTCTTCTCAGTTAAACACTTTTTTCTTGAATGGCATCAATAGGAACAACGGAGGATCTTGGCGGACGCCCGGCAAGCCTTGCCGCGGGACACTGCGACTGCCCGTGCACAAGTTCGGGATACTAGGGTACCCCTACTTTAGTACACCGACAGGAGCCCCCGGGCCTGGGCCATACACGGTGCCGAGCGCTGTTGGGCCAGGCCCAAAACAGGGCACGGGCACGCGCGGCCTGGGGCCACGCCGTATCTAACTCCGTATCCACCGCGCCCTCCCGTAACGGCACGCGTCAAATGCGGCGTCGTGGGAGAGATCGTGGGTGATTCTTTAATTGAAAAAGGCGTAACGTTCACCTCTCCTCTTTGCAAGCAGGGGAAACGGGGGCCGTTCCCCACCTTTGCCACTTGCAGTACCTTCCTCAGAAAGCTCCGCCGCTCCCCTCCGCTTCCCAAGCCGAAAGAGAGCAGCGCTCCGCCGCCCGTCGCCGCCGTCGCCGCCAACGCCCTCGCTCTCCCCCACTGCCTCCGCCATGGCTCCGAAGACCGGGAAGGGCGCGAAGTCGGCCGAGGCGCTGCGGCTTGAGGCGCTGCGCAAGGAGCGAGCACTCCCCCCCCCCCCCGAGCTCACCGCGAAGGTGCTGCGGGAGTGGCTCTATCTTTTCTGGTCGACGGAGACGCGGGCGCATCTGCGCACACAGGTACTCTCTGCCGAAGCTTCTACTTCTAAGCGGTGTCCAAAAGGATACTACTTCTTCCCCTTGTTCTTCTACAGCGGGCTCTGCCCGCCCTTTTCTGATTTCTTCTGCTACATTATGAACACGTACGGGCTCCATCTCCTCGACTTCACCCCCAACGCCGTTCTGACCATGGCGGTTTTCGCGCATCTTTGCGAGAACTTCGTCGGAATCCACCCAAATGTAGCCCTTTTCCGCCACTACTTCATGCCCCAGGTCGAGAAAGGAGAGCCCTTGTCCGGCGGGATCGCCTGGATCTCGAGAACCGGCAAGAAGGAGGCCTATCTGGAAGGGGAACTCCGTAGCAAATGGGATGAGTGGAGAGCGGAGTGGTGTTGGATTGTTGACGCGGATCCGCAGTCATTCACCAACCTGCGCCAAGCCCGAGTAGTGCGCGGAGGCGATTGGAGCGCCCTGGCGGCAGACGATGCTAGACTGAAGATCGCCACCACCCGGATTCTGCGGCTCAGGCTTGCCGGGCTCACTGTAGGGGCTGTTGGCGCAGACTTCCTTCGCCGCTGCATCGCCCCTCTGCAGGAGAGGGGGAGGCCCGCCTGGCTGTTCGGGGGCCCGGCAGATATCATGAGGCTGCGCCTAGGCCTCAATTCAAATTTCACTGTCTTGGAGTTGGATGGGATGCTCAAGGAGCTGTTCAAGTACGACTCCAACCATCCCGAGTGGTTCAGGCTGCCGCAGGGCGTCATCCCATTGTGCAACAACTCCCAGCTCGATCGCATCCGCGCAATGATGCCGGAGTGCGACTTGCATGGGATTATCCCGACTTGGAAGGAGCCTTCCGACGAGGTCGTGCAGCAATTCTTCGACGGCTTGGTGGAGGTAGCGGTCCGCACCGACGAGCAGAGGCTTCTCACCCGCGACACCACTGATGATGAGCTGCGGCGCATCGCCACCAGGGCGGAGGAGGCGGCGGCAGCCGCTGCCGCGGGCGAGTTTGGTTTTACGTTGGAGGAGGCAGAGGAGGCCGAGGCGGCAAGCGTTGCCGACCGATAGGAGCTTGTCGGGGAGGTCGTTGGCGAGGGAGAGCCCGAAGCCGAAGCGAGCGAGCCCGCCGGGGGCGCAAGTGGCCAGCCGTCTACAAGCAACTTGCCACGAGCGGAGCCCTCAGTGCAGCCCCCAGCTCAACCAAGAAGGCGCCTCCGCAGGACCGGAGACACAGCAGGGCGGCAGACGGGCCAACAGCCGCTGCGTCGCGGGACACGCTCCACCGCGACAAGCACTGTTGCCGCGGGAGCATCTCACGCCGTACCGACAACGGGAGCGGAGTCTTCTCGGGCCGCCACTTCCGATCCTGCTGCAGCTCCCGCCAAGCGTCCAAGGGAGCCTACTCCTCCGCCTCGTTGCGCAGAAAGGGTACCGGACTTCGACCTTTCCGCGCTCAGCTCCGACGAGGAGGAAGAAGAGGAGGAGGAGTAAGACTTTCTCCTTGTTGTACTTATACTTCTTCGTTTCTTGCTGTTTCTTGCCTTGTATCTGATCTGCTTCCCTCTGAACCTTGTTCCATTTTAGGACTCTGGCCGAGAGGGCGGCGAAGAGGGCCAAGGTCCCCATGGTTGTCATCGAGGACGATCCCACTGTGGCTACAGAGGGCGCGTCCGAGACTACCTTGTCGGACTCGGCAATCTCTCCTCGAAGCAGACCCCAGCGCAGCCCCCAACGTAAGTAGTTGTTCACTTCCTGTTGTGGGGTGCGGATGGGTGCTCTTGCCTTGTTGATATCTTGATTGTTGGTTTGCTTGTGTAGGAGTAGAACAGGTTCACCAGGAACAACCAGAGGCCGCCTCTGAGGTGCTATCTGCTTCCACTACACCGCCAAGGGATGAATCCCCGACGAGGGAGCGCTCTCCGGCAAGGGAGAGGTCCCTGGCAAGGGGCGGTTCTCCGGCAAGGGACGGGACCAGCAATCCCCCGGAGGTGGAGCCCATGATTACAGAGCCCAGCACAGGTAATCCTTCATGCCAGAAAACTTCCCTTAGGTTTTTCTTCTTATGATCTTCTTTTTTGGATATTTGCGTGACTTTTTCTTCCTCTTCCTGTCTTCAGATCCTCCCTCCACGGAGCCGATGGAGACTAAGGCCACCGGCAAGGAGGGCGGGCGCGGTAATGCTGACGAAACCGCTGCCACCGAAGAAGAGGCCGGCGCTGATGATCCTACCGACGACGAGGCCGCCAAGGCCGCTGGCGCTGGAGCTGGCGAGGGGTCTGGCAGTCGCACTGACGACCCAGGGGCCGCAGGAGCGCAAGGCGCTATGCCGACCGCCGATCGCTCCACCGCTGACGCTGCGCTAGGCTCCGAAGAGCCCCAGCCCGACGCCTACTTGAAGGCCGGCGATGGTGTCTTCATCAAACTCCCCTGGGCATCGAGCTCCAGGGCGCCGGTCGAGGGAGAGGCTTTTGACGGAGAAGTACTCGCCTCCGCTAGGCTGACGGTGGTTGACGCGCCAAGCAGCAGCAGCGGCGAGTCTGAGGAGGAGTAGCTGCTCCGAAAGTTGGCGTCGCTCTACCGCGTCTGACAAGCGAAACGGGAGTCCCAGGAAGTGCTTGTCGCGCAGGCGGGAGTGGACATAGAGAAGCATGCGGAGGAGCTCCAGAGCCGCAACCGAGAGGCCCTCTGATCCATTGCGGAGGAGAGGGCGCAGCTTGCCGAGGCGCGGAAAGCTTTCCTCCTCGAGAAGGCTGAGGCTGAGGAGCAACAGAGGCTTGCCGCTAAGGAGCTGTCCACCCGGGAAGGTGAACTGACGCAGCGGAAAGTCAATCTGGACAGCCACGAGGATGAACTTGCCGCGCGTGAGCAATCACTTGGCGGGGCACTCAAGGAAGCGAAGGACGCTGCCGCGGCTGCCGAGGCGCCAAGAAGGAACTGGAGGTGAAGATGACACGGCTGGAGGCTGACCTGAAAGGGAAAGCTGAGGAGCTTGCCGCGCTCCAGCGCGAGCGCGAGAAGGACGCCCTCGCTCATGGCGATCTGCAAGTTCAACTCGCCGATAAGGTCAAGGAACTGAACGCCGCCAAGGACTCAAATGCTGATCTGGAGCTGAAGCTATCCACGCTGACTGAGACGCTGGACGACGCCAAGAAGCGAGAGGAGGACTTGAAGGGAGAGATCAAGGCCAACGAGGAGCTGCTGACGAGGGCCGCTGAGACTCAAAACACCTTCAGGGCTACGGTGGAGCTCTGGACGGAGGGCCTCATCAACATTGCTGCAGTCATCGATGAGGAGCTGGCGCAATTGGACTTGGTGGGCTTCGAGTACTCCTCCGACGAGAACCTCCAGCCCAGCGCCAAGCTTACTCTGTTCTTCAAGGGCGTGGTGACGGCCCTCGAGCAACTCCGGGAAAGGATCCCAAAAGCAGCTGGCTGACGAGTCGCGCGCGATCTGCGCCAGAGTTCTGGAGAAGGTGTTGGTGAAGGTGCTCTTCCGCAATCCGGGCCTCAACCTCACCAACGTCCTTAAGAAGCTGCCGGCGGGTGCTGATCTTGAAGAGCTCAAGGCCCTTGTCGCACCCATTGTGGCCAAGGTGAATGAAGTCAGGAGGGTCGATGGCGGCCGCGTAAATTAGGCCGCGTGTTTTCTCCTTTTTCTTGCAGCTGCTAGACATGTTACGGGAACAATCTATTAGAGCGCGGCAAGTTATCATTGTAATATAACTTTATTCTGGGTAGTATTTGCTATGTTATTTCCTTCACTTGATTCCCTCCCTTGTATGTTTTTACCCTACGCTTTTAGGGAACTTGCCGGCGCAGGCACCCTTGCCACAGGCGCTGAGTGCGGAACATCAGCAGCCTGCTGGCGGTGTTGCCTCCGGCAAGAAACCTTGTCGCAACTAGTCATAGCACACTAACGTTGTTGAGCGGACTCGAAACAAGGTAAGGGCGCAACTAGCTACGAGTTGGTTCCTCCGCGCACAGGTTTTCCATACAAAGCACGGTCGTTCAAGGAAGATAACTTAAAAAATTTCAAAACTAGTTGTGCTCAAACTTTGGCAACTTAGCTTTTCTGTCGTCTGTGTCCTGGCAAGGCTATACTTTTCTTGAACGATGCCTGGTCCACACCATTATCTCCTCCTCCCCCCCAGTGAACTTATGGGCGAAGGAACCTTCTTTTTGAGAAAAAGAAAGAAGAGGAAATAAAGATATGGAGCCTTAAGGCTCGTTATTGCTTACCGGGGGCAAGTGCTGCACAAAGTGTCAGATAATACATGCAAAAAGAAAGAAAGCATGAAATTTGACAGCATGTGCGGGGCATATGATCTTTATTTATGCACGGGATCTGCGCCCGGCTTTGTACAAAGGGTTACATGCAACGGCGGCAAGGCTTGTACAAAAGGTGGTTGCCGGAACAGCTGGTTCCGGCAACCGCGCCTTATGGGTAAAACTTACAAAGATGCTCTATGTTCCAGGAGTTGCTCACCGGAAAGCCATCCTTAGTCTCAAGGCGGACAGCGCCAGGCCTAGTGACTCGTTTCACCCGATAAGGGCCCTCCCACTTGAACGCGCCGAAGAACAAGTTAGCCTTCCTCGAGACTTCGGGCATTAACTTTGCGGCTATGATAGCGGCGCAAAGCTTCCTGGTATCGAGCAGCTCGTACAGCAGCCTGAAGACGACCTTCCTCACGGAGCATCGCGTCATCTTGCCGCAGCTGCTCTTGCTCAAGCTCATCATAAGCGAGCACTCGAGGCGATCCGTATACGAGTTCCGTGGGGAGAACTGCCTCTGCTCCATAAACTAGAGCGAAAGGTATCTGGCCAGTGGCTCGATTTGGTGTCATCCTGATCGACCAAAGAACCACTGGCAGCTCCTCGATCCAGTTCCTTCCGCACTTGTGCAGCCTGTCGAAAGTCCTGGTCTTGAGCCCGCGCAACACTTCAGCGTTTGCCCTCTCCGCTTGACCGTTGCTTCTCGGGTGAGCAACAGAAGCGAAGCAGACCTTGGCGCCAAGATGTTGGACATACTGCATGAAGGTGCGGCTCGTGAATTGCGTGCCGTTGTCGGTGATGATCCTATTAGGGACTCCGAAACGGCAAACAATCACCTGAAGAACTTGACTACTAACTGTGCCGTCACCTTCCTCACTGCTTCCACTTCCGGCCACTTTGTGAACTTGTCGATTGCAACGTACAAGTACTCAAAGCCCCCGACAGCTCGGGGAAAGGGGCCGAGGATGTCGAGCCCCCAGACCGAAAATGGCCAGGATAAAGGGATCGTCTGGAGAGCTTGAGCTGGCTGGTGTATCTGCTTGGAGTGGAACTGGCACGCTTCACACTTGGTTACTTGTGCAGTTGCATCCTGGAGGGCTGTTGGCCAAAAGAAACCTTGTCGGAATGCTTTGCCGGCAAGTGCTCTTGCGCCAATGTGGTGGCCACATATGCCTCCATGTATCTCCGCCAACAGCTCCTGTCCATCTTCCCGGGGAATGCACTTCAATTTCACTCCATTGAATCTTCTTCTGTACATTATGTCATCGACAAACTGGTACATACTTGATTGCCGGGCTACTTTCTCCGCTTCTTCTTGATCTTCGGGAAGTTCTCCTGTTTGAAGGAAACGGACAATCTGCTGTGCCCATGCTGGAGCTTGCGGCTCGACAACAAGGACTAAAGGCACGTATGCTGCTGCAGGAACATCCACTTCTACGGCAAGGATCTGCAGTTCAGCCTGAGCGTGGTGTTTCCCGGCAAGCTTGCCGGAGCAAAACTTGTCGGGGGTGTCTGCTTCAACGAAACAGACCATAGGGCTTGTCGGAGCAGACTGCCCCTCAGCACTCTTTGTGTTGATTTTGGGGACCTTCTTGGCGGTGGCTTCAGGGAGCTCTGCCGGAAAGTAGTCACCAGAAACCAACTTCCTCTTCTTGTTCTGTCCAGTCGACGGTGTTACAGATGGTTGAGTCAGCTTGAGCACAAAAATTCCTGGTTCCACAGGTAACTTGAGTGCGGCGCACTTTGACAGGCCGTCTGCAATGTCATTCTGAGCTCTCGGGACATGCTCCATCTGTAGGCCATCAAAGTGCTCTTCTAGCTTTCTCACTTCATCAATGTAAGCTTCCATCAACGGACTCTGATAATCTTTGTTAACTTGGCGGACGACAAGCTGCGAGTCACCCCTAACAATAAGCTTCTTGATCCCAAGGTCTGCCACGATCCTGAGTCCGGCAAGCAAACCCTCATACTCTGCAGTATTGTTTGTCGCTTGCTCCTTGGGGAAGTGCATCTGGACCACGTACTTGAGGTGCTCTCCGGTGGGTGCGACAAGCAACACGCTCGCACCGGCGCCTTGCAGCGAGAATGCACCATCAAAGTACATGACCCATTCTTTGTTTGCCTCCTTGACGGGGATTCTCGTTTCCGGAATTTCTTCATCAGGCGTTGGCGTCCATTCCGCTATGAACTCTGCCAATGCTTGGCTCTAGATAGTTGAGGTACTCTCAAACTTGAGGCCAAAGCTTGACAGTTCCAGTGCCCACTCGACAATCCTGCCTGTTGCTTCTGGATTTTGCAATATCCTCTTCAATGGAAAGCGAGTGACAACTGTGATCTCATGTGCTTGAAAGTAATGACGCAGCTTCCTCGAGGCCATGAGAAGGCCGAAAAGCAATTTCTGCACACCAGAGTACCTTGATCTAGCCCCCTGCAAAAGGGAACTGACAAAGTAAACTAGGCGCTGCACCATTTTCTTCTGTTTCTCCTCTTGTGGCTGTGCAGATTCATCCTTGTCGGGACTAGAGCTTGTCGAAGAAGCCCCCTGCTTGTCGCTGGATGCGCTTGCCGCGGCCACTGGCTCATCATCCGCCTCCCTCTCCGCTACTAACGCAGCACTAACCACTTGATTGGTTGCCGCTAGATATAGCAGCAACTTCTCTTGTGGCTTAGGTGCGACAATTATTGGAGTGGAGGACAGGTATCTCTTCAAGTCCTGGAGCGCAGCCTCCACTTCCGGAGTCCATTTCATTGGACCTGCCTTTTTCAAAATTTTGAAAAATGGCAGGGCGCGCTCCGCGGACTTAGAGATGAACCTGCTGAGAGCAGCTACGCAGCCGGCAAGCCTTCGCACATCCGTGACGCGCTTCGGTGCTTCAATCTGCTCAATGGCCTTGATCTTGTCGGGATTGGCTTCAATCCCCCACTGAGATACAAAGAACCCGAGAAGCTTGCCGGAGGGGACTCCAAACACACACTTCTCGGGATTCAACTTGAGATTGATCTTGCGCAGATTTGCAAAGGTCTCGTCCAGATCCTAGATCAGAGTTGCTCTGTCTTTGCTCTTGACCACTATATCATCCATGTAAGCTTCTACATTTCTGTGCAACTGTGGCTCAAAAGCTTCGTGGACTACCCTTGCAAATGTTGAACCGGCATTCTTTAGTCCGAAAGGCATTCGTACAAAGCAGTATGTGCCACATGGAGTAATGAATGCGGTTTTCTCCTCATCCTCTTCTGCCATGAAGATCTGATGATATCCTGAATATGCATCAAGAAATTACAACAGATCACATCCGGCCGTGGAGTCAACAATCTGGTCAATGCGCGGCAAGGGAAATGGGTCTTTGGGACAAGCTTTATTAACATCAGTGAAGTCAATACAAAGCCTCCATTTCCCGTTTGCCTTGCGCACGACTACAGGATTGGCCAGCCACGTTGGATGGAGTACTCCTCTGACAAGACCTGCTGCTTCCAACTTCTTGATCTCTTCTGCAATGAATTCCTGACGCTCCACTGCTTGTTTTCTGACTTTCTGCTTGACGGGCCGCACATGAGGACAGACGGCAAGGTGGTGCTCAATTACTTTCCTGGGAACACAGGGGATATCAGATGGTTGCCATGCAAACACGTCGACATTCGCCCGCAGGAAAGCAACGAGCGCGCTTTCCTATTTAGGGTCAAGCGTGGCACTGATGGTGAAGGTACCACCAGTGCCGTCCTCCTTGGCGGCCACTTTCTTGGTCTCTGGCGAAGCTATCTTTGCCTTCTTACACTTGCCGGTGGAGCTCGATGGTGCATCCTCGACGGTAGCGCAGCACTCCGAAGAGGTGCGCTTGCCGGAGTGGGCGTCAGAGCTCTTGCCGGACTTGGTCTTCTTCTTCCCCCCGGGAGCTTCAGCGGCAAGTGGTTTGCGTTCTGCTGCGGCTGCTGTTTCCTGGTAGATCTTGTCGGTACAGATAAGGGCATCCTTCTTGTCGCCATGGACAGAAATGACACTTATCGGACCGGGCATCTTGAGCACGTTGTAGGCATAGTGAGAGGCTGCCATGAACTTGGCGAGTGTGGGACGGCCAAGTATTCCATTGTAGGGTAATGGAAAATCGGCGACGTCAAAGGTGACTTTCTCTGTCCTGAAGTTCAGCTCGCTGCCAAATGTCACTGGCAGTGTAATCTTCCCCTTCGGCTTGCTCCTTCCCGGGTTGATTCCTTGGAAAGTGCCGGTCTCTTCGAGCTCGCCGTCGGGGATCTGGAGCTTCTTGAGTACCGCGGAGGAGATCAGATTCAAGCCGGCCCCGCCGTCAACCAGCATCTTTGTGACCTTGAGGTTGCGGATAGTTGGCAAAACCAACATCGGCAAGCACCCGACCGCAGTTATGCGATCAGGGTGATCCTCAACATCAAAGATGATGGGCGTGCTGGACCACTTCAGAGGCTTGCGCGACTCAACTGACGGTTCTGCTGCATTAACTTCCCGCACCCACTGTTTGAGCTGGCGGTGCGAAGTATGCAGAGAAGCACCGCCGTCGACGCACAAAACCTCTGTTGCTTTCTGAAACTCCTACTCGTCGGCCTCATCCTCATCCATCTCTTCATCTTCGTCTTCATCTTCATCCTTGTCGCGGCCGCGGGGAGGCCTGTCTCCTTGCCGCTGCTTGGCCTTGCCGCGGCGCCCTCATCGGCCGGGACGCTTCTTGCCGGATCCTCCACCACCTTCTTGGGCCTTCTCCTTGTCGCATCGCTCGTACTCAGCTTTCTGCAGTTCTACAAGCTGCTCAACTTTCTTGCAGGTGTGGAGATCATGGCCCTTGGTGCAGTGGATCTTGCAGTACTGCTTGCCGGAGCCGTCCTGCTTGTCGGCGGCCACCACGGCCTCGCCGGAGTTACTAGCTTTGGCCTTCTCGGCGCCACCTCCGTTGCCGGACTGCTCGACGACTAGCTCATCTTTTGCTTTCCTCTTTCTGTTGTTCCGCCGCCGGTTTTTCCTTGTCGGGGCGGTATCCTCACTGTCAGACCCTTCTGCTCCTGCATTCTCTCCGGGGAGTTTCCTCCCCTCTTCAGCACGTGCACACTTGTCGGCCAGGGCATATAGCTCGCTGACGTCTCTAATCTTGCACATCGCCATCTCCTCCCTCATCCTGCGGTTTCGCACGTTCTGATGGAACGCGCTGATGACCACGACAGGGTGGACGTCTGGGATGTTGCGCTGCACTTGGCTGAATCTCTGTATGTACTTGCACAGGGGTTCTCCTTCCTTCTGGGCGAGCAGATGAAGATCGCTTTCTTGGCCATGGGGCTTGTGGCCGCCTGTGAAGGCGCCGACAAACTGATGGCACAGATCTGCCCATGAGGAGATGGAGTCGTCCGGCAAGTGCATGAGCCACGATCTGACGTTGGGCTTGAGCACCAGCGGGAAGTAGTTGGCGAGGATCTTCTCGTCGCGCCCCTGGCCGCCTGGACCGCGATGGTGTAGATGCTGAGGAACTCCGACGGATACGTCTGGCTTGAAGTTCTTGGTACTGGGCCACTGGACTTGCCGCAGCTCACGGGTAAACGCAGGGCAACCTACCGCGTACGGCAAGTCACCTGGTTCCCCTGGCGCATGCATGTCGACAGCGGGCCCAGCGCGCTGGTCGGACTGACGCCGCGCTTCTCTTCAGCGCTCGATGCGGGTACGAGCGTCTTCTTGATACCGTTCTTGAAGAACTTGGCGCTGATCGCGACGAGCTCGCGGATCCGACGACGCGGTGGAGTCGGTGTCGAGGTTGACCCGGCGAGTCGGCGATCTTGGCCTTCGGGGTGGAGAGTGCACGGAAGTTGCACCTCCTCTGGTCTTGTCGTCATCGGCCTGCGCCTGGGCGTCTTGCCACGGCTTCGACGCGCTCGGTTGCCGATGAGGCTCTGAATGGTGGCCCTCCAGTCGTCGATCTTGTCCGGCGCTGGAGGGTAGTCTAGGAGCAGTTGGGCTCGAGCCAACGCTTCTTCTGGGGTCTTGGGCAGCGGTGGCGAACGGCGCGAGGAGCGGGATACGCTCGAACTTCTAACTGGGTTAGAAGGAGCAGCATCTCGTCCAGGTGACCACGCCACGCTCGTGCTGGCGTGTTGACGTGCATGCTGGCCTTGAGCGTCCCGAGATCCACCAGCCTGGCCTTGTTCCAACGCAAGCACGGTACTGCGAGTACCATGGCACTGTCGGTCCCGCGCCTCCTGAGAAGGACGCGGTGCATGCACGAATGCCGAGGTTTGTGCAACCTTGTCCTTGGACCTGGTAGCATGATGAGTTCCCTCGTCGGCGCCCGTTCCTCCGCCGGCGTCTACCCCACCACCCGTTTGCTCTGGTGGTGGTGGGATCGACGCGGACGGAGCAACCGCCTACGAAGTCTTTTCTTCGGCGGCATGTCGATGAAGACGTTGATGTAGCGCGCGCGAACGCCGGATCAGGTTCACACAACCTCGATGCCCCCTACCTGGCGCGCCAAAGATGTCGTGGGAAACGAACACCTATGGGGCAGGGGCCCCTTCTCGGTCTGGCAGGGAGCGGAGATCGCACGAAGAGCAGATCGAGGCGAGCACACGAGCGATTTTACCCAACTTCGGAGCTCTCTGGAGAGATAAAACTCCTACTGCTGCTTTGTGTTTGTATTGTGTTCTTGCTCAAGAGCGTGAGCGTTCTGTAGTTTCGAATGAGTCGAACCTCCTCTACGTTGCGCATGGGCCTCCTTTTCTAGGCTAAAGGGGTCACCGACAGGTGGCAACGCAGGCAAGGGTACAAATGTAAAAAGGGTGGTTGGTACAACTTCTATCTACAGTGCATCCTACCTAACTCTGACGGCAGGGGACAAGAGCATTTAATGTCCGTCCGCGTCGCCCAAACAGTGCAGAAAAGCGACCATTAGGGGCGCCACCGCTTGCCACAATGGCCTTCTCGTCATCTCCACTTGCCACCTCGCACCACTTGGCTGCACAGCTTCCTGCCACGTGCGCCTGGAACGGTCCTGCGGCGACACGTCGACGGATGTGCTGGAGCATCGGCGCAAGGTGGTGGCTTCGCCGCGGCAAAGCACCTTGCCGTGGTTGTTGTCTTGTCGCACCCGGAAGCTTGTCGCTCGTCGGGTCTTGCCGGGACGCGTGGCGCGTCGCGGCAAGTTCGTTAGAGTGCCTTGGTTGGCCCTCCCGGCAAGCTCCTCTTGCCGGGGCCTTGCCCTTCCCGGCAAGCTCCTCTTGCCGGGGCCTTGTCTTCTCAGTTAAACACTTTGTTCTTGAATGGCATCAATAGGAACTACGGAGGATCTTGGCGGACGCCCGACAAGCCTTGCCGCGGGACGCTGCGACTGCCCGTGCACAAGTTCGGGATACTAGGGTACCCCTACTTTAGTACACCGACAGGCAACAACAATCATAACCATAGGCTAGCTTGTAGGGTTTAGCCTCTATGATCTCGTGGTAGATCAACTCTTGTAATACTCATATCATGAAGATAAATCGAGCAGGAAGTAGGGTATTACCTCCATAGAGAGGGCCCGAACATGGGCAAACATTGTGTCCCCCCCTCCTGGTACCATTTGCCTTAGACGCACAGTTCGTGACCCCCTACCCGAGATCCGCCGGTTTTGACACCGACATTGGTGCTTTGATCGAGAGTTCCACTGTGTCGTCACCATAAGGCTTGATGGCTCCTTCAATCATCCACAACAACGAGGTCTAGGGTGAGGTTTTCCTCCCCAGACAGATCTTCATATTTGGTGGCTTCGCACTGCGGGCCAACTCGCTTGGCCATCTTGAGCAGATCGATAGCTATGCCCCTGGCCCTCAGGTCAGGTTTGGAAGCTTGAACTACACGGCCAACATTCGAGAAGACTTGATCTTCGACGGATTCGAGCACATGACAGGTGCGCCCTACAGTCGCAATGAGCATGACTTAGATCTGTCATCGGACGTTGTTCGGGAGATCACACCTGCAGCTGCCCCGAATTTAAATCTAGAGCAGATCGGGTCATCCGGGGACGGGTGGATGGACCCTGCCACGGAGGCCGCACTCTCGGCAGCGATGGAGCTGAACATAGATCTCACTTCCAAGGAGGTCTGTGTTGTTGGACCCTCAGACTTGTCTCCGGGCATAGGATCCGAACCGCGTACATCCGTGCCCATTGTACCTAGCTGGGCACCAATCAAGGAGTTTAGCTCCGCGGATATTTTTCAGCACTCACCCTTGGGTGACGTGCTTAACTCATTAAAATCTCTCTCCCAGTCAGGAAACTCTTGGCCAAACTATGTCCGACTTGAGTGGGAAGCGGACGACGAAGGAATTCGTTACCCACCCACCACCCACTTAATAGCCACTGTCGATGACTCAACCGACATGTTTGATTTCGATTCCGAAGACATCGACGGTATGGACCACGATGATGGCAGAGAAAAACAGGAACCACCGCCCCAGGGCGCTCGACAGCCACCTCATCATATGATATATATATGGTGGACACACCCAAAGAAAGCAATGGCGATGAAGCAATGGAGGATAATCCCCTTGAGAAGCAAACAAAGCGCCGACGTCAGCGGCGCCGCTCTAAAGCCCGCCATAGCAAAAGCAGCGATACCAGCACAAGAAAGAATAATACCCCGGATGATGCTAAAGATGACAACGACCCCGTAGACCCAGCGATGGAGCAGGATGAGCCAGGGGACGACGAACACAGTCCGGGGCCGCTGTCCGATCACAGCGATGCCGAAGACAAAACTTATAAACCTGTCTCCGGAGAGGAGAACAGTCCGGACGATGATGCACGCATCATCCTAGAAAAGCACTTGGAACAAGAGAACCTCCACAAAGGCTTATCGCCACCGCCTGGAGCTTGAAGAAGCAGAAGCAAAGGCTTAAGGCCGCGCAGGATACGCTCAACCATAGATGGATCAAAGTGCTCGACACTGATGAAATATATGATGGTGATTGCCGCACAAGAAGCTACCCAAAGCGCAAGCTGCTGCCCGAATCCGACGACGAGGCTATAGAGCCCATTCCGCCAAAAATTGATATGACCGATCTGCCGGACCGACCACCCCGTGGCCGGGACAGAGCGGCTAACGACGCCGCACACAAGTCAGCACACGATCTACGTGAGCATCTGGACAAAAGAGCTGGTACGGCCAGGTCCATCTATGGATCCAGGAAACGCGTCCCCACGCAGGATCACGATCACCGAATCGACTATACTGATCAACTACCAGCTCAGAATCAACAACGAACACTACAGCCGTCGGACCCACGCCACGACACATGCAAGTACAGGGGCGCCACACACCTCTTGTGCTTCACCGATGAGGTACTGGATCATGAATTTCCAAAGGGGTTTAAACCCGTAAACATCGAGGCATACGACGAAATGACAGACCCTGCAGTCGGGATTGAGGACTTTATTCTTCACATCCATATGGCTTCCGGAGATGATCTCCATGCCATCAAATACCTGCCCCTCAAGTTGAAAGGACCAGCTCGGCACTGGTTGAAAAGCCTCCCCAAAAACTCAATTGGAAGTTGGGAGGAACTTGAGGATGCTTTCAGGGCTAATTTTCAAGGGACCTATGTTCGACCTCCGGATGCACACGATTTAAATCACATAATCCAACAGCCCAGAGAGTCAGCCCGTAAGCTTTGGAACAAATTTCTCACCAAGAAGAACCAAATCGTCGACTGCCCGGATGCCGAAGCCTTAGCAGCTTTCAAACACAATGTCCGGGATGAATGGCTTGCCAGACACCTCGGCCAGGAAAAGCCAAGAACAATGGCAGCCCTAATAACTCTCATGACCCACTTTTGCGCGGGCGAGGACAGTTGGTTGGCCCGCAGTGGCACCAGCGACCCAGGCACATCCGAAATCAGGGATGGCAATGGGAAGCTGCGACGCAATAAAAAAAGCGTCAAAATAATGAAGAAAGGCCAGACAACACAGCGGTAAACGCCAGATTCAGGGGTTCTCGACCCGGTCAACGGAAAAAGCCATTTAAAGGCAGCAGAGATGGACCATCCAGCCTAAATAAAATTCTAGACAGATCCTGTCAGATTCATGGCACCCCCGAGAAACCTGCAAATCACACCAACAGAGAATGCAGGGTCTTCAAGCAGGTCGGCAAGCCAAACGCCAAACACAAGGGGAGGGAGCCGCCAAGTGAAGATGAGGACGAACCTCGCCAGGCGAACACTGGGGGACAGAAAAATTTCCACCAGAGGTCAAAATAGTGAACATGATTTACGTAACCCACATACCATAGAGGAAGCGCAAACACGCACTCTGAGACGTATACGCTGTAGAGCCAATCGCCCCCAAATTCAACCCATGGTCGGCCTGGTCGATCACTTTCGATCGCAGGGATCATCCGACTAGTATCCGGCATGGAGGTTCGGCTGCCTTGGTGCTTGACCCAATAATTGACGGATACCATCTCACCCGAGTCCTCATGGACGGCGGCAGTAGCCTTAATCTGATATATCAGGACACTGTCCGCAAGATGGGGATAGACCCGTCAAGAATCAGCCAAGGCAATACTACCTTTAAAGGAGTAATACCAGGCGTAGAGGCCCGCTGCACGGGCTCTCTAACATTAGAGGTTGTATTCGGTTCTCCCGACAACTTCTGAAGCGAAGAACTAATCATCGACATCGCTCCGTTCTGAAGTGGCTATCATGCACTACTCGGAAGAATGGCCTTCGCTCGTTTCAATGCAGTACCACATTACGCTTATCTTAAACTTAAGATGCCCGGTCGACGTGGCGTCATCACAATTAGCGGAAATACAGAGCGTTCCCTGCATGTGGAAGAATATGTGGCGGCTCTGGCAGCCGTACCACTGAACGGCCTCTGCAACCCAAGTAACTAATCGGTCATCGAGACCACGGACACAACTAGACATGTTCGGCACACCACTAGTTGTAGCAGCCCAGATAAACCTGAGCTTGATTAACGGCTATGACCCCATATGTGGTGCTGGGAGCTGCCCGCATGAAAAAGATCCATAGTTCGGTTGGATCCTATTTACACTAAAGAAATTGAATTTTCACGGTTCATTAAGTTTAACTGACATTACGTACGGTCACACAAGATTCTTTCACCTGGGTTTTTCTTTCTTTTTACAGATGACTATCGTGCTATACCCTTCCAGGATATGGCACAAAGGAGATAAAGGCGCCGACATGCAGCAGGGCCCCATTCCAAGGTTTCTTTTTAGATTAAGACCCTATGTAAACCTTTTTATTGTCTCTTGTTGGCTCACACCCTCCTGGTTCTTAAAACGACCAAGAGGGATACCGGCGTTATTGGCAAGCTTATTATTCGCCGATCTAAAATGGACGTTACAAGGGCAGCATCCAATGTGTTTTTGGGATTTATTCCCTCACCACAGCCGCTCTTTCGTCACGCCGGATTAATGCACGTAGCCGGAAATTCAGGGATCATTATCGAGGGCGGTACTCAGCCCAGTATATGATGTAAAGTCCGAATACTTTCGGGAGTGTTCGGCGTCGCGAGTTTGGCCTTATATGCATCAGCTCCGAATCATGTCTTTGGTCAATAGTTGGGTTTGCCCGGCTCCCGTGTTTTGCTACCTTACGTTCCGCTCTATCGGCTAAGGTGGCACCGGGAAAACTACTGCGATTGTGCTCTGGTTCATCTGGATGAGCACCTCAGTAGAGAAAGCCGAAAACTGACTGTCATGATAAAGCGAGAGACTGGTCAACCACTTGATGACTCAGCGGAATCTTCGCGATTCCTCCGCATTAACAAAGGACCGGTTTCTCAGTCACATATGTACACACACCGTATTCGGATGAACACGGACATACCAGGGGTTATATAGTAGCCCCACCGTCAAACTCCTATGGCTAAGTGAAAGTGTTAAAGCTATATAGTCCGGTTGCCTCGTTCGCCACGCTAACACCTCCTTAATGGACCAAGACGTTGGATCAAGTGGGATTACGCGCTTTGCCAAACACCCCCGCATTATATGAGAGGGGGCTGAAGCCGACGACTGCAAACTTTCAGGTTATATACATATATACATAAGCAGCCACACAAGAGGCACTACAATACTTCACGGGCAAAAGTATAAATATAGACTTTATTATCAAAAGCATTGTTTTTACAATCAAAATACATGTCACTTGAACAAGGTATTCTTTGAGCACTGAGCCTCTATTAAACGGGCACCTTCTAAGACTTCATCAAAATAGTGCTTGGGTGAGTCCTGGCCTCCGGGCGGACCCCTGGTTGCGATATCGATGGCCTCCATCTTCGCCCAATACGTCTTAACATGGACAAGAGCCATCCGCGCACCCTCTACGCACGCCGACCTCTTGACAGCGTCAATATGCGGCACAACACGAATAAATCGTTGCACCAAACCAAAATAACTAATTGGACTTGGTTCCTTGGGCCACAAATGATCCATGATAGCCTTCATGGCAAGACTGGACAACCTATGGAGCTTGGCCCACTCGGCCATTTGCTCATTCAACAGCAGCGGACGCCTCGGATTACTGAACTGCGACCAGAACAATTTTTCCACCTCATGATCTTCTCGATCTTTGAAATACTGAGTCGCATTAGCAGCACTCTTTGCTTAATCCAAATATGCATCTGCAGAACTCCACAATTGATCAAGAGGGGCATATTTCAGATCACCGAACTTCATTCGCAATAAAAGGGCTTCCCAGCCGCGATATCCCCGGCTTGCCGCTCCTCCCGTGCCGCTTTGATTTCAGAATGAGTTTCCTTTGCTGCTTGCAAGGCCTTCTCTAGGTCAGCCATTTTTGTTTGGTTTTCCCTTTCGAGAAGCTCATATGGGCTGGCGACATTTTGTAGCTCAATAGCCATGTTGGCTATTTTATCCTCACTTTGGCGATGAGCATCCTGTTCGGATTTTAATTCTTCGGCTGCCTTCAGGGCGGCCTCATCACTTCTCCTGGCTTGCTCCTTGGATCGGGCAAGTTCTGCCCAAAGGGTCTCCACGGCGGCAGCTCCATCTGCAGTCAAATCATATTATAAATACTAGCATCATGCTCTTATTAATATTTGCTGAGCACCCAAATATACATACCCTGTGCCTCGTCAAGCCGCTTGTTCGCAAGCATGATGTCCGCATCCGCCATGTCAAGTTGCCGCCTCAGTTCGGCAAATTCAGCAGTTCGGTGAGCCGCCGGATCTGCAGCCGCCTGCGCACAAAAGCAGCACTATCATTACCTGATACTATGATCCTCTGCTCCCCTCATCCTGACAGCAACCATAGTGTCAGGGGCTACTATCTATACAAAGCACACCTTGCGTGTATGGTACAATCAAATATATATATATATCACTTTGCGTACCACAAAGCCTCTTAGCAGGCTCGTAAAAGCTTCATTCAACCCGCTTTTCGCGGATGAAATCCTCTCCACCACCGTACCCATTAAGGCACGATGTGCCTCTAATATATCCGCTTGCTGCAGAAGACCCATCAATGTGTCCGGTTGTACATCGGACAATCCCGGGCTTTTTCTGTTGGTCTCCTTAGGAGCCGAGAACTCCGGGCTTCGTGCGACCGAAGAGTTACCTTCTGGCCTTTGCAGATCAGGATAGATCCTTCGGGATGACACCTCAGGGTCGTCCGCCTCATGAGGCGGGGAAGCAGGAGGAGGCGTTTTGCTCTCCATCATCTCCGGAAGAAGATCCCGCGAGGACGAACATTGCTGAGAAGGGCTATGAGCCGGACTGAAAAACATATGGCTCGGTTGTTATTGTTAGAAAAAGAGCAGGGCATGCTTACTAAAGTGCCTTTTTCACTTACTACTCGATCGACGGCTGATACGTCTCAAACGTATGTATAATTTTTGATTGCTCCATGCTATATTATCTACCGTTTTGGGCAATATTGGGCTTTATTATCCACTTTTATATTATTTTTGGGACTAACCTATTAGCCAAAGGCCCATCCCAGATTTGTTGTTTTATGCCTATTTTAGTGTTTCGAGGAAAAGGAATATTAGACGAAATCAACTAGAGAAGTTATTTTTGGAAGCAAAGCAACCCAGGGAACTTGGAGTGCAGGTCAGGGGAGATACGGGCTGCCACGAGGGTGGAGGGCCCCCCACGGGCGCGCCCCCTGCCTCGTGGGGCCCCCGTAGCTCCTCCGACGTACCCCCTTCACCCATATATACTCTTGTACCCTAAAACTTCCATAACAGAAGATAGATCGGGAGTTCCGCCGCCGAAAGCCTCTGTAGCCACCAAAAACCTGTTCGGGCACCCTGCTGGAGGGGGATCCCATCACCGGTGGCCATCTTCATCATCCCAGCGCAATCCATGATGAGGAGGGAGTAGTTCACCCTCGGGGCTGAGGGTATGTACCAGTAGCTATGTGTTTGATCTCTCTCTCTCTCTCGTGTTCTCTCTCGTGTTCCTCTATGGCACGGTCTTGATGTATCCCGAGCTTTGATATTGTAGTTGGATCTTATGATGTTTCTCCCCCTCTACTCTCTTGTGATGAATTGAGTTTCCCCTTTGAAGTTATCTTATCGGATTGAGTCTTTTATGAGAACACTTGATGTATGTCTTGTCGTGATTATCTGTGGTGACAATGGGATATCTTGTGCCACTTGATCTATGTTTTGGTGATCAACTTGAGGGTTTCGTGACATTGGGAACCTATGCATAGGGGTTGGCACACGTTCTTGACTCTCCGGTAGAAACTTTGGGGCACTCTTTGAAGTACTTTTATGTTGGTTGGATGAATCTGAGATTGTGTGATGCATATCGTATAATCATGCCCACAGATACTTGAGGTGACAATGGAGTATCTAGGTGACATTAGGGTTTTGGTTGATTTGTATCTTAAGGTGTTATTCTAGTACGAACTCTTTTATAGATTGATCCGAAAGAATAACTTTGAGGTGGTTTCGTACCCTACCATAATCTCTACGTTTGTTCTCCGCTATTAGTGGCTTTGTAGTGACTCTTTGTTGCATGTTGAGGGCTTGTTATATTATCTATCTTTGTTACTATTGTTGAGAGAACTTGCACTAGTGAAAGTATGAACCCTAGGCCTTGTTTCCTATCATTGCAATACCGTTTACGCTCACTTTTACCACTTGTTACCTTGCTGTTTTTATTATTTCAGATTACAAAAACCTATATCTCCCATCCATATTGCACTTGTATCACCATCTCTTCGCCGAACTAGTGCATCGATACAATTTTCCATTGTATCGGGTGTGTTGGGGACACAAGAGACTTTTTGTTATTTGGTTGCAGGGTTGTTTGAGAGAGACCATCTTCATCCTACGCCTCCTACGGATTGAGAAACCTTAGGTCATCCACTTGAGGGAAATTTGCTACTGTCCTACAAACTTGTGCACTTGCAGGAACAACAACGTCTACAAGAAGAAGGTTGTGTAGTAGACATCAACGGCTGGCCCCCTTCTGGGTGCTGTGCGGTAAGGATGCCCCCCGGGGCAGGGCCCCCTGGTGAAGGTTTCTTCCCTCGTTTGGAAACCTTCGTTTCCAAGTCTTCAGGGGCGGTCCTTTTCTTCCCGTGGGGAGAGGGGATTCTAGATTCTCCTCCCCGATCATCCTCCAACACGGGGGCACTAATTCCCCCGGTTAGGATGCATACTGTACCTCTAGCATGAAGCCCGCTTTTGGCTTCCCTATTCCTCCCCTTGTCCTCCCCCGATGGCACTTGATAAGGTGTGCGAGCCAGCATCCTGGTTAGTACAGGATTTGGCGAGTCTTCGGGAAGAGGGGCCGAACACGTGATCCTCTCCGCCTTTCTTATCCAGTCCTGGCCAAGGGTGGTATTTCAAAATAATGTTGTGACAAATATAATGACAGCATGTTCAGTCGCGGAGTTACTGACTTGGGTATTTGGACGGTTGCAGTTGAGACCCACATCCTCTGTTGTGTCCGAACACTTTATTCGTGATTCGTAGAATAATCAATACATCCCTTCGAGCGTCATGCCGAAGAAGTGTTGAATGGTTCGCGGTCCTTCTGGGTTGAACTCCCACATACGGAGAGATCGACGTTGGCATGGCAGGACCCGACAAACTAACATTACTTGAATTACGTTGACTAGACTGATATCCCTCTTGAGGATATCTCGAATGCGGCTTTGTAATGCCAAAACGTCATTAACAGGTCCCCAGTCCAGCCCCTTGTTGACCCATGATGCAAGCTGTGGCGGAGGGGCAGAGCGGAAGGCCGGGGCAGCTGCCCACTTTGTACCTCGGGGTGCTGTGATATAAAACCACTCCCACTGCCATAGGTCAGACACCTCCGGGAAGGAACGCTTTGGCCATAAGGCGTCAGCACCTTTGCTTATTATAGTGACTCCGCACTCCGTGTGTCGCCCGTCGATCATCTTCGGCTTCACATTGAAGGTCTTGAGCCATAAGCCAAAGTGCGGGGTAATGCGGAGGAAGGCCTCACACACGACGATAAACGACGAGATGCGAAGGAAGGAATCTGGAGCTAGATCATGAAAATCTAGCCCGCAGTAGAACATGAGCCCTCTAACGAAGGTATGAAGACCGAAGCCTAGCCCTCGGATGAAGTGGGAGATGAATACAATGCTCTCGTTGGGTTTGGGAGTAGGAACAACCTGCCCTTGGGCAGGAAGCCTGTGAAGTATTTCAGCGGTCAGATACCTAGCCTCCCTAAGCTTCTTGATGTCCTCCTCTATGATAGAAGAGGCCATCCACCGGCCTTGAGGGTTGGATCTGGACATGATTGCAGGTCCGGAGCGCGTGGACTGAACCTTGGGTGTTGGAACTCGAGGTAGGAGAAGGGAAGGATCGGGCGTGGAAAGAAAAGGGCAGGTCTTGGCCACTTTATAAAAAGGATGAATGTCAAGCGTCCTCCGCGCGGCCGTCTGGAACTTGCCTAAACCGAGGACTCATACTAACGGCACGGTTGGGTCACCCATTGAAGAGAATCCCATGATAAGGGGAACACGATCTCTACTTCGACAAGACGTGCCAATAAAACTGCCTCGCAAGACGTGCAATGACAGGTTGGGAAAAATGGTTCTGATAATAACCGGGACGTGGCGTGATGTCACTCTAGGTAAAAGTTGTCAGCATATTAGATTCGTGGAATATTGTGCTCTCCACGGTGGTATGTGGGATTTGTTTTGCAGAGTCGGACATGATTCATGTGTTCAAGATCTACTTTGGATTATTCAGAGAAGGAACCCGCCTTGCAATATCGAAGACAATCTGCACGCCGGACTCATCGTCATTGAAGGATGGTTTAGGGGCTACATAGGGAGTCCTGGATAAGCGGGTCCTCGGACAGCCGGACTATATGCTTGTGCCAAACTGTTGGACTCTGAAGATACAAGATTAAAGCCTTCATCCCGTGTCCGAGTGGGACTCTCCTTTGCGTGGAAGGCAAGCTTGGCAATTCGTATATGTAGATTTCCTTCTCTATAACCGACTCTGTGTAACCCTAGCCCCCTCCAGTGTCTATATAAACTAGAGGGTTTAGTCCTGAGGGCAACAACAATCATAACCATAGGATAGCTTCTAGGGTTTAGCCTCTACGATCTCATGGTAGATCAACTCTTGTAATACTCATATCATCAAGATCAATCAAGCAGGAAGTAGGGTATTACCTCCATAGAGAGGGACCGAACCTGGGTAAACATTGTGTCCCCCACCTCCTGTTACCATTAGCCTTAGACGCACAGTTCGGGACCCCCTACCCGAGATTCGCCGGTTTTGACACCGACAATGATAGCGATGGATTCCCCTCTCCGGAGCCCCGAATGGACTCCAGATCTGCCCTCCTAAGGAAGAACAGGGCTTGGCGGTAGCTCTATATCGTAAAACATGATGAATCCTTCTCTCTGATGTTTTCTCCCTGAACATGAATATATGGAGCTGGAGTTGAGGTCGGTGGAGGTCCAGGGGGTCCACTAGGTCGGGTGGCACGCCCCAGGGGGTGGGCGCGCCCCCCACCCTTGTGTCCAGGGTGTGGGCCCCCTTCACTTGATTCTTTCACCTGTATTTTTTATTAATTCCAAAACTTATCTTCATGAAGTTTCAGGTCATTCCGAGGACATTTTATACTGCACAAAAATAAAACCATGGTAATTCTGCTGAAAACAGCGTTAGTCCGGGTTAGTTCCTATTCAAATCATGCAAGTTAGAGTCCAAAACAAGGGCAAAAGAGTTTGGAGAAGTAGATACGATGGAGACGTATCAACTCCCCCAAGCTTAACCCATTGCTTGTCCTCAAGCAATTCAGTGATAAACTGAAAGTGGTAAATAAAACATTTTACAAACTTTGTTTGATCTTGTTGTTGCAAATATGTAAAGCCAGCATTCAGTTTTCAACAAAGATCATGAACTAAACATATTCAAAATAACATTTAGGCCTCACTTGTACCCATATCAATGACATAACAAAATGGTATCTCGCTAGCCCTTTCTGAGACCGCAAAACATAAATGCATAGCAGCCCTAAAGATCAAGGACCGACTAGACATTGTAATTCATGGTAAAAGAGATCCAGTCACAGTCATGCTCAATATAAATTAATAACAATGCATACAAATGACAGTGGTGCTCTCTAACTGGTGTTGTTAATAAGAGGATGATGAATCAGCAATAAAATAAATAGATAGGCCCTTCGCAGAGGGAAGCAGGGATTTGTAGAGGTGCCAGAGCTCGAGTTTTTGAAATAGAGATAAATACTATTTTGAGTGGTATGCTTTCATTGTCAACATAATAACCGAGAGATCTTGGTATCTTCCATGCGACATACATTATAGGCGGTTCCGAAACAGAATGGTAAAGTTTATACTCCCCCACCACTAACAAGCACACTCCCCGGCTGGTCCGAAACAATGGGTACCGTCCAACTAACAACAGTCCTAGGGGACTTCTGTTTGCAATTATTTTGATTTGATTTGAGCATGGGACTGGGCATCCCGGTTACTAGCCATTTTCTTGTGAATGATGAGCGGAGTCCACTCATTGTGAGAATAACCCACCTAGCATGGAAGATATATACATCCCTAGTTGATACATGAGCGATTCGAGCATACAAAACAAAATTTATTTTGAAGGTTTAGAGTTTGGCACATGCAAATTTACTTGGAACGTTAGGTAAATACCGCATATAGGAAGGTATGGTGGACTCATATGGAACAACTTTGGGTTTATGGAAGTGGATGCACAAGCAGTATTCCCGCTTAGTACAGGTGGAGGCTAGAAAAAGACTGGGAAGCGACCAACTAGAGAGCGATAGAGTCATAAACATGCATGGAGATTAACCAACATTGAGTGGTAGCATAAGTAGGATATAAATCACCATGAACATAAATACCGTAGAGGCTATGTTGATTTTGTTTCAACTACATGCGTGAACATGTGCCAACTCAAGCCACTCGAATCATTCAAAGGTGGATACCATCCTATCATACTACATCACAAGCATTTTAATTTCCATGTTGGCACGCAAGGTAAACCATTATAAACTCCTAGCTAATGAGCCATGGCAGGAGTAACTATAATCTCTAGTTGTCATTGCAAACATGTTTCATTAATAATGGGCTGAATAAGGAATGATGAACTAATCATATTTACAAAAACAAGATTGGTCGAGTTCATACCAGCTTTTCCTCATCTCAATCATTTCATCATATATCGTCATGATTGCCTTTCACGTACACGACCGAATGGTGTGGATAATAATAATAGTGCACATGCATTGGACTAAGTTGGAATCTGCAAACATTTTTTCAAAGGAGAAGACAAGGTAAAATGGGCTCTTTGTTAGATCAAGAATAATGCATATGAGAGCCAATCAACACTTTCATCATGGTCTTCTCCTCTCGACTCCCAAAGAAAAGAAAAGAATTTCAAAGAAACACACTGAAATATTTTTGGAGTTTCTGCTTTTCTAAAGAAAGTAAAACAAGAACGAGAAAAACTATTTACACGGGAAAGCTCCCAACAAGTAAAAGAAGAACGAGAAATCTTTTGGGGTTTTCTTTTAATACTACAACTAAGCATGCATAGAAAGTAAACTACAACTATTTTTTTAGTTTTTCTTAAGGTTTTTCAAACACACAAGAAGAAAGCGGGAAAAAGAAATAAACTAACATGGATAATACAATGAAAAAGTATGAACATCGACAACTATGAGTGTGTGAACGTGAATGTAATGTTGGTGAGAAATATGTACCCCCCCCCCCAAGCTTAGGCTTTTGGCCTAAGTTGGTCTAAGGCCACCACTGGCCTGGATGATATCCGAGATCATAGTTGGGGTTGTACTGTGCTGCAGCAGTAGCTTCTTGGCAAGCTGCTTCCTGAAGGCGGGCAGCCTCTGCTATTCGCTCAGACTTGTTTGCCTCCTATCTAGTTATAAAATATCGCCCATTTGCCGGAAAGTTAAAGAAAGTAGGAGCAGGATGGCGTGTTGTCTATCAAAGATTGGTCGGTACTGGAGGAATTGTTCATTCCTCTTAGGAAACTGGTAGCGTACCATAGCCTCACAATCTAGAAAAGCAGGTGGCAACTCAATATCATACCCTCTAATAGGTACACCCAAATAGTTAGCTAAACGAGTTGCATAAATCCTACTAAATAAATTTCCATCTTTAGCATTGTGCTGTAACCTCCTAGCAATAATAGCCCCTAAATTATATCGCTTATCACTCAACACTGCACACTGGAGGACACTAAGATCCTATACACAAAGGTGGTTGTGATCATGTTTACCATTAATGCATCTGCCTATGAAGAGAGCAAAATAATGTATGGTAGGAAAATGAATGATCCCCATGGAGGCTTGTATGATATTTCTAGTTTCTCCAACAGTGATGCTAGCAAGAAAATCATTATATTCAGATTTATGAGGCTCACTAAGAAGGCCCCATTGTGGAATTTTTCATGCATCACAAAAGTCTTCTAGGTCCATGGTATAACATTCATCATAAAGATCAAACAAGATAGTATGAGTATTATGCTTAGATGAAAACTCAAACCTCCGCACGAAGGAATAGGTGAGATAATAATGTTGTAGGCACTTGTCCGATAAGAAATCCTCAAGTCCAACATTTTGTATGTACGCATAGAACTTATCCTTGAAACCTACACAAACCCTAAATTCATCCGATGGCTATTCACACGGCTTCACTTGAGCTTCCCTTGGTGGTTCAAGGTCCGGTTTGTGTATCGCGTGCCTCGGTTCTTGCTTCCTTGAAGAACCAGCTTGATACATTTTTCGGGACATTTTTCTTCCTCTGAAAAGTATTTGAAATTTTTAGTGACTCAAAATAAAGTGAATCAAACTTAACAAAATCGATAGCAACTACCCCTACAAGTGCCTAGAGGCTATATCATGCATCAAAACTACTTTGGACCATATTTGACATGCAAGCTCAAGAATAGGGTCACCACAACAGCAAAAGTTTGCAATGAATAAAGCACTAGAACAAAAACTAATTGGACAATTGGAGGAGTCACATACCAAAGAACAACCCCCAATGCAGATTTGTGAATGGAGCTTTGAGCAAGGAGATCGAAAATGACAGCAAGATGAGTAAGAACACGAGTTTGAGCTATGGAGTGATTTTTTTTGGAGGAAGATGGAGTGGATGGGTGCTGGAATAAGTGGAGGGGGTCCATGTGGGACCCACAAGGACAGGGGCGCACCCGCAGGTGAGGGCGCGCCCTCCACCCTTGTGGCCAGCTAGTGAGGCCCCCTGGTGTGTTCTAAGTGCCAGAAATTCTTAAATATTCTATAAAAATTCATAATAAATTTTCAAGGCATTTGGAGAACTTTTATTTTGGGGACATTTTTTATTGCACGGATAATTAAGAAAATAGACAAAAAAAATACTATTTTTGCTTTATTTAATCTAATTAACGGAAGGTAAAAGTTGGGTACAGAGAGTTGTGCTTTCTAAATTCATCCATCTCATGCTCATCGAAAGGAATCCATTAACAAGGTTGATCAAGTCTTATTAACAAACCTCTTTCAAATAACATGAAACCGGAGAATTTCTGAATAACAGTAGGTTACTGCCGGGGAAATTGTCCACGAACACCTATGGGGCCGGCGGATCGGGCCCCTTTCGGTTCGGCGGGGGGCGGAGATCGCACGAAGAGCAGATCGAGGCGAAGCACATGAGCGATTTACCCAGCTTCGGAGCTCTCCGGAGAGATAATACTCCTACTGCTACTTGTCTGAGTATATTGAGTTCTTGCTCGGGAGCGTTGAGTGCTACAGTACATACTAGCTGCTAACGAGACCGAGCGTGAGTGTTTTTTGGTTTCCAACCCCCCTCTACGTTGCGCATGGGCCTCCTTTTATATGCTCAAGGTGTCACCGACAGGTGGCAACGCAGACAAGGGCAAAAATGGAAAAGAGTTGCGGTTGGTACAACTACTTGTACAGTGTATCATACCTAACCCTGACGACAGGGGACAAAGGCATTAAATGCCCGTCTGTGTCACCCAAACAGTGCAAAAAGGGACCGTCAGGGGCGCCACCGCTTGCCACGATGGCAATCTTGTCATCTCCGCTTGCCACCGCGCACCCCTGGCTGCACAGCCTCTTGCCACGTGCGCTTGGAAAAGTCCCAGGGTGACACGTTGGTGGATGTGCTGGAGCGCGGGTACAGAGTGGTAGCTTGCCGCGGCAAGCGCCTTGCCGCGGTCGTTGCCTTGTCGCGCCCGGAAGCTTGTCGCTCACCGGGCCTTGTCGGGACGCATGGCGCGTCGCGGCAAGTTCCTTGAGATGCCTTGGTTGGCCTTCCCGGCAAGCTCCTCTTGCCGGGGCCTTGTCTCCTCGGTTTGGACACTTTGTTCTTGAATGGCTCCAAAGGAACCACGGAGGACCTTGGCGGTCACCCGGCAAGCCCTGCCGCGGGGTGCTGCGACTGCCCGTGCACAAGTTCGGGATACTAGGGTACCCCTACTCTAGTACACCGACAGTTACCTCGACGGGGATATGCATGTTCCCAACAATAATAATATCATATTTCCTTTTGACAATAGTAAGAGGGAATTCAAAACCTCCCATAGTAACTGTTGGAATTTTTCCAATAGAATTGATACTATGAACTTGAGGTTGTTTCTTCGGAAAGTGTACCATGTGCTCATTACCATTAACATGAAAAGTGACATTGCCTTTGTTGCAATCAATAACAACCCCTGCAGTATTCAAAAAGGGTCTTCCAAGAATGATCGACATACTATCGTTCTCCGGAATATCAAGAATAACAAAGTCCATTAAGATAGTAACGTTTGCAACCACAACAGGCACATCCTCACAAATACCGATGGGTATAGCAGTTGATTTATGAGCCATTCGCAAAGAGATTTCAGTAGGCGTCAACTTATTCAATTCAAGTCTACGGTATAATGAGAAAGGCATAACACTAACACCGGCTCCAAGATCACATAAAGAAGTTTTAAGATAGTATCTTTTAATGGAGCATGGTATAGTTGGTACTCCTAGATCTCCAAGCTTCTTTGGTATTCCACTCTTAAAAGTATAATTAGCAAGCATGGTGGAAATTTCAGCTTCACGTATCTTTCTTTTATTTGTAACAATATATTTCATCTCCTTAGCATAATGAGGCATTTTTAGCATATCAATCAAACGCATACGCAGAAAGATAGGTCTAATCATTTTAGCAAAGCGCTCAAAATCCTCATCATCCTTTTTCTTGGATGGCTTAGGAGGAAAGGGCATGGGTTTCTGAACCCACGGTTCTCTTTCTTTACCATGTTTCCTAGCAACGAAGTCTCTTTTATCATAAAGTTGATTCTTTGATTGTGGGATATCAAGATCAACAACATGTTCAATCTCTATATCATTATCATTACTAGGTTGAGCATCAAAATGAACATCATCATTAACATTATCATTAGGTTCATGTTCATCACCAAATTGTGTCTCAGCATCAGAAATATAAATATCATTGTGGTTCTCAGGTGTGTCTACAACAGGTTCACTGGCATGCAGATTCCTATCAGTTTTCTTTTTCTTCTTATTAGAAGGACTAGGTGCATCAGTATTAGCTCTCTGAGAATTTTGCTCAACCCTCTTAGGATGACTGAGGGAGTCCTGGACTAGGGGGTGTCCGGATAGCCGAACTATCACCGTCCGCCGGACTCCAAGACTATGAAGATACAAGATTGAAGACTTCGTCCCATGTCCGGATGGGACTTTCCTTGGCGTGGAAGGCAAGCTTGGCGATACAGATATGTAGATCTCCTACCATTGTAACCGACTCTGTGTAACCCTAGCCCTCTCCGGTGTCTATATAAACCAGAGGGTTTTAGTCTGTAGGACGAACAACAATCATACCATAGGCTAGCTTCTAGGGTTTAGCCTCCTTGATCTCATGGTAGATCTACTCTTGTACTACCCATATCATCAATATTAATCAAGCAGGAGTAGGGTTTTACCTCCACCGAGAGGGCCCGAACCTGGGTAAAAACATCGTGCCCCTTGTCTCCTGTTACCATCCGCCTAGACGCATAGTTCGGGACCCCCTACCCGAGATCCGCCGGTTTTGACACCGACATTGGTCCTTTCATTGAGATTTCCTCTGTGCCGTCGCCATCGGGAAGGATGCCTCGTCCCGTCTTTAAAGACGGCACCGTTGCCAAAGGAGCTTTGGCCATCGGCCAAACTATCCGGCTAGGCGGTTTTCTTTTGAGCGCGTGTTTGGCCACCGCGCCGACGATGACCTCTCGGGTCATCAAAAGCGATCTTCACATCAACTCAGAACTCGCCGAGTAGCTAGATCCGATGGAGCTCTCCTCCGTAAACGAGCTCTTGGATCGCATCGCCGCCCTGGGAGTCGCTACAGACTATGATCAGATCGGGCCTAAAACCGATCTGAGAGAGATCAACTCTCCTCAGGCTACCCACCACGTTGCTGTGGTAGAGGAACAGCACAACGACTCTTCTTCTACATTAAGGACAAGCTATGTCTGAATTCCCGACCCCTCCATGCCGGATTCCCACGGAGGGACGGACGCCGATCAAGCCCTGAACCTAAAGTCAGGTAGTGGGCCGGATTCGTTGGATGACATCCAGCAACCCAAGCTTCCATGTTCGGAAACTTTCCAGCCCTTGAGTCTTAGATTGGACGGGGTTCTGAATTTAATTCCACCCGCCCACCCAAACACAAGCGATCTATCCCGAAACCGGCAAGAGCCCGTTGAAACAGTACACCATCACTGGGCCAGATTCCTCCTAGTTATGGACAAGATAAAGGACTACCATGAGGAAAGCGCAATCTCAATTTTTTGCAATAATTGCACGGACAAGGGAATCATGAACGCCATAAGTCGTCGCGAAATTACACGCTTCGCCGACTTGGCGTCCATAGGACAAAAGTACTGTGCGGTGGAGAGCGCCTGGAAAACCGAAACCAAATTTTGGGACAATCCGGCTCCAAACATAACCCTAGTCCGGAATAAAAGGGTGCATCATATTCAGGCACCTGGGTTAAAAACCAAAAAGCAAAACCCCCCTAAAGGGCATAGAACCGTACTGGAGGGATTGCTCAACGGACCCTGCAAAATCCATAGTACAGAGGGCGCCACCCCAACACATAGCCTTCGAGCATGTTGGATACTACGGCAGGTGGCCAAAAGTGGCGAAGAGCTTCTAGCCCCAGAGAACCAGCCCAGCAGTACCAGTACGGTACTAACAGTCTTCGAGACTTCCGCATCAAATAATATGCGGAAACGAACACTCCGCAGCCTCGCCGAAGTCTACCAAGTAGCAACAATAAACCCATGGAATGACACGGCTATTACCTTCAACGCCAGTGACGAACCTAAATTCCGAACAGCCCGAGCACCAGCCGCATTGGTCCTCAGTCCAATAGTGGACGGCTTTCGCCTTGCTAAGGTACTCATGGATGGCGGCAGCGGATTAAACCTCATCTACGAGGAAACTCTTCGAAAAATGGAAGTAGACTGGAGCCGCATTGAGTGAAGCAACACAACCTTCAGAGGAATAATCCCTAGTTGGGAAGCATGCTGCACAGGAAAAATCACGTTGGATGTGGTATTCGGCTCGCCGGACAACTACAGGTCCGAGGAGATCACGTTCCATGTGGCCCCGTTCAGCAGCGGATATCACGCTTTATTAGGACGAGAGGCATTCACAATTTTTCAAGCTATAACCCATTACGGGTACATGAAGCTCAAAATGCTCGGGCCCAACGGAATCATGACCCTTGCCAGTGATCTGGACGTAGCACTCCGCGCCGAAAATAAGACAGCTGCACTAGCCCTAGAGGCGCTATCCGAAGCCCTAGCGGCCGAGGAACTCACAGCGCTGCGCTCCACGGTGAACAGGGACGAGACGACGTCATACTTGACAAAAGATCCAAGTCCACCTCTTTCAAGCCAGCGTACAAAATAGTCAAATTCCAAGTCCATCCAACGGACCGTACAAAGACGGCCTCCATTGGGGCACAATTAAACCCTGATGTAGACGCCGCACTACAAGAATTCCTACGGGAAAATTGGGATATTTTTGCCTGGCACCCTTCAGACATGCCAGGAATCCCACGCCGGCTGGTAGAGCACAGCCTAAATATCCTAAAAGGATTTATGCCAGTCAAACAGGCTCTTCGGCGATTTTCCAAACCCAAAAGACAGGCAATGGGAGAGGAGCTAGCCAAACTATTAGAAGCCGGATTCATAAGAGATATAAAACATCCGGACTGGCTAGCAAACCTGGTAATGGTACCAAAGAAGGACAAATCCTGGCGCCTATGTGTCGATTTCAAGGACCTTAACAAGGCTTGCCCAAAGGATCCCTTCCCCCTTCCCCGCATCGACCAAATTATCGACGCTACCGCAGGGCACGATTCATTGTGCTTCCTCGATGCATACGCCAGCTACCATCAAATCAAGATGGCGGAGCCAGACGAAGCCGCAACGGCATTCATCACTCCATACGGGCCATTTTGCTTCAACACAATGCCCTTCAGGCTCAAAAACACCGGCGCAACATATCAGCGCATGATTCAGACATGTCTGGCAAATTAGATCAGCAAAACAGTGGAGGCATACATAGGCGATGTGGTCGTCAAATTCAAACACGTCGAAACTCTAGTAGACGACTTGAGGCTCACATTCAACAACCTCCGAGCATATGACATTAAACTCAATCCGGAAAAATGCATTTTCGGCGTACCAGCCGGAAAGCTCTTGGGCTTCATCGTATCCGGTAGAGGAATCGAAGCAAACCCAGCCAAGATCCGAGCTCTGTCACAATTGGATATCCCAAAAGACCTCAAGCAAATACAAAAATTGACTGGATGCATGGCGGCTCTAAGCCGCTTCATCTCCCGCATAGGAGAAAAGGCATTACCCCTTTATTGCCTCCTCCGGCGCACCGAACACTTCGAGTGGACGGATGCCGCCACGACTGGACTCGAAGAAATAAAGGCCATATTGGCAACAAATCCGGTCCTGGCGGTGCTCGTCGTCGAACGAGAAATGGACGGGCACAAGTTCCCTCTTCAAAAACCAGTGTACTACGTATCCACTGTCCTAACTCCATGCAAGTCCCGGTATCCACATTATCAAAAGATAGCGTACGCAGTGTTCATGGCATCCCGGAAGCTCCGACACTACTTTCAAGAGTGCTCGATAACAGTAGCATCCAAAGTACCTCTCAATGACATTATAAACAACCGCGACGCGACCGGCAGGATTGCAAAATGGGCCATCGAGCTCCTACCATTCGACATAACCTATAAACCACGGCGAGCTATCAAGTCACAAGTTTTGGCCGACTTCATCGCCGAATGGACAGAAGCCGAACTCCCTAAAGAGTATGGCGCATATTCTAATTGGATCATGCACTTCGACGGCTCCAAAATGCTGGCCGGCCTGGGGGCTGGCGTCGTCCTGACGTCCCCAACCGGAGACACAGTCCAATACGTACTCCAGATAATGTACACGGAGTCCAACAATGCAGCCAAATACGAGGCCCTTCTACATGGCCTCCGGATGGCGGTCTCCATGGGCATTAAACACCTAGAGGTGCGAGGGGATTCGAACCTCGCGACATCCCAAATAAACGGAGACTTCGACGCCAAGGATCCGAAAATGGCAGCTTACTGTAACGCCGTTCTGAAAATGTCAGCTCGGTTTGAAGGGCTCGAATTTCACCATATTGCCCGGGATAATAATCAAGCGGCGGACATATTGGCACGGATTGGCGCAAAGCGCGACGCCGTCCCTCCCAACATCTTCCTGGAACGGCTTTTCAAGCCATCCGTACTATGGGAGGGGGAGTCCGAAAACAACAATCCGGACCCAACCGCACTGCCCGACACCGCACATTCTGACACAATCGGCGGTTCTGCCAATGAAACAACACCTTCAGCCCACGAAATAATGGCAGTCATTGCCCCGTGGACCGAGCCATTCTTAGCTTACTTAACTAGGGAGGAACTTCCCGAGGACCAAAACGAGGCCCGCTGCATAGTACGGCAATCTAAAGCCTATAAGGTCCATGAGGGAGAGCTCTATAAGAAAAGCACAACCGGAGTCCTTCAAAGGTGTATCTCCGAAGAGGAAGGGCGAAATCTTCTGGCTGAAATTCATGCCGGACTCGGTGGGCACCACGCCGCAGCTCGGGCCCTTGTAAGCAAGGTCTTCCATACAGGATTTTATTGGCCAACGGCCCGGATGGACGCTCAGGATTTAGTCCAACGATGCGTCGGTTGCCAGCTCTTTGCTAATCAAAGCCACATGCCACCCACCGCCCTGAAAACTATACCCATCACCTGGTCGTTCGCGGTCTGGGGGCTTGACATGGTTGGACCCCTTAAAGGAGGAACCCACAAGCAAAAATACCAATTGGTCATGGTGGATAAATTCACAAAATGGATAGAGGCCAAGCCAGTTAAGAAGACCGAATCCGGACCTGTGATAGACTTCATATCAGGGGTAGTATACCGTTACGGTGTCCCCCACAGCATCATCACTGATAACGGCACAAACTTCACGGCCAACGAGGTTAAACTCTGGTGCAAAAACATGGGCATCAAGCTCGACTACGCTTCAGTCTATCACCCTCAAACTAACGGTCAAGTCGAGCGAGCAAATGGTCTAATTATGAGTGGCATCAAACCCAGACTAGTGCGGTCCCTCAAGGAATCTAACATGCACTGGGTAGAGGAGCTCGACTCCGTGCTCTGGGGGCTACGGACCACGCCGAATCGCACTACCGGATTCACACCATTTTTTATGGTGTACGGCGCAGAGGTAGTTTTGCCCTGCGACATATTTCATGACTCACCTCGCGTGCGCATGTACGAAGAAAGAGAAGCCGAGCTGGATCAGTAGGACAGTTTGGACGCCTTAGAGGAGGAGCGCGACGTGGCAAAAGCTCGTTCCGCATTCTATCAACAACAGGCTCGAAGATATCAAAGCAGAGAAGTACGGGCCAAAACTTAGAATGTTGGCGAACTAGTTCTACGCCTCCCGGACAAGAAAAAGGACAAACTCAAGCCCAAATGGGAAGGTGTAACACCCCAAAAATTTAACCAAGTTTTATTATATTAAAATTTTGCCAGGAGTTTTAAAAAATTTTCATTCTGGAATTTTTTCTGTTGATTTCAGGACTTTTCCTTTTATTGTTAAGGAGTTTTATCTTTTCCCCAAGTGGAGCTTTCCAAAATATGTTGTACTTCTATGCTCTTTGTATAACATTTTCTCAATCAGTAGATTTAGTTATTAAATTATTTCACTCTGAGCTTTATTCATTAAAATGACTTTCTTTAAATTTTGGAGCTCTTTTTGTACTGCAACCAGTTGATAAATTTATCTAAAAATCTAACCAAAATTTGGAGATATCATGAGATGTCTCTAAATCACTTTTGTGCAATAATATAATTATTTCATTGCATATTTTGAGTTCTACACCTGTTTTTCAAATTTGGTCCAGTGGACACTTTTGCACTATAGCCTAATTAAATATTTCCCTAGAGCCTCCACCAAAATTATGGGATGTCAGTGGTAGCATGCCATCCAACTTTATGCAAAAACCTAGTGTTGTTCCTTGGAAAAATTGAGTGAACCAACCTCTTTTTCATTCTGGACTAGACTTGTGTTTTCTACTGCAACCCTATTATTTATTGCTCTAGTGACCTTGTGTTTTCTCATGCTTGTAGTCAACCCTGCAAAACCCCTAAGTCCAGGAGCATGCACTCTTTGGAACACTTTTGGTCCATGAAATGATGCCCTTTACTCCCTGTCCAGAAGTGTAGTTTTGCAAAACTTGCACTAGCAAGTTTCTCCTTTTTGCAAACTAACTCCACCACCCCCTCTTTCTCCTAAAGAGACCCCACCCTGGGAGATTTGGCCACCCCAAGAACTGCCTAGGTTCCTTTGGCATTTTATCAAACACCCTGGGTGCATAGCCAGTTTTGGCAAGATTTCAAGTTTACATTGTGAACTTGAGCCCCTGACCTATCCAGCATGTCTCATGGATTTGCCCTAGCCTATAACCCCTTTTTGCTAACTCTCTTGTGGTTTGGAACCCGCTAGGCTGCCATGGCATTTCATCGAGCATGTCCCGGGCATGCACTGGGCGCGCCCAGAGCGTGCGTTTGGCACGCACGTGCGCCCGAGTCGCCGCGTCCCACCCCGCACCCAATCCGGTCCGTGACAGACCGCAGCCAGCACGCAGTGTCCCCTTCTGCACCCACCCACCCCGCAGCTCTTGCCACGTCTCCAGCATGCCAGCCGCTAGCCGCCACCGCCACCCGACCGCTCCTGCGCTAGCCACCCAGCGCCGCCGCAAGCCCGCCAGTGCTTGCAACCTGCCTCCTGAGCAGTGCGTGCTCATCCGCAAGCGTGTCCCCTAGCGCTCGTCGCCGCCACGTCGCCCAGCCTACAGCATGGCAGTCACCTTCATCTTATCCGCCCGCCTCAAGAACGACCTCCATCGCCTATATAAGGAGCCCCAAGCTCCATCCCGCATGCACGGCAAGTCCTCAAACCATCTCCCTAGGACACCCCATTTGGCAGCAATCGAACCGGGGAGGTCTCCTTCCCCATCTCCGGCAACCACAGCTCGCCGCCATGGTCCCGGCCATTCTAGCGCAAGCAGGGCCTCCCCATCTCCACTCTCTCCACCAGGAACACTCTCTCCCTCCCGTGAACCTTTCCCCTACTCGATTTCGATCAGGAGCCACCGCAGCCCCAAAACCACTTTGCACCCGAGGCCTCCTCCGCCGTGTAGCTCACCGTCGGCGACTCCCTCCACCCTGCCGACCCTTCGACCACCGTGAGGACCGCCCCGGTCTTGTGGATCCATCCCGACTCTCTAGAGCCCGCGGGGAGCAGCCGTTCGCCGGCATTGATCGCCGTCGGCCCGCCTCCGTTCGGGCGAAGGAGGAAGAAGGAAGGATGGACTGGTCAAACCTGACCAGTGGGCCCCCTGGACCCACTGTCAGTGACCCCGCCCAGTCCACGTGGGTTAAGTGGAAGCGCATATCCAAAATGCGCCTTCGACGTGTACGTATATTTCGAAACAATTTCTTTTCTGTTTTTATTTAAATAACAGATTTTTGACCAAACTTTGACCAGCTGTATCTTTTTAAATACAGCTCCAAATAAATTAATTCTTTTCCTACCTCTTTCAAATATTGTCTAGTTTATTTTAGGATTTATTTGAAAAAATTTCAAAACAACTTTTTGTGTTGTTTGATTTTGTGTGTTAATTCAAATATATTCTTTTAATAGGATTTTTGAAGATTTCAGTTGTTTCTGGAATGCACCCTGCTTTCCCATGGACCTGAAGCAAGCCTTGCTGAACCCTATTATTTTGTGTGGTGTGTTGTTTGACTCTAGTGACAACACCACCCCGACACAAGCATACATCATTTATGTGAGGATGTTGACTCCTATTCATAAGTGCATATTAATGAATTTCATGCAAATGGAGTTGACATGATTTGGTGATGGAAATCACCGTCATAGCGCCTTTCATGCATACCGGAAGGAATGCCGGAAGCCTCTGTTGGTAGACGCGTCGTCCCTAGTCCTCCTCGAGACGGTCGTGTCGGTATGCATGATGGGGTATTGTCGTGTGGTGTTTCTATCTGTGGGTTGAAGTATATGCCATTGTTATGCTAATCATGCAGGAAACTATAAACCTCCTGAGTCGACCGTAGATCGAGTCTTGTGCCAGTAACCCCCATACTTGCTTCGTACTACCACTCGTCTCTACAACAAGTAGAGTACGTTTCAGTAATTTGTCAACCCCTTTCTAGCACACACCGTACAGAGGGGCCGGGATGAGGGTACCACGGCCATGGATTAAAGCTAGTCATCCGGTCAGGGGGCATGGGTGTTCGGTTGTAGCCGAGGGGGTAGCTTCCCCAGTTTTGCGCGCGGTATGAATTTTGTGATCCCATGCTAATCGAGGTTATAGCCTCCCCACTTAGAGTTTGCTTGACAGGTGTCGTGGGTGATTCCAGACACGTGTGAGTTAAGCTGGTGTGTGCAAGTCAGGTGCGTTTTCACTTAAAAGACCGTAGACGGAATTAGTCCCGATGGACTAAAGGAATCCGTTACTCGTGGGTAAAGAGTACACCCTCTGCAGAGATTAAACCTATTCGAATAGCCGTGTCCATGGTTAAGGACTACAGTCTGGGATGGGTCAAGTGTCGGTCTTAGTGTCGGTCTTCGGAGGTGAAACTGTTAAACCAGAACTGGAATTACTACTTGTGACTTGTGATAATTATGTTTATCATTATTGTTAACTAAGCCGTGATATTATTGTATTTATCAAGTATCCCTGGGATGGTTCTACCTTCGGGGTATTCACTATGATCATTTCTTTTAAAGCCCTTTATGTGGTGTCGCTCAGACGCTCGACTGTGGCATTTCTTTTAAAGCCCTTTATGTGGTGTCGCTCAGACGCCCGACCGTGGCATTTCTTTTAAAGCCCTTTATGTGGTGTCGCTCAGACGCCCAACTGTGGCATTTCTTTTAAAGCCCTTTATGTGGTGTCGCTCAGACGCCCGACTGTGGCATTTCTTTTAAAGCCCTTTATGTGGTGTCGCTCAGACGCCCGACTGTGGCATTTATTTTAAAGCCCTTTATGTGGTGTCACTCAGACGCCCGACTGTGGCATTTCTTTTAAAGCCCTTTATGTGGTGTTGCTAAGACGCCCGACTGTGGCATTTCTTTTATAAGCCCTTTATGTGGCGTCGCTCCAGACGCCCGATCGGTGCCTTTTATTATTACTATGTTATTGCACATTCATAAATAACATGCTTGCACGCATCAGAGTTTTATTTATCTTTTGTGACTGACGTCATGAGCATAAAATATTTTCAGCACATCATTGTTATGTTATACCTGTGTTCATAATGTTTGCGAGTACATTCAAAGTACTCACTGGCTTGTCCCTGGCTATTGTCTTGGCCAGATTTCTTGCACGGAGAGGAGCGACGCGATGACAGCCCCGGAACCTAGCAATGATGATAGCAGCCTCGTGAAGATAGGAGTTAACCTGGTCAGCTGTTCCTGATGGGAATTGGAGTCCCATAGACACCGATGATCCACAAACCGCTTCCGCCATCAACCATTAGAAACCATTTGTTGTACTCACAGGCCAGAATGGTCTTGTACTACATATGTTGTATTTTGCTTGGAATTTCTGTATCAAGTTGGTGCCTCATCAGCTAACAGTTATCCTGGGGCTGGTGAGCACAACGGCCATTTTCTGGAATTTAATACCCGGAAAACCGGTCGCCACAAACTTGGTATCAGAGCCAGGCTGACCATTGGCTAATCCTATCTTAGCCAGGTCAATAAACTTAGGCAAACCAGCCTAGCAGACCCTAACCAAAACCCCAGCCAAGCTTCCCGTGCAAGATAGCCACACAGTAATCCCGACACTTTTGGCAGTCGGTGCCCAACCTATTAGCCTAGCCTGTCAATCGCACACCAGTTACCGATGGCAAAAATGTCTCATTCGCAAGCGTGCGAAGGAAGACTCCGTTCCCTTTTCTATAAAAAGGGCACGCTAGCCTCAACCCAGCACAGCACAGCATCTTCCCCAACCTAGCCACAATGCTTGGCCCCATAGTGCACAATGAGAACACAGCAACCAATCTTGGAGGTTTCATGACCATACTCGCAAACCTCACCTGTCGTGCCTATGCGTTAGAAGAGTCCCAGAATATGTTGTGTACCAAGGACCCATGAGCGGTGAAGACCGCCAATTCTGGGCCACTGTGCACATGTACGGTAGGGGTCTGTCGCCAGAACGCCCCTACAGGTTCACCGGAAGGACAACTTCCTTCGAGCCACAAGCCATCCAGCTAGCCGCTCGAGAAGCTATAGTTCAACTCCGGCAGTTGTCGCCCAGAGTTAACTGTCGCTCGTTCTACTACTACCCCAGGCGTGAAGGGTATGGTATACCACCCCAAGTGGCCAACGGAGATCACGAGACGGATCCTGCATTGTTGCACCTAGTGCGCTATGTAAGTGCACTAGAGGCATTGTTTGACCAGATCACCATTGATTTGATCGCAGCTCGAGGAGAGCTGGTTCGCAGAGCCCCGGCGAGCAGGGAAGGCGAGCCCGACACCGACAACCCAGTCGTGCTGTTCGGACACCCGATCGAGACCCTGAGGTCAGCTCCAGCCAGCGGCCAAGGTGTCTTGATGACCCCAGAAGTGCTTCATCACCTTTTGGGAGCACACTCCAACGGGATTGTGGCCAACAATCCCCGCGATGGTCATCATCGCTACCCCGACCCTGCAATTCCTCCGCCATCTCCGACTAATCCCGGCAGTGAGACACGTGGAGAAGCCTCGACATCCACCAGGCACGCCCGTTTAGACATAAACGAGGTAGACTAACCCGTACGAGTAGTACCGAGTCTCAGTGTATCCTTGCTTTGTAATCATGCGACCGTGTATATTAACGCAGCCCGTCGTTGTGCCTCTGCTTTAATGGTAGCCTTGCGTATTTTTTTGTCAGCGCACAGTTGCACATTTTCTGGGCACAACTACCAAAACCAACCCCGACGACACCTACAGTAACACGTCTCTTTATGAGATATGTGTATCTCTCTCACTGACCCCGACCTTTGGAGGTGATCTGGCAGTTTTATTACCTTTCACCACGGTAAATAAACCAACCCAGATGCTATATAAGAAGGCGACCTTGTGACCTTACCCAGCAACCCTCACCTCGTGCACCACTCTCACAACCATTTCTTGCCATGCCGAGCCCTAGTATTTATCGGAGAACCCCAGATATAACCCCAGGTAGCTTTGTCAAAATATTGTGGGACTTTACCTGCAGTACCACGGGTTCTACCCAGCCACCCCAGTACGAGCTGTTCAAATCAAGAATCACCCCATCCACCTCGGAATATTGGGCAGCAGTACACATTCCTCCTATAGACCCCAACCAAGATCCAACGGAGGTTTCCTTCGTAGGGAAATCTATGCCGGCCCCACTCTTGGCCATAGAAGTTGCGGCGAATGAAGCAATTGCTCGTCTTCAATCCGCAGTACCTTATGCCCGCGAACGACGATATTATTATTTTCCGAGCCGTGCAACACCCGGAGGAGTGACATCTTTTCCCGGTGGACGGATTGAGAGAGACCCAGTGCTAGCCAACCTTATCCAGTACATCATCGCTTAAGAGCATTTGAACCAGCGAGTGATGGATTATCTCCAGAGTCTCGCTGATTTGAATCCTCAGATTGCCATCGGTAGACCACTGAGGCCCGACCCGGAGAGACTCATACGTCGACTGGTCAATCCACTTCGTCCGATAGAAGAGGAGTGTGTTCCATTGCCAGAGACTTTTTCTCAAGACCCTATCCAGTTATCTTTCTCATTTTAGATGTCATTGCTGTGTTTGTTATTTCAGCATTTATTATTACATTGTATCTTATGCATGGTACCTCAAATTTGTGCGACGAGTCGAGTATTTAGTTTCTACTTATGTGAGTGGTTGTCTTCGTGAATAACCTGTGTAACCGCGAAAATCCTGGAATGAGATTTCTTTTTCCAGAATTGCTACATCTTTTATCCTCTCACGGCATGGATTATTTTTATTCACGCAGCACCACGGCAGCAGCCTCACAACCACTCGTACACATATGGAGTATTTGTTTTTCACAACGGCTCTTAGCAAATCTCGAGGACGAGATTTTTTTCTTAAGGGGGGTAGTAATTGTAACACCCCAAAAATTTCACCAAGTTTTATTATATTAAAATTTTGCCAGGAGTTTTAAAATTTTTTCATTCTGGAATTTTTTCTGTTGATTTCAGGACTTTTCCTTCTATAGTTTAGGAGTTTTATCTTTTCCCCAAGTGGAGCTTTCCAAAATATATTGGACTTCTATGCTCTCTGTATAACATTTTCTCAATCAGTAGATTTAGTTATTAAATTATTTCACTCTGAGCTTTATTCATTAAAATGACTTTCTTTAAATTTTGGAGCTCTTTTTGTACTGCAACCAGTTGATAAATTTATCTAAAAACCTAACCAAAATTGGGAGATATCATGAGATGTCTCTAAATCACTTTTGTGCAATAATATAATTATTTCATTGCATATTTTGAGTTCTACACCTCTTTTTCGAATCTGGTCCAGTGGACACTTTTGCACTATAGCCTAATTAAATATTTCCCTAGAGCCTCCACCAAAATTATGGGATGTCAGTGGTAGCATGCCATCCAACTTTATGCAAAAACCTAGTGTTGTTCCTTGGAAAAATTGAGTGAACCAACCTCTTTTTCATTCTGGACCAGACTTGTGTTTTCTACTGCAACCCTATTATTTATTGCTCTAGTGACCTTGTGTTTTCTCATGCTTGTAGTCAACCCTGCAAAACCCCTAAGTCCAGGAGCATGCACTCTTTGGAACACTTTTGGTCCATGAAATGATGCCCTTTACTCCCTGTCCAGAAGTGTAGTTTTGCAAAACTTGCACTAGCAAGTTTCTCCTTTTTGCACACTAACTCCACCACCCCCTCTTTCTCCTAAAGAGACCCCACCCTGGGAGATTTGGCCACCCCAAGAACTGCATAGGTGCCTTTGGCATTTTATCAAACACCCTGGGTGCATAGCCAGTTTTGGCATGATTTCAAGTTTACATTGTGAACTTGAGCCCCTGACCTATCCCGCATGTCTCATGGATTTGCCCCAGCCTATAACCCCTTTCTGCTAACTCTCTTGTGGTTTGGAACCCTCTAGGCTGCCCTGGCATTTCGTCGAGCATGTCCGGGGCGTGCACTGGGCGCGCCCAGAGCGTGCGTTTGGCACGCACGTGCGCTCGAGTCGCCGCGTCCCACCCCACACCCAATCCAGTCCGTGACCGACTGCAGCCAGCACGCAGTGTCCCCTTCTGCACCCACCAACCCCGCAGCTCTCGCCACGTCTCCGGCAGGCCAGCCGCTAGCCGCCACCGCCGCCCGACCGATCCTGCACTAGCCAGCGCCGCCCAAGCCGCCAGCGCTTGCCACCTGCCTCCTGGAGTAGTGCGTGCTCATCCGCAAGCGTGTCCCCTAGCGCTCGTTGCCGCCACGATGCCCTGCCACTACAACAAGGCGGTCCGCCGTCGTTCTTATCCGGCCGCGGAAAACCGACCTCCATCGCCTATATAAGGAAGCCCCGAGCCCGTTCCCGCACACAAGCAACCTCAGGCCACCCCTCTGGCGCTTCCCTAGCTCGCAATCGACCCGGGGAGGTCTCCTTCCCCATCTCCGGCAACCATAGCCGCCGCCACGGTCCCGGCCATTCCAGCGCAACCAGGGCCTCCTCCTCTCCACTCTCTCCACCAGGAACACTCTCTCCCTCCCGTGAACCTTTCCTCCTACTCGATTTTGATCGGGAGCCACCGCAGCCCCAAAACCACTTTGCACCCGAGGCCTCCTCCGCCGCGTAGCTCACCGTCGGCAACTCCCTCCACCCCCGTCGACCCTTCGACCACCGTGAGGACCGCCCCGGTCTTGCGGATCCATCCCGACTCTCTGGAGCCCGCGGGGAGCAGCCGTTCGCCGGCGTTGATCGTCGTCGCCCCGCCTCCGTTCGGGCGAAGGAGGAAGAAGGAGGGATGGACTGGAAAACCTGACCAGTGGGCCCCCTGGACCCACTGTCAGTGACCCCGCCCAGTCCACGTGGGTTAAGTAGAAGCGCATTTCCAGATTACGCCTTCGACGTGTACGTATATTTCAAAACGTTTTCTTTTCTATTTTTATTTAAATAACAGATTTTGACCAAACTTTGACCAACTGTATCTTTTTAAATACAACTCCAAATAAATTAATTCTTTTTCCTAGGTCTTCCAAATATTGTCTAGTTTATTTTAGGATTTATTTGAAAAAATTTCTACACAACTTTTTGTGCTGTTGTGATTTTGTGTGTTAATTCAAATTATTCTTTTAATAGGATTTTTGAAGATTTCAAGATGTTTTGGAATGCACCCTGCTTTCCCATGACCTGAAGGCAAGCATTCTGAATCCCGACATAATATTTTTGGTGTGTTCGTTGACACATTTATAACACCACCTCATTTCGAAGGAATTGTTATTTCATGTGATATGATCATATGCATGAGTGCATATTAGTGATTTCCATGCTATTGGAAATGAACACACTTGTGATGATAATCATCCTCATGTGCCTTGCATGCATGCCGGAAGGAATCCGGGAAAACCTCTTCCTTGGGTAGGCATGAGTTTGTCACTGGTCTCCGTCGGGATGGTCATGTCCGGTATGGCATAGTGAGGAATAATGAGCGGTGGTTCTGTTGGTTGAAATATATTTGTTATACATGTCATGCAGGAAACTATAAACCTCCTGAGTGGACCGTAGATCGAGTCTTGTGCTAGTAACCCCCATACTTGCTTCGTACTACCACTCGTCTCTACAACAAGTAGAGTACGGTTCAGTAATTTGTCAACCCCTTTCTAGCACACACCATACAGAGGGGCCGGGATGAGGGTACCACGGCCATGGATTAAAGCCAGTCATCCGGTCAGGGGGCATGGGTGTTCGGTTGTAGCCGACGGGGTAGCTTCCCCAGTTTTGCGCGCGGTATAAATTTTGTGATCCCATGCTAATCGAGGTTGTAGCCTCCCCACTTAGAGTTTGCTTGACAGGTGTCGTGGGTGATTCCAGACACGTGTGAGTTAAGCTGGTGTGTGCAAGTCAGGTGTGTTTTCACTTAAAAGACCGTAGACGGAATTAGTCCCGATGGACTAAAGGAATCCGTTACTCGTGGGTAAAGAGTACACCCTCTGCAGAGATTAAACCTATTCGAATAGCCGTGTCCATGCTTAAGGACTACAGTCTGGGATGGGTCAAGTGTCGGTCTTAGTGTCGGTCTTCGGAGGTGAAACTGTTAAACCAGAACTGGAATTACTACTTGTGACTTGTGATAATTATGTTTATCATTATTGTTAACTAACTCGTGATATTATTGTATTTATCAAGTATCCCTGGGATGGTTCTACCTTCGGGGTATTCACTATGATCATTTCTTTTAAAGCCCTTTATGTGGTGTCGCTCAGACGCCCGACTGTGGCATTTCTTTTAAAGCCCTTTATGTGGTGTCGCTGAGACGCCCGACTGTGGCATTTCTTTTAAAGCCCTTTATGTGGTGTCGCTCAGACGCCCGACTGTGGCATTTCTTTTAAAGCCCTTTATGTGGTGTCGCTCAGACGCCCGACTGTGGCATTTATTTTAAAGCCCTTTATGTGGTGTCACTCAGACGCCCAACTGTGGCATTTCTTTTAAAGCCCTTTATGTGGTGTTGCTAAGACGCCCGACTATGGCATTTATTTTAAAGCCCTTTATGTGGTGTCACTCAGACCCCGACTATGGCATTTCTTTTAAAGCCCTTTATGTGGTGTCGCTAAGACGCCTGACTGTGGCATTTCTTTTATAATCCCTTTATGTGGCGTCGCTCCAGACGCCCGATCGGTGCCTTTTATTATTACTATGTTATTGCACATTGATAAATAACATGCTTGCACGCATCAGAGTTTTATTTATCTTTTGTGACTGACGTCATGAGCATAAAATATTTTCAGCACATCATTGTTATGTTATACCTGTGTTCATAATGTTTGCGAGTACATTCAAAGTACTCACTAGCTTGTCCCTGGCTATTGTCTTGGCCAGATTTCTTGCACGGAGAGGAGCGACGCGATGATAGCCCCGGAACCTAGCAATGATGATAGCAGCCTCGTGAAGATAGGCGTTAACCTGGTCAGCTGTTCCTGATGGGAAATGGAGTCCCATAGACACTGATGATCCACAAACCGCTTCCGCCATCAACCATTAGAAACCATTTGTTGTACTCACAGGCCAGAGTGGTCTTGTACTACATATGTTGTATTTTGCTTGGAATTTCTGTATCAAGTTGGTGCCTCATTAGCTAACAGTTATCCTGGGGCTGGTGAGCACAACGGCCATTTTCTGGAATTTAATACCCGGAAAACCGGTTGCCACAGAAGGTCCCTTCATCATTGACCAAGTCCTGACCGGCAGAGCATACCGTGTGCGAAACGCATCGGACAACCGACTTGAGCCGAACCCATGGAACGCAGCCCGTCTCCGAAGATTCTACGCCTAGCGCCGGACTCTGAGTTCGTCTCCTTCCTCCGTCTACATTTTATACTTTAGCTGTCTTTTATTTCTCTCTTTCTCCCTCCTTTTTTCTTAAAGCCTTTAAAGGCTCGTCTGCGCATCGTTCGCACACACTTGACGTGCTACTCGCAGTCATTATACCTGGGGGCTTCTTTAACAGAAGCTTATTTATACGGGCTTTATGCCCAACACATGTGTCACACTTCCATAGGTACCTTTTATTCACCATTATATGCATCGATATGACTTAAGTTTTGGCAAAGCTGGGTTGCCTAGCTCCTGTGCTTACCCCCACGTTCCCGATTGTTCGGCTAGGAGGTAAAGGGAGCACCTCTGTGATTGTTACTGCCGGGTCAGCCAGATGTGTACCTCAGACTGGGTGAAGCCGAAAGCTAGCGTTCTTAAGGGAATATTTGGTCGGTGAACTAAAAGACGATTTCTTACCTACTTATTTATCTGCCCCCAGATGCTTTCCTGCTTTTTTTTGCAGTCCGGACATGCACTTTAGGGCATGCCTCCTAGGGAAAGGAACCCCTAACGGAACTATTCTCCCTGGAAGATGTTTCTTACTAACCATGTAATATAACCTAACTAGTTGGGCACTTGTCTGATAAAGCACTAATGACCCCTACGCCTGGTCTCCACACATGCCCCGGTTTTTTTATTTAACCGCGAGGGTATTCGGACACACTCCGGACTGTCGGGTCCCGAGGTTGAAGCGAAATGGTCCGTGAGGGAGTCCTGGACTAGGGGGTGTCCGGACAGCCGGACTATCATCGTCCGCCGGACTCCAAGACTACGAACATACAAGATTGAAGACTCCGTCCCGTGTCCGGATGGGACTTTCCTTGGCGTGGAAGGCAAGCTTGGCAAAACGGATATGTAGATCTCCTACCATTGTAACCGCCTCTGTGTAACCCTAGCCCTCTCCGGTGTCTATATAAACCGGAGGGCTTTAGTTCGTAGGACATAACCTCCATTACAACAATCATACCATAGGCTAGCTTCAAGGGTTTAGCCTCCTTGATCTCGTGGTAGATCCACTCTTGTAATACACATCATCAATATTAATCAAGCAGGACGTAGGGTTTTACCTCCATCAAGAGGGCCCGAACCTGGGTAAAACATCATGTCCCTTGTCTCCTGTTACCATCCGCCTAGACGCACAGTTCGGGACCCCCTACCCGAGATCCGCCGGTTTTGACACCGACATTGGTGCTTTCATTGAGAGTTCCTCTGTGCCGTCACCGATAGGCTTGATGGCTTCTTCAATCAACAACAACGCTGTCCAGGGTGAGACTTTTCTCCCCGGACAGATCTTCATATTCGGTGGCTTCGCACTGCGGGCCAATTCGCTTGGCCATCTGGAGCAGATCGAAAGCTACGCCCCTGGCCGTCAGGTCAGATTCGGAAGCTTAAACTGCACGGCGGATATCCACGGAGACTTGATCTTCGATGGATCTGAGACACAGCCGTGCGTGCCGCACTGTCACGAGGGTATGATCTAACTCTGCCGCCGGACAGCGCCTTGGAGGTCGCACATGAATCCGCTCCGACCCTTAGTCCGGAGCCGATAGCGCAGGTCGAGGACCGGTGGCCGGACACCGCCTCGAGGGCTGCACCTTCCACGGCGATGGAGCCGAACACTAACCTTGTCCCATGTAAATCTCGTGACTCCGAGGTGCCGGACTCCTTGCCGGACTCCAAACCTCCTGCGCCCCTGCCAATCGAATCCGATTGGGCGCCGATCATGGAGTTCACTTCTGCAGACATCTTCCAACACTCACCCTTTGGCGACATCCTAAATTCGCTAAAACATCTCTCGCTATCCGGAGAGCCCTGGCCGGATTATGGCCAGGATGGTTGGGATGCGGACGACGAAGAAATTCAAAACCCACCCACCACCCACTTTGTAGCCACTGTCGACGATCTAACCGACATGCTAGACTATGACTCCGATGACATCGACGGTATGGACGACGATGCCGGAGACGAACAAGAACCAGCGCCTACAGGGCACTGGAAGACCACCTCGTCATATGACATATACATGGTGGACACCCCAAAAGATGGGGACGGCGAAGAAGCAGCGGAGGCAGGTTCCTTAAAGAAACAGCCCAAGCGCCGACGTCAGCAGCGCCGCTGTAAATTCCGCCACAGCAAGAATGGAGATTCCAGCACAGGAGATAACAACACCACAGAAAGTGCCGAAGACAATCCCCTCCAGCAAGATTCAGCGCAGGAGGATGCAGAAGCAAGCCCTCACGAGAGAGCGGCAGACGAAGAGGTCGAGGATGATAATTACATACCTCCCTCCGGAGATGAGGCAAGCCTCAACGACGACGAATTCGTCGTGCCAGAGGATCCCGTCGAACAAGAGCGTTTTAAACACAGGCTTATCGCCACGGCAAATAGCGTAAAGAAAAAGTAGCAGCAGCTTCAAGCTGATCAAGACCTACTGGCCGATCGATGGACCGAGGTCATCGCGGCCGAAGAGTACAAACTCGAATGCCCCTCCAAGAGTTACCCAGAACGCAAGTTGCTCCCCCGATTAGAGGAAGAAGCATACATACCTTCATCACCAGCGCACAATACGGCGGACCGACCACCCCGTGGTCGCGACAGAGAGGCATCCAGGCCCTCCACCAAGACCGTACCCCGGCATCGCTCCAAAAGTACGAAGCCAAGAGGAAACGCGCCGGACTTGCGAGATATATTGGAGGACAAAGCAAGGCAATCCAGATCCATCTACGGATCACGTGGGCGCCCAACGACCCACGACGAATACCGTCGCGCCAGATACAACAACTCCGGCCGGGCCGAACACAGCAGACAACGCTCCCTCGAGCTACGTCGCGATATTGCTTAATACAGAGGCGCCGCACACCCGCTATGCTTCACTGACGAAGTAATGGATCATCAAATCCCTGAAGGGTTTAAACCCATAAACATTGAATCCTACGATGGCACTACAGACCCCGCGGTTTGGATCGAAGATTATCTCCTTCACATCCATATGGCCCACGGCGACGATCTCCACGCCATCAAGTATCTCCCACTCAAGCTTAAAGGACCAGCTCGGCATTGGCTTAACAGCTTGCCCGCAGAGTCAATTGGGTGTTGGGAAGACCTGGAAGCCGCATTCCTCGAAAACTTCCAGGGCACATATGTGCGACCACCAGACGCCGATGACCTAAGCCACATAATTCAGCAGCCAGATGAATCGCCAGACAGTTCTGGACACGGTTCTTAACAAAGAAAAATCAAATCATCGACTGTCCGGATACAGAGGCCCTCGCAGCCTTCAAACATAACATCCGCGGCGAGTGGCTAGCCCGGCACCTAGGACAGGAAAAGCTGAAATCCATGGCAGCCCTCACATCACTAATGACCCGCTTCTGTGCGGGAGAGGATAGCTGGCTAGCTCGCAGCAACAACCTCAGTAAAAATTCTGGCAGTCCGGATACTAAGGACCACAATGGCAGGTCGCGTCGAAGCAAAAATGAACGCCGCATTAACGGCGATGACAAGGAGGATACGGCAGTTAACGCAGGATTCCGAGGCTCTAAACCCGGTCAGCGGAAGAAGCCATTCAAAATAACCACTCCGGGTCCGTCCAATTTGGACCGAATACTCGACCGCTTATGCCAGATACATGGCACCCCCGAAAAGCCAGCTAATCACACCAATAGAGACTGTTGGGTATTCAAGCAGGCAGGCAAGTTAATTGCCGAAAACAATGACAAGGGGCTGCATAGCGATGACGAGGAGGAGACCCGGCCGCCGAACAGTCGAGGACAGAAGGGTTTCCCCCCACAAGTGCGGACGGTGAACATGATATACGCAACCCATATACCCAAGAGCGAGCGGAAGCGTGCACTAAGGGACGTATATGCGATGGAGCCAGTCGCCCCTAAGTTCAATCCATGGTCCTCTTGCCCGATCACTTTCGATCGAAGAGACCATCCGACCAGTATCCGCCATGGCGGATTCGCCGCATTGGTTTTAGACTCAATCGTCGACGGATTTCACCTCACGAGAGTCCTGATGGACGGCGACAGTAGCCTGAACCTGCTTTATCAGGATACAGTGCGCAAGATGGGCATAGACCCCTCAAGGATTAAACCTACAAAGACGACCTTCAAAGGCGTCATACCAGGTGTTGAGGCCAATTGTACAGGCTCATTCACACTGGAAGTGGTCTTCGGATCCCCGGACAATTTCCGGAGCGAGGAGTTAATCTTCGACATAGTCCCATTCCGCAGCGGCTATCACGCTCTACTTGGACGAACCACGTTCGCAAAATTCAACGTTGTGCCGCATTACGCATACCTCAAGCTCAAGATGCCAGGCCCTCGTGGAGTCATTACGGTCAAAGGAAATACGGAACGCTCCCTACGAACGGAGGAACATACAGCGGCTCTCGCGACAGAAGTACAGAGAATCCTTCTAAGGCAATTTTCGAGTCCGGCCGTTAAACGGCCGGACACGGCCAAACGCGCCCGGAGCAACATCAACCAAGACCACCTGGCACGTTCCGAGCACGCGTAGCAATGCGGCCCCAACCCCAGCCTTTGCATTATTGCAAGACCAACCCTCCGCGTACATCATTACGCTCTGGAGATACCATGGGTCTAGGGGGAGGGGCACGACCACAACAGACCCAGAGTGCGGCTCGACCACACCAGGGGCTCACAAGTGTGTCACTCTTTATTATTATTATTTTCCTTCTTTGTATACACAGGACTCCGTTCACCAGAGGCCCTGTCCGGCGGCGAACCCGCCGAACTCACGATGCAACAGCCAGGGAGGGAAAAGGCTGCGACGAACACTCAGGTGGTCTCCATTACGAGCATTAAATTTGATTGTATACACCAGTCCACAGCCCACCCCTGGAGGGGGACATGTTTAATTAGTCCAATCCCTTGCTTACCACACTCTTTGTATCATTCCGCACTCATAGCAGAATTCCTTGAATAAATAAATGCGGCATTTTTTGCCTATAATTGCATTACTTTACATATATGTTCACTAATGACATCTTGCACCCGTATATTTTGGTACGGCCAAACACACCAGGGGCTTATGTTCCCCGCGTTATGGTGTGATAAGTCCGAACACTTTCACAAGTGCGGCACCCCGAACTTATAGCATTATATGAATCGGCTCCGAATCATGTCTTGGGTCAATACTTGGGTTTTCCCGGCTCCCACGTTTTGGTGCCTTACGTTCCGTTCTGTTGGCTAAGGTGGCACTGGGAGAACCACTGCGATTGCGCCCCGGTTGAGCTGGGCGAGCGCCTCAGTGGAGAAAGCTAAAATTGACTGGCATGATAAGGCGTGAGACCGGTCGCTGTTCGAGAGGTCTTTTCGGGTCCCTAAAGACTTATGCCGCTTCGAGCGAAGTATCGGATAATGTCCGACGAAGGCGTGGATAGCGCCCCGAATTCGGTCTTCCGAATACTAGGGGCTTCGCCGAAATTTAAAATTATAGAATTCTATGGCTAAGTGAGAGTGTTCAAGCATTATAAGTCCGGTTGCCTTGTTCGTTGTGTTGAGCGCCTCCCTAGATGGACCCAAAAATGGGAACAAGAGTGCTCAAGTTTATCCCGAACACCCCAGCACTCGTGGCTTGGGGGCTGAAGCCGACGACGTGCCATCTCTCAGATTTTATAAACGGCCGCACAGAAGGTAATAGTTTAAATTAAACAAGCGTTGCTTAGCGCATATGAACAAAGTTTTCAGCGCACAGGATAATACATAGTGAGTTTACTCAATAATTACATCTCTGGGGCACTCATCCGCAATATTGCGGGCACCGTTCAGGACAGTCTTATAGTACATTTCGGGCGTACGATACTCTTTGCCCGCTGGCGGCGGGTCAGTAAGAAGCCTCTCCGCATCCAGCCTGCCCCAGTGCACCTTTGCGCGGGCAAGGGCCCGACGAGCACCTTCAATACAGGCGGAGCGCTTGATGACCTCCCCCCAGGGGCATGCGTCCACCAGCCGCCGCACGAGGCCAAAGTAGCTCCCAGGCATGGCCTTGTCCAGGCCACAGCCGGACTATAAGGCCCTTCATGGCCTCCTCAGCTACCTTGTGGAGCTCGACCAGCTACTTCAGCTAGTCGCTAGGGGGCACCGGATGGCCGGCCTCAGCGTACTAAGACCAGAAGACCTTCTCCTTAGAGCTCCCCTCCTCGCCACGGTAGAATGTGGCAGCATCGGATAACTGCGAGGCAGATCTGCAAACGCCCCTGGAGAGCTCCGAATTCGGGTAAGTGTCAGGTAGTTTACATTAACATGCTTGCTTTGCATGAAAAATGCCTTACCCACCGCTATTTTCTTCATATCCTCAACCTCCTGAAGGGCCTTACGGGCTTCGGCCTTGGCGGACTTGGCACTTTCGAGAGCCGAGGCGAGCTCGGACTCTCGAGTCTTTGAGTCGCGCTCCAAACTCTCATGCTTCTCCATGAGAGCCCGGAGCTCTTGCCGCACCTCCGCCACCCTCGCCTCCTGCTTTTCTCGCTCTGCCCGTTCCGCGGCCGCATTGCGTTCGGCCGCGGACACAGCCTCCTTCAGGGCTGCCACCTCGTTAGTGGCCCCTGTAATGCCCATGTTATCCTTGTTATTTTTTGCAACCTAAATCCTTTTCTGTAAGGTAATTATTCAAAGTGGTGTTACTCACCTTCTTTGTCCTCGAGCTGCTTTTTGGCATGGCCGAGCTCTTGTTCGGACCGCTCGAGATCCTGCTTCGATGCACCGACCTCCGCAGTCAGTGCGGCAGAGGTCAGTAGCGCAGCCTGCAAACCCATATTGACATAATTTATTAGCAACCCTGCGTATATCTTTTTAGATCCTCAGTCTACCTTTTCTTTCCGAACACCGAACCGAGCATCAGGGGCTACTGTCTATGCGGTATTACATTACAAAATTTTAACTTCTTACCTCAAAGCCTGTTAGAAGGCTACTGCAGGCTTCGGTCAGCCCACTCTTGGCAAGCTGAACCTTCTGAATCACCGCACTCATAACAGTGCAGTGTTCTTCCTCAATGGACGCGCCTTGGAGCGCCTCCAACAAGTTTTCCGGTGCCTCCGGTTGGACGGGGGCCGCCGGTGTCACGGTCTTGCCCTTCTTGCGAAGGGGCCACCTGCCGGACTCTGGAACCACTGTAGGTTCTGGTGTAGAGTCCGGCGCAAAGTCCGGGAGGCTGCCTTGCGGCGCCTCCGGAACCTCCTGCTGATGGGTCCCTTCCCGGGATCCCACCTCGGCGTCCTCAGCGGCGCAAGGGGTGGAGGCAGTCGGAATGGATTCCACATCCGACGCAGCCAACGACCCGCTTGACGAAGCAGGGAGATCATCGTCGGCCGGACTGCAGGCAGTATGCGGCATTAGAAGGACACTATGTGACACAAAAGAAATTGCAGATCATTTGGGGATCCGGATACTTACGATCTCGCCTGAGGCCTGGCCCTCGAGGGCCACTCTTCATCGCCAACGTTGGTGTTGGCGGAGCTGTCCGGGGGAATAGTTCTTCCCCTCTTGGACCCTTCGGCCTCCCCTGTTGGGGAGGCCTTCCTCTTTCTCTCTCCCTCCTCTGGGAGAGAGTCTTCTTCCTCCTCCTCATCTTCGGGGGAGGAATCCGCCTCGAAGTCGTCGGACACCTGAAAATGGGAACTCTTTCGAGTACCCGTGGCCACCTTCTTGGACTTCTTCTCTGGCACCACGTATGGTGCCGGAACCAGCAGCCCCGCTAAACGGGCGTCCACTGGGTCCTCTAGCATGGGAGCCGGGTAGATGAGCTGCTCGGCCTTCTTCATCCAGTCCTGTCAAAGGACAAGGGGAATTGAAACCCGCTTAGGGTCGAACTATTAAACAACAAGTGTCCCATAAAGGGGTAGAATCACTTACCTCGTCAGCTGGACGCTGCGAGTGAAAACCGCGATCTTCCGTCGCGGATGCGGGGGCTTCGGCGCCCTAAACAGCACCCTCCAGGCACCTTCGTACGTCGTGTCGAAGAGCTCGCTCAACGCCTGGTGCTGTTCCGGATTAAACTCCCACAGATTGAATGCTCGTTCTTGGCATGGGAGAATCCGGCGGACGAGCATGACTTGGACCACGTTAACCAGCCTGAGCTTCTTGTTCACCAGCTTCTGGATACAGGCTTGGAGTTCCGTCAGCTCCTTCGAATTACCCCACAACAAGCCCTTCTCTTTCCAGGAGGTGAGCTGCGTAGGGATACCAGATCTGAACTCGGGGGTCGTCGCCCACTTGGGGTCGCGCGGCTCGGTGATATAGAACCACCCCGATTGCCACCCCTTGACGGATTCCACGAAGGCCCCTTCGAACCAAAGGACGTTGGGCATCTTGCCCAACATGGCGCCTCCGCACTCCGCTTGAGTGCCCTTCACTACCTTCGGCTTCATATTGAAGGTCTTGAGCCACAAGCCGAAGTGGGGCTGGATGCAGAGGAAGGCCTCGCACACGACGATAAACATCGAGATGTTGAGGATGAAGTTCGGCGCCAGATCATGGATATCCAGGCCGTAGTAGAACATGAGCCCCCGGACAAAGGGGTGAAGTGGAAAGCCCAGTCCGCGGAGGAAGTGGGGAAGGAAAACGACCCTCTCATGGGGCCTGGGGGTGGGGATGAGCTGCCCCTCATCGGGCAGCCGGTGCGTGACATCGCCGGAAAGGTATCGACGCTGCGCATCTTTGTGATGTGCTCCTCCTTAACGGTGGAGGCCAACCACTTGCCTCCCGCTTCGGACATGATCAGAGAAGGTTGAGACGAGATGCGCGAACTTGGGCGCTGGAGCTCGAGTGCGCGGAGATGGATAAGCAAAGGAGGAAGAAGGCATAGGTGAAAAGGTGAATCCTTATCCCTTATATATAGGCGGACGAAGACTATGCGTCCCCGCTAGCCTTGTAAAACTCGCTTATCTCCCAAGCGCCACCATCAATGGCGCGGTTGGGTTACCCACGTCCGTATTGATGAGAATCCCAGAATAAGGGGAACACGATCTCTGCTTCGACAAGACGTGCCAAGGAAACCACTTCGCTAAACGCGCTGAGGTGGTATAATAAAAAACGATTCAAGAAAAGGCTTGGTAGTGGTGTGACGTCATGCCACAAAATACGTCAGCAGATTGAACTTGTGTACATTTTATTCTCTCTATGGTGGAATGTGGAATTTATTTTGCAGAGCCGGACACTATCCTGGTGTTCACAATCTTCTATGGATTATTTGGAGGAGGAACCCGCCTTGCAATGTCGAACATTATGCGCGCCGCACTCATCGTCATTGAAGCCAGGTTCAGGGGCTACTGAGGGAGTCCTAGACTAGGGGGTGTCCGGACAGCCGGACTATCATCGTCCGCCGGACTCCAAGACTATGAAGATACAAGATTGAAGACTCCGTCCCGTGTTCGGATGGGACTTTCCTTGGCGTGGAAGGCAAGCTTGGCAAAACGGATATGTAGATCTCCTACCATTGTAACCGCCTCTGTGTAACCCTAGCCCTCTTCGGTGTCTATATAAACCGGAGGGCTTTAGTCCGTAGGACATAACCTCCATTACAACAATCATACCATAGGCTAGCTTCTAGGGTTTAGCCTCCTTGATCTCGTGGTAGATCCACTCTTGTAATACACATCATCAATATTAATCAAGCAGGACGTAGGGTTTTACCTCCATCAAGAGGGCCCGAACCTGGGTAAAACATCGTGTCCCTTGTCTCCTATTACCATCCGCCTAGACACACAGTTCCTGACCCCCTACCCGAGATCCGCCGGTTTTGACACCGACAGTCCGCAATGACAAACGATCTACAATCCGGCAAGAAGGCATTTTACATGTCATTTTAAATTACATAGTCAAATTGACTGATTGTATTCCTCTTCAATACCATCTAACAGGCTGTCTAGTTTACAGTCCCGCTGGGAGTACTTTGCGGCCAACTCTACTTGGCCGTACATTAAGCTCACAGGAATCTCCTTCCCAATGGGCCCCACAGGTCCAACCTCGGCCATGTGGTTTGGGTCAGCCTTCGTGTACCTCGTCTTCACCATGGCCCAGGCCTCCCTGGCGCCCTGACGGCAGGCCAATATCTTCCATAGACGGAAGTGCCGCCGTGCTCCCTGTAGCTTCTCCGCAAGCCCTCCAAGACCCTCGGGTAGGGAGACGGACGGCCATAAGGCCTGGGCGACGCCACTCATCACCTGCCGAACTCGTTCGTGCAGTTGCAGCAGCTCAGGAAGTAGGTCACCCGTTGAACCGGGCATTTCCTCTGCAGGACGGCCTGTGAGCATACCTACAGACATATTCCTGTTAATCGACTTCCTCGCCGAACTCTTCTTTTCAAAAGTTTGTTCAAGCACTTACTATAAATGCCGCGATGAAGCCGCAGATTCTCCTTCACGGAGTAAGACAGCTGGACCCTAACATATTTCAGTTCCTCGCCCAGCTGAGTGTTGGCATCTTGGAGGTTATTTTTCTCCTGCCGCACCCTTGTAAGCACCTTCTCGCCGGCCTTTAGCTGGCGTAGTAGCTGCTGCTTGTCCGGATCTAGTCCGGCGCCATATGCAATATTATTGTCAGACTTATACACACGCCGCACTTCACAAACTACTTATCTTTCGAAGTATATATTACCAGAGTAGGTCTCCGTGGCTCCCCCTATGGCGGCTAGTGCGGCCTCAAGTTGGGCCTTGCACTCTTGAAGCTCCTGGGATAGGTGGGTATTCTTCTCCGTAAGACCCTACATAACAAATGATCCTTAAATCAGTTATCCTAACTATTTTAAGTCTCGGGGGCTACTGGCATATATAACTGTCAAAATTCCTCACCCGTATGTATTTTACATACTGCTCCGTGGCTCTGGCTATACCATCTTGAGCACCACGGAGGTGCGCATCTCCCAAATTGAAGGCATTTAACGCCTCCGGGGAGAAGCATGCATCACGAAGAACTGTCTGGCGGCGCCTGTGATTCATGGCGCTCTCCACCTCAGATCTGGTGGTGGACAACCTATCGGCATCCTCCGTTGGAGGAGCACCCGACGTGCGCCTTGCACTCGCCTCCCCCTCCAGACCTGGCATTGGAGCCTGGCCGGCGGAGGTTTGATTGGCAATCTCTCCGGACACAGTCCGGCGAGCGCTCTTTCTCCTGAAAAACCCACGAGCGTTAATATGCCTTCCAGGAATCTTTCCCGGAAACATGGTGGCGACCATACCGTTGCGGCGACGTCTTGATCCGCGCCTCACTTCTCTTTGGCCTGCTGGGCCGAGGTGCCCCTTGTTGGCCAGCCGCCGCGGGTTCGGCTTCCCGCCTTGAAGGCACCTCCTGCGGAACACCATTGGTATACGGTGGTCAGAAATAAGCATGGATGAGTAATGGTATCAGGACTCCGGTCACAGTTACCTGGGAAAGCGGAGATATTCTGGGGTAGTCGGTCATAATGGTGACCAAAGCATTGTCGATGCTAAGTTGGTAGAACACCCCATCGTTCAGCTCCACCTTTATGTCCGGATCCTCTTTGGAGGCCGGATCGAGGTACCGTCCCGGATCCTCGGGTTGTGGAGCCGGGCTGTGTATGTCCTCTACGGCCCGGCGCAGTTCCTGCATCGAAATCACAAAGTGAGACATTTAATTTTGCGAACATGGATCGGATAGACAAACGTCCGCTTACCCAGCTTCGAGGGTTGTTCATGGAAAATCCATTCGATGGACTAGCACAGAGGAAGTCCTCCTTCTCCCCTTTGTACAGGCTGGACAGGATCTTCACCAGATCAGCGACCGATCCCGGCCCCTTGCGGCCATGACGGGTGGCATCATCCTCCCCGTTGAAATACCACATGGGGTGGCCCCTATACTGGAGCGGCTGCACCCCTCACATAATGCATCTGGCCATGACCCCAATCATGGTCAATCCGGAATGAGCCAATAACCTTATTCGGCCCATAAGATATTGGACGTCCCTGTCATTCTCCCGTTGAGGGCTCCGCGGGCGCCTACTCAGGCATTTCTTCAAAGGAGCGCTGCTGAACTCCGGGAGGCCGATCCGAACTGGGTCCGGTAGCGGGGCGTCCTCCATATAAAACCATTCTGAAGGCCAGTCTTCGGACGCCTTCTTTGGGGTTCCGGATAGATATCCGGTCCCGACGATGCGCCATAGTTCGGCTCCGCCCACTTGATATATTGACCCCTCATGAGAATGGGGTAGTGAGGCAAAATAATCTCTTCCATAGCGCAAAATGGGCCTCGACGCCCAAGAACAGGTCGCAAAGGGCCACGTAGCCCGTGATGTGAAGGATGGAGGCAGGCGTAAGATGGTGAAGCTGGAGCCCATAGAACTCCAGGAGCCCTCTTATTAGATAAGGGATGAAGCATACCCGCTCTCCTTTGGAGGGATTGGGGACGCTCTCCGCCTGCTTTCCGCCCTTGTAGGTGGCAAGTCCGGCTCGAACCGGAACCATAAAGGCCGAGGGAAGGAATCCCTCGGCTTGGAGCGTCACCAGCTCACTATGCGGGACAGAGCATCTCCCCCAATCTCCTGGCTGAGGGCTGGGAGCGCGAGAGGAGGATCCGTGTGGGGACCCCGAGTCATAAGTCATGATCACCGAATGCACGTGTACAGTGATCCCAGAGATCAATGCTCACTGAACACACAGAAGCTGAATAACAAGAGTCTTACATCCATACATACCGTTTTACACAAGTAGGACCATTATGGTCAAGTCTTGAGTATATCATCGCAGCGGAAATCTTCGTCGATAACTTGGACCCATGCCATCTGCCTTAACCCTACAGGCATTCTGACGGGGAAGCGTCCTAGCTTGCATGTTCATCATCGAAGTATTCTTCATCATATCCTGTTCTTTCATGCCTGGTCAATAAAATAACCAGTGGCAAGCCAATGAGTACTTTGAATGTACTCGCAAGCAACCCATGCTTTGGTTCAAGATACAACAATGCATGATATATGTAAATTTTTGCAAAAAGCTAGTTTCAAGTGCAATGACATGTTCAACAACTTATAAGACATGCATCAAGAGAATTCAAGTAACCATGAGGATAGGTTACAGATATCAACATAAATAGAGTGGGCACCAACCCATCTCAATCACGTCAAGTCCTTTGACTTGACCCAAGTAGTTATCCACACACACTGGTTTGTAAACTCTAGACATAGTTTAAGCAGCACCGCCCAACCGTCCTTGACCGTGGACACGACTATTCGAATAGTTTTACACTCTGCAGAGGTTGCACACTGTACCCACAAGATCCGGAGAACTCTCGTGTCATCCACGACCCGCGATACCTCAAGTACCTGGGGTAAGCACCCGATCACTACCTTTCCCTAGACAACACTAACATGGAGTCCACTCGATTGGTAGTAACCCCCGTGCCCAACATTTCACATCATAAAGTTGTGGAGCCTCGCTCCCATATTCATCACATACCACAAGCACGGGGTACAAACGGTGTGTCCGGTGCCCTGTGAAAACATTCATGGCCGCCCTACCTGGCACGACCCCGTCCCGAGAGAGAGCACCAACTCTCCCCCGTCACTAGTAATGCGGGCGCAAAGCTAGTATCGATCTAGGTAATCAATAATGCCCTTTCCCATATAAGGGTAGAGTGGTTGCGCATGTAAGGTTGGCACAGTCATCAAATCTTAAATCTAATCCGTTTTCGAAAACAACACACACACCTGCCTCGGTACACCACTTCGTCATCAAGCGGTTACCCATCCCATCATCTCCCTTGGGCATAAGTGGCACCCGACGGGGTTTTCGAAAAAGTCTTTGAAAATACTTTGTCTCCATCACCATGCATATTCCCGTCCCTTTTTGCGTAGCACTACTTTAGCATCCTATCTACTCCCACCGGCATAACCCTCATAAGAAGGTAGGGTCATGCACAATGCAAGTATCAACGAGGAAGTACGGTGACAAACCATCAAAGTGGATACCACCTCATCATGATTCCGTTGCAACAACAATATGGTGCTATATGACATGCATAAAAAGGTTTCATAGACATGGTCAAAGGGCTACTTGCCTGGTTCATCAGAGTCTTCAAGTCTTCTGGTCCTTCTCCAAGTTCTCCGTCTACTTCGTCAACAACGTCAGAAACAATCATAATAAGCAACACAACAAGGCAGGAAATAAAAGTGCTCTAAAAATATGAGTTGGACTTTTCTAGGATACCTCTGGTCATATGAGGGATGACCAAAGTGGTTTCATTAGGATTTGATCAATGGACATCTCTGAACATTTCAATATGATGGAATCAAGGGGTTTATGGATCTGTAAGAAGTGTACAGAAATATATTTTGGAAAAATGAGCAAAGTCACCCATTTAACAAAGGATGATTTTAGAAGCATCTAGGAATTGGTTTTACTGGATTTGGAGTTGAGATGATTTTCCTATGAATTTGCAAAGTTGGCTATATATAAAGAAATAGACCATTATTTGAGGTGATACAGAAAGTATTAGTAAAATGTTCAAAAACTAAGTTTTGAACTTGTAGACATCTAGGATTTTGAATCATGGAATTTGGGTAAAAAATGGGCTCTCTGTGATTTTCTAAAGTTCATCACAGAAATAGGAAAATGGGGATTTGATAAATATTTGTGAAGAAAAGGTCTCTGGAAAAATGTGCATGTTGCATCACCAGGTAGATCATGATTTATAGAGTCACTAGATATTTGAATCATAAAATTTGGAGTCTATTTGAATTGCTTAAGGATTTTACAAACTGTACAGAAAATAAAAGGGGAAAAGGTTTTTACCCAAATGGGCTGGATCTGGGCGGCGGCGGCGCGCACCGGGCGAGCTTTAGCAGTAGGGCGCCACTGGGCCTGGCCCAGCCTCTCGCGCGTGCCCGCTGGGAGGCCACGTCGAAGGCGGCTTTGCGGGGGTACGCCTTCGCGCAGGGGAGGCGGATTCGGCCGAAGCCGTTTCCACTTAAACGGCGGGGCCCGCCCACCGGGTCGCTGACGAGCGGGGCCTGGTGCTCAGGCCGTCTCCTACCTCCCGCTCGAATAGAGCAGAGGCAGGGGAGGCAAGGCCGAGCTGGCGCCGGCGCCCTCTCGGGTGGCACGGGCCACCTCCGGCGGTGTTCTGCCCACCGACGTGCTCAGGAGGTGATGCCGCGCCCATCCATGGGTGGCACGACCGCTGAGGAGCTCAGGGTCGAGCACGGTGTTGGCCGCGATGGAGGAGGTCGGCGGCGGCGGTGGTTATGGCGTTACGGCCACCGGGAGGAGAGGGAGAAGCACGGGAGGGGCTCGCGGTGATGGTGGTGATGCTCTAGTGCGGTCCAGAGGGAAGGAGGAGGAGAGGTGGGCGCGAATTTAGGCGAAGGCCGACGGCAAGGCTCCGGCCATGGTGGTGGATGGAGGGCACGGGAGGAAGAACGAGTTGGCCCAGACGGTTGCTGGGAGGGAGAGAGAGGCAAAGGAGTAGAGAGGAGGCTCGGGGGTGGCCTTAAATAGAAGGGGGCAAGGTGCACAGCGGGGCCGTGCGCTCGCGAGGCTGTTGCCATTGCTGCAAGCCACGGGGGCTCGTGTGGGCGTGTCTGGGGTGTTCCTGGACGCGGGAGAGATAGAGAGAGGGAGTGGGGAGAGGTCAGAGACGCACGCGTGTGAGCCGCACCATTGGCGCGCTCGGGCGGCCTCTGTTTGCTAGCGCGGAGGTTCGGGGAGGAGGAGAGAGGAAGGGGCCAACCGCGTAGCGTGTTGCGGACACCGAGGCACCTCGACTGGCGCGAGGGGGAGGCTCGAGGTGGACGGGAGCGCCGTGTCAACGGTCGGGAGCACACTGACGTGCTCCAGAGTGCGTCTTTGGCCGGCTTGACATGCCTTTTTGCGGAATGGGCGCGGCCACTTGTGTCTGGAAGCTACAGGGGGGAGTAAACAATGGGAAAGTGGCATTGGATGCCCTGGAACATGCCAGGAGTGAGAGAGAGATGAGAAAGGGAGGGGGAAGTGGCTGCCCAGAGAGGAAAAATGGGTCTCTGCCCCCCTTCATCATTGCCTCTCGGGCAGGGAAGAACACCAGAGGTAAAGGGGGACTAGGAGGGGATGTGGTAAAAAGGAGAACTCATGGAGATTAGTGGAAGTGGCCAAAAATGGGATTTTGGTAAAGTGGCAGAAGGTGTTTGATGATGGTTTGGGCAAGTAGATGATTTGCATTTGCCATGAGACTCCATAGGGTGAAATGACACATATAATTAGGGCCTTCCACCAATTTGGAGCTCATTTGAAGAAAGTTGACAATGCAACTTTGGTAAACCCTAGAAATTAGCACAAATGAACTTGTGTAGATCTAGTTGAGCAAATCACTTCTCCTTGATGCACCACTTGGTGTAGTGTCATCATTTGAGGTTCTGAACATGCCCAGAAAAGTTGAGATCAAAAGGAGAAAGTTTCAAATGTAGAGTTGTTGAAATTTGGTTCTGGACAGGAAGGGTTTTGGGGCACTTTGATCAAGTTAAGTTGTTCTCCAACCTGCGCCATTTGGTCTAGATTAATTATTAGACCATTTGAGCATGTTCACAAGGTTTGATAACATTTGGACATGTTTGGCAATGTAAAGTTGCTCAAACTTTAAAATGGACAGAAATGGTTTTGAGGGGATTTCATGGAGTTATACTATTCTCCATGGCATGATACTTGTCAAGATCATCCAAAATGTCATATGTGACATGCTAGAATTTTCTTGGAAGTTTTGGAGAATATTTCCTTTGTAAACATTTCAAAAGCTTGAAATATCCAGAAAGGGTTTTTGAGGGGTTTGACCAATATTTTGAACATGACCATGTGTTGAAACTCTTATATATGGACAATATATGTCCTATGAGCTTCCCTAAATTTTGTCAAATGTTTTTGAAGCAATAAAATAATTTTTCCCTATTAAAGACCATTTCTGGCCTTAAGAAAAAGCTTTTAAATAAAATAGGAAAATAACTTTAAAAATTATATTTTTGTGTTTTCTAGGTATCCTATATCTAATAGGAGTCAAATATATTTTTGGAAAGATTTTTACTGCCCTTAATTAAGTACTTGCAGTGCAAACCTCAATTCAGGGGTTTTTGAAAAACTAATTTTTGAAAATACTATTTGGCCAAATTATTTTTGTAAGAAATTATTTTTATGTCCTATACACATGGCATGATCATTGGGAAAGGTTTTGGATCAAGGAGAAGGAGTATAAGAGTTGGAGGATTTATTTGATTTTTAGAGCACTTGCAAACAACAGACAAAAACCAATCAAGGCAAGGTCCAAAACACTCAAAAGTTTTTGTCAAACCACATTTTAGCATGATTTATTGACTTAAGTGTTGTGGCATGAAAATCAGGCTGTGACAGACCTACCCCCCTTACAAGAATCTCGTCCCCGAGATTCCCAGACTAGGCGCGGAAAGGGATACAGAAACTTCGATCTTGGGTAGTCTTCAAGTCCTCATGTTGCTTCTGCTTCCGTGTAGTGCCCCATTGAGCTTGAAGTACTTGATGGTGTGGCTTCGTGTATGACACTCTTCCTGATCCAGGTTGCTAATGTGTAGCTCGCAGTAGGTTAGATTGGGCTAGGGGTCGATGGCTCGATGGTCAATGTCCTTATTAGTACTCAGGCTAGCTAGGATGTTGGAAACACTTCCGGGGTTGTGATGCATGGAAAGCATTGTGCACATCAGGTAACTCAGGTGGCAACTCTAGCTGGTAACTGTCTTCTCTTCGTCTCGTAGTGATCTCAGAGGGGGTTGTTAAATCTTGGAGTGATCTCGAAGGGGGCCGATGAATCTTGGTGTGGGTCTCCTTGTCATGGAAATGCTTGGTTCCTTGGGGAGAAGTGGCTTGGAGATACACCTGGTCTTCAACGCGGATGTTTACTTCTTGATGATGGTGGTAGTTCTTCCTCCTTGGCATGGCGGTCTTCAAATGCTCCTGGACTAGCTGAACGGCTCTTCTTCTGTCTTCAGGTGGACAAGTAGGTCACCAAGTGATGATGACAATTATCTTGTCTAAGCACTCCATGAATGCTTTGTTCACGGGGTACATAAAGTAGGCTGGGGAATTAGTGGTGGTCAGGGTTGAGTATGGTCCAAGGTGTTCTTGATCTAGAGTCGAGACCCACGGTCATGGTCCGACCACGTTGTAGCTTGGTAGGGCTTAAGGGTTTCAAGGATTCTAGGGTGCGAGTGAATGTTTATCCTTGAGCATCATTCCTGAGATGCCAATTGTTCTACTTAGTCCTCCAAACAGATCACCTTATACTACTGAAAGCATCATTCGTATAGGTCAACTCTAATCATCACTCATGCTATTCATATCCTCATGACTCCCAAGAGGAGGTCTAACAAAATCATATATGTCTACGATCCCCAAACTCATGTGTGTGGCTACCCCTAAAAATCCATGGGTAGAGCATACAAGCTTCCAAGCTGGATTAAAACAGGACAATCCAAGTGCTCAACCCCTTCTTCAAAGGTCCAAGGTAGTGCATCTCTATCCTAAGGAAACACGTCGTATGCCACTCCAAGATCTTGTTTCCTTCCTATTAATCAACTCCAACAACCCATTAACTACACCAATCACTACATGATCCGGTAGTTCCACAAATCCAATGTTTATGATGTTCCACATGATCTTCTAAAGTCCATATAATCCCCAAATGCTTGAAAGGGTTGTCTCTACTATAGTAAGTCCACCAATTCCCATTATCATGGTCAGTAAACTCCAAGGTCAAGCTTATATCAACTCTGACAATTAATCCAATCTCCTAGCTTATTGTCCTCCAAGAAACATGGTATCATGATCGAGATCATCAGTCTAAACCCAATTTACCCCGAACCATGTAGACATACTCAGCATCTATATTCAACTAGAATCACCTACTTAAATCCAAATCTCTTGTCCAACGGGAATTACTACATGTTTCCCCCCAAGTCATTTACGTAAAATCAACTGTCTCCTATCAATATCCCATGGCTAAGTTGAATCCAAATACTTCCAAGAATTTTAGCTTGCGAACACAATTATCCTACTAAATCCAATTTACTCAGGGGTAATGAAAGCTATGCTAACCTATACTCATGATCCCACCAGGTTCATCTACCAACATGGTAGCCTTATAATCCACCAAAGAGTCTCAGATAATTCCTCATAGTCATTGATATAATCTCACCAAGTCATTTGTCCTCAATTCCTATATCCTCAGATTGGTCTTCCCTATGGCATCATCAGTCTTGGTGCTATCTTAGGATGATAATGTGCTCGTCCACTATGTCCACTAGTTCCATAATGAACCCAGTGACAAGCAAGGTTACGGAGGCTTAACAGGTTCTCTTGCAATTCTGTGGGTTAAGCACATGGTTAAGGTTTCGAGCTGTGGTATCTCGTGAAGCCTCGAAGGGTCTAGGAATGGGTTCCTAATCTTGAGGAGTAGACATAACGTTACTGGGTTGCACTAGGTCGAGGAGGCTGCAACAAAAGTCTTCATTGCTAGTTGGTTGCCGAAGCAGGTTCCTTGGTGCATCTTGTCTTGCTGGTCTTCAGTTGAGGAGAGAGATGAGAGGGATAAGTAGCATAAAAGGGGGATGCGTAAAGGGGGTTCTATAGTGCAGGTGCAAACAAACAAGTGCCAAAAAGGGCCAAACCAAAACAACAAAATAAGGCAGGTGATATAGTTGTGTACTTGTTGCCTAGGGCAAAAAGGGTGACTGATATCAAAACACAAACAAATAAAAACAAGCAACACATAGTCATGGTTCTATTCGAACCATCATACGGACTCGACTGCGCATAGGGGGGTACACGATCCATCCTACCCTAGGGGTTCTGGGATTCTATAGTCATGCCTTGTGCCTCGTGCAGTCTTCTGAGTTTTCCTCAGGTGTTGCTACGTCTCTTGTAGTTGTTCGATGAAACAATCTGGGTTGAGCCTGAAGATCCTTCAACAACTCCTCGCTTGTTGAAGTGATGGGGTGAAGGTGGCTCCTCATAACTGGCATTGACTTGGTCTTCTATTGTCTTCTTAATTACGACGATCCCTTTTTGTGTTCTAAGCCGTCGATGGTACCAGGTAGGTAATCCTTTATGCAATGACATTATCAAGGCGTAATAGAGGTCCATCATGTCGGTTACGTTGATGACAACATCGACACCAAGAGCGGGGGATGAGGAGAACCGTTTTCCTGCTCACTATGGTGAGGCGGACCAAATGGCTAGGTTCTCATCCATCGGTGGTTGCCGATACAACAACGGTAGTGACATGGTTACTCTATTAGCGATTCATATCATGATCTTGCATATTCTAGGCCCTGATCATCGTAGGCTAAGGTTGCATCATCTTGGGGCAGTGTCAAGGGTGTCACCATCTCCTGGGTCTTCAGGTCCTCATTCCTCGAGGATGTATCTTCTGTTGGTATCGTCTTGTTGTGATGTCGCCAATCTTGTGTTCAGGAGATGTGGGTGAATGTCTGGCAAGGCATCTTCCTTCTAGATTATCCACGAGGATTACAAGGAATCCAGTGGTCAGGGGCATAAGGGTTCTAGCGACCAAAGGTTTTGAAGGGGAAGAGATCAATAAGGAAAGTATACCTTAGTTTTCGAAAAACTGAGAAGGGAAGAGAAGTAAGATAGTTTTGAAAACTAGTATTAGTTTTGGAAATAGTTTTACCCTAACTAACGACCATGCTAACTAAGGCTTTCTACAGTCAGGATGGCTCTGATACCAGCTCTGTGGGGACCCCGACTCATAAGTCATGATCACCGAATGCACGTGTACAGTGATCCCAGAGATCAATGCTCACTGAACACAGAGAAGCTGAATAACAAGAGTCTTACATCCATACATACCGTTTTACACAAGTAGGACCATTATGGTCAAGTCTTGAGTATATCATCGCAGCGGAAATCTTCGTCGATAACTTGGAGCCATGCCATCTGCCTTAACCCTACAGGCATTCTGACGGGGAAGCGTCCTAGCTCGCATTTTCGTCATCGAAGTATTCTTCATCATATCCTATTCTTTCATGCCTGGTCAATAAAATAACCAGTGGCAAGCCAATGAGTACTCTAAATGTACTCGCAAGCAACCCATGCTTTGGTTCAAGATACAACAATGCATGATAAAGGTAAATTTTTGCAGAAAGCTAGTTTTGAGTGCAATGACATGTTCAACAACTTATAAGACATGCATCAAGAGAATTCAAGTAACCATGAGGACAGGTTACAGATATCAACATAAATAGAGTGGGCACCAAACCATCTCAATCACGTCAAGTCCTTTGACTTGACCCAAGTAGTTATCCACACACACTGGTTTGTAAACTCTGGACATAGTTTAAGCAGCATCGCCCAACCGTCCTTGACCGTGGACACGGCTATTCGAATAGTTTTACACTCTGCAAAGGTTGCACACTGTACCCACAAGATCCGGGGAACTTTCGTGTCATCCACGACCCGCGATACCTCAAGTACCCGGGGTAAGCACCCGATCACTACCTTTCCCTAGACGACACTAACATGGAGTCCACTCGATTGGTAGTAACCCCCGTGCCCAACATTTCACATCATAAAGTTGTGGAGCCTCGCTCCCATATTCATCACATACCACAAGCACGGGGTACCAACGGTGTGTCCGGTGCCCTGTGAAAACAGTCATGGCCGCCGTACCTGGCATGACCCCGTCCCGAGAGAGAGCACCAACTGTCCCCCGTCACTAGTAATGCGGGCTCAAAGCTAGTATCGATCTAGGTAATCAATATCATATAAGGGTAGAGTGGTTGCGCATGTAAGGTTGGGACAGTCATCAAATCTTAAATCTAATCCGTTTTCGAAAACAACACACACACTTGCCTCGGTACACCACTTCGTCATCAAGCGGTTACCCATCCCATCATCTCCCTCGGGCATAAGTGGCACCCGACGGGGTTTTCGAAAAAGTCTTTTGAAAATACTTTGTCTCCATCATCATGCATATTCCCGTCCCTTTTTGCGTAGCACTACTTTAGCATCCTATCTACTCCCACCGGCATAACCCTCATAAGAAGGTATGGTCATGCACAATGCAAGTATCAACGAGGAAGTACGGCGACAAACCATCAAAGTGGATACCACCTCATCATGATTCCGTTGCAACAACAATATGGTGCTATATGACATGCATAAAAAGGTTTCATAGACATGGTCAAAGGGCTGCTTGCCTGGTTCATCAGAGTCTTCAAGTCTTCTGGTCCTTCTCCAAGTTCTCCGTCTACTTCGTCAACTAACGTCGGAAACAATCATAATAAGCAACACAACAAGGCAGGAAATAAAAGTGCTCTAAAAATATGAGTTGGACTTTTCTAGGATACCTCTGGTCATATGAGGGATGACCAAAGTGGTTTCATTAGGATTTGATCAATGGACATCTCTGAACATTTCAATATGATGGAATCAAGGGGTTTATGGATTTGTAAGAAGTGTACAGAAATATATTTTGGAAAAATGAGCAAAGGCACCCATTTAACAAAGGATGATTTTAGAAGCATCTAGGAATTGGTTTCACTGGATTTGGAGGTGAGATGATTTTCCTATGAATTTGCAAAGTTGGCTATATATAAAGAAATAGACCATTATTTGAGGTGATACAGAAAGTATGAGTAAAAATGTTCAAAAACTAAGTTTTGAACTTATAGACATCTAGGATTTTGAATCATGGAATTTGGATAAAAAATGGGCTCTCTGTGATTTTCTAAAGTTCATCACAGAAATAGGGAAATGGGGATTTGATAAATATTTGTGAAGAAAAGGTCTCTGGAAAAATGTGCAAGTTGCATCACCAGGTAGATCATGATTTATATAGTCACTAGAATTTGAATCATAAAATTTGGAGTCTATTTGAATTGCTTAAGGATTTTACAAACTGTACAGAAAAGAAAAGGGGAAAAGGTTTTTACCCAAATGGGCTGGATCTGGGCGGCGGCGGCACGCACCGGGTGAGGTTTAGCAGTAGGGCGCCACTGGGCCTGGCCCAGCCTCTCGCGCGCGCCCGCTGGGAGGCCACGTCGAAGGCGGCTTTGCGGGGGTACGCCTTCGCGCAGGGGAGGCGGATCCGGCCGAAGCCGTTTCCACTTAAACGGCGGGGCCCGCCCACCGGGTCGCTGACGAGCGGGGCCCGGTGCTCAGGCTGTCTCCTACCTCCCGCTCGAACAGAGCAGAGGCAGGGAAGGCGAGGCCGAGCGGGTGCCGGCGCTCTCCCGGGCGGCACGGGCCACCTCCGGCGGTGTTCCGCCCATCGGCGTGCTCAGGAGATGATGCCGCGCCCATCCATGGGGGGCACGACCACCGAGGAGCTCAGGGTCGAGCACGGCGTTGGCCGCGGCAGAGGAGGTCGGCGGTGGCGGTGGTTACGGCGCTACGGCCACCGGGAGGAGAGGGAGAAGCACGGGAGGGGCTCGCAGTGATGGTGGTGATGCTCTAGTGCGGTCCAGAGGGAAGGAGGAGGAGAGGTGGGCGCAAATTTAGGCAAAGGCCGACGGCAAGGCTCCGCCCATGGTGGTGGATGGAGGGCACGGGAGGAAGAACGAGTTGGACCAGACGGTTGCTGGGAGGGAGAGAGAGGCAAAGGAGTAGAGAGGAGGCTCGGGGGTGGCCTTAAATAGAAGGGGGCGAGGTGCACAGCGGGGCCGTGCGCCCGCGAGGCTGTTGCCATCGCTGCAAGCCACGGGGGCTCGTGTGGGAGTGTCTGGGTTTTCCTGGACGTCGACTACGTCGGGAGAGATAGAGAAGGAGTGGGGAGAGGTCAGAGACGCGCGTGTGTGAGCCGCACCATTGGCGCGCTCGGGCGGCCTCTGTTTGCTAGCGCGGAGGCGCGGGGAGGAGGAGAGAGGAGGGCGCCGACCGCGTAGCATGTTGCGGACGCCGAGGCAACTCGACTGGCGCGAGGGGGAGGCTCGAGGTGGACGGGAGTGCCGTGTCAACGGTCGGGAGCACGCTGACGTGCTCCAGAGCGCGTCTTTGGCCGGCATGACATGCCTTTTTGCGGAATGGGCACGGCCACTTGTGTCTGGAAGCTGCAGGGGGGAGTAAACAATGGGAAAGTGGCATTGGATGCCCTGGAACATGCCCGGAGTGAGAGAGAGAGATGAGAAAGGGAGGGGGAAGTGGCTGCCCAGAGAGGAAAAATGGGTCTCTTCCCCCCTTCATCATTGCCTCTCGGGCACGGAAGAACACCAGAGGTAAAGGGGGACCACGAGGGGATGTGGTAAAAAGGAGAACTCATGGAGATTAGTGGAAGTGGCCAAAAATGGGATTTTGGTAAAGTGGCAGAAGGTGTTTGATGATGGTTTGGGCAAGTAGATGATTTGCATCTGCCGTGAGACTCCATAGGGTGAAATGACACATATAATTAGGGCCTTCCACCAATTTGGAGCTCATTTGAAGAAAGTTGACAATGCAACTTTGGTAAACCCTAGAAATTAGCACAAATGAACTTGTGTAGATCTAGTTGAGAAAATCACTTCTCCTTGATGCACCACTTGGTGTAGTGTCATCATTTGAGGTTGTGAACATGCCCAGAAAAGTTGAGATCAAAAGGAGAAAGTTTCCAATGTAGAGTTGTTGAAATTTGGTTCTGGACAGGAAGGGTTTTGGGGCACTTTGATCAAGTTAACTTGTTCTCCAACCTGTGCCATTTGGTCTAGATGAATTATTAGACCATTTGAGCATGTTCACAAGGTTTGATAACATTTGGACATGTTTGGCAATGTAAAGTTGCTCATATGTGACATGGACAGAAATGGTTTTGAGGGGATTTCATGGAGTTATACTATTCTCCATGGCATGATACTTGTCAAGATCGCCCAAAATGTCATATGTGACATGCTAGAATTTTCTTGGAATTTTTGGAGAATATTTCTTTTGTAAACATTTCAAAAGCTTGAAATATCCAGAAAAGGTTTTTGAGGGGTTTGACCAATATTTTGAACATGACCATGTGTTGAAACTCTTATATATGGACAATAGATGTCCTATGAGTTTCCCTAAATTTTGTCAAATGTTTTTGAAGCAATAAAATAATTTTTACCTATTAAAGGCCATTTCTGGCCTTAAGAAAAAGCTTATAAATAAAATAGGAAAAATAACTTTAAAAATTATATTTTTGTGTTTTCTGGGTATCCTATATCTAATAGGAGTCAAATATATTTTTGGAAAGATTTTTACTGCCCTTAATTAAGTACTTGCAGTGCAAACCTAAATTTAGGGGTTTTTGAAAAACTAATTTTTGAAAATACTATTTGGCCAAATTATTTTTGCAAGAAATTATTTTGATGTCCTATACACATGGCATGATCATTGGGAAAGGTTTTTGGATCAAGGAGAAGGAGTATAAGAGTTGGAGGATTTATTTTATTTTTAGAGCACTTGCAAACAACAGACAAAAACCAATCAAGGCAAGGTCCAAAACACTCAAAAGTTTTTGTCAAACCACATTTTAGCATCATTTATTGACTTAAGTTTTGTGACATGAAAATCAGGGTGTGACAAGCCGCGTCGACTGTCCATGATGGAATGGATTTTTTGGTTAGAGGCGCTCTAATGAATACTCGCGGAAGGAGGATGGTGTGATTCGAATCTAGATCCTCGCCTCTCTTTATAGGCAGCTCATTCGCGCAGCTAGGGGGTAGAATGTAAACATACCCTGGCTTTTCGCATTCGTTCGACACGTGGAAGATTGCCATTATTGGACGTGGAAGCCAAGGAGTGCAACATTTATAAGAAGTTGGACACCATTCGGCGAGTACATGGAAGTTGGAGAAGAACCCGCCTTGCAATGCCGAAGACAATATGCGCACCGGACTCGTCGTCATTGAAGCCTGGTTCGGGGGCTACTGAGGGAGTCCTGGATTAGGGGGTGTCCGGATAGCCGAACTATCACCGTCGGCCGGACTCCAAGACTATGAAGATACAAGATTGAAGACTTCATCCCGTGTCCGGATGGGACTTTCCTTGGCGTGGAAGGCAAGCTTGGCGATACGGATATGAGATCTCCTACCATTGTAACCGACTCTGTGTAACCCTAGCCCTCTCCGGTGTCTATATAAGCCAGAGGGTTTTAGTCCGTAGGACGAACAACAATCATACCATAGGCTAGCTTCTAGGGTTTAGCCTCCTTGATCTCGTGGTATATATACTCTTGTACTACCCATATCATCAATATTAATCAAGCAGGAGTAGGGTTTTACCTCCACAGAGAGGGCCCGAACCTGGGTAAAAACATCGTGCCCCTTGTCTCCTGTTACCATCCGCCTAGACGCACAGTTCGGGACCCCCTACCCGAGATCCGCCGGTTTTGACACCGACAATGACCTTGAAGATAGAAAGGTTCCTGGGTCATTTTACCACATCTAGTCATAACACTAACAACATTATCATTGTTCTTACTATTCAACTCATTAAGAAAATCATCTTGTGACTTAAGTACTTGTTCTACTTGAGTTGTAACCATGGAAGCATGTTTACTAATAAGCTTAAGATCATTAACAATTCTACTCATATAATCACCCAAGTGGTCGAGCATGTAAGCTTTACGTTTTGATTGTCTACTAACATCAGCATTGAAATTTTCTTGTTTAACAATAAAAATATCAAACTCATCCAAGCATTGACTAGCAGACTTATTACAAGGAATATCACCTTCATCAAATCTATGGAGAGAGTTTACCTCTACTACCTGTGTCAGGTTGTCAAGACCATGTATTTCTTCAATAGGTGGTAGATTTTTAACATCTTCAGCTTTAATACCTTTTTCTTTCATAGAATTCTTTGCCTCTTTCATATCTTTAGCACTGAGAAATAGAATACCCCTTTTCTTCGGAGTTGGCTTAGGAGTTGGTTCAGGAAGTGTCCAATCATTAACATTACTCAATATATAATTCAATAGCAATTCAGCTTGCTCAATAGTTCTTTCCCTGAAAACACAACCAGCATAACTATCCAGGTGGTCTCTGGAAGCATGGGTTGGTCCATTATAAAAGATATAAAGTATTTCATTTTTCTTGAGAGGATGATCATGCAAAGCATTAAGTAATTGGAGAAGCCTCCCCTAAGCTTGTGGGAGAATCTATTCTTGAATTTTCATAAAGTTAAATATTTCCATTAAAGCAGCTTGTTTCTTATGAGGGGGGAAATACTTTGCATAGAAGTAGTAAATCATATCCTGGGGACTACGCACACAACCAGGAGCAAGAGAATTAAACCATAACTTAGCATCACCCTTTAACGAGACAGGAAACAACTTAAGAATATAGTAATAGCAAATTTTTCCTCATAAGCAAATAGGGTGGCCATATCATTCAATTTAGTAAGATGTTCCACAATAGTTTCGAATTCGTAACCATAGAAAGGATTAGATTCAACCAAAGTAATTAACTCAGGATCAATAGATAATTCATAATCCTCATCAATAACAAACATAGGTGAAGTAGCAAAACTGGGATCATATTTCATTCTAGCATTCAAAGATTTTTCTTCAAGCTTAGCTAATAGTTTCTTAAGATCTTCTGTATCATTGCAAGCAAAGAAGTCTCTAGCAATTTCTTCATCCATAACATAACCCTCAGGTACAACAGGCAATTCATACTTAGGGGAGAATCATAATCTTCATTTCAATAATATCATCAGTTTCAGCAATTTCATTCTCTCTAACCCTAGCAAGTTGTTCATCAAGAAATTCACCTAGTGGTACAGTATTATCAAGCAGAGAAGTAGTTTCATCATAAGCATCATGCATAGCAGAAGTGGCATCACCAATAACAGGCGACATATTGGAATCAATAGCAGGTGTAGGCGTCACAAGTTTTGAAGGAAATATGCCCTAGAGGCAATAATAAAGTTATTATTTTATATTTTCTTATATCGTGATAAATGTTTATTATTCATGCTAGAGTTGTATTAACCAGAAACTTGATACATGTGTGGATACATAGACAAAACACCATGTCCCTAGTAAGCCTCTACTAGACTAGCTCATTAATCAAAGATGGTTAATTTTCCTAACCATACACATGTGTTGTCATTTGATGAGCGGGATCACATCATTAGGAGAATGATATGATGGACAAGATCCATCCATTAACATAGCATATATATCGTTCAGTTTTACTACTATTGCTTTCTTCAGGTCAAATACATATTCCTTTGACTATGAGATTATGCAACTCCCGGATACCAGACGAATTCCTTGTGTGCTATCAAACATCACAACATAACTGGGTGATTATAAATATGCTCTACAGGTATCTCCGAAGGTGTTTTGTTGGGTTGGCATAGATCGAGATTAGGATTTATCACTCTGAGTATCGAAGAGGTATCTCTGGGCCCTCTTGGTAATGCACATCATAATAAGCGTTGCAAGCAATGTGACTAATGAGTTAGATGTGGGATGATGCATTACAGAACGAGCAAGGAGACTTGCCGGTAATGAGATTGAACTAGGTATGATGATACCGACGACCAAATCTCGGGAAAGTAAGATACCAATGACATAGGGAATAACGTATGCTGTCATAGCGGTTCGATCGATAAAGATTTTCATAGAATATTTGGGAGCCAATATGAGCATCCAGGTTCCGCTATTGGTTATTGATCAGAGAGGTGTCTCGGTCATGTCTACATAGTTCTCGAAGCCGTAGGGTCCGCACGCTTAATGTTTGATGACGATTTCTATTATATGAGTTATGTGATTTGGTGAAAGAATGTTGTTCGGAGTCCCGGATGAGATCACAGACATGATGAGGAGTCTCAAAATGGTCAAGAGGTAAAGATTGATATATTGGATGATATTATTCGGACACTGCAAGTGTTCCGGAATGTATCGGGTACATATCGGAGTACCGGGGGTTACCGGAACCCCCCAGGGGAAGATATAGGACATATGGGCCATAGGAGGGAGGCACACCAGACCACAAAGGGGTGGCCCCCCACATGGAAGGAGGCCGAATTGGAGTAGGAGAGGGGCGAAGCCCCCCTTTCCTCCCCCCT